>NW_026294562.1:20966365-21566365 GCF_007827085.1 Peromyscus californicus insignis
CGGTTTAGCAATGCATGCCCTTTGCCCTCTATTTAAACCTGAACTTCAAGTAAGGACTGGAAGACGGATGTGCAGAGGGTTGGGCGAGTCACTGCATCTCTGTTCCTCTTTCCAGTGTGGAATATTGCTTTTCAGTGTCACCTGTTTGTTTAATTGTCCTGTCGATCTTGGCCTGTGAGGGCAGCCAGGGCCAAGGCTGTGACCCCCCAAAACTTCCATAACCAAGTCGTTTCTGTCTTTTCCTCTTTTAGTTTCCCCTCCTTTCCTTCCCTTTCTCTTTCTGTATGGTATATGCGTGCGTGCGTGTGTGTGTGTGTGTGTGTGTGTGTGTGTGTGTGTGTGTGTGTGTTTGTCTGTCTGTGTGGTTCAGAGGACAATTTGCAGGAATTGTTTTTCTTCCCCTATAATGTGGGTCCTAGGGATCAAACTCAGGTCATCAGATTTGACAAGCAAATGCTTTTTACCCACTGAGCTGTCTTGGAGACCAGCTCTGACCTGTCGAAGGGTTCTTGCAGGGAGGAGTGAGGAATGGAGAAGTATTAGATGGAAATATAGATGGAGACGGTGAGAAAGACAGACACAGGGTAGCTTCGGGAGGGTCCTGTGTCAATACTCAGTCACCTCAACTTTATTCATGATGAGCTTTTTATACATCAGCAAGGGGAGGAACAAAAGACCTCCCCCTTCCAAGGTTGAGGTATAACAAGTACCAACAAGTGTAGACCCTTCAAAACACCTAGTAACCACGCCTGTGGCCAAACCATCCTGTAATGCAGCCCTGCTGGGCAAAGCAAACTCAGACTTTCTGACCTTGAGTAAGGCCTCACTAGGGAGCCCCTGTGGGCCCCCACACTGAGCCACATTACTGACCCTCCAAAATCTTTTTTCAGATGTATAAAAGCTGGAAGTATTTGTAATCTGCATACCCACTGTACCTTTGGGTAGGAAGAAAATGTGGATCTATACAAAGAAATTTTTAAACATTTTAAAATTTTATGTGTCTGAGTGTTTTGCCTATGTGTATGTCTGTGTACCACTTGCATGTTTGGTGCCTGCAAAGGCCAAAAGGGGACATCATCAGATCCCTCAGACCTGGAGTTTAGGGTGGTCGTGATTGTCCATGTGGTGCTGGGAATCTAACCCCAGGTCTTCTGGAAGAGTAGCCAGTGCTCTTAACCACTGAGCCCTCTCTCCAGGCTTCTACAAAGAAATTTTTAAAATGACAGACTAGAGAGCATTAGAAATGATGATTCTGTGAGTAAATACATATGTTTTTTGTCTTTAAATAGGAAAACTTTAACATTATAAAAATAAAATGTGTTGCCATAGTAAAGGTTGAAAGGTGAATGGAAGCATATTTTACAAGGTTTTATACTATCTGTGAAATAGTGCATCATTCTAAGATAAAGTGTGATGGGCAAAAGATGTATACTATAAAATCCCCAAAACTCTAAAATTAAAAAGGCATACCAGATAAACAAGGAAAGAAAATAAGTCGGATCATAACAAATATTTATCTAATTTGAAAATAAAAAAGGAAAAAAGTAGACATATAGTATATTTGCCTTTAACTGTATCAACTGTCTTATTAACTGTAGATGGTCTAAATTTAAGGTCAACAAACTATGGCCTGAGACCATATCATGGTTATTGTCTGCCCATGGTTATGTAGTGCCCACCGACTCCTAAGGGATTCACTTATTTATTTCCCTGTCATGGCAATGGGGGTTGAACTTAGGCCCTCACACATGCTACCTTCTACCCCTCTTTTCAGCTTTTTTATTTTTGAAATGGTCTCATAAAGTTTCCCAGATCTGTTTTGACCTAATTCTATAACCCAAGCAGGACTTGAAGTTTTGATCCTCTTGTCTCAACCTACCAAGTAGCTAGGATTATAAACCTCACCCACCATGCCTGGTGGGGTTTTACTTTTTTATAAACCTAATTATAAATTTTTCCTGCACATTATGCCTGTGCATGTATGTTTGAATGTCTGGTGCCCACAGAGGCCAAAAGAGGGCATCAGATTCACCTGGGACTGGAGTTACAGATGGTTGTGAGCTGCCATGGAGGTGCTGGGAATTGAACCCGAGTCCAGTGCTTTTAACGGCTGAGTCATCTCTCCAGGCCCTCTTTGACCATTTTAAAATTGGACTGGAAGGAAAAAAAAATGAGAACATGACTCTCCTAGGTATGGGTTGAGGTGTGATATGTCGTAGATATGAGGGAGAGCATAGCCAGAGGCATCTAGAAGGGTCCAGGCTGAACCTAACCAGTTGACTGAACTGGGCCATGAGAGGGCAGGTGAAGTGAGAGAGGAAGTGAGGAGAGAGGAGGAGGCCAAGAGAGGAACCAGGAGCCACAAGAGGACGCAGAACCAAGAGGACATGTAGCCAAAATGGCTGAGGTCATATAGAAATCAGAGAAGCTGGGGGAAGGAAGTGAAGCTCAGGGGTTAGAGGTTTAGGGTAGGGACAGGGTATGCCAGCCAGGATGACTCTGTAACAGGTACTTGTGAGTAGGAAATGAGGGGTCCTAGAGGCTAGCATAGACCTTGAAATGCCAATAGGTACCACAGGAATAGGTTAATGGAAGAGCCACATGTCTCTTTTGCCTGAGATAAGGAGAATGACTCCTTTTAGCTCCTAGGAACTATCTTCCTTAAGTCCCTGAGGGAATGCTGGTTTTTGTCTAAATGCCAGACTTTGGGGAGAGGAATTTCTGGAGACCTAACAGGAATCTCTGTCACGATGCTCTTAGTTGTATTTCTCATACTGAAAGCCCAGTTATTTACTGATTTGGTAAGGGATATATTAGGGAGAGGTAAATTAAAGTATTTTAATTAATGGCAAAATACTGATGTGGTGGTACATGCCTATATGCCAGCTCTTAAGAGACTGAGGCAGGAGCATTGCTATGAGTTCAAGGTCAGCCTATCCTACACAGAATTTGAGGTTATCCTGAGTTATATAGCAAGTTCTAGGGAGGGGGTGGGGGTAGAGGGTAGTTAGTCCCTGGAGTAAATGAACTAATAAATACAAATTAAATTTGAAGTCTTTCTTCAGTCACTTTCCACTCCTCTGATATAATAGCTATTTTCATTTGGTTTCCAGTGTACCTGTAACACTCATGGGTCAACATGACAGTTCCCTGCCCACTACCTCCTTCTTGCCCTTCTAACTTGTGACTGTTCCTAGAGCATCCTCATGGGACATTTCTTCTTGTCTTTTTCCCAACTCTTGAATTATTTTTTTATTACATTTATTTCCTGAGTGTGTACATGTGAAGATTAGAGGACAGTTTGCAAGAATCAATTATCTTCTACAACACAGAGCTCAGGGGTTGAATGCAGATCATTAGTTTTGGCAGCAAGCACCTTTATCCAGTGAACCAGCTGACCAGCCCCACTGACCATTGAAGTGTGAACCTAATTAGTCTTATCAATAAAAACCAGGAGTCAGATATCAGGGTAATAACCTGAAAGATGAGAGAAGCAGAGGAGCAGCCACCAGTGAGTTCTAACTTCTTTGGATCCTCTGACCAAAAAGGCTGAGATTCTGTCTCCACCCTGCCTTATTACTTCCTGTCTCTGCCTCCTGAGTGCTGGAATTAAAGGCATGAGCCTCCCAAGTGCTAAGATTAAAGGCATGAGCCACCACCACCCAGCTTCTATGGTTAACTAGTGGCTAGATCCACCCTCTGATCTCCAGGCAAGCTTTATTTGTCAGAACACAAACAAAATATCACGCAACATTTCCCCCTTTTTGTCTAAATAAACAGCAAAAATTTTAACTAACAGCAAAACTATATACAATAACTATATACAAACATATACAGGTAAGAATTATAGTAACAATGTCTATTTCATTAACATTTGACAAATTGAGATAAAATACTCCATTATCTATCCTATCTTGGTGATTCCAAAGTGTTGTACCTCAATCATTTTTTTTCTATCCTAACTTGCATTACCAACCCCAAACTATCTTTTGATGCCTCTCAACCTTACACCTCTTTAGTGAGTTTCTTTTTTGAGTCTGGTAACACTGAAAACTACAACCATAACTATCTAGTCTTCAACTCCATCAGAGACCTGAGTATGGAGACCCACAAAGGTTTCCTAGTGAGATCTGAGCTTGCTTTACCCAGCAGGGCTGCATTAGAGGATTGCTTGACCACAAGTGTGGTTACTAGGTGATTGGAAGGGTCTGCACTTGGCTGTATTGGGGGAGGTCTTTTGGTTCACCCCTTGTCATTCCTATAAAAAGTCCTTTAGAAGAGACAGAAGGATGGCACATGCCTTTAATCCCAGCACTTGGGAGGCAGAGCTAGGTGGATCTCTGTGAGTTCGAGGCCAGCCTGGTCTACAGAGCGAGATCTAGGACAGGCACCAAAACTACACAGAGAAATCCTGTCTCGAAAAACCAAAAAAAAAAAAAAAAAAAAAAAAAAGGAAGAAGACGAAGAAGATGAAGAAGAAGAGAAGAGACAGAAGGGACTGGTGGATAATGATCCAGGCCTTCTGGAGGCTGTCCTGTGTTTCTATCTGTTTCTCTCCCCTCTATCCTTCTATATAAATATTTCTCACTCCTCCCTCAAGAGTACTCTGGGGAAACAGTGGAAGTGGGCCTCCCACAGAGAAATGAGTAGGCCCACCACACCTGAAAAGTATATAAAATATTACCTGAGTAAACAGGAAATGCAGAGCAAACAACTTCTAAAATTAAGAAATGACAGAAACAGTTGGCAACCTGGACAGTCACCAAGGTTCATCTGCATCATTGGGGCATCCATCTTCAGCCTTCAGGCCTAGAGTATCTGACAGACTTTTCTATGAAGCAGGAATTTTTTTTTTATATTTATTTATTTATTATGTATACAGTGTTCTGCCTACATGCATGCTTGCAAGCCAGAAGAGGGCACCAGATCTCATTACAGATGGTTGTGAGCCACCACGTGGTTGCTGGGAATTGAACTCAGGACCTCTGGAAGAACAATCAGTGCTCTTAACTGCTGAGCCATCTCTCTAGCCCCGAAGTAGGAATTTTGAAAGACTGCCCCACCTTGTCTTGGCAAATTTCTGCAGTCACTTACTTTTGTGTCCTACTTGTCTAGTTTGGACAACATACTGGCAGCAGTCAAGGCAGGGGTAGTTTCTTGCCCAGTGGCTAACTCCATATGGAGTTTTTCGATGCTCATTACCTCTCTGAAGTAATTTAGTGCTGCCAGGAGCAGACATATTTTATTGTCATAAAAAAACCTTATGTTATTAAAACACCTTAAATGCCATATCCTATAGTTCTCTGAAGTGTTTGAAGAACACCTGTCTATCTGAAGTGTATCTCTGCATGACCTTGAAAACCTAACTAACATGGCTATAAGTTTGCTATTATAGATGACTATTAATCTGTATTTCTTAATTATATATTACATTTTTAAATGAGCTACATAAACATAATACCCTAAACAAGAGTAGAAATATATATATATATATATATATATATATACACACAGTATAACAAAATGAACTTTAAACTTGTATCAATAAACCAAAATTCATACCAGTATAAAGTATGTAAGATTAACAATTGGTTTTTGAATTACAGTAGATTCAATAATCTACCCTTTTATCCTATCATTTCTGTATCTTCTCTTTTTCTTTTCAGAACAAGATCCCTGAATCTAATCTCCTTTGGTTAATTTTTTTCCTGACCATTATCCATAACAACTTGTAACTAATCCCCCAAATGATGACAACATTCATAATTTATTTTTGGGAATGTGGGAGTAGTTCTCTAGACTACTTCCTGCTAATTGGGGTACTGGTAATCTTTGGAGGACCCTGAGGAAATTTTGGATTATGGTCAAGTCCTGACTGGAGTAGTCTATGGGGCTAGATCATCTCAGCCAGCAGCCTTGAAGCTGTTCTGGATGCAGAACTCAGAGGAAACTGCAACAGAGGTTCTCTGAAATGTTGGATCATCTGGACCATCCTTTCCCATTGGGGATTTTTCAGGGAGTCTTTCTTGATCAAATCTTATTTTTTCTTAACCCAGAATGAATCCAGAGCCTCTCGTTTCCTGTGGAAATAAAAGCAGAACCTCTTTCTCAAAGTAACATAACTTTTGAATTAAAATTTGAAGTCAAGATATTT
The DNA here is from genome assembly GCF_007827085.1 of Peromyscus californicus insignis. Lineage (NCBI taxonomy): Eukaryota > Metazoa > Chordata > Mammalia > Rodentia > Cricetidae > Peromyscus > Peromyscus californicus. The sequence goes on from NW_026294562.1 coordinate 20,972,520, forward strand.
TAAAAATATATGGGTTGGTTTAACCCAACAGCTTTGATAATCAAATGTCTCTTAGCAGTTATCATTTGTTCATTAGCCATCAAAAAATTTTAAAACAACACAATAACATACAGTATCCAGCCTCTCTGTGTATTTTCCATCTTTATGTGGCTTATTATATTTTTTTATTACTCTATTTCTTTTTTCTTTTTTTTTTTTTTTTTGGTTTTTTCGAGACAGGGTTTCTCTGTGTAGCTTTGCGCCTTTCCTGGGACTCACTTGATAGTCCAGGCTGGCCTCGAACTCACAGAGATCCGCCTGGCTCTGCCTCCCGAGTGCTGGGATTAAAGGCGTGCGCCACCACCGCCCGGCTTACTCTATTTCTTTTTAAAGGACCTTTTCTATCCCTTTTTCTTTCCTCTCCCAAGCCTATGTATATTTTTAAACACAACTGTCCATTTAGATTTTTTTTTGTTATTTTTTTCGTCTGAATCTGTCTTCACTGCATATCTCTATCTTTTGCTGACTGCATGAGTCTTTAAACTGATAAGCTAAGTGGCTAGGGCCAAAGTGACAGCTTTGGCGGCTGGCTCTGCCCCACTCCTTGGTTCCCTGAGAGTCTAGTCTCATGGCGGAGGCATGTTTACTGCCAGCTCTGGGACCCACGTTTACTGCCCTAACTCTGGGAAGTTTCTAGGTCCATGCCACTACCAAGTAGCTGCTGCCCACTGCTCATAAATATCAAATAAGTGTTTGGTAACAGGGCCTCTTAAAAGAGCCTCCCATTTTTGCCACTAGCACCAAACCAAAAAGTCTTCTCTTAAAGGAGCCATGCCTCTGCTCACCACCAGCAAACAGAGCCCACCAGAGAAAAGGCAGCTACCAAGAAGCCTTGCTTGACTCCGTTTTTGTGTGTCTAGAATCCTTTTTTTAAGCTTTGTCAGGTTTTATGTGGAAATTTTGGTCCCACATTGGATTGTCATATGAAGTGTGAACCTAATTGGTCTTTATCAATAAAAACCAGGAGTCAGATATCAGAGAATAATCTGAAAGGTCAGAGGAGCAGAGGAGCAGCCACCAGTGACTTCTTACCTCTCTGGATCCTCCAACAGAAAGGGCTGAGATCCTGTCTCCACCCCGCCTTATCACTTCCTCTCTCTGCCTCCTGAGTGCTGGGATGAAAGGCATGAGCCACCACCACCCAGCTTCTATGGTTAACTAGTGGCCAGCCCCACCCTCTGATCGCCAGGCAAGCTTTATTTGTCAGAACACAAACAAAATGTCACACAACAGACCATTTTTTGGTACACCTTTCTGGCCTGAGATCTCTCACACACTTTCTCTGGTCTGACTATTCACCATCTCCACTGTTAGTTATTCGGCTGCGCTGTGTTCTTACCCTGCACGGAAATGTCACGAAACACGACAGAATCCACTAATAAGAGTTTTATTAAAGATAAAGGGACAGAGTGTGAACAGGCCTTCGGGAAACACGTGTGTGGAGAAGAAGAAGGAAGAAGAAACCGGGAACATGGCGCCAGATTTTAAAGGCTGGGCGTGGACAGATCAACGTCACTACTACACGCAAGCGCATAGATCACATGGCCACGTTGTGCGCCTACGTAGCCAATGGAATGTCACGGATCTTGGTCACGCGAGATGCCCTGACCCGGAAATGGCTATCCTGACCTGGAACTGGCTAGGCGGAAGTGTCCGTTGGGCATATGCGAACACGCCCGACCGTGGGGGCATGTTGTAAACCTTTCATCCACCAGCTTCCTGCCATTCCTTCACCCTTCCGGCTTATCTATCCTCAGAAAATTAAATTTTGTCTTTCTTTTGGAGAGTCATAGTGTATTGCACATCTCTTACTAGCTCAGGATGGCCCTAGGTGTAATATGTGAGGGTCTATTGAAACTTTTGGTGAAATAAAGATAGCTTATGGGAAAACATTGTCTTCCTGCTCCATGTGCATGACTCTCATGTAATTATAATGGCATTTGATGTACATACAATTTGTGAATATGCATTTAAATTTGTGTTCCTTCACAAAGAGAGGCCACAACCAGCTCAGTCACTGGACACTGAAGACATTGCCAGGTTGGGAGGAAACAATGAAAATTCATTATAAAATATTTTAATATAAAGTTCTCTGTTTTCTTTCTTTCTTTTCTTTTCTTCTTTTTTTTTTGAGACAAAGTTTCTCTGTGTAGCCCTGGCTGTCCTCAAACTCAGAGATCTACCTGTCTCTGCCTCCCGAGTGCTGGGATTAAAGGTGTGTGTCACCACTGCCTCACAAGTTCTTCCGTTTTTACAAACTATTTTTCTGAAACCAAACTACCAAAAATCTATGGAATGGAGAAGAGGTGGAGTCTACATTTTTCACAAATTAAATTTTATTTTATGTGTATGGGTGTTTTGCCTGTATGTATGTGTGTCTGTGCACCATGTGTGTGTCAGGCTGGCCTCGAACTCACAGAGATCCACCTGCCTCTGCCTCCCAAGTGCTGGGATTAAAGGTGTGGGTTGCCACCTCCTATTGAGAACTGCTTATCTTTAAAAGTCCTTTGTTTTTATGATTTATTTATTTGGAGGCTGGAAAGTTGGCTTAGTGGGTAAGAGCTCTTGTTCTTGCAGGGGACCAGGGCTGATTCCCAGTTCCAGTGGACCTAACACTCTCTTCTGACCTACTCTGGCACCAGGCACATACATACATGCAAGCAAAGCAGTCATACATATAAAATAAGCAAATCTAAACACCTTAATATTTATTTATTTTTAATTTTTTATTTTATTTTATTTTATTTTTGGTTTTTTTTTTTGAGACAGAGTTTCTCTGTGTAGCTTTGGAGCTTGTCCTGGAACTCACTCTGTATCCCAGGCTGGCCTAGAACTCACAGAGATCCACCTACCTCTGCCTCCTGAGTGCTGGGATTAAAGGCGTGTGTGTGTACACTTGAATGCAGTCATGTGCCTGTGTACACACAGACTCCAGAAGCGATAGCCATATCCTTCAATTTAGGAGGCCTAGTTTGGTGCTGGGCTCTAAAGTACAGCCCTCATAATTGTATAGTAAGTGCTCTTATGTGCTGAACCATCTCTCCAGCCCCAAGCAATAGACTTTTGGCATACTTACAAAGACAATTCTCTGTAGTATAGCTAATTTTTTTTCCCCAAGAAATGGTACTGAACCAACTTGGGTATTTACATTTTAGCAAGTTTACTTCAGTTTGTATTTTACACCACACACAAAACCTAACTCAAAATATATCACAGATCAAGGGCTGGAGAGAGGGCTCAGCAGTGAGAAGCACTGGCTGCTCTTCCAGAGAACCCTGGTTCTATTCCCAGCACCCACATGGCAGCTCACAGCTGTCTGTAATTCCTGTTCCAGGGAAATTGATGTTCTCCTCTACCTTCCTTGAGCACAAAGCACGATAGTCGTATACAGACATATATGCAAGCAAAACACCCATACACTTAAAATAAAAATAAATTATAATTTAAAAATGTATTACAGCTATTAAACCTCTAAAAGGAAACATGTTAAAACATTTATAATCTTGGGAACAGTCAAAGATTTCTCAGGTACAACACAGATGCCCAAGCCATAAAAGAACAAATTGATGAATTTGAACATCTTAGCTTAGCTCTCAATAGAAGAGAGTTCAGATAATGACGACATGAACCAGAGATTTGTAGTAAATCAACATCTGATAAAGAATGTGTCTGGAGCGTATAAGGAACTCTTAAGCCTTGATAAAGCAAAACCAAAACAAAAAGATGCATAAACACAAGAGGAGTTGGCAGACAGACACACAGAAATCACTAGTCGTGAGGGAAATACACAGTTAAATCCTGATGAGCTAGTACCGTCCTCTTCCTCTTCCTCCCGTACTTTACATGTATGAGTGTTTTGCTTGATTGTCTGTGCACCACATGCATGCCTGGTGCTTTAGAGGTCAGAAGAGGCTGTTGCATCCCTTGGAACTGGAGTTATGGACAGCTGTGAGCTGCTGTGTGGGGGTTGGGAATCGAACCTGGGTCCTCTGCAAGAACAACAAATGTCCCCCATCTCCTAGACTCCATCTATTTTTTTTTTTTTGAGTGGGGGTTGGTTTTTCAGGACGGAGTTCCTCTGTGTAACAACCATGACTGTCCTGGATCTCGCTGTGTACACCAGGCTAGCCAAAACTCACAGAGATCCACTTGCCTCTGCCTCTGGAGTGCTGGGATTAAAAGGCCACCACCACCCAGCTTAGACCACAACTCTTAAAGGCTGTATAGACTCAAAAAACCCCATCACTATTTGGGAAGCAGAGGTGGGCAGAGCTCTATGAGTCCATATGAGTGTGAAGATATCCTGGTCTAACAATGAGTTCTAGGTCAGCCAGAACTATATAGTGAAACTCTGTCTCAAGTGTGTGTGTGCTCACACTCCAATGCACTTGCACACACACACACACACACACACACACACACACACACACACACAGCACCAGCATCAGAGAATAAGCAACTAAAACATAAGCCTGTGAGGAACATTTCAGATTCAAGCCATAAAACCAGGTTAGTAGACATAGAAAGTGTGGCATTGCCGGGCGGTGGTGGCGCACGCCTTTAATCCCAGCACTCGGGAGGCAGAGCCAGGCAGATCTCTGTGAGTTCGAGGCCAGCCTGGGCTACCAAGTGAGTTCCAGGAAAAGGCGCAAAGCTACACAGAGAAACCCTGTCTCGAGAAAAAAAAAAAAAAAAAAAAAAGAAAGAAAGAAAGAAAGTGTGGCACATCCTTTAAATAGGGTATCACCCAACAATAAAAAGTAACCAGTCATATGTATATCTCAGGCTGGTTATAAACTTGTGATTCTCCCACTTTGGCCTCTAAAGTACTGGAATGGCAGGCACTACCCAGTTAGGAATGGGTTATTACTATACATCATCACATGAGTTTCAAACCATTATGCTAAGTGAAACAAATGTGCATAATTGTGAGCTCTCTGTCCTTGGAGAAGACAGCATGTGCATCCGTGTTAGAGTTAGCACTACAGCCAGTATTTCTCCATCCCTGTATGTGGTACAGTGTTCTCAATAGGCGTTCTCCAGGAAACTCAGAACCAACTGGAAACCTGTAAACAAAGCAATAAGGGGCTTTACCTCAGACTTACCAAATTAGAAATTCTGAGGCTCAGTGACTCAAATGACTCTTTCCCAGGGGTTGTCTAACACCATCGGAAAACAGATATTTACATTATGATCCATAACAGTAGCAAAATTAGAATTATGAAGCAGCAGTGAACATAATTTCATGGTGGGGGGTCACACAGCATGAGGAACTGTATTAAAGGGTCACAGCATTAGGAAGGTTGAGAACCACTACTCTAAGGGTTCAGGATGTCTCTGTTTTGGCGATCCTTTCAGGTAGTGCTGGTGCAGGCTGAAGTTTGAGCGATTTCTCCAACAAATGTTGTCAAACCCTACCTATCTACTGTCACTCTACTAGTCAACGTCAAATTAAACAGCTTTTGCCATTTAAAGTGGCTTTATTTGGAAATATCTGCAAACTCACATCCTAGTTTGTGAAAGGTCAGAGTGTGTTTGAGCTGTAGCCCTTGAGTGGGTTTTGGATCATTAGAAACCTGCATCTGGCATGAACTTCCCCTTGGATTGTGGATTGTGTGGGAAGTTCCTTGGACTTTTGGTATAGTAGAGGTCATTCAGACAATCAAAGCAGCACTTCTAGAATGATTTCTTATTCTTAGTTACTTGAAAAATTCTAAAGAATTCCCTTTATTCCATTTCCTCATACCTCCAAGGACTTGTGTATTAGCAGAGTGGTTTGTTTTTACAATTTTTCACAATAAGCTCGTAAAACAAAGTGGTTATTGTGTTGAGATAAATAAGTGATTGTCATGCACATGAAGGCCAAGCACCCGTTCTCAAGTTCAATAGGAGGGCTCCATTTCATGGTTTCCCAACACCAGGGGCATCCTTTGTTCAGTTAGCCAGCAATAAATGCCAGAGGAAGAGCCAAAATCCCACCCAAAGCAGCTTGTGGCAACAGGTGAATGATCTAAGAGCTCCATGCCTGGGTCTGAGAATTTAAGCACTCCAACCAAGTGTAGCTGAAAGGAAACAATATCAGTTGTGGAAGTAGCTCTCGCTCGAATAGACCATAGTTGTTGGGTGGTTTTTTTTTTTTTTTTTTTTTATCACAATTTTCTCTATCAGGAATCATGGCACAATTGGGAATGTCTTTGGCTCTTCCCAGCATATAAAAACCTCTGATGACGGATGGTAAGTTGCTATCAGTTCTTGTAGGGAATGAAGACCCAACCAGATTTAATTTGATCTAGAAGAAACAAAAACAAAAAACAAAAGTGATATTTCTTGTACTTAAGTTTCTTGGAACACATCAAAAAAGGCTTAGGAAAACTTGTTTGCATATAATTTGTTACCAGATTTTGCCCAAATGGCATCTTTTCTCTTCTTGGAGTTGTGGAACCAAAAATGAGACTGAGTACCAACTGAGTAGAGAACAAGGCTTTTGGTTTTGGCCAAGACTAGAAGTGGGAGAGGTTTGTTTGTTTGTTTGTTTTAAGATAGGATTTCTTATGCAGCCTGGAACTTGCTCTGTAGACCAGGCTGGCCTCGAACTCAGAGATTTGCCTACCTCTGCCTCCTGAGTGCTGCCAGAATTAAAGGCTTAAGGCACTATGCCCAGATGAGTGGGAAGTAACTTTCAACACAGCCTCTCAACTTTTGTGGGTTGGGATACAATAGGTAGTAAAAGAAACTCAGGAGAGAACAGGCTAATAAAGGGAAGGAATATCTATATCTTTTTTGAGTGTTGGGATCAGGCTCTGCCCTGCTCTAAGTCCCTGGTTGCAGGCTGACCTTCCCTGGGGAAAGTCCGTTTTATAAGCATCATTTGGCTCCATGTTGGGTGCAAATGCAGGGACAGGGTGTTGGATAAGTGGCGGCGCTCGTGGCTGGTCGCCTGTGGTGGCCATGCCGACAGAGGAGAGTGCTGGTTGGTGGAAGAATCATGAGCCATAGTTACCTTTCTAGAGCTTTATTGAGAGAGAGAGGGAGAGAGGGAGGGAGAGAGAGAGAGAGAGAGAGAGAGAGAGAGAGAGAGAGAGAGAGAGAGAGAGAGAGAGAGAGATCGCACAGAGGGAAGAGAATATGGAAGGAGAGAGTATGGAGAGGGCACGCCTGCTTTTTAGGCTGGGACGCCGTCGCAGGCTGGTGACATAATTAAGGACCGAATCCTTACATCCCAGACTTTCGCTTATTATAAAAAAAAAGCAGGTAGATGGGAATAGGGGTGTCGTTTTTCTCAAAAGCTGCTTCCAGCTGGCTATTGGACGTCAGTTGGCTTTTGGGGGAATGGGGAAGGGGAACCTTCTGAGGTAGACAGGCGTTGTGGGATACTGTCTGCCATCATTGTTCTGGAGACATGTATCCCTCTTGGCTATGGCTGGGAACCTTTCGTCTGACAAGGTGCTGGTGACACAGAAAAAAACTTAGAGAGAAAAGAATCATTATTATTTTATGTTGACATTTATCTGAGGTAGATTCGGCCTGTCCAGATGGATTTTGAAACATGTTAAGCTTTATCAGAGACAGATTATTTTAAAGCACCTGTTTCCTTTACTAGTTTGGCATCCAAGAGACAGGTGATCAATTGTTAAAAGCATCTTACAGTGATAGATGTTTACATTAAAGTCTTTTTTGTAGCACCCAGATGCTTTTGGATTTGGGGGTGTAAATACCTTTTAGCTGTTAAAGTTTCTTACTTGATGATCTCTGGACTCTGGTTCTGTGGTGGTCCTGTATCATTAGCAGAACAGTGAGTTAGAACAGGGAACTGGGAAAAGAAAAGCTTGTGGTATATGAGAATTTATTTTTTTGGAATTAGGGACAAGGCAAAGATCAGGGCCCTGTCTGTATGCACATGAGAAATACAGGCAGTAGATCTGGAGTGAGACAATGAGGTCTTATCTTAGCTGGAAATCTTTTTCCATTAAGTAATTCTGAAAATGCAATTAAATCTGGTGAGGTGGGTAAGGCTGTCCTCTGTACCCAAAAATAGAGAAAGGAGAGGTGACAATCCCCAAACTCCCAGGACCAAGTCAGTGGCTCTGGTGTCCAGAAGGAAAGAAACAGATTGCTTCCCTGCTGCGTTCTGGGTTCCCTGTCATGTCTGTAGCCAAGCCTAGGTCCACTGGAGGTCTTAGCTTGATGTACCCATGCATCTTGGTGCCTAGGGGCAGTCAGCTGACTGGTTGTCATTATAGGTAGAACTTTTTTTTTTGGTTTTTCGAGACAGGGTTTCTCTATGCAGCTTTGCACCCCTGGAACTCACTTGGTAGCCCAGGCTGGCCTCGAACTCACAGAGATCTGCCTGTCTGCCTCCCGAGTGCTGGGATTAAAGGCATGTGCCACCACTGCCTGGCTATAGGCAGAACTTTTAACAAGGCTGTTGATGGCCTGGCAGGGCATTCGCTAGCCCGTGGCCTTTTTCCTCACTTAAAACAGGGACCAAACAGCTTTTGGGAGTCAGTGAGTGCCAGTGCTTGGCAATTTTGTTTTTGGGCTTTTATCTCTTCCCTGGCACACCTTAAATGCCACAGATGACTCTTTTGCCTGTGGGGTCAGGAGCCTTGCTCTCCAGATGCTTAAGTTTTAGTTGGGGAGGTCTGGGGAACAAGAGCTGGATTTTACTCCATGTCCTGAATTTTTTTTTTTTTTTTGATGATTGATAATTCAAGGACAGCTTTTGGAAGATCTGCCAGGAGTCAGATGATAGACTGATCCTTTTGGAAGGCTTGTCTGAGGTTATAAGTTGATTTTTGGCTTAAGAGACATCCTGACTACTGTAAATTTATTTGTATGGATCTTAGCCGCTACCAGACCCATCTGTGTCTCTCAAGGCAGTTTGAGAAGGAGTGGGTGGAGTTAAGGTGAGTTAGGACGAGAGTCCATAGAAGCCGCCCAAGCCTGCCCATTTGAGCCCGCCCACTGCCGGCTGAAGTCAGACAGAAAAGGTTGCATATGGCAGAGGCAGAAATGGGGAGGGAGAAGGGTTCAGAGCTTTAGCAGAGAGTTTGGGGATAAAGTAACTCTTTTATTTGCCCGTTCGCTGACAGAAGTTCCCGCAAAGCTGTTATGTGGCCAAATGTATCAGTACCCGCCCCATCCGCCAGTGTAGGTGGTAAATGTATCAGTACCCGCCCCATCCGCCAGTGTAAGTGGTAAATGTATCCGCCCCTTTGTCCCATGGCTGTAGCCGAGAGAAAAATAAAAAATTAAAACAGCAAACCGGGATCAGACTCCTATCTCGGGCGTGCCCGAGAGTGAAGAGAGATCTAAGAATCAGCTCAAGTCACCGATCCTCTTCGTAAAGGGATGGTGAGGGCTGCTGCGGCTGTGCTGCAGTTGGTCCACCATGGACCCGATTGACCCCCTCCTCAGGAGCAGAAATGTGCCTGCTGTTGCCAGCACAGCCCAAGGACAACCCCCGGGGTGTCCGTTGCAAAGAATGTAGCTCAGACTACAGCTTCGAGAACGGCAGACTCACTCACTGTGGTGAAGAATCATGGCACTAGCAGTAATGGTAGCTGTGTAGGGGTCCACTCGCGGTCTCACGGTCTCGCTGGATAGGGGAGGAGGTGGCAAGCGGCAGCGGTCATAGCAGGTCCTTGGTGGTTTATCGGAGTCTGAACGGCACCAGATGTTGGTTAAGCGGTGGCGCTCGTGGCTGCCTGCTGCCCGGGGCAGCCATGCCGACGGAGGAGAGTGCTGGTTGGTGGAAGAATCATGAGCCATAGTTACCTTTCTAGAGCTTTATTGAGAGAGAGAGGGAGAGAGGGAGAGAAAAAGAGAGAGAGAGAATGAGAGACAGAGAGACCGCGCAGAGGGAAGAGAATTTGGAAGGAGAGAGTGCAGAGAGGGCATGCCTGCTTTTTAGGCTGGGACGCCGTCGCAGGCTGGTGATGTAATTAAGGACCTAATCCTTACACAGGGTGACTCTGAACCTTGTGTGAGTGTCCAACACTGTCCACAAGACACAGGCTGATGAGTAGTTCCCCAGCCCTCCAAAGAGTACTTTTAATAAACGTATCAGAGTAGATCAGGACCATACAGTTATGGGGAGGCCTCCAGTTTTCTCTGGCTTCGACTCCAGCAGCAGTTTGGTACTTGTAACCCTGAAAAAGAAGGTTTCAGATGGAGTTCTGTAAAAAGTAACTAGTTGAGAGTTGAAGTAAGAGCAAGCAAGGAAGCAAGAGTGTAATCTTTACAAAAAGAATTGGGGGCTGGAGAGATAGCTCAGCACTTGAGACCCCTTGCTCTTCCAGAGGACCCAAGTTCCTAGTACCTGCACGGTACTGCTACTGTCCTTAACTCCACTTCTAGGGGAGCCTCTGCCCTCTTCTGGCCTCCGTGACATACACAGACATACACGCAGGCAAAAGCACCCATATGCAATAAACAACAATAAAAAAATCTTAAAGAGGAAAAGAAAAACCGTTGGGCAAAGGCAAGCAGGAATGTGACTGGCACGTGGCTGGTATTTCTTGCCACTACCTGCACAGCTCAGTGGTGGGCCTGGCTGGGGCGACAGGGGAATGCAGAAACAGTAAACACTCGTACAGAGAAGTTGGGATGGGCTAACTGTGTGCTCTAATGGAGACCCCCAACAGCAGCCTGGAACTCAGTACAAGTCTGTTAGCTAATCTTGGTAGGGAGGTCCCCATAGGGGAGCAATCTCAGATTTCAGTCATCACGGAGGAGGAAATTACAGTTGATACTTGCTACTCACTGTGGTTTTAGCCAAAGGTCAACAGTCGTGGCCCTTGGCATAATGCTGCTCATGTTAATCATATGCATTCACTCAGGACTTCATCAGCTTTTCACACTTCCCCTCTGTTTTCCCCTTCTTTGTGCCCGAGCAGAGAAAAAAAATGCAGATTTTCATCCTCACTATGGCTAGGGCTGTCCTACAATTTAAGAAAACCATGAGACAATGCCCAGAAGAAATGCAGGTTTAGTTGAGACAATTTAGCCATTCCTTTCATGGTGTGTGTGTGTGTGTGTGTGTGTGTGTGTGTGTGTGTGTGTATGTGTGTGTGTATGTGTGTGTGTGTGTGTGTGTGTGTGTGTGTGTGTGTGTGATGTGACTTAGCTCTAGGCTGCTTCCATTGTTTGACTCTCTGTTACAGAGACAGACAGTTTTTGTTATTAAATCTACCCAAAGCAAAATGGGATAATCATTCTGTTTTAAGACTCCGCATTTTTTTTTTTTTAAAGGTAAGAGCCCTCACACACGCTGGTCCGTACCAAGTTCTTTGTCCCCAGGTTCATTCTGTTGACAGTGACATGTAGGTAGGAAGCCTTTTATATGTTTTCTTTGGAGGTCAGCCTTAAGCGCCTACACACCTGTTAAACCCATTAACTTTGCTAGTGAAACTATGAAAGTCTGATAGCTGAAGGGAGGGGCACTAGAGGCTTCTGGGAAATCTCTGCTGCAAGGCCTCTCTCTGCCTGGGATCAAGGTTACAGTGTGACCTTTATTGATTTACTTTTAGTTTCTCAGCATACCTTCCTTATCTGTAAAACTGATAAACTCATTAACTACCTTGTAATCTCATTTATGAAAGAAAAATTCTTTAGATAAAAATAAGTATACCAATGTCTTAATTTCTTTTTCTTTCTTTCTTTCTTTCTTTCTTTCTTTCTTTCTTTCTTTCTTTCTTTCTTTCCTTCTTCCTTCCTTCCTTCCTTCCTTCCTTCCTTCCTTCCTTCCTTCCTCTCTTTCTTCCTTCCTTTCTTTCTTTCTTTCTTTCTTTCTTTCTTTCTTTCTTTCTTTCTTTCTTTCTTTCTTTCTTTTTAATATAGAAAAATCTCTTTTACTATTGCGTGTACCCATCTCTGGCTAATGCTCAAAGAGGAGCCAGCCTAGAAGAGATCTTGCTTTCTACATATATTGTCATCATTGTGACATTTGGGTTCAGGCTCCAGGTTACATTTTGAACAATTTAAATAGGGACAGAAGATGTCAAGTCTACCCACTTAGACAGATGGGAGACTTACACAGCAAAGACATTTCCAAAATTATTTCTTAAGTAACCCAGTAATATGAAACAGCAGGATCTTCTTCAGTGACAGGGTCCTGAGATGAAGGTCACAAGGGATGAGAAAGAGGAGAAAAGTATAAGGTAGAAAAGATAAAAACTGGGGTGGGGAGGTCTTGCACAATCTCACCAACATTTTTCTTAATCTTTTAAGTTTATATCTAGATTAACATCCCTTGAACAATGTAACTTTAAAGACACACACACACACACACACACACTTTGTTGAGAAAGTCTCTCTCTTGAGAAGGTTGCCTCAATCTCTTGGCTGTGTATTACTAAAAAGGGGGTGGGGTGGGGGAGTTGTGGGCCCTTGGGTGTTTTGAGACTTTCTCATCTCAAGTGAACATGTCTCAGGGGGTTATGGTGCTGGACAACCAAGAGCCACCAAAGCCACCCCAGGTGTGGCAATTTGAATGAATGAGAGTGTCCCTCATAGGCTCATATATTGGAACACTCAGTCCCCAGTTGGTGGAACACTTCCTCCAAGGCCACACCTCCTAATCTTTCCTACAGTTCCACCAACAGAGGGCCAAGCATTCAAATGTTTGAGCCTATGGCACCGTTCTCATTCAGACCACCAGAGTAGCTATGTCTCTTCCTGGGGATGAGAACAAATACATATTTTCTTTCTTTCTTTCTTTCTTTCTTTCTTTCTTTCTTTCTTTCTTTCTTTCTTTCTTTCTTTCTTTCTTTGGTTTTTTGAGACAGGGTTTCTCTGTGTAGCTTTGTGCCTTTCCTGGGTCTTGCTCTGTGGACCAGGCTGGCCTCAAACTCACAAAGATCTGCCTGCCTCTGCCTCTCAAGTGCTGGGATTAAAGGCGTGCACCACCACTGTCCAGCTATATTTTCTTTTATATCACAGTGTCACATACATACACCTAAAAGAAAAATGGGGAGGAATGTGATGCTCTTCAGTCTCTTCTTGGCTCTCTTTGCTGTATCTGTGCCTGGGAAGCTGCCTTGAACTGTGACACCCGGCATCCTCTCCTGGCATTCTTTTGAGCTGGCTTCTCTTCTGGGTTGGATCAACAGGGAGAACCAGCAGGACACTGACAGGGTTGAGCAGCTGGGGTACTTCTGCTGGGAGATGTCCCCCTGGCTGGGGCTAAGGGGATCTGTCACAACAACTCATAGGGATGACTTTCTCCACGCTTCCAGTTCTCCTGGCCTCATAGGGGAGCATGAGTTCTCCATCTTGTCCTGCTGCTTCTGTCTCTGTGAAGCATTAATCTAATTAATCTAAATAATCTAATTAATTATCAATAAAAAGTAGATATGGGATAAGAATCTGAAGGATCAGAGAAGCAGGGAGCAGCCACCAGCCACCTCCTACCTCTACCATTACTTGGTCTAAAAAGGCTGAGATCTTCTCTCCACCCTGCCTTACTACTTCTTGTCTCCTCTCTGTCTACAGTCCTCCAAACCTCTATGGTTAAATTTAGGTCGGCTAGTGACTAGCTCTGCCCTCTGACTCCAAGCGAGCTTTATTTGCCAGAACGCAATCAAAATATCACACAACGTCTCTGGGTACCCAAGTCTTGCCCATAGCACCATAAGTAGTCTTTGCATTGCAGTTCCTTCTTGTGAATATAACCCAGGGGTGAGTTCTGCTTCTTGCTGTGTTCCCAGTGGTTTGCAGATATGAATTAGCATAACACACAAAAAGAAAAGCTAGTCATCAATGAAGATATGGCAGAATCCCCAAACACACCCACAGAAGTTCAGCTATAAGTAACAGAATTTTTCACCCATTCACATGGGCCAACAAATAAATAGTTTATGACATTATGAAGAAATGAGGATTCTCATTTCTTGTTGATGAATGTATAACTAATTTGCTCTTCTATAGAGGCTTTGGGAGGAGTAATTTGGCAATTTTGAGAAAAATAAAAAAATGTACACGCCTGTTGACTCATTTTAGATTCAGCTTTTCCTACAAAAGCAAAAATTCTAGGAAGAAAGACTGTGAGCAATTTTGTTTGTTGAAGAAAGACCGAAAGTGGACTTAACCTACAGGTCGGCCAGTGAATGGTATTGTGTTAGAATCGTACAATGAAATATTAGACACCTATTAACCCAAAGAGACTCTGTGCTCATTGACCCGAAGGGACGTTGTGCAATCAACAGATTGCAGAGCATTGTATACAGTCTGCAGGGTGGGGGTTGCTCGACGTCTCTCAAGATCCAGTCTCTTTCTTTTCCTTGGCAATAGATCCTTAAAGTAGAGCCAGGCATATGACTAACCAACTTGACTCCTTTCCAAGAATTTCTTATAGTTACTTATGTATGGTTTTATATTTCCAAGAATTTCTTACAGTAACTTTTGTATGGTTTTAAAATTATGACCCAAGAGAAATGTTTAGATGTATGACCCATGTGCCTTTCAGATTCTGTTTTTAGAGAAAGAAATGCCTTCTCTATCCCCAATTTTCACTGTTGACTAGAATCTAGACATGGTGTGAATCCTCCTAGAGAGAGAGAGAGAGAGAGAGAGAGAGAGAGAGAGAGAGAGGCACCAGTGTGCCTGTTTGCATTCCAAGATGTCTGAAAGTGCAGCTAGCTTGTCAGTATGGGGTCACCCATTTTGGAACTGTTCTCTGTGACAGAAGTAAAATTTCATCTTGTTTAGGCCATAGATACTTTGGTTGGTTTCAAGAGAAAAATCTGAATCCCTATGCAGAATGTTTTGTTGTTGTTTTTATCAAAGAAATGGTAAAATGGTATGGAACTTAGCTAAAGACACTTGAAGGTACTGTCCAACCTATGCCCCTTGGTTCCCAGGAATGGAATAAAGTTGGAGAAGGTAAATTTTGGCTCTGGCTGGCCTGGAATCCATAGAGATCTCCCTGCCCTTGTCTCCCAAGTGTTAGGACTGAAGGCGTGTGTCACCATACCCAGCTGTCCTTTTTTGTTTTTCAAAACATGGTTTTGCTTGTTTGAGTTGTAACCTGGTATTTGCTATGTAGCTCAGGCTGGCCTGGAGCTTGCAACCCTGCCTGACTTACAGACGGGCTTGGGAACACAGTTCCCTAGCACCCCCAGCAACTTGCAGGCAATGGCTCTCTAAAAATCACTCCTCTACTCAGAATAGCTTGGAAGTTTTTTTCAAGCTGAAAGTTCTTGGGTCCTGCTCTAGACCTCTTGAGTCAGAAACCTGAAGTCAGTGATCTGCCTCTAGCAAGCCTTTTAAATAAAAGGTGGGGAAGGCGGAACACAGAGAGAGAACAAGGATGTATCTATTTGAGTATCATTTACACACACCAGCCGGGCGGTGGTGGCGCACGCCTTTAATCATTTACACACACACACACACACACACACACACACACACACACACACACACACAAGTAATCAAAACGAATGCACAATTTTATGGCCCTTGATAAGTTCTCACTTCCATTAATGATATAAAATTGTACACATGCATTAGCTTTTCCTAAATACTCTTAGCTTTTACTTTTAAATAATAATCCTAAAGCATCACATGATAAGCCAAACAACTAATAGCTTTCTTTGTGAAGGGAGGCAGGTATATGGCAGAAAAGGCAAGAGACTTAAAGTGTCTTTAATATCAGAGACCCAGGCCTGGACTGGGAAGAAAAGCTGTAGGGGTGTAGAGAGGAGGGAGCAGGGCTGTGGAGTGAGGTTGAGAGGGGGCGGGGCAAGCGTCAGGGACTGCTGACCAGGTGGCTCTCTCTTCAGTCATTTAACAGGTTTGTTGAAAGGTGTCTCAGAGAATCATGAGCCATCTGGTAACTGGTGGGTTAGAAAATTCACGCATATGTGTTTGTGGAGAACAAGAGGGTGAGATGAAGAAGGGGAGGAGGGAAGACTGGGGAATAGGAGGAAGGAGAATCGGATGAGGTGTTTATTTTACACAGTTGATAATATTTTTGCAGAGAAAGGGGTAGGATGAGTGGCAGGTCATTTGAACCTGGCAAAGAACGCGGGTGTGGTGATCTATTGTGTACCCCAAAAAAGCTTGTCTGGGGATCAGAGGACAGAGCCAGCCACCAGATTAGACATAGAGGTCAGGCTGTGGTGGCACACACCTTTATCACTCAGGAGGCAGAGATCCATCTAGATTTCTGTGAGTTCAAGGCTACACTGGGAACAGAGCCAGATGTTGGGGTACACACCTTTAATCCCAGCCCTTGAGATCTCATGTCTTTGCTTAGGATGGACACACACCTTTAATTCCAGGAAGTAATATGGTGGGACACAGAAAGGTATATAAGACGTGAGGAAACAGGAACTCTGCTCTGGAGACTGAGGTTTTCTTAGAGGTAAGAACTTGTTGCTGGTTTATTCTGCTTCTCTGATCCCCAGACAAGCTTTATCGGGGTACACAATATATCACCGTACATGGGCTTGCTGTATTTGAACACTAATCCAGTTCTGGGAAAAAAGGAAGAATTCAGACTGATTTGTTGTAGCAAGTTGAAGACACAGGCAAACGTGCAGGTCAGTGCAGGAGAGCTGCTGTAGATTTGCACTTCTTTGATTGCAGCAATCACAGACCTTTGTATATGCTTAGGATTGATTGTCTTGACACAAATTCTCTCATTTCCTCTGTTCATTTACTCACTGGACTCTCCTTACCCCCCCCTTTTAAAAAAATAAACAGGTAGTTGAGTCTTTTCTGTTAATTATACATGTGATAAATACTTGGTCTATGGTCTTTTATTTTGATTTTTGTTTTAAGGTATAGAAATAAGATTTTCAAATATAGAGACATCCAACTTTAGTGATACTTTTCAATTGCTTTTAGATTTGGGAAAGTAACATACCCTTCATAACTCTGATAAACATGCCATTCTTATTTCTTCTTGATTTTATTTAATGTGATTTTGATATTTAACACTTCAATCCATTTGGGAGTTCCTTTTGTGGTATGTTGTTAAGATATGGGTCTAATTTTGTTTCTGCCCCAAATCACTGATTATTCCAATGCCATCAAGGAAAGGGCCTTCACCGCAGAACTGTGAAAAGCTTACAATGCCATACAATGAGGTCTGGATTTTCCATTTTGTTCATTGATATATCCTCTTATTTCCCCCTTTTTGCCACAATCACATGATATTCCTCCCACTTCTGTTAGAGAACTTACCTATTTAGAGCAGTTGTCAGAGGACTGGATAGGGGTAGAGTCTTAATCATAATAATTTGGAATTTGAGGGGGCATTAATAGGCTACAAACCCATATCATGATATATTCATTAACATATAAAATCACCAATTTTATTAGTATAAAAGCAAAACGTGTTTTGCAAAACTTTTAGCAGCAAGATATGCCCTTGACCGAGTTAAAGTGTTATAGTTTGTTGGCTCTTTTTCTTGTTCATAGATCTGTGCAATCATCACCACAATTAACTGGAGAACACTTCATTACCCTCCCCCTCCCCCCAAAAAAACCCCACTGTCCTCACGCGCCATCTACCCCAGATTGCAATGCCCTCAAACGTTTCATACAAATGGAGTCATACACTGTGAATATGTGTCACTCTGACTGGTTTAATAAAAAGCTGAATGGGCAACAGCTAGTCAGAATTTTTAGGGCAGAGAGGATGCTGGGAAGAAGAAGGGTGGAGATGGGGAAAGAAGTCATCCAGATGCAGAATGAGTTGGACACACAAAATGGGATGGAGGTAAAAGCCACATGGTAGAACATAGCTTAATAAAAATATGGGTTAATTTAAGTTGTAAGATCTAGTTAGAAACAAGCCTAAGCTATTGACTGAGCTTTCATAATTAATAATAAGTCTCCATGCCATTTACTTGGGAGCTAGCTGGTAGGACAGAGAAAGACTAGTTACAGTTAGTCACCATGTGGGTACTGGGAATTGAACCCAGGTTCCCTGGAAGAACAGTTAGTGTCCTTAACCACTGAGTAATCTCTCTACTCTATAACTCCTTTTAGTCTGAAATGAATTTTTTTAAAGTTATTTTTATTTTATTTCTTTTGTATTTTTGAGACAGGGTTTGTCTGTGTAGCCCTGGTTGCCCTGGAATGTAGTCGTAAGTTTTCTCCGGTCCCACCCTGCCCCGCGGTCCCACAGCTGCTTATAAAATAATCACTCAAAGGCTTAATATTATTTACAAACTGTATGGCCTATAGCAGGCCTCTTGCTAGCTAGGTCTTATATCTGAAATTAACCCATTTCTATTAATGTTTTGCCATGTGTTCAGTGGCTTTACCAGTCTGCTGGCATCTTGCTGTTCCTTTGGTGGTGGCAGCTGGCATCCCTCCAGATTCCACCTTTCTCTTTCCTGTCTCTCTCCTTGGATTTCCCGCCTGGCTATAACCTGACTCACCATAGGCCAGAGCAGCTTTTTATTAACTAATCATAGCAACACATATTCACAGCGTACAGAAAGACATGCCACAGCACTGGAACTTGCTCTGTAGACCAGGCTGGCCTTGACCTCACAGAGGTATGTCTGCCTCTGCCTCCTGAGTGCTGGGATCAAAGGTGTGTGCCACCACTGCCCGGCTATTTTCATATTATGTGTGGGTGTTTTTCTTTTGTGTATGTCTGTGTACCACTTGCATGCCTGGTACCCACAGAGGCCAGAAGAGGGCATTGGGTGCCCTGGAAATGAAGTTACAAACAGTTGTGAGCTGCCATGTGAGTGGATATTTTATTTGCACGGATATCTGTTCCTCATGCTTGTGCTTGGTGTCCACAGGGGTCAGAAGAGAGCATCAGATCCGATGGGACTTGAGTTACAGAGGCTCATGAGCTTCCAGGTGGGTGGTAGGAATAGAATCCAGGATCTCTGGAGGAGCAGCCAGTGCCTTTAACCACTGAGCCATCTCTCCAACTTGTCACATAGTTTTAATATAAAGGGCAGTGAGTTGAAATGACTGGAAAATTAAAAAAAAAAATAGCAAAGCAACAATCCTGACTTCAAGTACTGTAGCAGGAAGTTTTCCTGTGTCCCACAGCTGCTCGGTCATGAATAAACACACAGAGGCTTATTATTAACTACAAACTGTTTGGTCTATGGCTCAGGCTTATTGCTACCTAGCTATTACATCTTAAATTAACCCATTTCTATTAATCTATATTTTGTCACGTGGCTGTGGCATTACTAGTCTGCTGACATCTTGCTCCTTGGGTGGCTGGATGGCATCTCCCCAACCCTGCCTTTCTTCTCCCTCTATCTTTCTTGGATTTCCTGCCTGGCTATCATCTGTCTTGCCACAGGCCAGAGCAGCTTCTTTATTAACCAATGGTAGCAGCACACGTTCACAGCATACAGGAAGACATCCCACAGCACTTATTCTCTTAGCCCATGACCTTGGGCTAGCTGGCCCCGTAGAGGTGATGCTTCTTACCTGCCTTCGTGACCTCTTAAAAGGGAAGAGGGAGGGGTTGAGAGCTCTCTTGGACATGGAAGGCTTCCTGACCCACAGTTTGGTGAATTGGTCTGGAGTTTTCCCCATCATTCCCTGGGAGATGAAGAGGCAATGTTATCTTTTTATTTTGTATTTGTGAGTGTGTGATCCCTATTTCATCCCTTAATAAATAAATCTTCTTCCCAGACATTCGTGGATTTCTCTTAAAGTACTCTTCACATTTTTCTTTGATATTCTGTTTTTGTTGTTTGTTTGTTTTTTTTTAAAAAACATATTCTATTTTAAATCAACTTTTGGGGAAAGTTTACATACATGAAATTAATTTATTCAAAATATATACATCAATATTTTTTTCACAGAAAAGGGAAGGGACTCAATTAAGTCTTGTCACACATCCTTGTGAGGTGGGAACTGTTCTTATTCTCACTGAACAGAGGAGTGGGATGCAGTTATACCCACTGTTCAGTTGATGGTTTTCTGAATGCCTCAGCTGAATGAATGATTTCTTCTGGCACTGTCTTTAGAGACTCCATCAGTTCCTACTGTATGGCAGTGCTCCCCTGTCAACCCATTCCTCTGACATTGGACGTTCAGGTTAATTACACACCCTTTACTTTGCATTTCTCAATGAGACCCTTCAGTAAAGTCCTGCCCTTTGTTCCATCTTTCCCACCCACTTCTTCTTTGCTCTGACAAGACAGCACACTCAAGAGACCATTGCTCTTTGAACGGGAGGGGCATCTTCCTACCCATTGACCATATGCATTATATATATATATATATTTCATTTTTTTCTGTTACTCACTGAGGGATACTCATTCCTGTGTGTCCTGAGGGGTAAGAGCTGAAGTCTGTCTGCAAGAGAGTCCTGTGGGTGGGCCAGCAAGTCATTCCCAAGGGGTCAGGCAGCACACGCTGGGTCTAGAGAACAGAATGAGATGATTTAGTACAGTGCAGCCACTGCCACCCTGGCTGTGCCTGTAGTGTGTGCCTACCATCTGGAAGTGCCAGGCCATGCAGCGTCAGCCCACTAGCCACGCTGTCCTGTGTTATTTTAAACCTGGTTTCGTGTGTGTTTGCACTGCCACTGGTCCTTCCCCTTTTGACAGGACTTCCTCTTCAGCTGGGATGCACAGTGGAGGACTGAGGGACAGTGAAGGGCTGAGGGAGGAGGGGTTAAGCCTTAAGGCATCTTTTTCTGGCAAACACTGAAAACAGAAAGCAGCTGAGGATTCTCTTAGAGCCCGTTCTCCATCCACTTCCTCTCCCCAGGATCTTTGAGTGATTTTCTTATTCAGCACTTGCTGGAGACAGTCCCAGTTTGAGGATCTGGAGATTGTTCCAAGGTCTAGCTAAAGGAGATAGAAGCCACTGTCTATGAAGAGAGAGACACTCCAAGGGGGCTGCTGGGTGACTCTGACATTGACTTCCTTGACCTTCCTGCCCTCCCTGCTTCCTTAACTTTAGGCATCCACTAGTCTCTGAAATCTAGGGTCAAGGATTGGGAGCATCCCGTGGATGTTAACCTTCTTGAAAATAAGAATTAGACCTTATTCATCATTTTGGAGAAGTATGTGGTACAACCATTTGGAAAAACAGCTTTAAAGTTCCTTATTTGCTAACTTAATACCACATAAGCCCATATCCCACTCCTAGATAAGTGAACACTCACACTTATGCAATGATTCATACATGAATGGTCATAATAGCTTTATTCAGGCACAAATGAACCAAATATCTATCAAAATAAAAATTGTGGTATACTCTTTGTTTTGTTTTGTTGAGACAAGGATTCTCTGTGTAACAGCCCTGGCTGTCCTGGAACTCACTTTGTAGACCAGGCTGGCCTCGAACTCACAGAGATCTGTCTGCCTCTGCCACCTGAGGATTGAGATTAAAGGTGTACACCACCACCATCCAAAAAATTGTGGTTTACTCTTACAACAGAATTCTAATGCCTAATAAAAGGTACAAAACTGGTCATAGCGCACACCATGGATGCATCTCACAAATATTTTGAATGGACGTCAGATACAACAGCACATACTACGTGGTTCCCTTTCCATGAAACTAGAAAACCAGTTTCATCTTGTGATGCAGATAGAGGGAACTGACTTTACGAAGGGCAGAGGGAGGGCTGGAGAGTCGGCTCAGCAGTTAAAAGCACTTGCTGCTCTGCCAAAGGACCTGAATTTGGCTCCCAGCACTCATGTTGGGTGGCTTGTCTGGCCTCTGTGGGTACCTACGCCCACGTGGCATATACTCACACAGATACACACATACCCATGTAAATAAAAATAATAAAAACAAACCTTTAAGAAGGCACATGAGGATGAATGCTTGTATTCTGTGTCTTGAGGATGGTGGAAACTGCATGACATACAAACTTGTGAAAAATATTGAGGTGTATACTTCAAGTGAATTTAACTTCCATGCTGGCATTGTAACCCACAGGCAGGGCGCGCGCGCACACACACACACACACACACACACACACACACACACACACACGCTCAAGTGTATTTTAAAGAAAAATATAAAGTGCTTAGTCATGTAACAGGACCTCAGACCTTAGTAGGCCCCAAGACTTAGGACAACTGACTCCATGATGGAAGTACCATCCAGGCTGTAAAACTCAGCACATAGACAGCACCACCTGCCAAAACTAAAACAAAGACCTAATCCATCAAAGCCCACAGTTCTGGAAAAGTCTCTAAATGTACTAACCTTGCTCTTTGGCTTCTGTAGTTCCATTTCGGGCTAACTGTTCTTGTTAACTGAAGTGTGTCAACCCAGGACATGTTCTTTTGTGCTTAAAAGCTCAGCCTGAGAAAGGCTCGGGGCTACATTGGCATTCTAAACACCCAGTGTAATCACCGTCTAGTTAACAAAGACTTTCCATTGGCGTAAACCCATGTCTGAGCAGTCTCCTCTGGTGGATGCCTTATGACAATCACACTGTCCAGTAGATTCGGCACGGGGCCTTTGTTACTATCAACACTTAAAGAAAGACCCTCTATTTTTATTTCACAATTTCTTTCAAAAGCATGCTCCATTATTATTACACGCATATGTGATGCTCACGTGTGTGGGCATGCTCATGGAGGTCAGAAGACAACTCCGTAGAGTCGGTTCTCTCCTTCTGCTTTCCCATAGGTTCCAGGGACAGAACTCGGGTCACCAGGCTTATGAGGCCAGTGCTTTCCCACTGAGCACTCTCATCAGCCCACCTTTCACAATTTTATACGTGCACACATGTATAAATGGTGTACTGTGATCATATTCCCACACCCCATTATTCTCTTATCTCCCTTTCTTCTCCTACCAAACTGCTTTTTCTAACCTCCTGCTTTCACATCTTTCTTGGTGGCCTACCGCTTTTGATAAGGGTTGCTTGCTTGCAGGAGCACGGTGGGAAGTTATTTCCTCAAGAAAGGACAATTTACTCAGGTCTATATCACCAAGGAATATGACTCCCCACCCCTCAGCAACCAATACAGGCAGCAGCTCTTCAGCGGTGGGTGGGGCCTCATCTCTCTCTCCCTCACCCACGATATAACGGTGACAGTCTTGATCTTTCATGGGTCTTGTGCAGGGAGTCACAGCTACTGTGATTTCATGGGTGCAGCTGCCACTGTCACATGCCAAAGACAGCATTTCGCAGCACTCCTCCCCAGCCTCCAGTCTGTACATTCTCTCTGCCTCCTCTTCTGACATGTTCCCTGCATCTTGGGGGAGCAGGGGTTTGATATGGATGCTTCCCTTCGGTATTCATGTCCACCGTTCTGACTTCTGGGGCTCACATTGTTGAAGATCATCTGTAACCCCAGCTCCTGGGGCTCTGATGCCTCTGGTCTCCTCGGGCACCTGCACTCACGTGCACATATCCACATGCAGACACATCCGCACGTAATTAGCAATAATAAAAATAAATAAATGTGTGGAAACCTTAAAAACAAAAACAAAACAACCTTACATTTCCAGAGGTTTGTGCCTTCTGGACTGGAGACAAGAGTGTGCGCCCCTACAGGACCCAGGCGCTGTAATTGCTACAGGGCTATTGCTGACTTGGTAGATTGCTGCTCTTTTGGGTAGTACTTAACTTCGCTATATTTTGATTTATCTGTAATGAGTATTCATTCTCTTTTTTGATCTAAGTTACTGGCATTTTAATCTCCTCAAACAGTCTAACATGAGAAGGAGATTGTATTGCTCAGTGAGTCTCAAAAAGATCAGCTTCAGCATTGGCTTCATGGGTTTCCTTTGCACCTCTCAAGGAAGCATTTTTCTGGGGAATCGGGGAACAATAAAGGAAAAAGAGTGAGGTTTTCAAAGTCCTTCTCTTGGGTCTTTACCAGTCCCAGCCAACAGAGTCATCATCCAGAGAGTTCAACTCCCTAGATCCTCAACTCCTTAGACAAGGCCTGCCCTACTGACTCTGGTGATAAGGACATACTGATTTTATATCAAAAAGTCAAGCAAGAAGAGTGACAGCACTGGGAAAGAAACAGTAGACTGTGGGCAAAGTCAGCAGAGTGAAAGGGAAAGATGCAGAGTGCGGTGGAAAGAAGTGAGAGAGAGAGCAGGGGTGGAGACTTGGGTGAGAGAGAGCAGGGGTGGAGACGTGGGTGAGAGAGAGCAGGGGTGGAGAGTGAGAGAGCAGGGGTGGAGAGTGAGAGAGAGAGAGCAGGGGTGGAGAGTGAGAGAGAGCAGGGATGGAGAGTGAGAGAGAGAGAGCAGGGATGGAGAGAGAGAGAGCAGGGGTGGAGAGTGAGAGAGAGAGCTGCTGCAAGAGCCGGGAAGGAGACAGTGCTGGGCAAAGCTGAGGTTAAACACAGCTGCAGTCAGGGGAGGCAGGGCCCGAGGGGAGGTGACATGTCCGCAGGCGGTCTGACACCTGATGAGTTCTAGAAGTGGTGAAGCATGGGCCTTTCTGTTCAGCTTCTTGGGCACTTAGCAGCTTGAGAAGGACTGGTACAAGGGTCCATCATTTATTTTAAAAACTTAACTGTGCCAAATGCTGGCTGGTTGTTTGGGGAGTTCTAGGACAGACTTAGGAAGACTTGGGCAGGAAAGTCGCTAAGTCGAAGGCAATCACAGAAGGAGGGAGTGGGAGGAATTGACTGACAGTGTACAAGGAGGGGTTTGTCACCCGGTAAGTCTTGTGTGCACTTAGTGGGCACGGCAAAGTAGAAACAACAGGTGAGAGCTTTGTGTACCATGAGATTTGCTGTGGGGCTGAGAAGATAACTCGATCCATAAAATCCTTACCTTACAGCACCAGGACCTGAGTTCAATCCCCAGAGTCCATGCAAACCAACCAACCAACCGACCAACCATCCCACCAACCAACAAGACCCAGGCACGGTGACGTGGTGACACACATGTAATCCCAGTACGAGAAAAGCAAAGACAGGTGGACCCCCATGAATTCAGCTTGCATTAGGACAATCAGAAAGGAAGAAAACACTACTGGGAAGGTTACATGAGGCTACAGCTCCCACCTAGCTCACAGACGGACCCCTGTGTGGCAGTCGAGTCCACAGCTGTCCAGGAGAGATGTTCAGATTTCTCACACAGTTAACAAGCACAGGATAGCCCATGTGGGAATGAATCTGGGCCTCCAGAGCAGCACCAATTGAAGGACACCCCCCTCCGTGTGTGTGTGTGTGTGTGTGTGTGTGTGTGTGTGTGTGTGTGTGTGTGTGTGTATGTGTATGCATATGCGAACATGTGCATATGGATGTGCTTGTGTGTGTATGCGAAAACCCCTTCGTATCTAACGCAGTGTGAACCTTTATGGAAACTATGGACTTCACTTAATAGTCATGTATCAGTGTTTGTCTATTAACTGCAACAGATGTATACACAATGAAAGATGCTAACATGGAGATGTGTGTAGAGTGTGGAGTAAAGAATGGAGGAGGAGCAGGGAGTATATGGAATCTCTCTGGACTATCTGCTCAAAATTTCCAGAAATCTAAAAGTGCTTTTAAAAAGAGTATTTATTTAAAAAGGGGGGAGGAGTAGTTCATTGGTAGAATGTTTTCTAGTGTGTAGAAATCCTTTTTTTAAAAATCTCTGCAAAAAAAGATAAACAAACGAATCCATTTCTGAGACTAGTCAATCAAAACAACAACAACAAAAGAATGGGATAGAAGGGTTTATCAACTAGTTATAGAAGAGACTATCAATCCCACTATAAAAAACTAAAGGACTTCATTTGTTACTTCCCTTTCAGATAAGAGTATAAAGCTGCGTTAGGAGAAATTTTCCGAAAAGTTTTTAAAAACTCAGCTAGCCAACATACACCCTCCAAAGCACTCTGATTCCTTTGTGGGATAAGGGATGTATGACTGGAGCCTTAGCAGCCACCACAGACCATGAGGAACACCATGGAAGAAAAGCCACTGGTGAGGATGGATGAGCCTGGGTTCCTGATGAGCACTGTGCTCTGATGCCAACCCTGGGATTATTACATCAGGGTCCTTTTTAGGTGAAAGAAAGGATCTTATTGCTCATTTAAATTTAAATCCAAGTTACTATTAGTTGAACGCAATGCCAGTAGCTGAGTGCAATGCCAACCAGAGGTAACAGATTCACTACCAATCTATTATGATAAAACCGTATGTGCAGTGCACAAAGAAACAAGCCATATAGGGGTTAATAAGTCCACAAAAAATTCAAACAGGAACTTAATATAATTACAAATCATGTTTCATTTGGAGGGGAAACCATGCTCGTTGCACCACTTTCCATCCGGAAGAAAGCACAGTGACACTCTACCCAACTTCTTCCCCTGTAAAAATACACCCCAGATGGATTAGAAGACTAAACGTGAAAATGAAAGAATTAGATACAAATTGAGAAATTATTAATAAAGTTGTAAAGAAGCCCCTGAAGTCAAGATGAAGCTCGGGAACCCAAGAGCCACCATTTGAAAATAAAAATCACATGCTGCCACTGAAACATGTCAACACAGGTCTCAGGTACTGAGAGAAACGACAGGCAAAGTCAAAAGGCAAATGATGGAACCCACCATGAAAGCAGCTAGTGTCCTTCAACACCTGCAACTCAGTAATTGAAGACAATCGATTCGGTTCAAATGTGGCTGAGAGCATCAACAGGAACTTTGAGACAAAACGTGAGTCACAGACAATACTCCCAACATCAGCCACATTCAATGAAAAAAGCGTCAGAACAACAATGCATCTGACATTTTAGTGAAATATTTTCCCATTTTCTTTGAGGATGATATGCATACATGATTTATCTTGATCATATCTATCCCTAACTTCTCTTTCTCAATCCTCCAGGCACCCCAAACATGCCCCCGTCTCCCATTTATGTCCTCTCTCTCTCCCTTTTTGTAACTGATGAGTGCAATTAGTGCTGCCTGTTGGAATGTTCACTGAGCGTGTTGGCTTGATCTTGTGTAGGTAACCATGGTTACGGTAAGTTCATGAGTCCAACAGTTGTGTAATGTCTAGAAGACAGCGTTTCACAGTGCTCTTCCCTATCCTTTAGCTCTTACATTCTGTCTGCCTCCTTTTCTGCAGTGCTCCTGAGTCTTGGGGGGGTGTTAATATAAAAGCCCATTTACAGCTGAGCACTCAATAACCATTTATTCTTAGCACTTAGACCAGTTATGAGTCTCTGCTTTAACTGATGACCACCGTAAAGAGAAGCTTCTAGAATCCAGAGGGAGAACAGCACTTATCTATGGGTATAAACACTAATACTTATCAGGCAGTTTGACAGCATGTTCACTTAGCAAGACAACAATAAAAGATTCTCTTCTAGAACCTATGACCTCCTGTGCCATGGACTTTTGACCAGGTTTACAGTACCGCACATGAATTCCCTACAGTAAAACAGACCTCAAATCTAATCCAAAAGTGGTTGGTTAACTCCATAACCTCTGTGCCACTTATGCAGTCATGGGCATTTCTTCCCTGGTAGATCAGTACCACAGCATCCACAGTTGACCACTAAGTAATAACCACTTTTATCCTCCAGTGGCTTGCATAACACCTTTAAGCACTATGAAAGCTAGCCAGCAAGGGGGCACTTTCTTGGTCAATTCCAGTTTGATTTCTTTATATCCCACAAAATATCTAGTGTCTTCACCAATCAGGTATTACTGTGTAGTTATGATGGGCAACCAAGAGCAATGACAATAGCCTGTGTTTCTTTGGGGGCATGTGAGTGCTCATTAACCAGTTTGTAGGGCACTTAACCTGTGCTGGGCACTGAAATTTTCATTTAATAACCTATATCTTCTGGAAGAAGAATTGTCCACCCATGCAGGGTCCCTGGGTTCAGACTCCTTTAAAAATACTTATTTTAAAATTAGTGTACAATGTAGTGGGTTTCCATAAAGGTTTTTCTTACATAGTTTGCTGCTGGTTTTTTGAGATAGGGTCTCACTATGCAGGCTTGGCTAGTCTTGAACTCACTATGTAGACCAGGAGGGCCTTGAACTCATAGAAATCTACCTGCTTCTGCCTCCCAAGTGCTGGGATTAAAGGCATGTGTCATGAACACCCACCCATATCTTTAGTTTTGGTAATCTGCCTGACCAGTCCTGGGCTTGAGGGGCATCTGAGATTTAAATAGATCTGATACAGTCCACCTGTACGGGAGATTCAAAGGCTTCAGTGGCTACAAAGGAGGGAGGCCATATCAGTAAGGGTCCAGCACAAGAGGATGGCAGGAGACTCTGCACAAACACAGTCCAAACCCCAGGATGGGTTTGCAACCAAGGCCATTAAAGACTGATGGAACACCGGGAGGTGGTGCCGCGTGCCTTTAATCCCCAAACTCAGAAGGCAGAGGCAGGCTGATCTTGGTGAGTTTGAATGTCAGCCTGGTTTACAGAGCAAGTACCAGGACAGCCAGACTGTACCACAGAAAAACCCTGTATCAAAAAAAAAAAAAAAAGACTGTTGGAACTAGGCTGCCTTCCATCATGAATAATAAGGAGTTTGGGGCTGAGTCCAGACAAAACAGTATTCTGTTTTAATGTTTTAAGTAGATTTGGGTCTCTTCAAGCTCTGGCAATGTTCGGGGAGCTATCCAGTGTTACCTGGAGGTGATCTTTCATAACTGTCACTGTGTCTAACAAACACAGTATATGCATTCTTTTCAAATGTTCATTCACAAATGGGATGCTAAGCTTGACCGTAGGTACTGCCACACTTGAAACATTTGGAGGCACACTCTGCTTTTTGACCTTAAAGGAATTAAGTCAGAAATCAATAGTGACAATCTTTCTTTCAAAAATCTTGAATATTTGGAGGTGAACGTACTTTAAATAACCCATGACTCAAAGAAGTACTCCAAGGATATTAGAGAAATAAAGGCTAAAAAGGGAACTGATAAAGAAGGGAGAAGTCAATGAGACAGAAGACAAAAGAAAAATTGGCAAAACCTGAAACTGGTTTTGAAAGAGAAATAAAAGAGATAAACAGCTCTAGGGAGAGATGGAGGGAGGGAGGGAGGGAGGGAGAGAGAGAGAGAGAGAGAGAGAGAGAGAGAGAGAGAGAGAGAGAGAGAGAGAGAGAGAGAGAATTAGAGAATTACCACTATTTGAAATGAATCCTGCAGATATGAAGACAAGGGGGTATTGTGTGAAAAGCCTTAGATGAGATGGACACATATATAGAAAAATACAATCAATCAATACCGGCCTGAGATGAAATGCAAACTCTGAATATCCTTATATCTACTGAGGAAGTTGAAATTACTGGCAAAAGTTAATAGAGAAATGTCTGCTTTGATAGATTCACAGTTTATTTTAATCAGAGTTTTTTGTTTTGTCTTTCGAGACAGAGTTTCTCTGTATAGCGTTGGCTGGCCTTGAACTCTATCTGTAGACCAGGCTCACCTAGAATTCACAGAGATCCTCCTGCCTCTGCCTCCCGAGTGCTGGAGCTAAAGGTGTACGCCACTACCACCCAGCTCAATCAGAAATTTGAGAAAGACATTTAAGATTGGTCTTTACAGAAAATGGAGGCAAAGGAATGCCTCCTGTCTCATTTTATTTCTCATTTATTATATCAATGATATTAACAACTGACAAAAGAATATCAGAAAAAAATAGAATCTCCCTGGGGTGACTACTGACTCTCAACTTGATGGAATCTAGAATCCTGTAGGAGACAAGCCTCCGGCCATGCCTGAGAGGGATTATCTACTCTAGGTTCATTGAGATGGGAAGACCTGCCTATCGTGGGTGGCACCACTCCACAGTTGGCATCCTAGACTGAATAAAAAGGAGAAAGTGAATTGAGCATTCACTCTCTGCTTCCTGATGGCAGACACATTGTGAATAGCTACCTCAGGCACCTTGTTGTAACGACCACCCTATGGAGTGTGTAACGACCACCCTCAGACTGTGAGCAAAACAAACCCTTCCATTCTTAAGCTGCTTTTATCAAGTAGCTTGTCACAACAAGACAAAACCCCCAAACATCTGGGCCCCCATGAGCCCAGATGTAAAAATCCCTAACAAAATAGAAGTCAGTCAGCCACCTGTAGAAAGGACGATTTATCACAACCAAGTGAGACTGAGGATAGAGAGGTTCAGAGTCAGACATCCTTGGGCTGCTAGTGACAGATGTATTCAGGGAAACAGAGTATAAAATAAGAATGCTCTAGCCAGGTGTGATGGCACACACCTTTAACTGCAGTACTCGGGAGGCAGAGGCAGGTGGATTTCAGTGAGTTCGAGGCCAGCCTGGTCGACAGAGAAAGTTCCAGGACAGACAGGGCTACAAAGAGAAATCCTACCTTGAATGCCCCTCTCCCACCCCAGAATAAATAAAATGAGAATGTTCTGATAGGGAACAGTAGGTAGTTGGATGTAGCCAAGAAGCACCAGACAGGAATCGGGGGAGTGCTGGCCTTGGTTCTGCCTCCAGTGTCAAGTGCGATGTTAGAACCGTCATTTGCCTGCCTTGGCCTTGGTTTCCACGTGTCCAGTCATGGCCTCTTAGGGTCTGGTCTGACTCAAACACTCTGAGGCTGAGGCTTCCTTAGTTTTTGTCACATCTGACTAGAATTTCTGCTTCAGCGCCCCTAAAGGCAGAAGTAGAACGTGTGTAAGATACGCTTCATGTGCGAGTACAGTGACCATCTGCACATGACCGAAAGGACTGAGGCTTCGCCGGGGGGAGGGGCATCTGAGAACACCCTATGGCTTCAGGAAGTACTTTTAAATGAACTCTCTGGAGGAAGTCCACTATGTCACTGTCCCACGGCTCAGAATGACCTGGGGTTGGATTTGCAGACCTGCTGAATGGCCCTGGGGAAGTGTCTTTCTCTGTGAAGATGATACCGAGCATCAAGCAAGTCAGCATAAGAGGGAACACGTGTTATAGTTGGTGCTTCCATTCACGTATCAGAAAACATGATGCTGTCTCACAGCTGAATGAATACTCAAGACAATCACAACTCAAATAACAGTGACACACTGAACTCTATTATAGAAAGAAAAAAAGGTCAGAGGTTAGAAGCTTGGAGCTTGTTGGGAAGCTCCATAGCTGGTAGGTAGCCTACTTTTATTTCTGTTGCTGTGACAAAATACCCAGACCAAAAACAACTTAGGGAGAGAAAGTGTTTATTTTAGGTCACAATTCTAGATTACAGTCCACCACTGTGGGGAAACCAAGACGGCAGGAACTTGACTTAGCTAGTCACACCACATCCATAGTGCGAAGCATAGATAAGTGAATGCATGTACGTTTGTGTTCTGCATTCTCTCTGCATGTGTACAGCCTAGGATCCCTTACTTAGAGAAGGTACTGCCTACAGTGGGCAAGACTTCCCCGAACTGATTTATGAAACCAAGACGATCTGCCACAGACATGCCCATAGGCTCATTGATCTAGATGATCCCTCGTGGAGGTTTTGTTCTCAGGTGATTCTAAATCGTAACAAGTTGACAATTAAAATTAACCATCATGTAAAGAGCCCATCTTCTAGTTGTATCAACCTTAGTTTATCCACATAATTCAAGAAGGCTATTCGACTTTTAACCATTCCAGGCAAGGCTTTAAAAGAATGGCAGAAAAGAAAAAAAATCTAGCAAAGTTAAATTTCTCATAAAGAACTTTCCTAGACCCTACTGAATGATGTTCATTTATCTTGTTGGCCTCTGCTAATTTGCAGGAGATGCTAGAGAATGGAATCTTTTAGTAGGGTACATTGCTACTCAAATAAAAGTGGGATTCTAAGAAGCAAGGTGTGCTGGTTAACTTTTACTGCCACAATTTGATGCAAGCTGGAATTACCTGTGAAGAGGGAGCCTCAACTGAAGAACTGCCTTGATCAGATTGGCCTGTAAGAATGGAGATGGGGGTTTTCTAGTTTGTTAGCTGATGTAGGAAGGCCCGGCACACAGTGGGCAGTACCATCTCCTGGCAGATGGGTCTGCAAATGATAACAAAGCTAGCTGAGCGTCGGTCAGAGAATGAGCCAATAAACAGCGTTCCTCCTTGGTTCCTGCCTTGAGTTCCTGCCCTGACTTCCCTTTGTGATTAGTTGTGATCTGGAAGTGTAAAGAGAGTAAACCCTTTCCTCCCCAAGTTGCTTTTGGTCAGTGTGTTTTTATCACAGCATCGGAATGAAATACGAAGACAATGAGAGAATGGATACTGGGTGACGACCAGCGGTCTCTATGACATTCCTTTTTCACATTCCTAATGCCACTTTTGGTTGGCGATTGTGGCACTACCACAAGACA
This sequence comes from Peromyscus californicus insignis, assembly GCF_007827085.1. NCBI lineage: Eukaryota > Metazoa > Chordata > Mammalia > Rodentia > Cricetidae > Peromyscus > Peromyscus californicus. The sequence goes on from NW_026294562.1 coordinate 21,004,750, forward strand.
GCTGGTGGGCTTCTGAATCACAACACGGGGCAACCCAAACAGCTCTTGAGCAACAAATAGATTAAAAAAGGCAGCAGTTCAGAAAATCACCTCACTGGGGCCGAAGAGCAGAGGCCTAGAGTTTTGTGTCTCTGAACTTGGGTTTGAGGCCTGTAATTAGCATTGCTGTTGCCGAGGACATTTAGGAAGAGGGGCCACAATGGTGGATAGAGAAGATGGTCACGTTCTTGCAAGAAGGTAAGGCTTCCAGTCTTTTGCAAAGCTGCTTGCTCTTGAAGTGTCACAACATCCTCCTTGGGTTGCCTGCCTTGGGTTTTAATAGGATGCCCTGTTAGGTCAGGTTGAAACTGCCTGGAGTTGTAGTCTCTATGAACCCAGCAGCTTTACCAGGCACCTGCTCCACAACCCCACTGTCATGGTCCAACCTACCAGTCCATTTTAATCCTGTCTTCACACTCTCCACCCTGATGGTGTATACAGGCTCCAGTGTCCTGGGACTCTGGGACAAGGTGCAAGCTCTTTCATATGAAGGTGGTGTGACTGGAGGCAGGTCACTTAACCTGAACATTAGCAACTCCAGCTACAAACTGAATGGCTTGGACTTGGTGGTTTAAAAACAGCTGTGTGCTGAGTCCCATGTTGGGCATTGGAGGTGGGAACAAGAAGCAGGAAGCTTGACTCCAATGGGCTGCCAAGCTCAGAGCATGGATGGGGAGGAAGGCATGCTAGGTGAGCTCCCACCCCTAACTTTCCTTGAGAGAGTTGGCCAATCCAGGCATACCAGAGGCAGCCCACAGGTGACAGAACTTCTGCCATTCCCACTTATCGTGGTAGTGATGCCAGCAGCGGCTTCTGGTGACTTAAAGAGACCTTCAGGCCACAGTAGAGTCTGACATGCATTTTTACTTGATCAAATGCATTGGTTCTGGAGCCAGAGTGGCTGGGTTCAAACAATTTTGCAATTGCTGGTATGCTCCCTTGGGCAGAAGTTATTAACCTCTTGATCTGCAGAAGTGTACTATCAGTACCACTCTCACGGGAAAGCTAAGAGAATTAGGATAGATTAAGATCGCCCACTAGAGCACACTCCTTCACCTCTGCCTAATGTCCCAGAAAACACCAGTCCTCAGGCCTGCAATTTCAAAATAATATCTTGAAGTAAGGAGTAGGACTTTCCTTCTCTCTGTGTTTCCTGTTCCACTTTCGGCTCCTCCTGTTTGCCAGGATCAAGCACGGTTGTAACGCAACAGTCAGGTCCAAGTTTCCCTCCCAACTCCATCGACTTGGTGAACCTTCTAGACGGCAGATGCATCTCTCTCTGGATCATCATTCTGCTGTATCAGAGATGCAAAACTGGAGACACTATTTCCCCTAACCTGGTCCCTCCCACTGAACAGAGAAACATGGTGGGTTGCATCCAAAATTAGGAATGCCCTTTCACCCAGAGAGTATCAGCCTCTGGGTTCTCTCCCCAGCCATATTCCAGGAGTTGGTGCTGCTCTACAATGTGAAAAATATGGCAGCAGACTCAGTGACCAAGACCTTGCCTGCAACTGACAAATGCCCTCTAACAGCTGGAGATGGTGCAGGAATATTTAGGTTAGAAGTTGTTCAGATTATCGTGGTTAGGAAGCAGGAAAGGACTTTTATTTCCTAGAACCTGTAGCCAGAAAAGGGAGCATGCCTTTGAAGTGAGGACACTGAGGACTTGGCCTCAAATACAGGCTAATTATAAAATGACTATAACAGGGAGAGTAGATCAGCCAGGTCTAGTGGCCCATGAGTTGAGAAGGACAGGCCAAGGTAGGATCTGGAAGGCTAGTGTTGGAGCCCAGTATTTTCTGACCTGGGGTTTGCTCACTGCCCACATCAGGAAATTGAGGGCTTTCTGGGTCACAGCTTCTCTAAGGATCCACAGTGGTAAGTGGAGGACTCACATAAGAATTCAAGGGCCAGATCTCTGTCGCTGCTCCAAGCTTTGGTCCCACCACCTACCTCTTTTCCCTGTTCGTATTCCATTACTCCAGCCTGGTCTCCTGCATATTGATAACTATGCCAGCAGTAGCTTGTTCTTATGCCTCATGACATTCTCTCAGAACTTCACAGTGATCCTCAATTACCATTGACAGCCTTGTCTCCAAGGCCTTCCTTCCTGGGCCTCCTAGACGCTGGTTTCCAGTTCTCATTCAACCTTCCCTCCAAGATGCTCTGTCTGTGGTCCCTGTGCATGGGCCTTCTCCATGGTTCTGTCCATGCTCTTTATCCCTCTCCCCACCCACTGGTGCTGCTTCAACTCCAAGGATGACATCCTTGGCAAGGCTCTAAGCACTGCCCCCCTTCAGCCATGACAGAACTCCCAAGGTCATTGCACAGGTACTTCAAGCTCAGTTTCTCTAAACTTAAAACCCTCCCGTTACCATTGCTCTCTGGTAGCTTTTATAACATGTAGCTTAACTTTGGCAATTTGTATTTCCTTCCTCTCATCTTACGATTCCCAAATTTTCAGTGTCTGAAAAGTCCCCTCTGTTCCTGGATCTCAGATGTAAGGATTTCCTGGTCATAGGCATTCATGCACGCATTCCACAAATAGTTTCTGAGCATATTTTCTGGTCAGAGTTGGCTTCAGAGAATAGAGACTTCATAGTAAAAAAAGACTGGGCAAACTCTGAGAGACTTAGAGTCCAATACAGGAAGCATTAATTAAAGCCATTCTGAAATGCTTCTATAATCTCAAAGAACTCTAATAGTACGGAATGGCTATCACTGTGCGTCAGAATAGGGGTGGGGGCCAAGGATAGCCTAAAGAGGGAGAATGGCAGCAGTATGTTTTAGGAATCCTTGTGTGTGCCTGTGTTAGGCAGAGTAACTGTATCCAAAGATGCCCAGATCCAAATCTCTAGATCTGTGAATTTGCTACATTAGAGGATAAAGAACTGAAGCTGTAGATGGTATTGAGGCTGCCATCAAGGATCTGTTAGACAGCTTTTCCTAGATGATCCGGGCAGTTCAATATATTCACTTGGGGTCCTTAAAAATGGAAGAGGGTGGGGCTGGGGGCATGGCTCAGGGTAAGGGTGCCTCGAATCAAGCCAAAGTTTGATTCCGTGATGGAACGAAAGAACAGACTCCTGCAAGTTATTTTCTGACCTCTCCATGTGATCTGCAACATGTGCATGCATACTCCCACAGAAGCACACAAAACAAATAATATATATATATTTTTTAAGTGGCAGGAGATAGAAGAAAGCCAGAGAAAGAACTCAGACAATGGAAGCGGAGCAATAGTGTGTGGAAGGCCTTGACTGTGATAATGACTATCTATCAAAGATTATAGTTAACACCCATGTGCCCTCAGAGGACCAGATCCAAGACAATACAGAAGGGTCACAGGAGGGCACCCAAGGGCAACGCCAAGACACCAGGGCCAGGTGCTTCTCCTTCCCCTTCCTACAGGCCCTCCTTTTTCTTGGGGGCAGCGTCTCAAGGACAAGCCTCAAGGGACAGGGTGGTTGGGACAGCTGTGCTAAGCATCCCCACCTCAGGTCCCCGAGACCAGTCAGCCCTGTCCCCTCTGCTTTCCCTCCCCCAGTTCCCGCATCTCGGGCTGCTCTCTGGTGACCACTGAGGTTGCTGCCTGCCTCCCTGAGGCACGGGACACACGTGGCACGAGCAGGGGTCAGCGCCGGGAGCTGGTGGCTGGTCCTGTGGGCTTCTCACTTCCCTTCCCCAACCGCCGCGCGTGCAGGTGCCCAGCGGAGCCCCGCAGGCGGGGCGGACCCTATGGACACGCCCCGGCGTGAGTCCCTGCTGCCCCGCGGGAGGAAGCGCCAGAGTCGCCGCTGTCCTGAGCTCAGCCGGGCTCCACTCCCGCCCCGTGCCAGCGACATCGCCCACTGCGGCTGCGGGCACCGGGTACCGTGCTCCAGGCTGGCCGGGGATGCGAGCTGCTCCCGCGACGGTATGGCAGCCTCAGGTGAGTAGCAGGCGCGGCTCTCCCCGGCTCCCGGGTCCCGGGTCCGGCTGGCGACCCCGCCACGGGTCCGTGAGCCTCTCTGGCGCCACCCGCATGGCCGGACGAGCTTTTCTCTCACTTTTTTAGTCGTTAGTGCTGGGATCTTGTGTTCTTTCTGGTCTTTTCTCAGGTCTCTGTCGCAAACTTCCCCTCCTAACTTTCTCACGTTTCACCTAGCTGGCCTGTGCGCGATCTCCAGTTCCTGCCCGAGCCTCGCCCCATCCCAGTTTCTAAGTATCTTTCTCTCTCGCTAGTTCTGGCCCAAGTAGCCCAAGTAGCCCTTTCTCGCTCTAACTCTTGAGCATTGAGACAGTTGAAATGAGGTGGAGGGTTGGCTTCTGTAAGAGGCCAATTGCTTCTCTTAGGGTCTTATCCGACCAATAGGGGGCGCTCAGACAATCCTAGGTGGTCCTGGGAGATCAGAAGTGGTCCTGGGGCAGCTTCTGAAGCCCCCTTCCTCCACTGGGTTTGTACTTTTTCTCTGGAATTTTGCTGAAACCTGAGACTGCTATTCCTTTAAAGTTACTCTTACTGTGTTCTCTGTGGAACTTTCAGGTCCAGGGAGAATTGGAAATTGGTGGGCAAATCTGCCCATCTGAAGGTGCCAGAGTGTTTTTCTGTCTGGTCTTGGGTTCCTGTCTGTATCATGTCGCTGAGGTCTAGGACAAACCACATAATGACAATGTTGAAAGACAATTAATGAATCCTGTCTATACACCTCAGTGGACATTAGACATGTTATGTTCTTGGTGATGACAAGGCAGGGCTGGTCTCTGTTCACCACAGGGTTTTGGTGGTATGAAAGAAAACAGTAAGTAAATGGGAAATTGCTAGGTGAGAAGAGAGAGTTGCCATGTTTTCCGGTTGGTTTACTTGTGTTCACCCAGCCCAAGTCTGATGTTTTTAGAGAGACAATGCGTGAAAACAGGAAGAAAGAATTATAGTGGGCTGGGGAAATTCAGTGCTTGGGAAGGAAGGGGAGCAGATGCTAGTTTGAAGAACCAACTCTCTCCAGATCTGCTAAGGTCTAGCCTGAGGTCATGGTACTTTGGAAACAGGGTACAAAGGGCTCTGATGGTACAGGCTCATTATTGAAGTGGGGGATGATTCATCTCTGCCTGTGGCTCTCTAGCCAGGCTCTATGGGTTAGAAGAACCAGTGATGTAGGTAAGGGTTCTATAGAGAAGTTCATTCACTGAATAGACACTGATCACATGCTTGCTGTTTCCAGGCACTGTACTAGGCATTCAGGAAACAGGAAGATTAAAGCCATGTGACTGTGAGGACAGGGAAGGCAACAATGACTCATTTAATAAAGGGAGTATGTGGCATGGTCTGTGCAGTGGGAATACGGACAGGAGTGAGGGGGTTTGAGCTAGAATTTTAAATGGCATGGTTAGGTGAGGTCTCAGAACAATGGAAGTTAGTCAAGACTCAAAGGAGGGGAGGTAGAGTCCTGGGGAGGAGAAGGCTCCAGGAAAGAGGTCAGCACCATGAGGTCAAGATACAGGGAACAGCTCTCATGACTGGGTGGATGGAGGGGTTGAGGAGAGGAGAAAATAAGCGGGCTAATCTTCTGCCTCCTTTCCTGGCTGGAACAGGCGACCAGCAAACTGGGGAGCCTTTGAGGGAAGGAGGCCAAGCAGCCTGCTTGTGTCCAGAAGGCTGGCTCCAGGAGGTGTAGCTGAAGGGGCTAGGCTAGACCGGTGGATTCAGGTTCAGATGAGGACTCTAGCTCAGCCACCAAACCTGGGCACTGTGTAGAGGCTGAATAAAGCTATCCAGACCTCTTGATGTTAGTGTCCTCTGTGGTGAGACACCTTGCTAGGTGCTGTGAGTGAGACTGAGTCCCTCTGGGCCTCCTGCAGTCTATAGCTGCAAGTATTCCTGAGGGCAGGTCACTGTGGGGGAAAGCCATGCTCCTCAGCAGCGCGCCATAGACTGGAGAGTCATCCAGGCCAACCTCCTTCATGGTTTCCTTATTTTTAAAGTAATGTTATAATAAGTTTACACAAAATGCTGTGTGTCTAACCTTTTGACATTGTGACATGGCGTTATCTCCAAATGAACTGAGTCACATTCACAGCTATCCCAGGACACGTTCTGCTCATGGGCTACTGACTGGACACGCCTAAAAGAGTGCTGTCAGTGGCTTTTAGTGTCTCCACAAATTCATGAATTTGAGAGGAATGTCATCACCTCAAGAGAGGTCTTTCTTCTTGTTGCCTCCTGTCCAGCACACTGATCCGCCTCACCTCTAGATTGCTCTGGACTTGAGCATGAATGGGATCATGTAGTCTGTGGTTTTAGTGACTGACTTCCTTCACACTGCATAATGTGTTCAAGGCCCACTCAACTGTGGCCTAATCCCTTGGTCTTCTTAAAATCCCTGCCAGTGGAGGGTGAATGTCAGTCTTTCGTTCCCCGAAAGACGTGTTTGCTTGAAGTCGTGGAGAATCTTGGCCCCTCAGCCTTGCAAGAACCTTGAGTGGTGAGGTGAAATGCGACCAGTTTGTGCTGGAGTCATTTCCCTTATTTACCAGAAACAGGGAGGCAAGAGACTGGGACTCCCCCACAGGCACCAAGTCTGCCGCAGGTGAAAACTGGAGTCTTCCCTTCCAGGCCTTGGCCTCCAAGAACCTGAGAGAAGCTCTCAGATCTTGTCCTGCCCCATCTTTCCAGGTTCATCTCTAGACCCTCCTGCCATTCCTGGACTGATGTGATCACAGGGCCAGCAGCATGGCTCAACTAGTAAGAGTGCTTGTCACCAAGCCTGATGACTTGAGTTTGATCCCCTGGGAGCCACTTGGGAGACCTCGGGGAGAGGGAGAACTGAATCCTGCAAGTTGTTCCACAGATATGCCATGGTTTCACAAACATACACAGCATGCACACACACATACAACAATGAATGAATGAACGAACGAATGAATGATGGTGCTGAGGTTCAAACATGGGCTCCAGGTCAAATAGACAGGGTCCCAGGGTCACCTTCAGGCACTTGCTCTCTGTTCTTTTCTCAATGGCTTCTGAATCATTCAGTGTCATCTCTCTTTCAGTCACTGTATGTCCCCCATGTTCCCTACTCAGGACCGTGAGTGACTCCCCACTGGGGTCAGCCAGCCCCTTCCTGTCCTCAGTCCGTTGCCCTCTCCTGTAGCCAAGCCTGTTCTTCAAGCTCCACAGGAACAAAGCCCTTTTCTCGGTTCTGCTGGGGTTTATGGGCTCTTTGTTGGTTCATGCATTGTTTCTCTTACTGAACAGGAAAAAGAAGTGAGTTTGAATGGGGAGCCATGACTTGGGGCTGAAGGAAGGGTGTTACTGTGGAGGAAAGGGGCCTTCCCCCACATAGGGAGAACCTCTGACCCAGTGATAGTCCTGTGTTGCTCCCTCAGGGAGGAACTTGAACTTCCACTTTGGACTTTTTTACAACTTCCCCAGCTTTTGGTTTCAGCAACCCTGAAGTAGAGGATGGTAAACTGAATTGCAATTATTTACATAATTTACATAAATGAGGGCAGATTTTCCTTCATTTATGGTATTGGTTAAAGTCACACACACACTCACACACACACACACACTCACAGAGGTTGTGATATTAACTTGATTGAGGCACTAACCACTTTCTTCGCAAGGACTCTTTTAATTTATTATTTATTTTTATTTTTATGTTCACTGGTGTTTTGCCTGCATGTATGTTGATGTGAGGGTGTCAGATTCCCTGGAACTGGAGTTTCAGATAGTTGTCAGCTGCCATGTGGGAGCTGGGAATTGAACCCAGGTTCTCTAGAAGAGCTGTCAGTGCTCTTAGCCACTGAGACATCTCACTAGCCCCCAGACAATCTAGGGTTTTTTTGTTTTGTTTTGTATTTTTGAGACAGGGTTTCTCTGTGTAGTCCTGGCTCTCGCTCTGTAGCCCAGGCTGCCCTCAAACTCAAAGAGATCTGCCTGCCTCTGCCACCTGAGCGCTGGGATTAAAGACGTGGGCCACCACTGTCCGAATCCTTCTCAAAAACTCTTGCTTAGCTTGAGCTCCAGGAACAAGCCACTTTGAATGGTTGTTTTCCATATTCAATAAACTTATTTTAGAACAGATTTAGATTTCCAGGAAAATGGCAAAAACCTTGCTTGTAGAAAGTCCCCACATATTCCAATCCTTCCTTCTTATTGACAATTTATATTAATGTAATACATTTACTTAAATAACTGAACCAGTATTGATAATTATTATTTTTGGAGGGTGCCTTTTAGAACAGGATATCATCATATAGCTCAGGCTAGCTTGGAACTCACTGTATTTCTCAGGTTGGACTCTATAACTCTTGCTTCCCCTGCCTCAGTTTCTCATGTTCTAGGTGATCAGTTAGTTTTTAGTCTATGTTTTATTCAAATCTCATTAGTTTATACACAGTATCCCAGTTTTCCACTCAAGATACTTCATTTACCAGTGATGTCTCCTTAGGTGCCTGTCAGCTGGGGTTTGTCATATTGTCTTAGATTTTGATTGCCTTTGACAATCCTTTTTTAAAGATTGATTTTATGAGTATCAGTGTTTTGCCTGCATGTATGTATGTGTACTACCTGATGCCCAAGGAGGTCAGAAGAGGGCATCAGTTTTCCTGGAACTGGGATTACAGAAGGTGTGGGTCATCATGTAGCTGCCGGGCAGTGAATCCCAGTCCTCTGCAAGAGCAACAGGTGCCTTCAATTGTGGAGTCAACTCTCAAAATCTTTGGCAGTCTTTAAAAAATGCAGTGTTTTTATTGATTATTTGAGAATTTCACATGCATATACAGTGTGTTTTGATTATATTCACCCCCACAACTCATCCCGGGCCCCTTGCTTTCTCCTCCAACTTCACCTCTCACTTTGAAAGTCAGTGATTTCGTGGACGGCCCACAGTTGGGTTTGTCTGATGCGTTTCTCACCATTAGACTGGGGTGATAGATTCGGGATAGATCACAGATGTAAAGTACCATTCTTAGTTTTAAGAGCACAGACTATTAGCACAACTCCTGGTTGTTGAGAGTGATCTTGGTTATTGGGTGGAGACAGAATTTGCTGAATTCATTCATTGTGAAGTGACTTTATCTTTCCACAGTGGGCTCTTGGGAAAGAAATGACTAGGTACAACCCAACAGCCCATATTTAGGAAGAGACATATTGTGTTTCCTTGAGGGGCTATCTACAGAAATTATCTGGGATTTGTATGTGTAAGAAATTTGTATTTTCCTTCAGGTTTATTTATTTATTTATTTATTTATTTATTTATTTATTTATTTATTTATTTGTCTTTTTGGTTTGGCTTTTTCAAGACAAGGTTTCTCTGCGTAGCCCTAGCTGTCCTGGAACTAGCTTTGTAGACCAGGCTGGCCTTGAACTGAGAGATCTGCCCTGCTTCTGCCTCCTGAGTGCCGGGATTAAAGGTGTAACCACCACTGCCCGGCTTCCCTCAGTTTTAAATGACTGTTGTCTTAGTGGTTTTGGTGCTAGAGATTGAAGGAAGGCCTTGTGCTAGTCCACTGAGCTCCGGTCCATCCTCTCCCTAGTCAGTTTGCACGGTCACCTGAGTCTGTCACTGTGTATGGACTTGTGGGCACTTATGCTCTGGCTGGCAATGCCTTGTTGTGCCATCTCTTTCTTTCCCACACTGCTCCTGCTTGGACTGTGGAAGCTTCTTCACCTGACTCTCATTTCCTTTCACATACACTCATTGTAGTATTTCTGCTTGAGCAGGTCCTTATTGATTGCCATACAAAATGCTTTGGGCTCATTGTACACTTCTTGCCATCTGAAATATATATTCTTAGAATCATTGGGAGAACCGGCCATTTCTAAGACTCCCTGTTTTTTTTTTTTTTTTTTTTTTTTTAGAAAATGGTATTTCAAACCAATGGCACTGGATGTGTTTTAATTATATTTCCTAAATTATATTTTGCATTTCTTTGATCTATGCACACCTTAGAAAATCAGAGTGTGGGGCTCTACAGTGAATGGGGCTCTGTAGTCAACACCTGTCATGGCCCTCATGGCTCACTCTTTGGTAGCAGCTCGTGATCAGTGAGTTTTGGTGTTGTCTGTCAAGTGAGACTGTTGAAAGCATGCCCTCTTGGACTTGTCTTGAAGATTGAGTGAGAGAGTACACCAAGGTGCTTAGCAGAGTGACAGGTCAGTGCCCTGGGAAGAAAGATTAATTGCAGCATAAACTTTCCTGATGAGTTGGTATTTAAGGAATAGCAGCTGTTACAAAGAAGCCAAGGCTGTGGGAGGAGTCTCCAGGGTCCTGTATGTTCATTTCCTTAGTGACACCAGTGCTGGGTGAAGGGTCTTTCATGTAAGATTGGAGTAGTCACTCACAGACAGTTAGTCTTCAGGGTGGTTGATCTCTTCTTCTCAGCCATCTGCCTCCCAGGACCTGTGCACTGTCACCTTTTTTAAGGGACTCACGTAGCTCAGGCAAGGAAAGGTGGCTTTGAACTTTGACGTTGTGCTAGTCAGAGGACAATCGTGGGAGTTGGTTTTTTCCTTCTACCATGTGTACCATGTGAGTTTTGAGAGACTGAACTCAGGTATTCATGCTTTTTTTTTTTTTTTTTTTTTTTTTTTTTTTTTTTTTTTTTTGACAGGGTTTCTCTGTGTAGCTTTGGTGCCTTTCCTGGAACTCACTCTGTAGACCAGGCTGGCTCGAACTCAGAGATCCACTTGCCTCTGCCTCCCGAGTGCTGGAATTAAAGGCTGTATTCAGGCTTGGTACAAGTGCCTTTGCCTGCTAAGCCATCTAGCTGGCCTTGTCATGAACTTCTCATCTTCCTGCCTCCACCTGTCAGGTGCTAGGATTGCTAGCCTCGCTTTTTTCTTTTTTAAAAAAAATTATTTATTTATTTTTATTTTATGAGAATTGATTGGTGTTTTGCCTGCATGTATGTCTGTGTGAGGGTGTCAGATCTTCTGAAATTGGAGTTACAGAAAGTTGTAAGCTGTCATGTGGGTGCTGGGAATTGAACCCTGGTCATCTGGAAGAGTAGCCAATGTTATTAACTACTGAGCCATCTCTCTAGCCCCCTCTTCCTCCTCCTTCTTCATTTTTAAAAACTTAATTTATTTTAAAATTTTTAATTATTTTTTTCATGCCTGTATGTGTGCATGTCTGTGTCTGCCAGTGTCAGCAGGGGCCAGAGGAAGGCGTTGGATCCCCTGAAGCTGGAGTTATAGGCAGTTGTATGCTGCCTGGCATGGCTGCTGGGCTTTAAACCTTTGTCCTCTGGAAGAAAAAGAGCTCTTAACCACGCATCCATCTCTCCAGCCCCTGGCCTTACTTTTTAAATGATGCTTCTTGTATTCAAGACATCCTCTTCTTTGCTTCTCTGCCCACTTGTTAATCTTTCTGAAAACATTGCCATTGGCTTGGCATGGCGGCACATACCTCTAAATCCTGGCACTTGGGAGGTGGAGACAGAAGGATCTAGAGTTCAAGCTAGCTAACTTAGGGAGATGGCCAGAAAAAAAGGTTTTTCCTATGGTCTTTTTGGAGTTTAGAGCCTCAAGGACTTACACTAATCCTGCCTGGAACCACTCAGTGATATATGGACCAGAGATGACTTTATTTTTATCATGTGTGCATATGTGTTGTGTGTACATGTGTACTGTGGCATGGTGTGGAGGTCAGAGGACAACTTTGTGGCATTGATTCTATTCTTCTACCTTCTGGGGATTGCACTCTGGTGGCCAAGCTATTCAAAAGCACCTTTAACATCCTGAGACACCTCAAAAGCCCCGGGGCTGACATTTAATTGCAAAAACCTACATCTTAGATTCCTGTTTCACAAACTGTCCACTGTCCTTCTCCGAGGGGGAAGATGGACTCCTGCTTCATTGTAGGATGCATGTACACTTTGTGCTCATCTATTCCACATCACCTCCAGAACAGGATGTCAAAGCAGAGGCAAGATGAAGGCACGGGACAGTAGTCACAGTAATGTTAAGAGCCTGCCTTCTTTGGACTTTGATCATTGGAAGATGTGACATGACTATAAGAGTCTTGGTTTATTTCCTGATAGGAGGAAGTAGGGGCTGGGGCAAAGGATTGGACTGGTCCTGGCTTCACTGTTAATGTACTGATTGTGAGTTTGAATAAGCCCTTCATCTCAGACAAAGTGTTTCTTTCACCTGAAGATGAGGGGTAAGGACCAGGTGACTCCACCCCGCCCTCTTTGCCTGTTTGTTTCTGCCACCTGTGCTTGTTAGAGGGCGAAGAGAGTTCATGTCACAGACCAACTCTGGGGAGTGTACAGTGCTGTAGGTCACAGCATCAGTCCACCTCATTTCCTCCATACATCGACGCACTGTCAATGTATATCATGACACCAGTTTCCAACTCTTGATGGTTCTTTTTATATTTCAAGCTCGGTGCTAAGAACTTGACCTGAAATACACATAAAAGTTGCTGTGCTGTTTCTACTTCCAGTTGAGTAAACTGAGGCTCAGAAGATTCTTGTAATTTTCCTAGGGTTGTGCAGCTAGCTAGTTGGCAGAGCCAGAATTCTAACCCTCACAGCTTGATCTCACTCCCATGTTGCCGACCACTGTATTTGAAACAGAGCCATGTTTCAGGGTCAAATCAAACAGTTCAGCTACTGGCTACCACTGTGAGCTCTGGCTAAGTAACTCAACGTGCCATGTTGACCATTTTTTTTTTCTATCTTTAGAGAAGGCTAGTAGTGGTACCCATGACTCAAGGATGCTGTGAGGATGAAGTGAATTTCTAGGCAATGTGTGTGGAAGAAGACTTGAGTAGCACAGGCTTTATGTAAGTGCTTGCTGTTATTCGGCTAGGGGAACAAGGGCCGTGCAGTGTGTGGGCGAAGCAATAGCTTCTAGGATAGCGGCATGTGTTTGGGTGATGAGCGTGGTGTGTCTGGCACATTGGTGGGCTGCAAGTAGGGGAAAAGGGCTAGACAAATGCTACGAGGTAGACCTGGGCGGTTGTAGATGCCAGGCCCTGTTGGATGGAGTATCTCCCAGGTTTCAGATTGCCTCCGAGAAGGAGCAGGCATTAATGAGCTTCTGTGTCTCCTTGCAGGATGGGGCAGAGGATGCGACATCCTCATCTTCTACAGCCTGGATGCGGAGGAATGGTGCCAATACCTACAGGACCTTTTCGTGTCCTGCCGTCAGGTCCGCAGCCAGAAGATACAGACGTACCGCCTGGGCCCAGATGCCGCCTTCTCTGCGGAGGACCTGCGGGTCTTCCGGGATGCACGGTGCATGCTGGTGCTACTGTCTGCGGGGCTGGTGGAATGCTTCTGCCAGCCAGGACTGTTGCCAATGCTGCAGCGAGCCTTCCACCCTCCTCAGCGTGTGGTGCGGCTGTTGTGCGGAGTGCAGGCCAGCGAGGAGGACTTTCAGGCCTTCTTTCCCGAATGGGCACACTGGCAGGAGCTCACCTGTGATGACGAGCCGGAGACCTACCTGGCGGCTGTGAGGAAAGCCATTTCTGAAGGTAAGTGTTCATGGCAAAGAGAGGCGAGCTCAAGAGGAATCACAGAGCCGCGTTCTATGTCCAGGCGAAGTATCGTTATTTGAATATTGGTCATCTGTGCTAGAAAGTGAGGAAAACTCTCCTAAGAGACCCGGTGTCCCCTGAGGCTCTAGCTCAGGGATAGAGTACTTTCTAGCACGTGCAAGCCTCCGTATTCAGTCCTCGGGAGATTTAAGTATTTCTTGGTTTAGAGCAGCCAGATTCCTAAGATGGGATAGGTTGAACCTTCTTTCTAGAATTTTCTATGCTTCAGATGACACAGAATCCAGGTTCCCTACTAGAAAGTGGGGATAGGAAGGAGCCTTTGATGGCTGTGGATGTGAATGGCAGAAGGGCAGACCTGCCTGCCCTCCTGCCTCAGCCCCTCCCCCGACTCCGGGGTCCACTTCCACTTTGTCTTTGCAATGACCTTGACAGCTTTGTTGAAGTGTCAATTAAAGGGAACCCGTTTATGGAGAGATAACCCTCTTTTTTCCTGTCAGCCCACTCTCTGTCTTTCACACTGCTTCTCTTTTCAAACTGGTAACATTCCAGTCCTTTCTGCAGGGCTGATGACCTCAGTGGGCCCAGGCAATATGACACACACTCTGATTAACAGAAGCAGAAGATGAACACTGTCACAGGTCACAGCTTTTCTTCCCCCGCTGGCCTTCACGTGTGCTGTGAACAGGCTGTGCGTCCGTCTTCTGGTTTCTTACCATTTGAGATCTTACATACTTGGCACCGGCCAAGAAGCCTAGACGATTTCATTGTGCCTCAGTAGTTCCAGGTGTAACCTGGGCATTAATGTATCTCATCCAGCCCCTCTCCCATCTCACCATCCAAATCCAGAATTTACCAACTCTAAGCTGGGCCTGGTGGTGCATGCAGGCTTGAAATCCCAGCTGCTTGAGAGACAGTGGCTGGAAGACCCAAAGTTCAAGGTTGGCCTGGGCTGCATAGTGAGTTCAAGGCCAGGCATGGGTAACTTCTTACTGAGACTCTGTTTTAGGATGGGGTAGGGGGAGGGAAGAAGAGGGCTGAGGATGTAGCTGAGTTCTGGAACTCTTCCTCTGCCCTAGTATGTGCAAGGCTGGAGGTTCAATCCCCAGTACTGAAGCAAGAAGGGCAATTCTGTGTCCTGGTCTGCTTTCTATTGCTGTGATAAAACATGCTGACCAAAAGCCATCTGGAGGAGGAAAGGATTTACTTCCATTACAGGTTTTAGTCTATCGGAAAGGGAAGCTAAAGCAGGGCCTAAGGCAGGAGCTCAAACCAGAGACCGTGGAGGAGTGCTGCGTACTGGCTTGCTCCCTATGGCTGGCCCAGTTTGCATTCTTATACAATCCAGGACCACCAGCCCACAGGTAAGCCCTTCCCAGACAATCATTCATCAAGAAAATGCCCCAAAGACATGCCCACAGGCCAGTCTGATGGTGGCAGTTCTTCAGTTGAGGTGTCCTTCTTCCCGGGTGTTATAACCAGTGGGTATGACCAGGTCTCAGCGTGGTAGAGCCGTGCTCACTTTGTAATACACATAACTGGTGTTAATGCAAGAGATAACTCACCTGGAATGCTTGGGACCCTGTTTGCAATTTTCTAGAGTTTGCTCATTTTGACTTTGAAATGACAGAAAAAGCACACCATTAGAATGTGCATGATCATGTGTCGTTGCTTTTTGGGAGCTGTGAGCTGTGCAAACTTAGGAAGAACCCAGATACACTGGTTGTTCTTCCCCGAGAGTTACGTCATTGCAGTGGCCCAATGCCACCTCATTGCAGGCCACCGTGATCTGCCAATCAATCATTCAGAGTTCCCTGGAGGTATCGTCACTTCACAGTATGTACTCATAATTAGTCTCTAAAACACTACTGTGGCGACATTTTTAAAAATATTAAAGAGTTGAGAAGAAGCTCAATGATGAAGTACTTGCTTAACATACGTTTAGTCCCCAGATAGGGGTGCTGGAGGGTCAGAACTTGGACTGCTCTTGCAAAGAACCCGAGTTTGGTTCCTAATATCCACTTCAGGTGGCTCACAACTTCCAGTAATTTCAGCTCCGCTGGGAGCTATGGATTCCTGGGGCATCTACACCCACATGCACATACATGCATGCACACATGTACACATTTAACTAAAAGTAGTAAAAATAAATCTTAAAAAAAGTGGAAAGAAATACATTTAATGTTATTTGGGTGTGTCCATTGGTTAGACACCTGCATACACTGATCTCTGGTATTTTACTTTTTACTCCGGATTCTGGCACAGTGTGCTGTGAGCCTTCACCTTCCAGCCTTTCAGAAAGGTGAATTATTTCACAGTAGTGTTTCTGTTCCAAGAGCAAACAACCTGTCATTGGAAAGAGATTATTTTAATAAGCAATTGAAATAAGCTTCTTAGTGGAAAATCTGCAGTTCAGAATCAATGGGACATACAGAATTAATGAAATGGTGGGGGATGGAAACTTAGATCGCTGGTGCTCACACATGGTCAGTTAGACTTGAATAAGTGCTTCTCAAATTTTCATGTGCAAAATAGAACCTGAGGACCTTATTAGTAGCATATGTTGACTGAAGACTGGGTGGAACTCAAGAATCTGCATTTTCTAAAATTAATTAATTGATTAATTCTTCTCTCATACATTACACCAGGACTGCAGTTTCCCCTCCCTCCACTCCTCCCAGTCCCTCCCTCCCAACTCCCCACTCCCCTGGATCTACTCCTCCTCCTTTCCCTTCAGAAAAGAGCAGGCCTCCCAGGGATATCAACCTGGCCTAACAAATTACAATAAGACTAGGCAAGACCCTCATATCAAGGTTGGATGAGGCAACTCAGTAGGAGGAAGAGGGTCCCGAGAGCATGCGAAAGAGTCAGAGACACCCCGACCCCCACTGTTAGGAGTCCCACAGGAACACCAAGCTACACAACCATAGCATATCTGTAGAGGACCTAAGTCCGACCCATACAGGCTCCCTGATTGTCACTCTAGTGTCTGTGAGCCCCTGTGAGCCCTGGTTAGTTGAAGATTCTGCATTTCTAACAAGTTCCCATGCTGTTGCCAGTGTGGCCCAAGGTCCACCACCTTCAGACCACTGATCACAGCTCTATGTGCATGAGCCATTTTCTCAAAGCTTCACTTCTCTGGAAACCAGGGCAGCTCCTGGATACCCACTGGTCTAGGTATAAAATTAGACCAGTGTTTGATGGTTAAACCATTAGTTTTCAACGTGGAACCCCAGAGTTCTCTTCTACTTACAAAGTCAGTGTGTTCACTCTGGCAGGTTTTAATCTTTCAGTTCTCTGGATATAAATGGTCCTGACTTTTAGGTAGGGGCCCTACTGCTACATTAATCCCTACACTCTCTCCCTTTAATAATTGATAATTATTTCTATTTCATGAAAAATATTTTGGAGGTTTCATAATATCTCTAAGTTTGGCAATTTCCTTAAAATTGAGCAGATGTTTTAATTAGAGTCTGCAGTATGTTGGAGTTTATCTTCCAAGTTCTTCATCTGTAAAATGATGGGGTTGGACCAGATGACATGGAAGGTTTCATGGCCCCTGGGCTGTAATATTATACACTTGCTAAGAAGATGGCAAGTCACCGAAACTTTTCACTGGGCCCGGTTCAGTTCCCAGCAACAATGCATGGCAATATGGGAGGCTATACTATTGTTCTGGAGTCTTTTCTGGACTTGTTGGGTGATTATTTTCAAATAAGGAAGTGAGAAAGCCCGAGGTATAGCACAACAATTATTTCCTCTTTTTACTGAAGCTCTATTCTTTGCTGCAAATCTCACTGGAATACAAAAATAGATTTTGTGAGACTATGCGGGAAAGAACTCGGTGGGTGATAGTGAGCTTATTTCAAAGGTTTTCCTGTGCGTTTGTTTGCACTTATGTGCATAGGCATGCATGCCCACATGCTCAGTGTAGAGAGAGGCACTAAAGCTTTTGTTTAGCACTGCAGGAGTGATCTTAGCTGCTTTTGAAATTGTTTACTCTCCCCGTGTGTTCAGGTGTGCAGAGGCCAGAGATTGACCTCTGGTGTCTTCCTCTATTACTCTCCACCTTGTTTTTTAAGATAGATTCTCTCATGGAACCTGGAACTTACAGATTGGCTAGACTGACTGCACCCCACCGTCATTTCTCCAGCACTAAGATTACAAGCAAGCTCCACCATGCCTAGCTTTTAGGTGGATGCTGGGGTTTGAACTCAGGTCCTTGGGCTTACACAGCGAGTACTGTACCAACTGAGAACCCAGTCCCTGTCTGCCTTCCTCATTTGCATTATCCTCTGCCTGCTTCCCTTGCCTCACCACACCTTCTATGTTTCAGGAGGTCTCACGGTACCCAAAATTATAATGTATTTCCCCTTTGGTTCCCATGGGAAACTATGAAAGGGTAATGTCTATATCTGGTTTTCTTTGTGATATTAGCATCCTGTTGGTTTTTATTTTTCCAGTTTTATTGAAGTATAATTGACAAATAAAACTAAATATACTCTAAGTGCAAAAAGAAGGATTTGTAATACATATATAGTGTAAAAAATAATTAGCATGGTCAAATTAGTTAACATACCTCTGCCCCCACAGCCGTGTGTGTGTGTGTGTGTGTGTGTGTGTGTGTGTGTGTGTGTGTGTGTGTGTTGAACTCTTTGCAAGATCCAAGTAAACACTATGATATTATTAACTCTAACTTCTATATTGCACAATGGAGTCCCAGAGCTTACTCATTTCCAAACTGCAGTTTGAACCTTTGGATGGAGTTCCATCCCCCAGCTCCCATCCCCTCCCAGCCCTGGCTCCCACATGCTGCTCTACTTCCATGAGCCTGACTTTAGAGTCCCTGTGTAAGGGAGCTCATGCAGCATTCATCTTTCTGTATCTGGCTCGTGACCCTTACCATAATGTCCTCTGGGTTCATGTACAGTGCAAATGACAGACTTTTCTACTGTTTGGTGGCTGAGTAATATTCCTTTATACATTTTCTCAAATTAAAAGGAATATTTTCCACCGGGCGGTGGTGGTGCACGCCTTTAATCCCAGCACTCGGGAGGCAGAGCCAGGCGGATCTCTGTGAGTTCGAGGCCAGCCTGGGCTACCAAGTGAGTTCCAGGAGAGGCGCAAAGCTACACAGAGAAACCCTGCCTCGAAAAACCAAAAAAAAAAAAAAAAAAAAAAAAAAAAGGAATATTTTCCCCCAAATAAAGTAATATATGCTTCTCACAATGCATAAAATTTTTTAAAGGATTTTTCCCTTTTCACAAGTAAATGAAGAGACTCTTCACATGCTTCATGCCTGGTTTTGTGAATCTCTGTTGATTTCTTCCCTTTCATATTTCCTCTAGTGTTCCCACAGACAGAGTGGAGAGCCTACACCGAGCGTCCCCACATCCCCATGAACTTGATCCGTGGTTTTTCTGTGGGGTTGGTTGTTGTACTTTATTTTTTAAAAGTTTCCCTTTGTCCTGGTTTAGTTCAATATATGGAACAGCTAGTAATAAGTTGAAAGCATGTGTGCGTGTGTGTGTGTGTGTGTGTGTGTGTGTGTGTGCAGGTGCTTATGCCTGTGCATTTGCTCACAGAGGCCAAAAGAGGATGTTGGGTGTCCTGATTAATTGCTTTCAGCCTTATTCATTTGCAGCAGGATATCTCACCGAACTTGGAGCTAACTCGACAGTCAGCAAGTTATCAGTTCTGACTCCTCTCTCTGTCTCTTGCCCATAGCACTAGGATTACACATGGCTTTAAAAACATTTTTTTAAGCCGGGCGGTGGTGGTGCACGTCTTTAATCCCAGCACTGGGGAGGCAGAGCCAGGCGGAACTCTGTGAGTTCGAGGCCAGCCTAGGCTACCAAGTGAGTCCCAGGAAAAGCGCAAAGCTACACAGAGAAACCCTGTCTCGAAAAACCAAAAAAAAAAAAAAAAAAAAAAAAACCCAAAAAACAAAGAACAAAAAAACAAAAAAACATTTTTTTAAAATAATAGAATGGAGCCAGGCGGTGGTGGTGCACGCCTTTAATCCCAGCACTCGGGAGGCAGAGCCAGGCAGATCTCTGTGAGTTCGAGGCCAGCCTGGGCTACCAAGTGAGTTCCAGGAGAGGCGCAAAGCTACACAGAGAAACCCTGTCTCGAAAAACCAAAAAAAAAAAAAAATAATAATAATAATAATAGAATGGGTGCTGGGATCCTGACTCGGGTTCTCATGCTTGAGCAGCCGGTGCTCTTACCCACAGAGCCATCTCTAGCCTGGGTGAATTTTTTTTTTTTTTTGGACAATTAGTCAAATGCATTGGACATTTTATGTGTTTTTACTTCTGCACAACTGTAGATGGGCAGATAGTCTTACTACCATTGTACAGATGTGGAAACTGAGGCTCAGGAGGTTCAACGCCCATGTGAGGAACAAGCAGCTCACTTGAGCACTGAAGGCCTTTGATCTTTAGAATACCCACCCCCCTTGCCTTGCATTTTCCTGTCTTCCTTCCTCACCTTCCTCTTTCCTGTTCAGACTAGAAATGAGGCAAAGCCCTACAGGAGAAAGGGGCAGAGGAAACTGAGGCCTCCTTAAGCTCTCCAAACCACAGATTCCCAGGCCAGGCAGGGCCCTGACCTTGCCCTGATGCTTTGTATACAGGACTCCACCCCTGACCCACAGAACCACAGTCTCTGGGCTGAGCCCTGGGAACATGAATTTTCAAAAGCCTCAGCAGCAGTTCACTAGCCAGGTCTGGGCTCTGTCTGGGGCCTGGTGTTCCACCATTTGATCCTTCTTGTCAGAAGACGCAGTAAACCTAGGTCTGTTCCAGGAAGTCACGGGACAGTAGTCCCAGGGGCTCAGAGTTTGCCTGTAACTTACTGGCACAGGCCCTCAGAGAAGTCAGACCCTCGCAGAGAAGGGGAAGTTGCTGTGCTCGCTCTGTGTGGTGGCCTCGTGGATGGTAAGTTAGGGATGACTTCTGGGGTTCCTCGCAGAGATGGAGGGGAAGGAGCTGGCTTGAGATCAGTTGGACTGGACGAGCTTTGTCCCACCATCCTGTGTGGCTGTAGACTTCCGGTCTTGATCTTTCTGTGCCAGGGTTTAGTCCACTTTGCAGCCAGGTCCTTGTTGTAGCCTCATATACCCTCCACTGCAGGGTGCTTTCTTCATACTTTCCCTTTTGAAATGATCTATGCTTTGGGGAAGGAGATGCCCTGGCTGGGATGGTGAAATCTTTCTGGTGTCACTAAAAAGCTGCAGTCTGTCATTATGATTTCCTCTGACAGACCCTCTGACCATCCTGTGAGACCAGGGGCATTGTTTATTCTCCTAACTGCATGGCTCATTGCCAAATGTACCTGGAACAATTAACAAAGACCAATTGCCCAATGAAAGATCCGTGCCCGTGGACTCTTTCCACTGAAGTCTTAAGTCCCCTGGAACTCCAGATTCCCCCACAAAGTTGTGAGCTCTAGTGGGCAGGGGATGGTGAGCTCTCCCCACCCCCAACTGCTCCATCAGCTAGCTGCTCAATGGACTTCACCCTTCACCTCTCCATTCACTTGGACTGTCTATGTTCTTTCAAAGAAAGTATCTGCATGTCCTTTGGTTGGGAGTGAATGGTGGACTGCTGTGGGAAGGTAGTATGGAGTGCTGAAGTCCTCTGGGGTAAGAGTCTCAAGCTTCTACCTGTCTGTGTAAATTGGCTAATGTAGGTGGGAATGGTGTTGTCAGACAGGGATTTGGGTTTTTTGTTTGTTTTTGAGAGAGGGTCTCACTATGTAGCACTGGTTGTTCTGGAACTCAATATCTAGACCAGGCTGGCCTCCAGTCCACGGAGATCTGCCTGCTTTTGTATCCCAAGTGCTTGGATTGAAGGTCTGCGCCACCACACTCCGCTTAGATGTAGACATTTTATCCATTCATTTCTTACTATGTTGTTTCAGTATGTTTTTTTGCATCTTGTTTCCCCTGGGACCATTTTTTTTAGAACTCAAGAGGGATCCACAATCTCGTACTCCTGAGAAACTGTTTTCTAGACATCATGTCATTTGATTCCTGTGGTTTCCCTATGAGGCAATTCTGATATTATCTCCATCTTTAAGATAAGAAGCAAGGCCCCAGAAGTGCCATGCCTTGCTCAAAGTTACAGCTTTTTCACTTGCAGAAGATCGGAATCAGGCCTGCCTGATCTGTAGTCTGGTTTCTAGCTACTTCTTTATCCAGATGTCAGGGCCAGTTTTTCCTATGATGGTGCTTGGTTTTTTGTTTTTGTTTTTTGTTTTGTTGTTGTTGTTGGTTTGTTTGCTTGTTTTGGTTTTTCAAGACAGGGTTTCTCTGTGTAGCTTTGGAGCCTGTCCTGGAACTCGCTCTGTAGACCAGGCTGGCTTCGAACTCACAGAGATCTACCTGCTGATGGTGCTTGTTAGGCTGCTCTCAAAGCCCATGCTAGGGTCAGGTGAGAACTTCTGTCGTGTGTCGACATCCCAGCACTGTCTAAGACACACGCAGTGCAGGCTACATGGGAAATGTGAAATTTCTGAGTAGTTGCTGTTAGAAAAAAAATTGCCATAAAAAGATAGGCAAAATTAATCTTAGGATTTATTTAGCTCAATCTATTTTTATTTTAATAGACATTAAGTATAAAAGCTGCTTAAGGAGCAGGGGAGATGAGTCACATGGCATGTGCTTTAAAACACGTCTACCACAGCTCCTTCAATTATGTATCAATGCGGTCGGCCACTGAGGGGTTTTTGATGAGCACCTGCCAGGTGCTGGCACGGCGTGCAGTTTCCTTCTCCATCCTCTTCTCACCGCTCTCTTCACTTTTGTGCGTTCTCTCCCACCTGTCCGCCCCCATTTTTGAAACTTTCTGTATTTTAAAAAATTACCTTAAATTATGTGTATATTTATGTGTCTGTGTATGTGCATCTGAGTGCAGTGTGTGAGGAGGCCAGAAGAGGGCGTTGTATCACCTGAAGCTAGAAGCAGTTGTGCACAGATGGACTTGGGTGCTGGGACTGAACTTGAGTCCTTTGAAAGAGCTGTATGTGCTCTTACCCATCTCTGTGCTCAGACTTTCTGTATTTTGCCACCTGCTCAGCTGTGTTCCCAAGATCTAGAAGTTTAGTGTTTGTTAACACAAATTACCTGTGCTGAACAATAGAGCTTCTGTTTTTGAAAATTTTACCATCTGAAGTGGTGCAATTGAGCTCCGGGCAGTCTTAGTGAAGACTGCATCGTACTGATTGCCCTCCAGGAAATTATCCTTGGGTCAAGTCCTGGCCGAGTGGGTTATTGTCTGTCAGTGAGGCAGACTGCCACGGACTCCACAAAGACCTGGACGACTCTCTTCGTGCTGACACGGAAAGTCTGACAAAACTGAGTAAAGGGAGGAAGCAAGAGACAGGAAAGTGTGCCTCTCAGAATGTTGATTAGGTGTTTAGAAGGAGTGCTTATCCATGCTGCTACGCGCATCTATGAGGATGCGCTCTTAGCTTCCTTTCTAGAAAGCTGCCCAAGAAACTGTCACTGGAAAGCACTTTTGGGCAGATGGAAGGCATTTGGAACTTTTGTTGTAGATGTTTCCCTAATGTTTTATTTATTCTATGTTTATGATTTCCTTTCAGTTAGACACCTTAGAGAAAAAAAATGATGGTCTTGGGGATTTTGTGTATGTAGAGGAAGGTGTTGGGTTTTGTCCTCTATTCCAAGTGGGTTGAACTGAAGATTGAGCTCCTTGTGAAAACCCCTTCGGCCTTTTCCCCGAGACAGGCCTTCTGGTAAGGGGAAGTGACATAGTATTGGTCTACGCCATTGCTGCGAAGTCTGCACTGTAACCCACCTGATGTGGCCCCATGCCTGTGAAGAGGGAGCTACTGTTCTCAGAGAGTCAGGATTTGACTCTTGTTACGTTTGTACTGATGACCTCTTAGGTTACTGCAATCTCTGTGGGGACTACTAAGAAAATATGAGTGTGTGTTTCATAGATGGACACAAGCTGCAGCAGGCAAGTCACTTGGCTGTTCTGGGTCTGTTCCTGTCCTCTTTAAAATTCTAGGGTGGGGGGGCGGTATAGAGATATGAGTTGACACCTCAGACACTTACAGCCATGAAATCCCATGATTTCGGTTCCATAGCATTTAAAACTTTCCCTTTCATTGCTGTGTCTCAAATTGAGACTTTTCTAAATACCATCAAGTGTATTTACAGTGCATTTATTTCAGCTAGGAAGTCATCCTTTACAACAGGGCTTAAGCAAAGCCCGGACTGACTTCTTTTTTTTTTTTTTTTTGGTTTTTCGAGACAGGGTTTCTCTGTGTAGCTTTGCGCCTTTCCTGGAACTCGCTTTGGAGACCAGGCTGGCCTCGAACTCACAGAGATCCGCCTGGCTCTGCCTCCCGAGTGCTGGGATTAAAGGCGTGCGCCACCACCGCCCGGCCCCGGACTGACTTCTTAATGGTCGCTTTCAGTTGATGGACATCAGCTCCAGTTTAGTCTTCAATGACAGCGTCACACCTTTATCCTGTGGAATGGCGGGGCATGTGCATCTAACATTTTACTTGGTTTTATTTTGCTATGGTCTACAGGAAGATACACACATGTGGGTTCTTAGGACGGTAATGGGGGCAGGGAATTGAGGGCAAGTGAGCATGACGGCATAGGTCTGTTGATTTCCCTCCACTGCAGGTTTTCACAGCTTTTCGATTTAGTTTCCACTAGTCATTCACATGACCAAGAGTTTGTCTGAGAGGCCCCCAGATAGGATGAGTTAATATTGTAAATGACTTTTGACCTGCTTATTCAGAGAAATCACTGAAGCCACATTTAAGCTTGCCATGTGGACTTTGGGGCAGAAAACTATCAATTTTAGCCAGTTTACAAAAGTTTGAACAAAAGGCAGCTTGTATACAAGACACAGAAAAACGAATAAAGTCAGTAATTGAGGAAAATAGCTTCTTTTGTGTTGAGGAAGAGAAACAGCTGGAGACTTTCTGGTTTTACTTTTTCATGCTAAATAAAAATTACTAATCTCGCCAGGTGGTGGTGGCGCACGTCTTTAATCCCAGCACTTGGGAGGCAGAGGCAGACGGATCTTTGTGAGTCTGAGGCCAGCCTGGTCTACAGAGTGAGATCCAAGAAAGGTACAAAGCTACACAGAGAAACCCTGTCTCGAAAAACTAAAAAAAAAAAAAAAATTACTAATCTCCACAGATGATGTTTTATCTGTGCCTAATAAGTGGTGGAAGGACCGATGACTGGGTGGGTTGGTAAAACCCAGTTTGGGGCTGTTTGGGGCATACCTGGTCTCATTTTGAATATCCCAATTGAAGAGGAAGATTTCTCCCACGTGCATTCTACTGAGGGGACCACATTTCTGGTGTCTTTTGCATTGTGGACCATTGCTATGGAATGGTTTATCCTGGGTCACACAGTCCAGATGTTGGTAACAGTTTATCCAAAGCAAAATGGGTCTGTAGAGTACATTCATTTTACCCTGTGCTTATACTTAAGCACGTAGGACTACTTATCCCATAAAAGAATTGATGAAAACAGTCTGAAGTCCACTGGGATATGTGCAGATCCATCAGTCGCAGAGATTAAATTGTGTCTTTTTTTTTTTTCCCCAAAAAAGAGATCATGAAAGTGAAGATATCTGTATTTTGGAAGAAACTTCTAGAATAGGCTTAGGTTTTTTTTTTTTTTTTTGAAAGTCCATTTGGAATTTATGTCATCTGAATGTGTGTGACTTTCCATCACCTTTCCACAGTATAGTCGTATTGGGCTCTTATATAAAATAACGTGGCAGAGCCTGCACATTCTGTCCAACAAGGTGCTAGTTTCACAAGCAGCCTGTGGGCTCTTTCTCGAACATCTGATAACACAGGAAATAGAGGAGGAGGCCTATGATGAAATGAAAATGCTCTACTTTAAATTAGACTGAAATAACTTTCCACTTACATGTGTGACCAGTGGTGGAAACTGTACCTATCGTCAAATAGGACATGCATCAAAACTACGGTGTTTGCACAAGCTGTTGATGTTTTTTTTTTGAGGCAGGGTTTCTCTGTGTAGCTCTGGTTGTCCTGAAACTTATTCTGTAGACCAGGATGGCCTCGAACTCAGAGCTCTGCCTGCCTCTGCTTCCCAAGTGTTGGGATTAAAGGCATGTACCACCACCAACAGACTGTTGATATGGTTTTTTGATTGTGTAAAATGTGGGAAAACATTTCTGTTCTAGGATATGGCATCTGATATTCCAAAACTAGCTGACTTGTTACTTGTTCTGACCCAACTCCCACCCTACATGTTCTGATGCATTTATCAAAGCCTTGGTTTGTTTCCAGAGGTCTCCAGATGTGATTATACTTGTGTGAGATTTTTTTTAGGAAACATGCTATACTGAAACTATTGTACAGTAATCTGGCAGGCTAACAGTTTATTTTTGTTTTGAAGTCATTTGGAATTCTGAGTCCTCATGGGTTATACAAATCCTAAATGTTACTTTGCTCCAGTCCTCCCTGGTCAGTTAAGTTGTTTGGGTAGCTAGATTTTGCCCACACTTTGGAAGTCATCAAACTTTAGAGTTTCTGATGTGAAAACAGAGAAATGGAGCACACAAGGTGTAAACACAGAATATGAACAGCAGAAAAGAAAACTTTGGGGTCACCTGTCCTAGTTCTTTAATATAAAAATAAGCAAAGTAGGATGCAGACAGCTTAGATTCCCTTACTCTTAAAATGAGGAGCAGAGAGGAGACAGTTTATATTGCTATTCAACACATATCATTGAACTTTATGGAATGACTGTCATGGGTGCGGCATCACGTAAAATCCAAAAGGAATTTGCTCAAAGAGTGAGATTCAAATCCTGCCCTATTGGAGTTCATGTGTCATACCAGAAGAAGGGCATTCAGCAGCCACTGACACACTAACCAATGGCCAAGAGAAGCCAGGAAGCTCTCTTCAACTCAGGAAGGGGTTCTGACATTCCTGGAAATCCTTTTTGTGTAGTTACTTACATCATCTTTTAAGGGAAGGATGTGTGTCCTGAAGAGAATGGGCCTGGGTTATACTTACAGCAGATGTTCTGCTCAGTGTCATTAGTGGTAACCCAGAGTTAATCACAGCTCTCAGAGTAATAATTTTCTCAGAATAGTGATTAAGACAATATAACATTTAGAGTAGCATTCCTCAAGCACTCCATTTTAAACTAGTATCTTGCTTGTTTCTAGGCAGCAAGGATGCTGATATGTGCATACTGACATAGTCCCACAACTTGAAAAATCACGTTCTAGTTCATCTACATATGTGTTGTTTGGAAAAATGGACCAAAGATTAAGTTGAAAATTAATAAAGACAAAAAAATGAATTAGAGTCAATGTAAAAATGCAAGAAAAGTGATGGAACTATTACCTTGATGTAGAAAAAAGAAAAAAAGAGTCTGTTTCCAGAGCAGTATTTGTAGGACCTGGTGGTTTTAGTTGAAGGTAGGGTAAGTAAAAGCCCAAGGAATAAAGTCCAAAAAACAAGCCCATGCAAGCTCATGAATAGAAAATTTCATATCAGAGAAGAGACTCTTCTGCCCTGAACTGGTTTACTTAATTGAAAAACTGTTTGCCATTTCAGTGGGAGGCAAAGGAACAAGACTAAGTATAGTAATTCATCCAGCCATCCACCCATCCTGTCACCCAGCTATCCACCCATTTAGCCATCCTCCCACCTACCCATTTGGCTGCTAGACAATCACCTAGACATCTATCCACCCACCCATCCATCCATCCACCCACCCACCTATCCATCCATCCATTCATCCATCCACCTATCCATCTATTCACCTACCCACCTATCCATCCACTCATCCATCCACCCACCCACCCACCTATCCATCCATCCATCCATCCATCCATCCATCCATCCATCCATCCATCCATTCATCCATCCATCCATCCATCCATCCATCCATCCAACCATCCGCCTATCCATCCATCCATCTATCCATCTATCCAATCATCCATCCATTCATCCACTTATCCATTCATCCACCCACCTATCCATCCATCCACCCAACCACCCATTCATTCATCCACCCACCCATCCACTCATCCATCCATCTATCTGTTCACTCATTCATTCATATATCTATTCACTTACTTATAAAGTTTGTTTTTAATCTCTGTACTATTTATTAAGTAAATCTCAGGAGAGCCAGGGCTTTGCTCACTAACTCCAGGAAGTAAAACAGTGCTTGCCACTTGCAAGCCCTCCATACATTGTTGAATGACTGAATGGAATGAGTGACAGAACTTGGAATCTGAGTTCTGTCAGATGAGAACTTACTGGAAGATATGACTTTGTCATGGAGAATGTCATTTTATTGAAGCCATGAGAACTACCTTAAGAGTTTTGAAGGCTCATTATGGGAACAGTCAGAGGGGCAGAACCTTTTCTGTGTTGTTCCAGGAGACAGGAGTGTAGATAAATCTGTAGTGGTGGTAACAATACAGGCTTTGGGGCACTCATTCAGAAGCCGACTTTTCCTGGAGAGTGAGTAACGAAAAGGGATATACTTAAGTTTCACGGTAAAGGCTTGGCTCCATAGTAGGAATGTTTTCTGATATGTATTAAGGCCCTTGGTTTAATCTTTAGTACCAGGAGAAAAAAAAAGGTTAAATTGCAGTATGTTTGCTGGACATGGTAACACATGCCTGTAGAATCCCAAGTACCTAGAAGGCTGAAGCAGGAGGATTGAGAATTTGAGATCAGCTTGGTCTATATGATGAGTTACACACCAGCCTGAGCTATATAATGAGACCCTCTCTCAAAAAAGCCAATAAACAAAAAAAATGGTAAATTTGAGAAATGTTTGATTTGGTTTGGGCTGGTGATGGTGAGATGACTTGGAGGGTAAAGGTACTTGCTGGTGGAAGGAGAGGGCAGACACTGAAGGTTATTCTCTGGCACCTACACATATATGACACATGCGTGCACACACATACACACACACATACATACACACACACACACACACACAGAAAAAGAACTTGATTGAGACTTTCATTTTTTTAAAGTACACCAAAGAGTCAAGACTAACCTGGTCTTAAGTGTGTAAAGCCACACCAAAACTGAACCAGCTGTTTGCTGTGTCTCATGCAGCCGGACTTGGATACATCCTTCTGAT
The DNA here is from genome assembly GCF_007827085.1 of Peromyscus californicus insignis. NCBI lineage: Eukaryota > Metazoa > Chordata > Mammalia > Rodentia > Cricetidae > Peromyscus > Peromyscus californicus. The sequence continues at coordinate 21,033,442 of NW_026294562.1, forward strand.
TTTTTCTGATACAGTTTTGTGCTAGAGAAATATGGTTTTTCTTAGATCAAATTTACTTTTTAGAATAACTGCTGAAATAGAATTCACAGCATAGTTGACATCCACAGTTTTTTTTTCAAGGCCTCATCTCTATCAATGTGTATATTCTTGTCATTTGTTTGTTTTGAGACAGCCTTGCTTTATAGTCCAGTCTGGTCCTGAACTCTTAACCCTCCTGCCTCAGCCTGCTAAAAGCTGGGATCAAAGGCATGTGCCACTGTGTTCAGTTCCTGTCATCTTTTCACGATTAGAATGTGTTCCTTTTAGTTTTAGGTTGTTCAGAAGGTACAGTCTCCAATGACAGTACTTTATTGTGGATCTATCAGGGTTTATTGTCACTTCTCTCTCTCTCTCTCTCTCTCTCTCTCTCTCTCTCTCTCTCTCTCTCTCTCTCTCTCTCTGTGTGTGTGTGTGTGTGTGTGTGTGTGTGTGTGTGTGTGTGTGTGTGTGTTTGAAACAAGGTTTCCATGTAGTCCATACTGGCCTTGAACTCATTATGTAGGAAAGAATAACTTTGAACTCTTGGTCCTCTTGCCTCCATCTGCTTAGAGCTGGGATGATAGGCAGGCACCACCAGACCTGGTTAGATCTAGCAGTTTCCAAATATCACTTCCATCAACTGTATACAACTCTGCATCTTTTGCACCATCTGAAATTTCTCCTAAAATCAAGTTGCATTGCATTTATATTTTATTGTGGAAAAAAATCTGAAGTCTGACAGAGACCAAACATTAAAATTATTACATGCATGAATATAAGCATCAGAATTGACCAAGCAGGGCTGCTGGGGTTGTTCAGTGTGTGAAGATGCTTTCAGTCAAGATTGACATCCTGTGTTTCTTCCCTGGAATCCTCACGGTAGAAGGAGAGAACTGATTCCTGTAGGTTGTCCTCTGGCCTCTGTGTGCTTGCCTCAGTATGTGTACCATACACCATTCCCCAAATAAGGAAACAAATGATAAATTAAAAAAAAAGATTAACTAACGAGAGATATTTGAGTACGGGTCAATTTTGAAAACGAGTTGATTTTGCTAGTAAATCATTTTATGTTGTCAAAAGTTGGCTTCCTAATACCATGCTGACTACAGGGAATTGAAATAGAGATACTTGGGAAATGGCAAGGTTGCTAGTGTTGGAAGCCACTTGTGTGGCTGAGATCCTCAAGTTTCATTCTATTGAATGAAGAACGGAGGGACTGAACATCCTAGCACACGGCAATCCATTCCACTCGAGAGACCAATTGGGAAATTCTACCACTGGTGATGGAGTTCCGAGTAGAAACAGTCTCCACAGGTTGAAACAGCATCCCTAGTCCAACAGTTGAGGTCCCAGACTCCCTCTGACATTCCACTGAAAACTCCTGAACAAACCCATTGTACCATGACAAAGGGAAAGGCTGGCTTCCATGGTCTACATGAAAAAGATCTGCAGGTCTGAGGTGACCACAAGCTCAGTGTTCCTTGGCAAGGTGTTGTACTGCATGAAGATGAAGTCTCCAGTCACCCTTCAGAACAGTGGCTAGATGCTAAAAAGTGACAGCCTTTCCAATATTACATACAGACTACTGCTGTAATCCATCTAGAGTGGCCATTCCCGGGAGGAGAGGAGATGGAGGGAAATGGAAACCTGTGTCCATGCCAAGGGCTATCACCCTGCGAGGCCTGCTTACTTACTCCCTGCCTCATGGCTTGTAAGGAGAAAATCTTTACTTGGTTGAAAGAAAAATTAACAAAACTAAAGAAACGATGGGGTGCCACTGGTCCTGGAATATCTGCAACTAAGGACTTGAACACCGTGTTACTCCGTTACTCTGCCTCTTGTCCCGTGGCATGCTGTCCTCATTCTCTCCGGTGTATTGTCCTTGAGAAGAAGAATTAGGGTCCCGGATGTGCCTTGGCTCCCTGCCTTCCTTCTTTAGGCCCAGTCCTCACTCTTTCTGGTTCAAAGCTTGAAAGAACCTGGGTGTGGTGTTACATGCTGTAATCCCAGCATGTTGGAGCTCAGAGAGGAGAACTGAGAGTTTCAGAATAGTCTGTGCTATATAGCAAGTTCCATACCAGCCTTGTCAACCTAACAAAAGTCGCTCCTTTCCTCTCTTCCTCCCTTCCTTCCTCCCTCCCTCCCTCCCTCTCTCTCTCTCTCTCTCTCTCTCTCTCTCTCTCTCTCTCTTTCTTTCTATCTTGTTCCTTCCTTTAAACAAAAAGAGGAAGAAAAAGAAAAGAAAACTTGGTTCAGGGTTTATGGACTACTTGAATCAGGGTTTGTGGGCTACTATCTGTGGCCAGAATATTAGAGTACACTGATTGGCCATTTTGGTAGCCTGGGGTGTGAGGTTTCTAAAAACTCAGCAGCCTCCATTCAGAGCATTTGGTGAATGTGAGGAGCTGGGAGTTTCCCCAGACAGGACTGCTATTCTTTTTAAGCAATGTCTCCATTCTGGGGGATCCTGAATACAGGAAAGAACTGCTATTGTTTGCCACAGAATTAGGCTGCACTCTAGGTGAGGCTCAACCCTGTCAAGTGTCTTGCCTGAGGACAGTCAGCTGGGCAGAAGCCAAGCCCTCCACCTTGCACTCAGTCCTACCAACCACACTTTGCTGTCCTCATAGAAAGAGCTCAAGAAGATGGAATTCCCCAAGCATCAGCAGGAGCTAGTGTAGGAGCAGACACTGAGCGTTGGGCTCCTAGGGCAGGTTAGGGGTTACAGACAGGGGGAGCTAGGGACAGTTCTGTGAGAGTAAAGGAAGAACATTTGTGGAGTTTTTAAAAAATTTTTTAAAGGTACCATACTAAAGCATTGGGTTTACACCAAGATGGCATTTGGAGAAACTGTCAGCTAAAGGGCTGGCCCATGTTCTTGAGCCTTTCATTCAAGATTAACTGCAGGCAGAGAACTAAATGGCTGCATATCCTACTTAAAAGAGAGGTGATTAGGGTGGCACATCTGCTATTCACTTGATGTATCCCTTCCACAATGCATAAATATTTCTGAACATCATATTGTGTATGATCACAAGAACAAATTTTTGTCTATTAAAAATTCTTTTAAAAATAAACGGAATCCACATCAGATTTTCTGGTGAGATAGTACAGTATTTTCCATGGGGGCATGAATGCTTTATTGCGATAGCATCAGATGCTGGGTTCCTCTGACATCTTCTTCTAGCCCTTTGATTCTTATCAGCAACCCCCTCTCTGATCAGTGTTGATGTACCACGAAGGTGTGTTTACGGGAGGTCTCATCGCCAGTGTGGGTAGGAAAGAGGCCAGTCATAGGGAGCAAAAGCCCCTGACATGCAGGGTCGTCTGTACAATGCACAGTGGAAATGCCATGAAGTGTTTGGGGGGCAGGTGGGGGGCTGTGTGTCCCTCAGCTAGCAATGTCTTCCTGGCATATAAACCAAGAGAAAAGAACATACTTGATCCTGCAAGGCTCCTTCCAGCAAACCCCTTTCCCTGATCCACTCCTGCCTTCACATCATCACGCCTGTTCCAAACAGCTCAGTGGATGAATCATCTCTCACTAGCCTCCCAACCATTGTCTACCAAGACCCTGCTCTCCAGGCCCGTGTTTTAGCATAAAGCAGAGATAAGATGAAGCGAGGGATGATGGGTAGATTCAAGGTGCAGCTTAGAAAGGAAGATGTGGCTGGAGAGATGGTTCATTTGGTAAAGGCATCAGCCGCCAAGGCTGACAACCTGAGTTCTGTCCTGGGGACCCACATGGAGAAGGAGAGCATTTACTCTTGTGAGTTACACACACACACACACACACACACACACACACACACACACACACACACACTTTAAGTAAGTAAATAAATGTAGTGCAAATTTTTAAAAAATTAAGAAAGGATGGCTAAGAGTGCAAGGGCAGTGAGTGGGTCTGCATTTCACAAAGGCATGGCAGCCATTAGCCTGACCAGATGGCCATGTATTGCAAAGCAAGGGATGTGAGTACTAGATCCAATTAAAAAAAAAAAAGATTCATCAAGGATAGAGCAAGAGCAAGCAGGATGGTCACGGTCGTGACTGAGAAGGATGCTATGCCAAGGAGCCAATTTGTGGGCCAGAGGACATTCAGTCTCAGAAGCTCTGACCTTGTGCAATGAATGATACCACAACCTGAAGCCATGGTGGAGCAGACGTCTTTGCCAGTTGGAGACTACTTCTTGGCAAATGAACCTGGATGGTTGGATTTGTCTCTTAGTTTTCTGTTTACCAAACATCTATCATGGATCACCCTCTGTGCCAGGGATGCAGAATCAAAGGAAGCTCCAACTCTTCCTTGACAGAAGGATTTTAGAGTTCTGTGATAGAGATGACAAGATCAGCTTCCAAAAGGAAGGAGACACATTCAGGACATTGGCTTGCCACTGCATGGCCTTGACATACCCACCTTAACACTTTACAGGCCAGGATGGTCCCATCTGGGATTCATGTTTATGGACTGTGTTAATTTTTGGTTTGTATTCCAGATGTTGAATGGAGAAGGCAGCAAGCTTACCCCATACCAGGTCTGCTGGACTCTGAAAAACTAGCTCTGATACTTAAGAGATGGGTGTGAGGCCATCCAATTGGCTCTGGTCAGGCAGCCAAGCTGTGCTAAGGGTGGCCAGATGAATAGTATGAAAACTGGATTCTGTTACAGACACTGAAAAGTGGTACCATGTTGCTAAGAGGCTGGAGAGATGGCTCAGCACTTGAGCACTTCCTCTTTTATAGGACCTGAATTCAGTACCTAGAACACACGTGCACACACACACACACACACACACACACACACACACACACACACACACACACACACACTATAAATCTGGAAAAAAGGACTTGAGGAATTTGTATCTTTTTTTTATTCTGCTCTTTACTCTATATCCTAAAACCTTCTGATTGTTTTTAAAGTTACTGCTATTGCTGATATTGTGACTTTGGGGATCAAAGCCAGAGTCTTGCGCATGCTAGGCAAGCACTCCACTGCTGCGCCGCCTCCCGAGCCCCACTCCAGAGTCTCCTACCCGTGGCTTTCCTTTTTCTGGACTCCTGTCAAACTTGTTAGTGGGTAGCCTCAGGGAACACCTGCTCACACTGAATTCTGATTTGAGTCTCCAGCTGGACTGTCCACTCTGGAGGAGCAGGGCCAGTATGCCATTCCATGGGATTCTCTGTGGTGCCTTGCCCAGTGTGAGCACTTGGAGCTCTCAGGAAATAAAGGCTGGTTAGAGCACAGTTACTTTCAGTCAAAGCTGCTTTAGAACAGAATGATTAAATTACTCTCTCCTCAGGGTTACAGTCATTATCTGTCACACATTTACACCGACAGCCGACACCCTGACTGGCTGAGAAAAGAAATGCCCTGGGAACACTCACGGTCTAAATAAAGACACAGAAGCAGCTTTGGGTGTGCTCCTGTGATCCTGCCGCCCTCCCACTAATATGTATTTATTAAACACCCACGCAGAGAATCCAGTGAAGACGAATGCAGTTCAGTGCTGCAGAGGGATTGCAGACTCCAGAGCAAGCACAGGGGCTGCCATCAAGGATCCTCAGAGCTGGGTTGGAGAGATGGTTCCGCATTTAAGAGTGCTAACTGCTCTCGTAGAGGACCTGGGTTCAGTTCCCAGCACCCACATGTGACTGCTCACAACCGCCTGTAACTCTAGTTCTAGGGGATCCAATGTCCTCTGACTTTTGCAGGCTTCTGTACACATGTGATGCACACACGTGCACACACACACATACATAAAAGTAAGTAAGTAAACAAACACTTTTTTAAAAAGACTCCTTAGAACTAAGCTAGCATTTGGGCACATTTGTGCCCTAGCAGCTGGCTCAGCACTGGGCACACATGTCACACGCTGCCCCGTGTTGCGTGTACTAGATGTGACAGTTCTGTCTGTGATGGGGACCAAAGGAGGTGCTGCCACTTTCAATGCAGAAGACCCTCATTTGCTGTCAGCCCAGCTATAGAGGTGTCAGGGCAACGTGGCATCAGGCCCTAGGAACTGATGTGATGGTCACCGCCCTTTCTACCTGGGTGGGCCTGACCGCAAGACCTCAGAACTGGGGGTAGTGGGGAGGGAGGGATGAGTGCCTTCTCTTCGTTCAGTTGACAACCTGTGACTGGTTTGTGCTCCTCTAATTGGATGACCACCAGGATGGCCAACCAGAGAGCACATGGGGCTGGTCAGGCATCTGACCCTGGTCATCTAAGAAACTCTGAGAAAAATCAAGACGTAAGTAACTTGCAAGCTGGCTTTTGTGGCTTTTGTGGATATATTTACTTATGTTTTTCAAAAGCAGTAAGTCTTCAGCTCTAAGATGCTCCATATGACATTCTTTGCTTCTTTTGACCACAAAAGCCACACATCCGCATCACTGCCAGGAGGCTACGACAGAAGGTTGTGATCTTCCTACAGACTTGGCCAAGAGAAAAGCAAAGAGCGGGGGTGAAATCTCCAGCGTAGGCTGCAGCGTGTGCATCATTGAGATGCTGTAGCCCATACAAAAGGATTTTCACCTCATCCTTGGATTGGCATCTTAATTGGCTAAGTGGTATTTTCAGTCACATGGCCATAAGCAGTTTCTCCCCTTTTTATGGGTCTTGGTGTGTTTCCCCCAATATGGAATGTTTGGGGATGGTTCTCACCTCTCACGGTTATTTAGAAGGCAGCTGTTTTGTCTTGAATTCTGCCAGCTGTTCTCAGAGTCCTTAAGATTGTTGACACAGGTTCATGGCTCTTTGAGTGCACTGGCATTTTCTCTCTGATCACTTATATGCAGCCTTCTCAGTAGCTCATTGGCACACAGGTTCCCCCAGTCCCAATCATGGTCTACACTATCTTGTATGGTGGATACACTGTGTGGTGCAGCCTGCTTGTCCCAGGTCAGATATCATTAATGAATCAAGGTATCTTTTCTCACTGAGCTGGTACTTAGCCTTGGCTCTGGCCTCAGACTGGGTGCAAGGGATCCACTACTATGGACATCTAAGAGGAAAGAGCATCCATTGCCTGTACACACTACATTACGTAATAAATAAGATTTCTCGCTTCTAGGCATATCAGATATTTTTGGCAGATATCTAGAAACAAGGCCCCTCTTGCTCACATTGTCTAACCAGTCAGCTCTTGTATGAAGAGAGTAAGTGGGACTCTTTAATAACTGCTGTCTTGGGTTTCACAATCTCTGACTGTCAGACGTTTGAGGGTGGATTTCAGTCATTTTCTCCAAAGTGACAAAGTTTCAGTGAGACCAAGCTAGGGCATTTTCAGGAATCTCAAATGTCTTCTGCAGAGGTCTACTATATCTGATGAATGAAGGTGTTAATTACTAGCTTCTAGGTTTGTTCTGGTGTCCAGGCTGAGGTCATTAAAACAAACGACATGGCGTTGTGACTGTCATTACCTCCTATGTAGAGAGAAAACCTTGAATATTTATTCAGAGAAAAAGTGCTAAAATTTCGGTGACATTTTAATGCAAAACACTTGTCATATGATGAGTTAGAAGAAGTCTTGACTGAAATCTCTTCTTTGCATTAGATGCAGGGCTAATGTCCTCCAGTGCTCTGTAAGTACCACAACCAATAGCTGGGTTGTTAGAGCACACTATATGCCGTTTATAAGTAAGATGAAGTTACTTTGCTTAGGAAAAGTGACTGAACTTCATTGTCTTAATTTTCAGGACAACAATAGGGAGGTAGGTGATGAGATGGGTGGGTGGTCATTCACTTGCTAGAGGTGTTAGTATTGGTAGAAGTATGTTTGTATTGGTCATGGTAGTATTTCTGAAAGGTATCTTTGTTGATCTTTTTCTACTTAAAGCATATATTCCTGGTATCTGTGAATATCTATGTCTTTCTTCTACTCACTGATGAGAGAGTTGGATTTCTTGGTTGGTCTTGCATATTCCCATCAAGCCTTCTACCAAATTAGCAATTGGATAGCCCCTCTTCTGTGAGTAGGTGAACCCTGGAAATTTCAAGGCATTTCTCTTTTACATACTGACTAGTCACACTGAACCTTTTGTTTGAACACGATAAACACAGCTTTGTGAAACTAACAGAATTTTCTGCCCTGCCTTGGAGTCCTGTCTTGGGGACCTCTGGGAGGACAGCTGTCACACTTGTGAGTCTGGCCTTACTTGATTTCAGCAATTTCTACAGTGAGGCCAAATCTTCCAAACTTTCACATTGTACTTTCTCCAATAAATGACTAATGCAGAGGGCTGAGAAACCAAATATGGCTTTCAAACCTCATTACCATCTATTTAAGTGTGTGGGTTTTTTTTCCCAAATAGATTTTTGTTATCTTTTGAATAGCTTGGATTTGTCATTGAAATGAATGCAGATTTTTTTTTTTAGAAGTAGATTATATTAGAGGGGGAAAGTTATATCTAATTCTGTGTGATGGTTGCTATGGTGATGATTGAATGCAAATTTCAGTTTATGTATGTAAAACCAGTGCTCAGGTTCTGATTAGAGACCAGAGGCAAGGCTTGATGTCAGTTGGTGAAATTGCTAAAAAAACATCTATTAATGGAGAAAACTTTTAAAAAAAGAACAAAAGGGCCATTGAGGCCCCTCCTCACCTGTTCAGCACAGACCAGCTCATTATGTGCGGCAGTAACAAAACAAACTAACAAAAAAGATGACCTTCTGTCCTTTCTGGACAATTACTTCGTTGAGGAAATTAGAGAGGTTTGGGAAGAAGGTGGCTCTTGCAAAGATGAACTGTCATGTGCCAGGTTTCCTTGACTCTGACTCTCAGGAGTCAAGGAAATGGATTTGGTGAATGAGATAGGAGCCTGAGCATCAGATGGAGGAGATGGGTGGGGTGGTCCTAACAAAGCCTTCAGCCTCAGAATCCTTGCTCTTACTAGGAATAAGAAAACTCCAGTGAGAGGCTCCATGATGCCAAGCTACCACAGTCCAGTGGTCAGGGCTCTAAATCCACTCAGAGAACAGACTTCTGTCTCTCACCACTCAGTGCAATCAAAGATTAAAATTAAGGAGCAAAAATCTCCTCTCAAATTCTGAACGGGAGTTCATTTCATCCTCTTTAGTGCGGCCTCCTTAGTTCTTATATGTTTACATGAAGCTGCTCTACACTGCACCTGCATATAAACGTGTGCATAGTGTGTGTGTGTGTGTGTGTGTGTGTGTGTGTGTGTGTGTGTGTGTGTTCTAGACAGAGTGAGAAAGTATACTATACCAATTGCTTCCATGGACCACACCACTAGAAACTTAGGTCTTCAAGCTCCTGGGCAAAATGCCAATAAGTCATCACTGTCTATCAGGTTAATCACAGAACTAGGCAGTGAAGATTCTTATGGTCCATCCATGATTTGGGGACTTGGGGTGACTTTAGTGTCTCACAAACAGTTGCTGCTATTGTGTCCTAAGTAAAACCTGAAAGCAATGGGTCTGCCTCCCCTCAAGTTATTTTTATGTTTTCATTTAATGTTCTCCATTATGACTCATCTGTACAGGAGTCCTGGACTTGACCACCTAGAGTCTAGAATCATACACTTGGACTGTAGAAATATGGGAACACCCTAATATAGCCCTTTTAAAGTTCACTTAGTTTCCAGAATGTTGTTTCTCATCAACACTCTACTAAGTGTCAATATATGCTGATCTCAGCATACCCCGGGCAAGGAATTGGCTGGATGGTCACCTCTGAAGGAGAGTCTCGCAGAGGGACGCAGGTGGCTCTGGCTTTAGACCTTGTATCAAGGTTTTCTTTACTCTAAGACAAATCTGGAAGTCAGATGTCACGTTGTTATGGTCTGTTCTGTGACCCCACTCCCTCTCCGCACACGCTGGAGGCAGAACCCCAGAACTCCAGTGTGTGAAGAGTAAGTGGGGTGAGATGAAGTTGCAAGGGTTAGTCCTTATTCCTTGTGACTGGTGTCCCTTCAAGAAGAGGGAGTTAGGACAGACAGAAGCACACATGGAGAAAGACCATCGGAGGGCACAGAAGGAAGCTGTCACCTACAAACCAAGGACAGAGACCCGGTGGCATCTGACTCCATGGACACCTTGGTGTTGGACTTGGAGCTTTAGAGTCACAAGAGACTATATGACTGTCATTTATGCCACTCAAACCTGTGGTGTTTATTACAGCGGCCTGAAGAAACTCGGATGACTGTAAAGATGGCTCAGAGGTGTGGGTGTACCCAGGGACAGAAGCATCACTCAAATCATCCTGATCTGGTTCACTTGATCCTAAGCTCTGCTCCCAGGTTCATGAAACCTGTTAAACTAGTGAGGCCTGATTGAAATTCCACCTGGCACTCACCTATGAAAATGGACTGTGAGGTTAACTACTTATTTACAAAGAAGTAAGAACATGATGTAATGAAAATGTTTTTCAAATCCTGTAATATTGTAATCTTACTACATTCTACCAAGAACGGGGTTCCATTCTAGGTGCCATCATTTTAGGAGGAAACTGATTGGCCAGAGCATGTCCAGAGAGGGACAATCAGGGAGGACGGACCGCTTTATGGAAAAGGCTGTGGCAGTGTTCTCTGTCTGAGGCGGGGGCGGGGGGGCATGTTCGAGCCTATTGGAGGTCTCACGGACAGTCTTCCACTCTGGCCGATACACACTCTGAGTATGGAGTTGATGGCTTTGTGGGATTCCCCTGTGACTGTCACGGTGTGTGTGACACATGAGCTGAAGCAGAGCAAGGGAAAGACTTAGTCCGTGATCATGGGGATGGTTTGCTCTGGACTTTCTTTGCGTCCTCAGCTGCCACAGCTGCCTCTCTGTGAGCCTGAGGATGAGGCCCATGCTGAAGATGATGAACTATAAAGCCTTGGCTATGGTGCTGAGTCCTGACAGGCCCCAGGCCTCCTGACTGCTGGACTCTCTTCTGAGGAGTGTATGTCTTCAAAGTTTAAGATATTTGCCTTGGGATTTCTCTTACTGGCAGCAGAACCATCTTCACAGATTCCACAGGGATGAACTGTCGATAAGGGTGTTGATTACAGGTCACCTGAAACTTGTCAGCTGAGTAGACTTCTTGCTATAATATTCAAATAGAGGATGACTCTGATTTTTTAAAATCCTTTATTGAGTGTAATTTGATTCTGAACGATTGGAAAGGTTCTTTGATGATCTAAGATTCAAAAATAATTCTTACTAAGGTGTGAAAGAGGACGAAATGGAACATTTCCCAAGCATTTGCATTATTATTATTTAGGGAAATAACTGAGATAAAGCTTTTATTGGCAGAGTGTGGAGGTGGGGGAGTTCAGCCAGCTTTGTGTGGGCCCACTCTCCTCTTCCCCATTCGGGGCTCTGTGTCTTGTGCCCTCACTGCTGGAAGATGCTGAGCTCTAGCCATGTAGGAAATAAAGCGCACTGTGACTGCTAGGTTGACAGGAGATGATGTGTGGAGGACTAATATCATAGGAAAAGAGCACAGAGGCTGAGGGGACAGGCAGACAGAGGATAAAGGTGTCAAGGACCCCACAGAGACAAGTTTCTGCTCAAGTCTACCTTGACCCGTAGACTCTCCCATAGCTCATATGAAAGTATTTTTTTATTTTCAAATGTGAGATTCTGGTGTGATGATGGTGTGCTGTGGGTACTGCACATCCCCACTGTAGCTCACCATGTGGTAGGACCTCTGCAGATACCCTCCCTCTCTCTGGGGGGACAACTGTTAGGGTGTGTGCTTCCTCATCCTCATCCAGTGCTGAGCAGCTTCTGGTGGGTCCCAAATTTTATTTATAAAGTGACAGTTGAACTCTGTCCTCATGATTGTGACCAGAAACCAGAACATGTCTGCTCTCACGTTGCATTTTGGACCACACATGACCTTACTGGACTTTCGGGAAGAAGTGTTTGCAGAAGAAGGGCAAAGACCTCACGTTCATGCTTAGTGAGAATGTGGTTAGCAAGGCCAATGGACTCACAGAATGTGGAGCTGGACAGAGCAAGCAAATTTCACTGTCCACCTGGTCTTTTTTTTCATTGTTCTAATTTTATTGGTGTTTTGCCTGTATGTATATCTGTGTGAGGGTGTTGGATCCTGGAGTTACAGACAATTGTGAGCTACCATGTGAGTGCTGGGAATTGAACCTGGATCCTCTGGAAAAACAGTCAGTGCTCTTAACCACTGAGCCATCTCTCCAGCCCCGCCCCCTCAACACACAATCTTTTTCTTTGTTGTTTTTTTGTTTTGTTTTGTTTTGAAACAGGCTCTCTGTATTATATAGCTCTGGCTGTCCTGAAACTTGCTATGTAGACTAGGCCGGCCTCAAACTCACAGAGATCCACATGCCTCTGCCTCCCAAGAGCTGGAATTAAAGACATGCACCATCACCCCCACCACCCAGCCAGGATATCATTTCTTTAAAGTATTTGGATTTGCAAAGAAACCAACCACAATTGCTTTTTCCATTGGTGAGAGCGAATAATGCAAACAGGAGACAGTGGTGATATGACCAGGCTAATTGCTAACCTCATAAAGGTTGTGTGTAAGGGGGGCAGAAGGTGGCTTACCCAGTGTTTCTCCCTGGTGACTGTCACTCTGTCTCCTGAACACTGGGCATGTTCACCCTAGCCCCTTTCTGGCTCTCATTCAAAGGACCAATGCAGAGGAAGCACTTGTACCTAGAGATAAGCTCGGTACTTCTCCTGGAGGCCATAGGACAGGTGGTCAGCCCTCAGGGGTTTCCATTCAACTTTAGAGAGTGACCTTGCTTTCCTCTGGTGGGAAGGCCCAGTTTGGCTGGTGGGAGGCTTCAGTCAACCATCCTTGGTACTGTGCAGTGAGCTGCCTAGCCCGAGGCGGAAACAAGGCAGACTGAGTGCTGGAAAAGTCCCTGAAATGGAAATAGTTATTTTGGAAGAGTCTGACCAACTTTGTCGTTAGCTATTAAACAAAATCAATGTTCTTTTCAGGTTAGTTTGGGGCTTATCTGTCAGGAAAACTGAAAGTCATTCCTTTAAAGGTCAAAACACAGGAAGTCACTGTGTGTGTTTTGGTGACCCTTTTGGAGACTAGAGAGAGGCTGGATCAATGAGAAGGCTTCTGAGGCAGTAGTGGAAGAGATAAGTACACACGTTCACTTCAGGGATCTTTTCTTTGTTAGGTCATGGTCATTGCTGCCACCAACTCAGAATATACCCTTTTTTATAAAATCACTCAGACATTTTCCCTCCCTCTGGTTGTTCTGGTGTAAGCATTGGCAAGGCTGGAAAGGCCTGAGATGCTCAGGTGGGGCCTTGGCACCTGTGACTGCTTCCAGTCTACCGAGGGGACACTGTGTGATTCTAATAGACACAGGGATCGATAGTCAGCAGTAGCCAGGCAGTGAAAGTTGACTACGTTTAAAACAATCTCCCTCCCCTCCAAAACAGGCCAGGCATGCTTGTTCAATCTTTTAATTCCAGCATTTGGGAAGGAGAGGCAGGAAGACTGCTGTAAGTTTGAGACCAGTCCGGTCTATGTAGCAAGTTCCAAGTACCCAGGGTTACACAGTAAGACTTTGCTTCAACCCCCTCACCAAAAGAAACAACAAACAACCAAAAAAAAAAAAAAAAAAAACCAAACTAGTAACCTAAAGCAGTCAGGGCCACGGGCACCCAAGTAACCAGGAGTTCCCTAGCAGGAGCACTTGATATTAGCAGCAGAGGAGAGCCTTGTCTCACGTGGCCCAGGGACGATCCCGTTCTAGGGAGAGGATTCCTGATTTCACTTCCTTGCAAAGACAGACAGCCATCTCACACTGGTGAAGGCAGAGTGAGGTCCTACAGGCTTACTGGAGCAAGAAGGAGGGGGAGGGCACTGTGGCTGCAGGTCGCTTCTGGTAGTCCAAATCGTCCTGGCAGCCCCTCCAGGAAGTAGCCTACCTGGGAAAGTCCCCTTGACCTTTCCTTATTAGACAAACTGGTTTGGTTATTTGAACTGTAATGCTGCCAAGCCAAAGATTTTTTGGGCTATGATCCATTCCTCGGCAGTTTCCTCACAAGATTCTAACACTGGGATGTAAGAGTAGGGCTGGCCTCAGATCTTAATTGTTAGTAGAAACTCTTCGCTCATAATGATTATAATAATAATGATAGATAGATGGATAGAAAGATAGATAGATAGATAGATAGATAGATAGATAGATAGATAGATAGATAGATGTATAGATAGATGGCAGCTGCCTTTAGTTGAGCACCTGGCAGTGAACAGTGCTCAACAATAACAATCCTGAGAATTAGCAATTGCATTCTCCGTTTCAGAATTAAGTCTCTGAGAAACTAAATAACTTACTCAAGGTGACCAGCTGGTAACCAAACCTCATGCTCTGAAGTACTGCCACAAAAGTGATGGCTTTGAGAATATGTCTTGCAGGCCTCCAGCTGCCCAGATTAGAATTGTCCGAGGACCCAGAGCCTCATTCCACATCCGTCGTGGCACTTGACCAAAGGCTAGCTTCTTTTATCCAGCAACTGACCACGGCGGGGGTCCATGCTACAGCATGCCCCTTCCCAGAAAACACAGGCGTCTCCAATGGCCAGTGCTGGTCTGAGCCGTCCTGATAGGACTGCAGAGCTCTCCTCAGCACAGTGGTCTAGCACACCACAGCAACCTTTCTTTCCCATCGCCTTCGTTTGGACTCAGGCTCTAGGCTCTCTCTGCCTCCTTCTCCCCTTTTCTGTTCAAGGCGGCCTTTGCTTCTCAGAAGATCTGAACTGCTCCACAGTACCCATGCCAAATTTTCAGGGCATCTTAGTTCAACCTTCTGACATAAATTAGGGGATCAAGTAGTTTCCTGCTTCTCTCCATGTTCTATCTTGAAAGCCTCGGGGCCCCATGGCCCTGGAGTCACCCTCCCTGAGGTGCAGGTGGTGTTTTCCCTGCTAGTAATTTAGATGGTTCATCTTACCTCATCCATCGATTCATCCATTCATGCAAGAAGCATTTATTGATTTCTCACTATATTCTCGGCTCTGGGGATACAAAGATGAATGAATGCCGGGGAACCTATCCTCAAAGAAGAGCAATTTGGACACCAGATAAACAACACTAATTGCTTTAACTTTGTCAAGCACTTTTCAGGTTTCACAGGACTCCTGGATGTTTATCACTTCATCCGTAGAAGCCTTGAGATGGGCCAGGCAGGCATAAATAGCCTTTTGAAGAGAAAAAAAGCTAAAACTAGGAAAATTCAGCTAGTAAATGACAGGTAGAACTTGAGGCCAGGCTTCCGTGGGTTAGGTGGATGTCCTTTCCAGAGTCCCTCGGTAACCATGTGTGCTCGGGGGAAATAGTAAGTCTTTGGAATCTTGGTCTCAATAGGCTAGGTTTTATTTGAGGGATAGCTAAGAGAACTTGGGTTAAAGGAGTTACAGCTTTTGTCTTAAAATTTTGGAAATTTTTATTTATTTATTTATTTATTTATTTATTTATTTATTTATTGTTGTTGTTGTTGGTGTTGTTGGTGTTGTTGTTGTTGGTGTGTGTGTGTGTGTGTGTGTGTGTGTGTGTGTGTGTGTGTGTGTGTGATATTGGGAAGGGCATGTGCCACCATGTGCATGTGTCAATGCAACTTCCAGAAGTCATTTCTCTACTACTCTGTGGGTCTCAGGGGTTGAACTCAGGCGGTCGGGCTAGAGGCAAGCACCCTTGCCAGCCAAGTATCTCAGCAGCCATTACAGTAGAATCTGAAGTGTCGTCTCAGTCTGGGTTTCTTTAATCCCCTTCCCAAGGAACACCACATTTCACCTCACCTTGACTATGTTGCGAAGCCAAAACAGCGTTTCTGACAAGGAGGACCGACAGATAGGCCCTCCCTAGAAATGGAAAGTGAAACTGGCCAACCAGTTCTCTGACTTCAGCTGTGGGAATGCTAGGGGTCAGCAGAGCAGAAAAGCAAATGCCACCTGAGCCTTTCCGGAAGTTTCTTCACTGGGTTGTGTAGGTGTAAAAGGAACAGGATTTTAATCTCAAGTATCCAAGCTTGATTTTATTATCAAGGCTTGCCTTTGGTCTTCGCTTGGCTGCGTGAAAATAAACCACACAGCCTGCTCCACACAAAGCCCATTTGTCTGTCCTTACACCAGTAAATCCCGACATCACTGTTTGTTTAGATTAGAATTGATTCTTGCACCAGGAAGCCAAGAAGAGCCTGTTAAGAGACCAGTTATTAATGGCCTCATTACAAGCCTTCGTTGTGCCTTTTGAACCAAATTTACATAGAGAGAGGAAGCACATTTATAAGTGTCGGAAACAGATGAAGAAAGAGGAAGCCTCTAAGGTGGGGGCTGGGAGCTGGGGGCGCCTGTGGTGTCTCGGGCTTTGTTAGCAATACTGGGGTTTCCTGAACAGTGAAACAGGGGCCTGAGGGCCTCCAGCCCTTGCCTCCGTGGAGGGGCTGCCTCCCAGGGCTGGTCACTGGGATGCTTCCTCTTACGGACCTGGGCAAGGACTTGAAGGGCAGAGGCAGCTTGCCTTGGCTCTCTTGGGTTGTCTGTGGCTGAAGAAAGCAACTTGAGAGACACCAAGTCTGGGACAGAAACAGGCGTTTATGAACCTGTTTGTTTAGGAAGAGGAAGCAGATTTCTCCCCTTCCCCCTGCCCAGGCTCACACCAGGATATGTTGGTCTGTGGCTCAGCATCAGCCCCCCTCCACCTGTTGGGGTCACGTTTTCTGAGCATCTGCGCCTCCTGCTTTTCTGTCAACTGGGCCTGAGGCCTGGAGCCCCGGCTTCTGAGTGCCATCCTACTGTTAACACGGGCCAGGCAGCCCTCATGCCCCTGCCTCCCTTGGTCCATCTGCTAAGTAGAAATGGTCACTTCTGTCACAGGTGCCTGAGAACACTGAAAAGAACAAATATAAAAGTTCGTAGGCACTGGGTAGGGAGAGAATTCTGGACAACCCTCAGCTCTTGGAGGAGGAGGAGGGAGTGACTTGACCCTACTACTCAGGAATGCTTCCTGAGGGCTGAAGTTGGGAGATTGGAGGACCCTGGCCCCAACTCCAACGGGCTGAGGGCCGGGAGAGCAGTAGGCAGATCTATCCTCAGTGGACGGGGGGAGCACACGCTCTGGTTGTCATGGTAGCCTTGGCTGTGCTATTTGTGTTCAAGCTGAAGAGCAGGTAGGGCTGGGTGGAGAAGAGAAGAGAAGGGCTGTCATTCTTCGCTTGAAAAAACAAAGCCAAAAAAAACCCAAAGCTAATACTTTGCACAGTTTATGCAGACTGATTATGTGGGGACACATGTGTGTAAAGGCCACAGAGGTCTGAGGTCCCCTCTCCTCTTGTCTGACCCCTTGATTCTGAAGCTTAAGGTCCTTGAAGAGGACCAAATGGACTACCTGGTAAGTGTAGGAAAAAACAAAAAGAAAACCAACAACAAAAACGGTTACTTGCCTGTGTGAGCTGAAAAAGACTTGGGTCAGTGTACAGAGGATTCTACCCAGACCTTCCTTGCCTAGTACTGCAAATCCAGATGTGTTGTGCAGCCAGACAGTTTGAGGAATCTGCAGCTGGCACAGAACACCCAGATGGCAAAGCAGGATAGATAGGACAGGTGAGTCAGCCAGGTTCTGAGAGTCAGTAACGCCGTGGCCCTAAAGACTGGAGTAAGAATGGATCCCTTCCTTCCTCCCTTCCTCCTTTCCTCTCTTCCTCCCTCCCTCCTTCCCTTCATCTTCTCCCCCTCTTCTTCTTCTTCCTCCTTCCTTCTCCTGTTGCCAGGAAGGTAGAGCGGCCACCGTGAATATATTTAAAGCTGGAGTTGAGAATGTATCCATAGGAGTCTACCCTGGACTTTTTGGCATCATGGGGATGAGGGGGGATGATGAAGATGATGAATGCAATGACTGATACCACTGTAGCTAACTTACTCTAACACTAACGACAATCCTCGCTTCCTCCCTTTCCCGGCTTTAATCTCAGAACCATATTTCGTGGTAAGAACCTGGCAGCCCACCGGCCCCCTCCAACCGACAGTGTGGTGACTGGAGACAGCTGGAAGTAGCTGGTCACTCAGCCAGCTGTGTACACGGTCACTCTTTTGGGGTGTCCTATAAGTGAGAGGGGTTCGTTGGATGGGAAATTCAATACTCATTAACCAAGGTGGGTGAGCAAGGGCTAAGAGAGCTCTGTGGGTGATGACGAAAACGAAAAGGCATCTCAAGGCTTCCAGGAAGCTGTGGGGAGTAGACTGAAACTCTGCACTGAAGTCCCACCACCGCCAGCCGCCCTCCTCCTGCCTCAGCTAGCTGGAGTGAACAACATCGTTGGAGTTTATACATTGAGAAATTGAGGTCAGAGCCAGGCTCGAGGTCTTCCTTTGTGCTTTCCAAGGGCACAATGGCCAAGATGCTACATTTCCAAGCTCCTAGCAAATAGAAACAAGATGAAGGTGTGTAAACAGGAGAAATGTTTATAGCCCAATTAAGAATCATTTTCTAAGCATGTAGCAGACCACTCTTGTGGTGTAGTTTTTCAGACATCAGTTAATTATAGCGTTTTATTTGTTCCTGGAAGCAGGTAGGGCAGGATGTTGGCTTGGCAACACTGTTGGCCACCACTTTGTGCTGTTTCATGCATTTGAAGGCCAAGTTTGAAGGGTGTGATGGGGTGGTCAGCCACTCCCCTTCTCAGTTCTGACCGGACTACAAGAGTGTCTGGACTTATTTAGAAACTAAACAAAGACAGCACTCAAGAGGCAGAGGCAAGAGGATCTCTTTGAGTTCCAGGCCAGCCAAATCTACATAATGAGGCCCTGTTTTAGAAAATCAAAACAATAAAACCAACCAAACAAATTTTAAAAAATCAAAAGAAAATCTTTAACTTTTCTAGCAAAATAAAGTTGCATTTTGAACACCTCTTGACAATAAGTCTTCTATTCAGAGACCAAAGCCTGGTGCATGGCTTTCTGGGAACTCAGCTTTCCTCTCCCACACAGCCTCCGCAGTGGAAGGTGACCCACGCTGCTTCCCATGGCAGCACATCACTTGGCTGTCACATCTCATGTCTGTCTCCACAGTCCTTCCTGTCCTCACATACAGCAGTCCAGCACTATTGAGGACACACATTTTCTTGCCCTTACATTTCTTGGTGGACGTGGCATAGGCTTTGGATAATCATTGATAAACAGTGAGAATTCATTGGTGAAATAAGAGTTAGGAAATACTTTATTAACTTCATTGGGAAATACTCTTTTTTTCTCAGAAGGATCAGCTCAGCCTCCTGGAGCTCTTTGACTTACACTAACCAAGCATGTCTCTGTTAGCTGATGCTTTTTTCATTTTATTTAAGCTTCTTTAAACTTTGGTCGTATTCGTCATATGTCTACGCGTCTCTGAGCAGTTTGGGACATGAATTTACCCAAGTCAGTTATATTTACAATTTCACTGTGCAGATCAGTGCTTGATAATACAATATCACATAGTTCTTACCATTTTCCACACAGATCCTCATCTTCCCACTCAACTTAGCTCCTTAAGGTCTAAGACAGTGAAGGCCTCACCTTTGGCATTCTCCCATGGGACCCAGGTCAGTGCCAAAACATGCCATACATGTTCAGTGGACGGCTGTTATGTACTTAGGAAACTTCGTAGCAAACTTGGATTTTGGAAGATTTTATTCAGTACTTGGAGAAATAGCTGTTTCATGATTTAGTCATTGTCACATAGGTAGGACAGATGAGTATGAATAACAAACAGCTGACATGTTTTACCCTGAGTGGAAAAACATCTGTAAGCTCCGGCTCCGTGGCTATCCTCATGAGGTGACATCCTGGACCTTGCATATAAATGCAGAGAAAAGACACTCTTTTGTTCATGAACAACACCCCCCACTCCCACTACCTCATCCCACCCCCCATCTCCCACCCCCCACCCACCCTGCCAAATTGCTTGGTTACTCATTTGGCTACATTCTTGCAAGAAATCTTTGGCTCCCTCATGCATTTTGTCAGCCACATTCAAAGCCTTAGACACAGACTGATGAGCCTCCCCTGCCCTTTCCAGCTCACAGACACACATGTTCATCCTGGCCCCGACCCCTTTCCAGCTCACAGACACACGTGTTCAGCCTGGCCCCGACCCCTTTCCAGCTCACAGACCAGTGTGTTCAGCATGGCCCCGACCCCTTTCCAGCTCACAGACTCACATGTTCAGCCTGGCCCCGACCCCTTTCCAGCTCACAGACTCACATGTTCAGCCTGGCCCCGACCCCTTTCCAGCTCACAGACCAGTGTGTTCAGCATGGCCCCGACCCCTTTCCAGCTCACAGACACACGTGTTCAGCCTGGCCCCGACCCCTTTCCAGCTCACAGACACACGTGTTCAGCCTGGCCCCAACCCCTTTCCAGCTCACAGACTCACATGTTCAGCCTGGCCTCTGACCCCTTTCTGTTTCGTTCCTGTTTTGACTAGGTTGACAGAAAACTCTAATTCTGCTGAAGGTCATTATTTGGCTTCCTTCTCTGGTAACTTTCTTTTTTCTCATCATCCAAAACTTGGAATGATTTCGTGTGCTCGTGCTATAGGCCTTCCTCCCGCCTTACACCTTCACTTTACCTCATTTCAACTTTTCAGAAACAGTCGGGTGTGGTGCTGATGTCTATAATCCCAGCGTTTGGGAGGCTGAAGCAGGAGGCATTTGAATTTGAGTCACAAAGCATAACAAACTTCTAAATAAATAGATTTTAACAAAATGAAAGAATTATCATAACACATCTTCCTTTGACCCCTCAGTAATCTGTGAATCAATGATGGGATTTTTGGCTTATTTTTGTGCCGTAGTCCTATTGTTTTGTTTTAAAAAAACAATTTTATTGAGATACAATACACAGAACATCCAGTGAACTCTTTAAAGTGTGCAGTTCAGTGGACTTGGGTGTATTGTTTTGGTGAAATATATATATGTATCATAGTACTTGTCATTTAAATCAATTTGGAGCATAAAATTCAGTGACATTAATTATAGTCACAAGATGGTATGAATTGTCCCAACTGTACTTGCCCCCAAATGTGTTCATTGAACTTAGTGTTTTCTTTTCATGTTTATAATCCAACTAAGTTTATTTTAAGGTAAACTTTGCCACTATAAATGAAAGAAAAACTAGTGTTTTTTTTATGTAGAGAGATGTTAACTATAAAATAATAAGACAATAAAACCAAACATCAGTATTAAATTCCTCATTTGGATGCTTAGGGAAGGTGATGTGCTTATGGACTGGTCCCCTTCGTGGTACAGAGGGAGGTAAGCATGTCAGAGCTGTGTTATAGGGTCCTCTTACCGTGGTGAAATGACTTTCTACTTTTTCCTTTCTTTAGATGTTATTTATTTATTTATATTAGTTTATTTTTACCTAAATGTATGTCTGTACATTGTGTGAATGCAGTGCCTGAAGAGGCCAGAGACAATTTGTGGAACTCTCCTTTTATCACATGGGTCCCAGGTATCAAACTCAGGTCATCAGTGTGTTATTGAGCCACCTCACCAGCTCTGCTTTTAAAATATGTCGGTCAGTGTCTAGAGCATTGTCTGTGTGTTTAGAATCACACCTGCTCTACCAGAGTGCAAGGCTTGCAGTGTGATGAACCCTGGAAGATGGGCAGAGGGATAGAGTATGGAGTTGAGGGTTACATTTCCATATAGCATTCACTGTGTGACTTGGACAACTTACTTACGTTTATCTGTAAAATGGGCAGAATCACACCAATCTCCCAGCTATGATAAAATGAAATAATCTATATTATATTTTACAATATAATCTATATTATATTATGCCCTTGGCATAGCATAAATGCACAACAGTGGCATTTGTAGTTAGTTGGTTTTGAGAACAATATTTGTTTATACCTCCCCAAGGGGTAGCATCCCATCACACGAGATCTTAGCTTGAAGTCTGAGAAATACCCTCTGAGATTAGCAGGCACTTTGCCCTCCACAATGGCGTACAGACTGGGAAGCCACAGGAGTTCAGTGAGAGAGGCCATCGGTGCTGTGGTAGGAAAACTGAGCAGAAAGGGAGGGAGCACAGCTGTGGGCCAGAGGCCACGTGCACATGAGGACACTAGTTGGTCTAGCTGGTGTTGACTGCCTCTTGACTTAACCCTTGCCTGTGGAATGTGCCCTGTGCCCTGGCAGGAGGTCACAGCACTGCAAACAGCAGTGCCCTCGTAGCACCAGGCCTCCGAGACAGTGGAAGTGCAAGCCATGTCTCATGAGCGCGCAGTCACAGCCCAGCCCAGGAAGAGCACGTGACACTGTCTTCTGTTGCCCACAAGGAAGGAAGTACAGAGCCACTGGCCCCTGCTTGTTGCTTTGCCTTAGTTACGCTATTTCAAATCCCTTCCAGGCTCGGAATGCTTATCTTTAAAATGAGAAGATGGCACTGATTCCCATCTCACAGGACTGTGGGGAGGATGACATGGAGACTAGTGAGTAGTCACCTTGACCCCCAGTGAAAGGTAACTTTCACTGTTACCAGCATTAGTAATAATAGTGAATGTGTCAGCAGCCCTCTTGCCTAGGGCGAGCTACTCAGTGTGGTTTAGTTGTGGGTCTGACTGCACGGTATGCTAATTATGATGAAAAATCATAGTCCTACCCAAAGTCTATAATAAATAGATTCCCTTTTAAAGGAAGGAAAGAAGTGTTGTGAATTTCCCATGTGGAAAGATTGCTTGTGTTGACACCATCTAGACCTGTGTAGATACACTGTGCTTCTCGGTCTGTCTCAATTCTGAAAGTAAAACAGATAAGTTAAAAAAAACATAAAAGTTGAATCGACTAGATTTGTTTAGTCAAAGATGATGTGGTTTGTTGAGCAGGACCCTTGTGAATGTGGCATAGAAACCAACTTCTTGCTGAGGCTCTTGGGGGACTTGTAGCATCAGAGGACTTGGATCTCCTAGCTCATTTCTCTACTGAAAGCAATATGCAGAGAACTCTTGTGTCTGCCTTAACACCCAGCATAGCAGTATCTAGCCACCGAGCAATTACACACCCCAACACTACCGAAATCTCATGGCAGGACCTAGTTATAGCCTGGCGAACACACTCTCCAATGTGCTCCTGTCCTGTCTCAAAGATGTTTTCATCTGAATGAACAGTTCAAACTCAAATTCACACAAGGGATGTAGCTGAGGACTTTGGTCAGAGAAATAGTGGTTCCCACACTGACTGACACCAAAGAGGATTTGAGGTAGCCTCCAAAATTCAACACAACACGAAAACGAAAGAGATGGGACCAAGGACCTGGACAAGAGAGTCTAAGAGGTAAGCCATGCGTGGGCTGCGTGCCTGTAATCCTATTACTCAGGAGGCTGAGGCATGAGGATTGTGAATTTGAAGCTATCTTGGACTACAGACAGACAGACCCTGCCTCCACAAAGATCCCAGGAAAACAAAACAAAACAACAAAGCCTCCCAATACAGAGGATGGAAGTGCTTAAAGACCAAGTCAGTTGGCCTATGAACTACCTGGCAGTAAGGCAAAGGGGGAAACCTGATGTTTGTTGTTCTTGTTGAGTAAGAGAAATCAGGCCAATTGTTTCCTGAGTATAAGTAGTTGTCACATGCATCCCCTACAGATGAGATTTGGGGAAATAGGCTCTGCAGAGTCTTCTGCCGGTTCCAAGTGTGCTGTAGACTTCCTGTAAGCTGAGCCAATTTTCAGCAGCAAAGAGTCTGTTGGTATCTTAATACAGCTCTACCCTGGTCGTGGGGGCTGGGTTCCCAGTGCCTTCACCAGAACCTAACATTTGGGTCAGGCAGAAGTGGCAGCATCACCTCCAGAGACAGGTAGGGATGGAAGAATGATCTCCTTGGTCAAGAAGGGAAGCTTGAGGGTAGAGAGATGACTCAGTGGTTAAGAGCACTGGCTGCTCTCCTAGAGGACCTGGGTTCATTTCCCAGCACCCACATGGTGGTTCATAAATGTCTGTAATTCCTGTTCCAGGGGATCTGACACCTTCACACAGACATGCATGCAGGAAGAACACCAATGTACATAAATAAAATAAGAAAAGAAGGGAAGCTTGGGATCATTGTACTGGATGGGGTGGTTTTAGGTGGTGTTTGTGTTGGAGCTGGCTTTTCTTGGATGGAAGCTTTGAATCTGCTGCAGTGGCCCCATTGATGCACAGCTTCTCTGCCTGTAGTCTACTGGGACTGGGACCTCTATAGCTTGCTAGTCAGTGGCAGCAGCATGGTACAGTGAATGGGCATCCTGTCCAACTTCCTGAAACCACTATGCTGGTTGCTGGTGGTTCTCTAAAGCAGCATTGATGGACCTGTTGGAAGGAAGTGTTTACATAGCCCAGCTGAGCCAAGGGTTAGCCCTAGGGGTCAGTCTCATTAGGTCCCAATGGCCTCAATGGCAGGATAATGAGCCAGGAGATGCATCACCCAAACTCAGAATCAAAGTGAGGCTTTCTCACTATGGAAAATATAAAAACACAGGCAAGGAAGGAAGGAGGGAAGGAAGGAAGGAAGGAAGGAAGGAAGAAAGGAAGGAAGGGAGGAAGGAAGGAAGGAAGGAAGAAAGGAAGGGAGAAAGGAAGGAAAGAAGGAAAAAACCACATAGATTTTCTTCTGAAGAAATTCTTTGGAGATGAGTTTAGTAAAATTGAAATTCTGTAGTGTAAAATATGTAATTTTATATTTGTCCTTAACATGCCTCTTGAAATTCTTTGAAAATAATGTGGATTTTGTTTTGAGAACAGGGTCTCCCTGTATAGCTCTGGTGGACCTGGAGTTCAAAACATAGACCAGATTGGCCTGGAACTCACAGAGATGCTCATGTCTCTGCTTCCCTAGTTCATGTACACCACCATGTCAAGCCAAAAGAATGTTTCTAATGTTCAGACAGATTGTTTTCTGTTTTGTTCCTGATGCAAAGACATCTTGTTTTAATATCTTTATGCTTTGGACATTTATTTTCCTCCCAAAGAGAGGCTTCTGGGAGTAGAATTATGTGGCCGAGTGTGCGCACGTTTCAGTGGTTCCCTCTTCTGCTAGACATGGGCCTGTCACCGAGTGAGGGCATCTGTGACACACTAAGTCTTTCAGTTTGGAAAAGTGAAACAGCAACACAGGTTGTTCTTTTACATTTCCCGCTGGCTGGTCAGAATGAGGGACACTGCTTTCTGAATGAGGAGGTGGTTTGTATTTCTATCTTGCCATTTATTGAGCGTGGGATGTTTCCTCTTCGTATAGGAGCTCACCCTCTTGTTATGATTACTTTGAAATTTAAGCAGTTTATGATTTTCCTGTTGAGTTTTAGGGTAACAGTGCTAAAGAAATAATTTACATGCCATATGATCCTCTGTTTAGAGGGTTCAGTTCAACAGTCTTTGGTTCATTCACAGATTTGTGAGGCTGTCTCAATAACTTCTTGGAATATTTGCATCACCTCAGAAAAAAATTCTACCACTTCAGTACCTTCCCTGCAATCACCCCAAACTCTTCGGGATGAAGCAAGAACTAGCCTGCTTTCGTCTGTCTTTGTAGGTTTGTCCATCCTGGACACAGGTCTTTGGAATCATGCGACGTTTGTGGCCTTTTGTGTCTGGCTTCCCTCACCAGCCTGCTGTGGTCAGGATTGATCCCTGCCGTGGAACGGATCAAGGCCTCGCTCCGTGTCGTTGCCGAATCATTTCGTTCTATGGATATACCACATTTTACTAGTTTTCTTTCCATCTCGTCTGTTTGTTTACTAAAAGGTTAAATTCATCTTGTCAAGACTATTGCTTACTGAGATGACATTTTTCAGTTGTTAAATCTTTTCCCAAATCAATGACAATACATCGACCCATATTTCCATCTTTTAATGTTTAAATTTCATATCTGTAGTGCATCTTGATTTCATCTGGGAGTTTTGTGAATTAGAAAGAGTTTCATAGTACTCCGTCCCTCCCACGTTACTTTGCCAGGACTACCTGCTGAGTCATTTTACCAACCATGTCCTTTATTTTGTGGTAATTTATTTTTTTTCTCTCTCTCTTTTGCTGTTTTAATTTTTAGAAGGCTGCTTTTAAGAATAGTTGTAGGTTTCTGGCCAAAATCAAATGGAAAGTATGAAGGTTTCCTATACCTTACATACAGCATCCAACACTCTCAGCACCCAACACCATGGTGGTCCACGAGGTTTCAACAGATGAACTTACACATCAATGTCATCAGCCCACTGTACATCTGCACTCTTGGTATTGTCTAGTCAGGGGATTTGGACAAATGTATGATGTATATCCACCTCACAGTATCATACAAAGTACATTTACTACCCTAAAAAAACAAATGGATGCAGTCTGTTTATTTCTCCCTCCTTCCAAGCCCTGGCAACCATGGATTTCTTTTCTCCAATAGTTTTGCCCTTTTCTGAATGTCATATAGTTGGAACCACACAGTCTTGGGCTTCTTTCACTCAGCATCCTCCTTTCCTTTCTATTCCTGTAATAAACACCATGACCAAAGCAACCTGGAGAGGAAGAATTTATTTCAGCTTACAGTTCATTGCAAAGAAGCAGAAACCTGGAGGCAAGCACTGAAGCAGAGATATGGAAGACAAGCTTACAGGCTTGCTCTCCACGGCTTGTTCTCCATGGCTTGCTTCATTTACTTTCTTACGCTAGCTACCAAGGACCATGTTGCCCTGAGATGACCCCACCCATAGTGGCTTGGGCCTTCCCACTTCCATCATTAATCAAGAAAATGCCCCCACCAACTTGCTAACTGCCCATTTGATGGAAGCATTTTCTCAGTTGGGGTTCCCTCCTCCCAGATGGCCTTGGCTTCTGTCAAGTTGACCAGAACTAGCCCGGTTTGTTTCTCCCACGAGCTCATTTCTATCCGGGGCTGTATTCCACGACTGCTTGCTGCGCTACTGTTTGTTTATCCGGCTACTAGAGGATGTCTTCCAACTTCTGGCAGCTGTAGAGAAAGCTGCGGTCAACATCTGTGTGCTGGTTTTTGTGTGTACCTGAATTTTCAAATGCTTTGGGGACATACCAAAGAGTATGATTGTAGGATTGCGTGGTAAAGTATATTTAATCTGGTGAGAAATGGCCAAAGTCCTTCCGAAGTGGCTGTACTGGGTTTGCATTTCCTAGTAGAGGGAGCCTGATGTTGCATTTCCTTGAAGACACTTGGTGCCATCTATGTTTTAGATTCTGACTGTTCTAACAGACGTGCTGTGGTATGTCATTGTTGCTTTGAGTTGCGTTTTCCTGATAACATGGATGTGGCTCATTTTTTCATGTGTGGATCTGTCGTCTGTATATAGGCACACATAGTCTTGGGTATAACGTCACAAAGAGGCGTGCTGATCCCTAGATGCTGATTAGGAGCCCTGCTGAAGAGCTCTTACACGCTCTCACCGTTGTCTCACGGTCTTTGCCATGCTCTTCACGTCTGTACACCTCGCCTGCCTGCTCAGTCTCCGTGTCCTAGTCTCATTCCGGTA
Source organism: Peromyscus californicus insignis (assembly GCF_007827085.1). NCBI lineage: Eukaryota > Metazoa > Chordata > Mammalia > Rodentia > Cricetidae > Peromyscus > Peromyscus californicus. Next base: position 21,060,920 of record NW_026294562.1, read on the forward strand.
CCGTGACTAAACACCCAGACCAAAAGCAGGTTAGGGAGGGAGAGATTGGTTTATAATTCCAGCTTACAGACTGCCATTGAAGGGGAAGCCAAGGCAGGAACTCAAGTAGTCATATCATGTCATGTCACGTCACGTCACACCACACCATGCCACATCACATCATGTCACATCACACCACACCACACCACGCCACATCACATCATACCACATCACTTCACACCACACCATGCCACACCACAGCACGTCACACCACACCACACCACACCATACCACATCATACCACACTATACCACACCACAGCACGTCACATCACACCACACCATATCATACCACACCACACCACATCACACCACACCATACCACACCACTTCACACCACACCACACCACACCATGCCACATCACACCATGTCACATCACACCACACCACACCACGCCACATCACTTCATACAACACCATGCCACACCACAGCACGTCACACCACACCACACCACACCACACCACACCACACCACACCACACCATACCACATCACACCACATCACACCACACTATACCACACCACAGCACGTCACATCACACCACACCATATCATACCACACCACACCACATCACACCACACCATACCACACCACTTCACACCACACCACACCACACCACACCATACCACACCACATCATATCACACCACACCACACCATACCACACCATATCACACCACACCACACCACACCACACCACACCACACCACACCACACCACACCACATCACATCACACCACACCACACCATACCACACCATATCACACCACACCACACCACACCATACCACACCACTTCACATCACACCACACCATACCATGCCACATATCACACCACACCACATCATACCACACCACACCACACCATATCATACCACACCACACCACATCACACAACACCATACCACACTACTTCACACCACACCACACCACACCACACCACACCACACCATACCACACCATATCACACCACACCACACCACACCACACCATACCACATCACATCACACCACACCATACCATGCCACATCATATCACACCACACCACATCACACCACACCACACCACACCATACTACACCACACCACACTACACTACACCACACCATACCACACCACACCACACCATACCACACCACATCACAGCATATTACATCCACAGTCAAGAACAGAGAAACAACTGGACTCATGCTTCCTGCTTCCTCTCATCCAGCTCTCTCCTCTCCTGTATAAATCAGGACTCTCTGTTTAGTGGATGATGCCACCACAATGGGCTGGGTTTTCCTACATCAATTAGCAATCAAGACAGCCCGCCACAGACATGTCCACAGACCAAGCTGGTCTGGATGATTCCGGTCAAAGCTAACTTCTCAGGTGCTTCCAGGGAGTGGGAAGTTGGCAGTAAAACACCATCCCAGTCTCCATCCCTGACCTGGAACCCAGGGGTTCTGGCCTTAGGCTTGTTGAAAACAGTTGCTTCTCACTGCTGCTGACAGAGGAGAGATATTGGGTAGATGTGACCCAAGTTCCTGTCACTTTCTGCAGAGTTTCTTGCTCTCTTGTAAAGTAGGCAATTCCTTCCTGACTCCATTTTCCTTACTACCTTTCAGTCCTGTGGGAAGTCCTGAGGTGAGGCTTCCAGAAACCTGTTGGTAGAACCTAGACTTGCCTGCCTCACATTTTTGGGCCTCAGCCCCTGACATTGCTCTCTTGCTGTCTTTCTACTCTATGGCCTACAAATGATTGACTTTTGCGCGTTGGGTCCTCTTTTGTGACTTATCGAGTCACTCCCTTCAGTTTGGATTTGTGTGACACTCACAGCTGCTTCCTGCGTGGTGATGTGTGGGGTTTTCGGGGGTGAAGCATGCCTACCAGTTCCCCTTTTCCTGCTCCCATTCAGTCATGTCTTGTATTCCACAGATTCTGGCTGTGACTCAGTAACTGACACGGAACCTGAGGACGAGAGAGCTCTTCCTCTCTCAAAGCAGACGAGCCTGCCTCTGGAGACATCGCCTGGGAACCTGATGGTGGTGCAGCCGGACCGCATTCGCTGTGGGGTAGGCATCCTGGGGGCCTGGTAGAACGCTGACTTTCCAATTAGATGCCTTTGTTGCAGTAAAGGGTGTGAGGGTCTCGTGATGCATCTTATTATAACCACAGGCATCCCTTGGGACCCGCATCACCAGGGCCTTGGATAGGAATAGCTCCTTTAAGTCAGAGAAACAAACCTGGGAGTGTGTGTGCATCATCGGTGCGAGAATTCTGTTCCATGAATGTGTAACATAGGGCAGAGAGGACACCAGCAGACAAGAACATTGATACTCCAGAGTGAGAGACCTGTGTCTCTTCCTGCTGGCCCAGCACTGGCAAGAGGAAGTGACACATTCTGGGAATCTGCTTCTTCATTAACTGGCCACTACCCTGGCCTCCGGGAGGGCTTTAAGGTTTGATGGCCGACACTTGCTGGCCAATATTGCTTGCTAAAAAGATTGGCTAAATACCCAAGTCATATGTGGCTAGCATTTTAGGGTGGTCATATATTCACAAGTGTGCTGTGTGTGAGACGTCACGATAGTTTAAATCCTACCATAATATTTGATAGTTTTAAACATTCTTTTCTTCCCTGATTTAAAATGTGAGGCACTTTGGATTGGTTAGAGCAGCAACATGATTTCTTTATGGATACATGCTGTCTGCTGAGCTAGCCACTGTGGCTTCTCGGGACTCCAGGGCATGAGAACTTTGGCAATGGGAAGTCTGGTGTCTGACCTTCTCTGTAGCTCAGGCTACAGATGCCGCACAAGGGCTCCCCGCACAGGAGTTGCTAATGTTTTCCAGACTAGATTTGACCCATAGACATGTTTGGTTTGGACTTCAGAGAGTTTTTAAAAATTAGGCATAAAAATTGGTGTTTCTCAGATTCTTGTGCGTCAGAAACTGTGATGGTAGGCTTGAGATCTTTGCACGGGACGTGCATCCTCTAGCCTGGTCCCCACCGCTCTCTGATCTTCATTGTTTATTTTTATTTCTGGGGTTTTGAGACAGTTATTCTATACAGCCCAGGTTGGCCTTAAACTTGGGATCCTCTTGTCTCATTCTCCCCAGGGCTGGGACCACACCTGGCCACCCCCTGTTCTGTAGACTCAGACTGTTGCACTCTTCCCCTTTACGGCTAGGCCTGTGTGGACATTCCAGCCTCACTCTCCCAGTGTGGTGTCTTCCCATGATTGTGTGGTCAGACTGCCAGGGCCAGTGGGAAGGATGTTTGGGGCCCATGCGTGCTTCATCCCATTCGCTCTCCTTCCTGCTTCCTCTCGGCTGCCCTCTCATCCAGGATTAGCCTAATTGCCAACTCTAAGTCTGTGGGCCCAGAGTGCCTGGGCTGGGGGTGGGTCCTGACTGCCAACAGAACTGATGCATATTCTTTTGGGCTCCTCATTTTACTGAGACAGGATGCAGGATCAGGTGTGTAGCAGGAATGCTGACAATCACAGAATGTGTGTTTGCTTATAGCAGCCTTCAGCAGTCGGGGCCACACACCCTCCACTGTTACAAAGCCCAAGCTTGGCACACCCTTTTGCAGCCCTTTGTAAAGGGTTGTCATGACGACTATAGAATAGTCCTGGAGAGAATGATTGAAGACTAGCTCTGACCAGAAATCTCTCCTCTCCTTTCTGGTTTGGGGGAGGACCCAGCCCTACTGCTTTTTATCTAAAATGACCATTGCCAAGTTCAGCAAAACAAGGGACAAGTTGAGTATCCCTTACCCAAAATGTTAAGGACCTGAAGAGTCTCAGATTTTGAATTTTGGGGGTTAGAGAGATGTTGGATTATCTGCATTAGAACAAAACTTACTTTTGTTTCATATACGCATTATATACAGCCTGACAATAGTTTGATACAGCATGCTACTGCCCTTGCATCTGGGCTTTGGCCATGTTAATCAAGTGTGGAACTTTCCGTTTGTGGTATCAGGTCAGAGCATTTGGGACTTTGGAGTCTGGGATGAGAGATGCTTTGTCAGGCACAGTATGAGGTCTTACAGTCATCTGGGCATCTTGCTAAAATAAAGACTCTGGGGCTGGGGATGTGGCTCAGGTGGCAGAGTGCTTGCCTAACACTCGTGAAAACCTAGCTTTGATTCCAACACCATGTGAAAAACTGGGAATTGTGGCATATACCTATCAATCAGCCTGGTAATTGGGAGGTGGGTATGGTGAATCAGGTGTTCAAGGTCATCAGCTACATAGCAAGTATGAGGCTAGCCTGAGCTCCATGAGAACCTGTTTCCCCCAAAAAACCTGTTCTAGGTGTAGACCCTGATGCAGTGTCCGGAAGTCCCTCACAGTTTGCCCGTCTAACTTGCTCCAGGGGTGGCAATGCTGTTGGTCACTTGGCCACACGCAATAGCAAAGCTTGTCTAGAGCAGAGTCTCTCATATTCGGGGAAGGACTTAAAAATAAATAAAAGTCTTCCAGGCATGATGGCACATGCCTTTAATTCCAGTACTAGGGAGGCAGAGGCAGGTAGAGCTCTAAATTCAAGGCCAGCCTGGTCTACATAGCAAGATCAGGACAGCCAGGGCTACATAGTAAGACACTGTCTCAAAAAATAAAAACCCAATTATTTGATGCAATAGATCTTATAAAAACAATTTCTTTTCTGCTTAAATTTTTTGAAACTTTTCATACAATATATTTTGTTAATATTCTTTCCCCTCCCCCAACTCCTCCCACATTTTTCCACTAAACTCCATGTTTTTTCTCTTTCTCAAAAAAGAAAAAGAAAGAAAATCCTATTGAACCAAACCAAACAAATGAGCATATAAAAAATCACCACAAAATTAATTTTGTGTTTGCCAACTACTGAGCAGGAGGCCCACCCTGGAGTGTGGTTGATATGCCGAGTCACATTGTGCTGGAGAACACTGGTTTTCCCTTTCCCAGCAGGTATCGTTGTAAGAACTTTTTGGTCATGGTCGGACTTGGTGCTCACTTGGGCTTCTCTGACTTGGGATGTCTGGCTTGGACCTGTGCAGGTCTTGTGTGTGCTGTCACAGTCTCTGTGAGTTCGTCTGTGCCTCAGCCCTGTTGTGTCTGGAAGACACTGTTTCCTTGGAGTTGTCCACCACCGGCTCTTATAATCATTCTGCCTCCTCTTCCACATAGATCCCTGAGCCTTAAGGGGAGGGGTGTGATGAAGATATTCCATTTAAGGCTGAGCACGTCCCTGCCTCGCTCACTCCCTTCATGTTGTTCAGTCGTGGGTCTCTGCGTTAACTGCCATCTACTGAAAGAAGAAGCTTCTGTAATGAAGGTTAAGCAATGTACTGATCTATAGGGATAGCAATATGTCATTAGGAGCCATCTTATTGCAGAATAATAGTTTTCCCCTAGTACCAATGACCTGTATAGTTTTTGGTTCTTGGCCTCACTAACAGTGTCAGCTATGGATTCTATCTCATGGAGTAGGCCTTAAAACCCCTGTTTTAAAAAGTGGTTGGTTACTCCCATAACATTGATGCCACTACCTCACCAGTATGTCTTGTAGGCAGGTCACTATTGTAGATGACAGGGTTCCTAACTGAATGATATTGATCGATGATGACTTTCTCCTCCAGTAGTGAGTAGGGCACCTTCCATCACCGTGAATGCTAGTTAGTAGGGGTGAAGCTTCTAGTTGCGCACCAGCTTGATCTCTCCATGTTAGATGACGTAAGTGTCTTCAGCAATAGGGTCCTAGTGTCAGGTTGTGGAGGGTAACCAATAGCAATGGCAATAGCCTGTAACGGTTTTTAGGGAGCAGTCTATGGGATCACTTCAGCCAATGACTCTAAAAGATGTAATCCATTTCTGGTACTGGGACTTTTACTTGGTTACATAACTTGGTCTAGTTGAGGCATGGTTTTCCCCATTGCATGGTAACTCCATTTAAATTGCTTTTATAGGCGTATAAATTTAAAAAGCAATCTTAAAATGTTACAAAATGTAATAAACATCTATAAGCCCTAGGTTTAAAAAATTCATGAGTGTAATGAATAGTTTCCATCTAATTGCTGTAAAAGTTTATAAATGTTTAGTCTGTTTTCCATAAGTTGCTTCACTGGGTTGGTAGCCTGTGGTTCTCTGTCCAGCACTGGTCTGCCAAGACCTCCCCCCACTCCCCGGCCAGGACCCTCCTCACTAGAGAGTGAGCTGGGTCTCAAGGAGCTGGGATGCCCTTGACCCAACTCCCTAAGGGATACAGGAGGGAGAGACACCAGACCCTGTCTCCCACTCCAGGCAGAAACCACTGTGTATGTCATTGTGAGATGCAAGCTGGATGAGAAGGTGTCGACAGAAGCAGAGTTTTCTCCTGAGGACTCGCCCTCCATCAGGGTAGAAGGCACACTGGAGAACGAGTATACGGTTTCGGTGAAGGCTCCAGGTAAGTGGGCTGACCGGAGAGTGCGCTGCTCAGCTGCCTTCTGAAGCACTGCTGTTCTCAAGCTTACTTGCCAAACCATCTCCAACCCTTGGCGTTGTCCATCAGTATTGCTAAATCAAGTTTGTACAAAGCAGTGTGTCATTTTAATTGCGTGTCCTGGATTACCAGTGAGGTTTAATAATTTTCCACATTCATGACTTGTTGCATTTCCTCTTTGGTGAATCGAATCTTTGTGGTTGGTGTATTTTTAATTTTTCTCTTCCCCCTCAGAACCTCTTCCGGTGGTACAGACTTCTACCCCAGGAAGAGCACGTAGTACAGACAGCCACAGAACAAGTCAACTGAGTCCACTGGCCCACGGTGGCAGGAGTAAAGAGTTATTCTCTAGACCTTGGTGACAGCTGGCCTTTATACAAAGCACCTTAAACCCTAACATTTTTGTTGCTGTTGTTTATCAAGGCCTGAGGAATTCAGTAAAACAGGCTAGAGAGCTGGCTCAGTGGTTAAGATATCCTACTCTTGCAGAGAAATCAAGTTCAGTTCCAAGTGTCACATTGGACCCTTCACAATTGCCAATAATCCAGTCTCCAGGAAGATCCTATGCCTCTGGCATACACGGGCATCTGTACCCACACGCATGCATGCACTACTGATAATTATGCAAAACAGATGAAAATCCTTTGACAATGCAATTGACAACCTGATAAGGATGCTTATTTTATGTAAGATCACACATGCTGGCCTGCTTCTCTCCTCTGACCTTCCCTTCTCTTCCAGCTTACCTCTGACACATCCTTCCGGCCCCAGTGAGCTTTTTACCACTCAAACACAGCATGTCTGCCCATGACCACTTTTCACAGGACCCTTGTTCTTCCTGGAGGTTTACCAGTATCTCTTGTTCTGTTTAGACCTCTCATCGGGAAATGTTTGTCTGAAGGTATATTCTGGGGACTTGGTGGTATGTGAAACCACCATCAGCTATTATACTGACATGGAGGAAATTGGGAACTTACTGTCCAGTGCCGCCAATCCCGTGGAGTTCATGTGTCAGGTAAGGCTGCTGGAAGGAGACCTGAGCTTTCTGGGCACATGACTTCTCTCTACAACCTTGACTGGGAGGAGCTAGCTGGATTTGAAATCTGACCATCTTCACTATTTTATGTAGGCCTTTAAAATTGTGCCCTACAACACGGAGACTCTCGATAAACTGCTTACAGAGTCCCTGAAGAACAACATCCCTGCAAGCGGACTGCACCTCTTTGGGATCAACCAGTTGGAAGAAGAAGATATGATGACAAGTAAGTCAATAGTCATTTTAGTCGTAGATGGTGCAGCTATACCTACATATACATAGATGCTGTACACCCAGGCTGTGTGCTGTGGGAAGGGCATTTAGCTTCTTCCCTTCAGGCACCAAGGTGAATGAAATGACAGGGGATTAAATCTAGCAATATGTATGAGGGTGCTGCGGGCATGACCGCAGCATGCTCTTTTACAGCAACTTTTAAAATAAGTAGCAATATCGTCCAAAATCGTAATAGAAAATATGGTGAACACAGAAGCCAGTGACATAATCACCCACATCATCAAGTATGATGTACTGTACATAATTGTGTGTGTCACACTTTTATATGACTGGCGGCCAGCCCAGTGGGTTTCATCCATCACCGGCAAGTGAGGAATGCATTGCCCTGTGAGAGCTGCAGCATGGCTAGGGGGTAGGAGTTTGTCAGCTTCATTCTAATCTGACAGAACTGTGTCTGAAATGTCATTTCACGGCACACAACTGCGCTCGACTCCCTTCTAAAAATGCCTGTGGTTCTCACTTACCTTCTGGATGGAGTTCAAACTCCTTTGCCTGATAACAAGCCCCGAGGGATGGTTGCTTGCTTCTGCCACTGCTTATCTCTGCATTCCCTCTTAGTGGGTCTCTGTTCCCAGATAGGATGTATTTCTTGAGTCTGTGTCTTGCCATCCCACTTACAGAAGCACCATTTTTCTGTCCCTGCTTGGGCTGCCGTTCTTCTGGTGGCTTTCTCTTTATCCCCTCAGGTAGCATTTTCTCTGGAGGGAAGGCCTTCTCCAGTCCCCCAGGAGTCTATCCCACCACCTGCAGAGGGCTCCCCCAGCATGTTGGGCCTTCGGTCCCACAGCTTGCCTGCTGTAGCTCTCTTTTTTACTAGGCTGTCAGCTCAGGGAGGGGTCCTCAGGTACTTCTCTTTGTGGGCTTTAAGCAAATATCTGTAACTTGAGCAATGAGCAGGCCCTATGCACATACACTGTGCTGTGGTAGCAATAGGAGCCAGGACAGTCACACCACATGCCTGGGGATGCCACCTGGAATACTGCACAGGGTACCTGTTCCTTCCCACCACAGTGGCACTTCACAGTGGTACCCAAGTCTCTGGTTGCCTTCTGACTGAGTTTCACCTGCCTGTAGTGTGGTAACCATAGGAAGAGAATTGCCTGTCGGGCCTTGTCAGGGGCCATTCTGTTTCCTGCTGTCTCTCCTCATTCTCCTACTATGGAACATTCTCCTCTCTTTGCTGTAAATGTTTCTATTCTCTGATTCTGAGGCCCAGGAGAGAGTATCTCATAGCCTGACTGCTGAAAGCCTTCTCAGTACCAGCTGAGTTCCTACTTCATATTTCTGCGGCTCACAGCACCTGACAACATAGGGACATGGGGACATTTTCAGACCTTTCATCCCAAGGAGCATATCTGGTGAACAGGAAGCTGGATTTATCATTTTTAAAAGGACAGGGCCAGGCTTGGAGTGATGGCTCAGTGGTTAAATCACTATCCACACAAGCAAGAGGACGGGAGTTTAGATCTTCAGAATCCCTTAAATGCCAAGTGGGCATGATGATTTCCCTTGTAATCCCAGGCTGAGAAGGCATAGATAGATGATCTGGAGCAAGCAGACTAGCTGTATTTGGTTTGAGAGAGAGACCCTGCCTCAAAGAATAAGGTGGAAGATTCTTGACATCATCCTGGGCCTCCACATGCATGCATGTTCAATGCGCCTCTCTTATATATGCCTACATACTTGCAAATACACATGCACTACACCTCACATACATATATGAAAAGAAGAGAAAATAAATAAACACATAAACTGACAGGGCCTAGAAATCAATTTTTATGAAAAGGAAAAAAAATTACCCCCTAAATCCCCAGCATGAGCCTTTTTTTCTTGGTATATTTATAAAATTGGTAATAAGTAAGTGGGTAGACTTCTTTCTATTTGAACATTTCTTCCTTTATTTTTATTTTATGTGTATGGGTTTTTTGCCTGCATGTATGTCTGTGCACTGTATGTGTGCAGTGCTCTCAGAGGCCAGAATAGGGTGCTGGGTCCCCTGGGACTGGAATTAGAGATAGTTATGAGCCACCACATGGGCGCCAGGAATCAAGCCCAGGTCTTCTGGAAGAGCAGCCAGTGCTCTTAACTTCTGTGCCGTCTCTCCATGATCTTCTTTCTCTCAGTCAGTTCAAGGCAGTAGTTTCAGACCAGTGTTGAGTGTCGCAGAGAAGAGCAAAATGGGATTCCTATCCTGTTCTGTGGCTGCCGTTTAAACCTTAGAAATCAGCATGGCTTGGGGTTGGAAATGTAGCTCAGGGGTAGGGCACTCACTCAGTACCTCAAGCTATGAGTTGAATCCCTAGCCCCAAAGAAAGAAAAAAGAAAAAGCAACATTTTCTAAGGATTTTCCACTCACTTTAAAGTAGACGATAATGTTACCAAGTCCTAGTCTACCAACTGAAATATCATCGAGTGCAGGAACATTAGAAGTTCCCCAGAGGAAGCAATCCGATGTTAGGTCAGTCAGCCAGTCAGCAATGATTAAGTGCTTACTGCTTACCATACTAAGGCTCATCAGCTTCACCTCCGGGAGCAAAGGTGTTCTATGTCTGCCTTCTCACCCTCCAGTTAAATTCTCCCTGACGCCGTTTTAGATCAGAGGGATGAAGAGCTGCCCACCCTGTTGCATTTTGCTGCAAAGTATGGACTGAAGAACCTCACCGCCTTGCTGCTCACCTGCCCAGGGGCTCTCCAGGCCTATAGCGTGGCCAACAAGCACGGCCACTATCCTAACACCATTGCCGAGAAACACGGCTTCAGGGACCTTCGCCAGTTCATCGACGAGTATGTGGTAAGGTGAAGGGGAGAAAAGGCCCCGTGATGGGACATGCACTGAGTGGTTCCAGACCGGCCGTTTTCATCACAGACACTGATGGTTTTTGTCTCTAACATGTCTTCGTGTGTCTCTCTGGAAGTAGACCGTTTTGGCGGGCCTGAGTCCAAATTCCTGTACCCACTTGGTAGCCATGTGACTTTGGGCAAGTCACAAATTCTCTCTCTCCCTCTCCTCTCTAATTTTATTCTTATTGTTTGTGTATGAGTGTTTTTCCTGTATGTATATATGCATACTGCATGCATGCCTGGTGCCCCCAGAAGAGTACATCAGATACTCTGGGACAGGAGTTCTTGATTGTTGGGAGCCCCCATGTAGGGACTGGGAATAGAACCCAGGTCCTTTGCAGGAGCAGCAAATGCTCTTAACCACTGCGTTAACCAGCCTCCTTCTCCCATTTCTTAATATGCAGAAGGAAGGATCCTAAGAGGGCTGTTCATAGAGTTGTTTTTAGACTAAAAGGAACTGACATATGTAAAACACTGAGGCCATTCCCAAAATATTGACAGGAACTTGCATAGAATGCATCTGTTCAAGGCTGATGCTGAGCCTCTCTTCACCTACCTCCAAGGCTCCTTGGTGACATGTCCCTAGCTGCCTTGCCCACCTTTGGTCTTAGGTAAATTGTGTTAGAATTGGTTCCCTCCTTGGTGAAGGCCATAGAAAGGCTCTACCCTGAGAGGCATCAAGGTGGCCGACTTTGAGACCTTGTCCCCCGCTAACATCCAGTCTCTCTGAGCCTCTGCTTGGAGCTGAACTTTAAGGCAGGTGGATACATACAGCTTTCTTGGCGGCTCATCCTTGGTCACTGACTTCTGAGTCCTGCTCTGAGTTCAATCTTGCACCATGCCTGGGTGTTGTCCCATGCCCAGGGTTGCCTCTACTGTCTTGGAGGAAGCTGTTCTTGACTCCACTCCCTTCGGGTGTTCCTCCTTTTCAAACTCGCATGGGGCACCTGAGACTAGCTCATCTGGCTATGACCCCCCAAAATAAGCAGCCAGACTAATGCGGTCTTGCTTGCTGTCTCCAGACAGGAATGAGCCTGACACCACTGCAGAAAACTAGCTCTACTCCGTGATAGAAAATCTGTAAGGCGGTGGCGCCAAGGGACACAGAAGGGCTTCCAATGTCTTGGGGGCTGTGTAGTTGTTTCCAACAACCAGAATAGTCTAAGTCCTTGTTTGGGTCCTCACTGGCGTAAATGGGCATAAAGGCACTCATATTCTTCTCTAAGATTATTCACTTGGCTTTGCTTCGAAATCACAAATGTGCTAAATACAGCATGCCACTTTTGTTCGTTGTTTTCGGTCGGGCCACTCTGTGTTCAGAGTGGTAATCAAGCTACTGGGCTCATTTGATCATCAAATGCCCTGTCCCATTTAACTTTAACTCCCTTGAAGTTGAAGGGTCTAAGACCTTCACCTTATAAATGAGGACAGAGAAAGTCAAGGTGGATTGTGCCTAGAGCTTCACACTGGTAAAGGTAGAGGTGGGATTTGAACCCAGTTCAGTGCTATCGTCGGGGCTTGTTACCTTTCTCTGCATAACAGGGGAGGTTAAAGTGTTATTTTCAGAGGCCTTGTGCTTTAATCTGACTCACATTTCTCATATCATCTTGACTCCTAGTTAAGTCACCTTCTACCAATGCCACCAAATGGTGTCCTTGCATGATGCTCATGGGGAGTCAGATTTTGTTTGTTTGCCAAGTGCTACACCCGGAGTCCCCACCACTAAGAGCTTGTTACTTAGTTCATTTGGGTCTCACCGGGACACTAACACACTGTCAACCAAAGGTGACCTTTGTCAGGTGCTGCTGATGAGAAGGAGGGTTTCTGTGGTTTGAGGCTGAGGTTAAGGATTGTGACATACCACCATGTCGGACCAGGAAAAGTTGTTCAGAGGTTTCAGGGGAATCAGCCTCAAACCCTCTGGAGGCAGAGGGACAGGGGGGAGCCTTTCGGACTTCATGGCCCTTTGTGTAAGGGAACATCTAGAGTGTTGAAACTGGGGGAGGAAACCCTTGAAGTCGTCAGGCACTTGGGAAAACCTTCCCAGAGGACAGGGATGGAGACATCCCTCAGGGAGCGCTGGCTGCACAAGTGTGGGGACAACTCAGCCCTTCCAAACCACGGTGCGGCTGTGTGGTCCCCTGGGTCACTGTTTCCCCCTGAGCACCCAGCGGGATGTAGTAAAAGGATCCACATGGAGACTGTAAGGCTTGCAGGGAAGACCAGCTTTTCTGAGCTTTGCTCTTTCATCTGTAGATGAGGGAGAGTGGTGTGCCTTCCAAAGGAGGGCGGGTGCAGGTGTGTGCCCAGTGTTGAGCCTGATTCTGACCAGGTACTCATGAGGAAGAGTTTTTAATTTATGCCCTCTGGTACCCAAACGTTTAACCAGGATGTAGGTGCTTAACTCTGTGATTGGTGTTGGAGGAAGATACAAAGATTAGAACAAGAAGGGTAAGGCAAAGAAGACAAAAGGGCCTGACGCCTGGCTCCACAGAGCTCCCTGTCAGGTGAGGAATGCCAATACCCATAAGCAATTGTAACCCTGATCCGACACTCCTCCCTTTGGCCACCACAAGCCCACTTGGGCCTGAGTCTGCCCAGCTAGCCAGGTACCTCGTGTTCAATGAGCCCATCTTCCCTTGCAGGAGACTGTGGACATGCTGAAGAGTCACATTAAAGAGGAGCTGATGCATGGTGAGGAGGCTGACGACGTGTATGAGTCCATGGCCCACCTGTCCACAGACCTGCTCATGAAATGCTCCCTCAACCCTGGCTGTGACGAGGAGCTGTACGAATCCATGGCTGCCTTTGCCCCAGCAGCCACAGAAGATCTCTGTAAGTGGCTCAGCCTAGTTCTGCTTCTAGCCTGTTGCTCAGAAATGGCTTTCTTAATTCTAGTCCAAAGGGGGAAAGCCCCTGATTACCTCTGCTGCCACCCCAGTGAAGCTCGGGTGTTGCCACAGCTTGAGGGCTGCAGTCATGTGTCATAACAAGCAGAGCCCCTCTCCCAACTTCCTCTACTGCTTGCCCGGAAGTCACTAGTCTTGACGGCATGGTCTTCCGATCAAGAAGCTCTTAGCCCTTCCAGTCCAGTCCGGCCCTTTTTATAACAAGCATTTTACAATGCCCCCCCCCCCCCCTCCAGCCTTTTCTATCTGACATACAATTCATGTATAACATAACCTACTCACATGTGAAGCTTTTTGGCTTTGTTACACTTCCCTAATTGAGTTGTAAAAGAGGAATGAGTGGAGAAGATACCTAGGCATGATGGCATGAAAAGACATGAAATAACCCTGTGCGGGCAACTACACTCAGAGCCACCACCAACAGTCTTCAGAGCACCCTCTAGGGGGCAGTGGGCCACCCTTCAGAGAAGTTGATCTAAGTGAGATTGGATTTCGGGGCAGAGGCCAGTGGGGAGGCAGGTGGGCACAGCTGCACGCCCACCCTGAGGCTTACTGATGTGCTACTGTCACGTATTGTGAAGTGCTAAGCACTCTGAAACGCTGCCCAGGACTTAGTTCTCCTTCCCTCCGGGTCTACTTAATAGATTTAAGAAAGACAAGATAAAAATCCACCAACACATTGGCATTATGGATGGGGGGATTTCTGGGAGGGCTAAGCTGAGGTCCTTTCAGGACCTGCAGGGAAGGGAGTCTGATTTTTCCGAGCATGAGAGTATGGAAAAGCCATCACGAGGGGTCCTTAGAGTAGGAGGCACAGGCTGCCCGGGAATCAGAGGTGGTGTAAAGTCCCCCCCCCCCCCCCAGCACCTTTGGGGAGAAGGAGAATCACACCTGGAGACTCTTCACAAATGAGCCCAGGCCCAGCAAGGCTGTGAGGAAGGAGGTATGATCCACGATCCAAGCCATCCACACCCTTTGTCTCCTTGACCCCTTGTGTCCCGATGCTGTTACTAGTTGCTGCGAGGAAACAGAGTCAGAGAGAGGTGACCTTGCCCCAAATGCTATAGCTAGCATTCTACAGAGCACAGGTTTCACACTTTTTAACCCAGGCCAGAATTTTGTCTCTAACTTGAGACATTTTAGTTTTGGTCACCTTTAGAAAACCTCTCAGCCCCTAAGGCTGTTTCCCCTATCTGGGGCTGATGCAGGTGCTAGTTAAAAAACAGCTTAAGGCTACCCATGCCAATAATTCCAGCACTCAGGTGGAGGGAGGGTGGAGGATCAAGACCAGCCTGGGTTACAAAGAGACCTTGTCTCAAATACAAAACAGCCCCCTCCCCTGAAACAAACAAAGAAACCCCAGCTGCTGACACCCGCCTCCCCTCATAGGTCTGCTCACCCACATTCATACCTAGCAAATGTTTCTAGGGACATTTCTGTTCCAGCTACTTGATTCTCTTCCTGGGTTTTGGAGTTACAGTGGACCAAAACACTTTAGAACAGGACGGACTCATTCACAAAACCACCAGCAGGACCCTTTAGGAATCCAGAAAATGCACCTGCTTTCTGCCCCGCTCCCTGACTGTGGGGCTGTTGAACAGTGAGAGAATTCCCTGCTTACTGACTGCATGTTGATGGTCTTCATGAGTGCTATTCCCTCACCCATAGATACCCCAATATATGAAAATCTCCCACCATATTGCAGGATTCCTGTAGAGAATACTAAGGCACCCAGACTGTCACCCGAAAGCAGGCTCACCAGTGCCTCTGAGGGTGCTTTGGGGCTAGCCTGTTTGTGGCTGGATAGCAGATTGTAAAGTCCCTTGGGGTCGGGAGGTTCTGGATGTCATAGACCCAGGGAGGCTACCAGGAAGGAGGCAGGCTGTAGGGTGTGGCTACTATTTGTGTGGGGAATGAATTGATCCGAGTTTTAATTTGCCAGACCATATAATCTCTGAAGTTTCTGACTGTAGACGTGATTATGTTTGTCTCTGTCTCTGTGGCTGTCCGGTTTAACCTGAGAATGATCTCTTCCCTGCTGGTTCAGAAGATGCAGCAACTCAGGCCTGGGAAGAATCATTTTACTTACAGTGACTGCCTGGGTTTGGTCCCTGAGGGAGGGCAGTTTGGTCCCTGAAGAAGCAGGATAGAGGGCAAACGGGTCCATCTTGGACGCTGTGGCATCCTTAGATGTGGACCAGCTGTTTTTATCTCTGTTGTCTTATCCAATCATCCTTCACCTTGATGGATAGAATCATTTCTACTGTATAGGGAGAAATAAAGGCTCCAAGAGTTTGTAACATTCTTAAGTCCATCACAGGAAAACTGGTTCAGGAATCGAGTCTTCAGGTTCCCAAAGGAAAGTGTCTGCCACCACATTGGGGTAAAGGGACCCCCTGGCCTGTCATTCTGGGGTTCTATTTACTGCCTTGGAGTGGACACTCCTCAGGAGCTGTTTCTGTATGTCTAAGTGCCAGGTTTATCAATGCTCATCATTGTTGTCATTTCTGATGGCAATTCTTAGATGCTGAAAATCAGTGTATCAGGAGAATTCACTCACCGCTTAGGCATTTCACTGGTTCACAGGACGATATGATAGAGTATGAGACTTTAGGGACAAATTTGCCCTTTTATTGCTTAGGTTTTGGAAAGGGAACCCTAAATAACCACTGGGTAGGTCACAGGGAAGCTCCCAGTGTTTAATCAAGGGGAACTGGGAGGAAGGGCTGGGGGTCTGACCTAGAGATTATAGCTCTGTTCCACTTCCTCCTTTCCCTGAAAGCACCCCGCACCCGGCCAACACACATCATCACACACACCTTTAACACACACACACACACACACACACACACACACACACACACACACACACACACACACACACACCCTCTCACACACTCGGTCTTTAGTTTAGATATGCTGCCCCCAGGTGGTAACTGCAGGTCTCTGTTTTCAGGTCTTCGGTTTTGCTTCTTTTTACCTGGAGTTTTAAACCATCAACTTAACTTCCACACTTTGCTATGTAAGAACTATCTTAGTGAAGGATAAAATGACGCAATTACTGGATAAAATCAAGGCGCCTTTGAGTTATGTGTTTTCACTACTCCCTAATTCTCTTGCTTGGTTCTTGCACCTCCATCTTTGCCTTTGAGGGTGAATTATGGTCCTCATGATCCTTTGAGGGGAGTCCTTCTTTTCTTTTTTCAGCTTCACCCAAAATCTCTGATCTGGAGACCTGGTGAGCTAGTGCCTGGAGGCCCTTGTCCAGTCTGTTTCCAGGGTAGCCCACTGGGTTATAGCTTTGCTTACTTATGTATCTCAGAGGCTCACCTTTTTTCCACAGGAGAATGGAGTAAGGTACAGCATTATGCTGCTAGGAACCGCAGACTCACAGGAGTTGCTGAAATCCCAGAGAACTCTCTGTTGCCCTAGAATAACTTTTCGTTTGACCCCTGACCTTTCTGGGACCTGGCCCAGCTGAGGTTTGCCCCATTGGTTTGGCTTTCCTCAGCAGCTCCCTAGTAACTGGGGTCTTGTGACAAATCATATTAGTCTGTGGTTTCTTTTACATGAAGTTTCTGATTTTACAATCCCTTCTAAGAGCCTGGTTCTGTCCGAGCTGGAGGCACAGCCAGGCACTGTGAAGGACCTTGCAGCCAGGCCTGCAGGTCTCACTCTAAGCAAAACTGCCAGGTCATTGGTGGGCTTCTGAGACAAAGCCCCCATACTGCCCCCCCACACACACACACACTGTTTTCTCCCAGGAGTCTCCCCTTCCTGCAGCTGAAGAGACTCTGTCTTCCCCTTGCGGACCTGCTTGAGAAGATTCTGGTGAGCGGATCCCAGAACTACCGCAGGGTCATTAGTTCTGGGTACAAGGTCGGACGTGTACCTTCTAGGGGTCAGGCCAGGACTCTGCACTTCTTGATCTCCTAGTGCTGGGTGAAAACACCTGGTCACATGTTTTACAATTAGTAAGAAAAACTTCTCTACCACCAGCAGCCAGCCTCGATCCCCTTTGGACCCACACAGCTTACCGACTGTGTTTCCCCTGGGGAGCTGCACACAGATCACCTTGTGCCCTCATTAATTATGTCTCTCTGGTTGTGAGCCCCTGGCTGTGATAGGAAGAATGACTTACAGCTTTGTGTCATCCCCAGTACCCAGCCCAGTTCTGTGCATAAGATGTGCTCAGTCAGCAGAGGGACTAGAAAATAAGATGTAATCCTGGACTTTGCGGAAGTTCAAGTGTAGATTAGTCTGTCCACATCCTAGTTCAATGTCCTTGTTTTTTTGACAGGTAAAGTGAGATATCGATTAGGTAACTGCTGAGTGTGAGACCTCCAGGGGGTCATAACTCCCTGGCTGCTTCAGGCTGCCTTATTTCCTGTCGACATACGTTATGCTGGTTCTCCTGCCTAAATTGCCTATCTTTTTCTCTCTGCTCCAGCAATGCCCAGACTCCTTCACAGAGCCCAGACTCCGCCACATCATGCACTTATTTCTTGTTTCACCTACTCACTCATTCGACAAATCCTTATCAAATCTGTCCTGTGTGTAAGTGACACGGTGCCAGGTGATAAACAGTCAGTGAATTGTGAATTGTCATGATCCCTGCCTTCCAGAGTCCACGTTAAGCACGCTCCATGGACCTGCTCACACGGGGCGGGGCTGCTTTGCTCACCGTGTATAGAGCTGCAGACTGGGCTCTCTCCTCCTTTTCACCTTGGCATTTCTGCCCCGTTTTCCTCATCGTCAACACTAGGCGTCACTCCTCCTCCACCCCTCTGATTTCAGATTGCCATTCACTTCTGTGTGTCTGTTTGTCCGTCTTCCCTTCTTTCTCTCCTTCCATCGCTTCTCCACCCAGATGTGAAAAGTTGGGCTTTTAAGTTGATATTATCAGTCAAGCCACCCAGTCCTGGCTGGGTACAGATGGCACCAGCTAGACTTCAGGTTATCTCCGGGTCCTCTTAACATCTGCTCTTTGCTCCGAGACTCTTTGGCCCCAAAAGATACTTATTGGAGGGTAGAAGTGGGGTCTTGCTGCTTTAGTGTTGGAGAGCCTGTTGTGGGAATTCCGCCATTCAGCCCGATGACCAATTGGGTGGAGTGGTGTTTTGTTTTTTTTTCTTTATGGGTGAGGTCTGCTCTGAGGATACGTGACTCCTTAAAAACTGTGGGGCAGGGGTCGCGCACATGCGCTCTTGGGTGGTCGGAGCAGGAGCCAGATGCAGAGAAGCGTGGCTTGCGGTTTGGTTCTCGCCCTCGGGCAGAACGGCAGGACAAGGACAGCTGGGTGGTCAGCAGCGTCTACCTTGTTCTGTATCGTGAGTGTGCCTTATAAGTCTCATTCCTTAATAAACCTTAATGGCCCCTTACCTCAGTGTCTCTCATTATCAGCCTTTCTAGAACAGTCCTTTAGGAGCTGGTGTTTTCTTGGTTTTGTGTTGCATTAGCATGTAATCTGGATGGAATGAGTGTGCCCTGGAGCTAAGTGATCTAGACTAAAGTTCAGCCCCAAGAGGAGCATCACACAGATTTCTTGGGGAATTTGTGACTGCTGTTGATTCATTCCCTAATTAAGTGACTGCTGGGATGTTTTGTCATCTTGAGTGCGAGCTTCTTACATTCTAAAAACATATCCTTGAAAATTGATTCCATAGCCTGTATTGTGAGCCTGCAGCTTCTCTTCCAGAAGGAGACCGGGACCCAGTGTCCTGTGAGCCTGCAGCCATGCTTCCAGAAGGAGACTGGGACCCAGTGTCCTGTGAGCCTCCAGCCATGCTTCCAGAAGGAGACTGGGACCCAGTGTCCTGTGGGGCTGCAGCCATGCTTCCAGAAGGAGACTGGGACCCAGTGTCCTGTGGGGCTGCAGCCATGCTTCCAGAAGGAGACTGGGACCCAGTGTCCTGTGGGGCTGCAGCCATGCTTCCAGAAGGAGACTGGGACCCAGTGTCCTGTGGGGCTGCAGCTTTGATTCCAGAAGGAGACTGGGACCCAGTGTCCTGTGGGGCTGCAGCCATGCTTCCAGAAGGAGACTGGGACCCAGTGTCCTGTGGGGCTGCAGCCATGCTTCCAGAAGGAGACTGGGACCCAGTGTCCTGTGAGCCTGCAGCCATGCTTCCAGAAGGAAACTGGGACCCAGTGTCCTGTGAGCCTGCAGCCATGCTTCCAGAAGGAGACTGGGACCCAGTGTCCTGTGGGGCTGCAGCTTTGATTCCAGAAGGAGACTGGGACCCAGTGTCCTGTGGGGCTGCAGCTTCTCTTCCAGAAGGAAACTGGGACCCAGTGTCCTGTGGGGCTGCAGCCATGCTTCCAGAAGGAGACTGGGACCCAGTGTCCTGTGGGGCTGCAGCCATGCTTCCAGAAGGAGACTGGGACCCACTGCTGCTTCCTTTGTTGTTTTTCTTCTGCTGAAATGAAAGAACTTTGCACGTTTCCTTTAGACCAGCAGGTTTCGACACATTTCAGTTTATTTTTAACTGGCAAGCGGCAAGCGGTGAAGGTTAAGTGCCTGGAGTCTGAATGACAAGCCTTGAGCATCCAGAAATGCAGGGCCGTGCTCTTCCACTGCTTAACAGCATCCCTTGGTCTGCAAACAGAGTCCCTTTGCTCAGAGAATTTTCTGTTTTGGTCATCTCAGTCTGTCCACCTGGCTTCTGGATACAAAGTGCTTTCCGATTTATACCTGGTGTCTTACCACTTGTGATTGCCAAACAATTAGGTACCTTTAACTATTACAAGCATAGTACTTGCTGCCTGCCTGGCCTTATTGGTAATGTAGGCATGGCAAATCACGTTTTAAAAATACACTAGTGCCGGCTGGTCTCGGCTGGTCCCTTCCTTCCCCACCGTCCATTGGCCACCAGGCTATGAGGGCAAAGGGGACAGAAGGAGCAAGCAGGGCGTTGTCTGACCTGTAGTACGATGGAAATAGCCTTCCGGGAGACTGCTTCAGTGTTACAGCTCAGCTTTATTCCAGAGCGAGGGGAGATATAAAGACTGGGGACAGTGGCTGGGCATCACCTAACTTGCTCCTATCATAAGCCTCCATATGTGGCAGCAGGGTCCTATAGCAAATCTCCTGACACGATGTCTGATTACCATATGGGCAGCAGGAGGAAAGCTTCCGCAGGGAACTGTATCAAGGGTCACACTAGACACAAGTCAGGCATCTGGACCTAGAGACGTTCTCCAAATAAGGTTAGGTAGAAAACAGGTCACTACTGAGTGCCTGAGTGCTGTGTTGAGAAGGATTTGAGGACAGAGAGAATGCTGTGCTTAATGATGTCTACCATGAATACAGAACAGGGTATGGAGGCCTATGTCCACATCTGTCGATCATGGTCAAATTCAAAGTCTTAGGAGAACCATCTTGTTTGGAATGTAAAAGGACAAAAAAAAATCTTTTTCTGGAACTTCATGTAAGGAGTACACACGTCCGGATGCACCATAGAGCCCAGTGTCTGAATAGGACAAGGTTGCCCAGGCTGTGCAAGCACAGCAGACTTCTTCAGTGCGCCACAATCCTCGTCCCCTCACCAGCCCTACGTGAGAAGGAATTCCATGCAGCCAGAGGAGCAGAGTGATGCTCCCAGTGTGTGGCTGTGCTTCATTCACATGTGCTGAGGGTCTGTGCAGAGGGGAATCGGGGTTATAGGCAGAATTAAGCTTGCTAGCCAGCTGCCCTTGAGATGAGGAGAGTAATGTGGCTTCTTCGCGTGACTTCATTATGACTACAGATGTCCTTAAGAGGAAAAGAGGGAACAGAGGACAGAAGAGATGGATGGCATGGTGAGAAGGACTTGGTCCAGCCAAGTGCTTTGCCTGGCGTTGCTGGCTTTGAAGATGGAGGGAGGGGGCCCGATGACAAGGCGTGTAGACCACCCCTGGACCCTGGGGAGGGAAGAGAAACAACTCCTACTTTAGAGCTTCTGTGAGGGAATGTGGCCCAGATAAAGCCTTGACTTCTGAGCCGCAGAACTGTGGGATAATGCATTGATGTCGTGGTAGTGGTGGTTGGTCTCAGTAGCCTCAGAGTGACAATGATAACTAGGAGTTTGGTGTCTTGCACGGTTTCTATGCATTCACAGACACTGTCTTAATCACCGCACACAGCTCTCCTATGAGGTAGGCCCTGTGGTTTGTCCCCACTCTGCAGGTGGGACACTGAAGCTTACAGAAGCCAAGTGACCTGCCCAAAGGACATAGAGCCTAGTAAGAGTCAGCGGCAGGATTTGAACATAAGTCTTCAAGATACCAGAGGCCATTCCACAGTGCCAACCTGTCTTGGTGCCTAGCAGCCAGTCTGCCGAGCTCGGTTGCTTGCTGGCTTTCAGCTGCTGCCCTTCTCCGACTTGGCTTTGTCCCCTCAATACAGACTATCTGGCTGGTCCCTGCCCTTGGCAGTACCTCACTATCTTCTCCCGAGTCTGTATGCTTCCTTCATCTCGTCCCTAAACCCTTGTGCCATCATGTTGTCTGGTTACTCCTCCTCATAGCCCCTGGCTTCAGCCTTTTTTCCTATGCCTTCACCTATGATCCCAGATGCACAGGCTGGGGCCAGCATGGGTTGTAGAGCGCCACCTCATGGGCATTACCCAGCTCACAAATACCATGAAAGGGATTCTGGGGAGCACAAGTAAAACGGTCATGGGTCTCTGCAAAGGAAGCAAGACATTGGGGTGTTCTGGGGCCTGAGTAAAGACAATGCCTGGCAAGCCAAGTCAGATTTCCACACACGATCCTATTGCGAGGTTTGGCATTTGTTGAATTTAGATCTTACTCATGCTTACTCATAAGAATATACTGTGTGTCTCAACAAGGAAATTTGAAAAAAGTTTTGAGATGTTTGAGATCATGGATGAAAATTCCAATATTGTGGTAAACACATTCTCAAACTCATTTTGAAGGTAGAAGACATGAATTAAAACAAACTTACTCTTAAAAAAAAAAAAGAAGACAACTAAAAATAGGAGCAGGAAATAGCTGAGTGGTAGAGTGCTTGACTGGCATGGAGGCCCTGGGTTCAATTCCCAGCATCTCAAGAAAAAGAAGGAACAATACACAGACGGAATTGTATCAAATTGAGGAGTTTTTCTTTAGCAAAGAAAATCAAGATCGAAGAGAAAACCTGCAGAATGGGAGTGAATATTCGTCCAGGGGGCGAGGGAGATGCTCAGTGCTTAAGAGCACTTGTGCTCCTTCAGGGGACCTGAGTTTGGTTCTTAACACTCACAGGTGGCTCACAGCCTTCTGTGATTCCAGCTCTGGGGGAATCCAATGGCCTCTTCTGGTACCTGCACACATGTGCACCCCCCAAGACACACATGCACGTAAATAAAAATAAAATCTTAGAAAAAAAATAGGTCGAGGTGTGGTGTTGTACACCTTTAATCCCAGCACTTGGGAGGAAGAGGCAGGTGGATCTCTGCGAGTTCAGGGCCAGGCTGGTGGTCTATATAGTGAGTTCCAGGACAGCCGCGGGTACATGGAAAGACCTTGTATCAAAACAAAAAATTTAGTGTCCAAAACATATGAAGAATTCAAATAACTCAGCAGAAAAAAAAAACCAAAACTGATCAGAAATGATCTATATAGACTTTTTGTTTAAAAAATATGCAAATTTCCAGCAAATATATGAAAATGCTTACCATGACTCACCAGGGAAATGCAAATCAAAACCACAATGAGGTGCCATTTCAGTCCAGTTAGAACGGCCGTGATTACAAAAGAGAAATGCTAGCAAGAATTCAGAGAAAGGGGAATCTCAGATACTGTAAGGACAGCCATTATGGAATGGAGTATAGAAAAAAAACCTAGACATGATCCAGCAGCCCCACTTCTGGGTGGACATCCCACAAAAATGAAGTCAGACTATCGAGGAGATCCCCATTTTTATTGCAGCTCTGTTGACAGTTATCAAGGCCTGGAATTGACTGAGATGCCCACCGCTGCCTGAATGGATAAAGAAAACATGGTACATGTATGCAGTAGAGTCATGTTTACCCATAAGATAGAATCTTGTCACTTGTGTCCAATGGTTGGGAATGACGGACATTATACTAAATGAAATAAGCAATAAAAAGATAATAGGCGTCAAAAGTGCAGTCACGGGGGCATTAATACTGCTGTTCTGGTCAATAAGGTGCCTACAGTTTATAAAAATCTATTATGTATTTCATACAGAACTAAAAGAAGTTCAGAGATTCTCAAGACAAAGAAATGATAACTGTTTGGAGAGATGGAACTGCTAATTAGCCTGTCTGCACTGTAATGTATACCATGTATGTATATCAGATTATCATTGTGTGAGCTGAGAATGGTGTAATTCCAGCACCTGGGAGATGGAGGCAGGAGGAGCAGACGTTCAAAGCTATACTCCGATATGTAGTAAGTTCAAGGCCAGCCACCACTACGAAACCCTAAAATAACAACAACCAAGAGGCAAGATGGCTCAGCTGTTAAAGAGTGCTTACTGTTCTTCCAGAGGTCCTGAGTTCTGCTCTCAGCACCCATGTCAAGCAGCTCACAACCACCTGTAACTCCAGCTCCAGGAGATCTGATGCCCTCTTCTGGCCTCTGTGGCACCGCACACACACACACACACACACACACACACACACACACACACACACACACACACACACAGAGAATAATAATAATAATAATAATAATAATAATAATAAATCTTAAAAAGAAACCTTAACAAATGAAAATAGGCTAGAGAGATGGTTCTGCTGTTGAAGGCTAAGGCTCACCACCAGGTTAATAAAAATAAGTCTTAAAAATCAAATTATCACTATATACCCCTTAAAGATATATAAACTATTGTGTCAATTAATTTTTTTCCCTAAATTCAGTCCTTAATGCCATGAAAATCATTTTTTTGTGGTGCTGAGGCTCAAACCTACTGTTTTATACACACTAGGCAGGCTGTCCGCTAGAGAGCCACATCCCAACCCCGGAGAAATTCTTAGCATGTAAATTGAGCCTTCTAGTTTGAATTGTTCTTTGTTTAGGGCTGTAGCCTGGGCATGGGATTTAATAACAAAAATAGTAGTCCGAAAGCATTCATACATGCTAGGCACTGTGCAAGGCTCTTGGCAGGCTCCTTGGTGACACTCACGACAAAACTTCGGGAGCTGTGCCGTTACCATCATCATTTTACAGACAAGAAAAGAGAAGCTGAATGGATTGAAACGAGGGGACCCGGGATAATGATGGCCAAAGTTAATAAAAACACTTTTCATTTCCTTTTCTGCATGAGAATTTGACCTTTGTTTGACTTCCTAGCTTTGTTACCCTGGTAACCCGATAAGAGCCAAATGTCAACTGTGTTTCTAGGCAACATTACCTAGGATGAGAATGACCCCTGATTGGTCACCTGTCTGGATATGGGAGGAGCTGTACATAACTGTGAATACCAGTGAGAGACCTGCATTCTGAGTCTCTCTGGGGGCGATAATTCGGGCATGTCTTTTGTGGGGACCCTGGAAGCTGTACTTCTAGAGATGTAATGAAAATGTGCTTTTAGGGGTATAGGCCTTTCCCCAGGGTAGCTCCAGCCCTTGCCCTGCTGTGGTTCTCATCTCCTAGGGCCACAGTTGCCGAGTAAAGGTATGCTTTCCTGCTACTGTGATGCTGACCCGGGCCAAGCAAAATTATCTTGTGGGTAAAAATGCTCTACTAGACCAGTGGTCCTCAACCTTCCTAATGCTGTGACCCTTTAATACAATTAGCTCCTCATGTTGTGGTGACCCCCAACCATAAAATTATTTGTATTGCTACTTCATAACTATGATTCTGCTACTGTTACAAATACTAATGTAAATATCTGATATGCAACTCCCAAAAGGGTCAGGACCCACAGGTTGAGAACTATCATAAAAGATTAGTTGGTGTCAGACTGGTAGGTGTGATGTCATACAAACAAACAAACAAACAAACAAAAAGGAAGGCATAGAAGAAATAAGACAGGGATGTGTATCGTGATCTGATGTGTATGTGTATTCTGTCTGCTCAAGTCTGTCAGGGAGGCCCAAGAAGGCTGACATTTGGCAAAGTCTGCTTTTCCTGCTTCTCAAGTCAGACTCTTAAGGACCAGTGAAAACACGACTATAAAGTAAAGCAAATTGGATTTTCGTGGGTGGCTCATGTAGTTCCACCCCCACCATTCTACGCACATGAGTCGGCTCTGCAAGTCCTCCGAAGGTGCTTATCTCGATGGCACAGGGGGACAGAACGTGGCCTCCTGATGCATCGTGCTTGCTTGCTTTTCTGCTGAAGACACTCCTCTGATCATTCATGCCTCTCCTCAGAAAGAATTCTGTTTTGGAGCTGGTGCTCTAGCATATCTGTGAGCCCTCAGCTTAGCGGTGATCACTCCCTCAGCGGTGATCACTCCCTCAGCGGTGATCACTCCCTCAGCTTAGCGGTGAGCACTCAGCTATGATGTGCAAAGCTCTGGGCTTGCTCCTTGGCACTAGGGAAAAAATGGCCTTGCATTGGTTTTGTTTGTTTGTTATTTTTGTGTTTTATTTTATTTAGAGAAAAACTGCCGAATACCAAAGTTCATGCATTTCTTTCCCCACATTGCCTAACGTTAGCCTCTTTATCACCCAAAACACAAAGATCCCAGGGAGGAAAGGCCATCAGCGTCCTTCTGCTGGAACTAACAATCTTGTTCATGTTTCCCGGGTTTCCCGACATTGATCCTCTTCTGTTTCACGGCCCGGTGTTTGTTTGATGAACAGACTGTTCCTCCATCCCTTTCAGTTGGGGTGGTTCTCAGGCTTTCCTAGGACCCGTAGATTATTTGTAAACTCTCAATTTGGATGTGATACTGTTTTCTATGATTGGACTGGGGCTATGAAATTATTATTATTTGGGTGATAATATGTTAACATAAACAGCGTCATAGCAGTCACTTATTTTTCGAATAGGTGAAAGGGGTTCTTAAAATATGGCAAGGGGATCAGTGGGATAATTTCTCCATTGACTATCTCCATATCCTCAGGTCCCAGGAAACCACTGAATCTTAATTACTTATATCTCCTTGCATCAGGGTGTGTGTGTGTGTGTGTGTGTGTGTGTGTGTAAAATTTATATATATTTGTGCAAATATAAAAATAAAATTTTACTTTGCCTCATAAAGGTAGTATATTAATTATCTAAAATGTCATTTTGAAAATTCAGATTTTTTTTTGAGACAGGGTCTCTCTATGTATCTCTGGCTGTCCTGGAACTCATTATATAGGCCAGACTAACCTTGAACTTACAGAGCTCTGCTGGGATTGAAGTCTCGATTTTTTTTTTTTTTGGTATATCAGAATCTTCAGTAATATATATGAGTTTATTTTTTATTTTATTTTATAATTTAATTTAATTTTACATATCAGCCACAAATTCCCTTGTTCTCCCCTCTCCTGAGACCCCCCCCAACCTTCCCCCCAGCCCACCCCCCATTCCCATCTCCTCCAGGGCAAACACTCCAGTGTTGTGGTCCTGGTGCAGTCCTCTGTTCACTCTCCGGAGTCCCGGTCATTTTCTTTCCTATTCAGAAATAGCCACTGTCAGGAATTCAACCACATGCCCAGGATTTTTGTATTAGCTGCATAGTTATCAACTTATATGCAGTTCGCAGCACTGTGCTGTAGGGCTGCAGGGTCTAGATAGCTGTCATAACACTGTGATCGCCTGCATCTAACGTCATCACCCGCTACGGTTTTGAGCTGTAAGATTCTTGATAGAAGGTGGCTCTAAGACATCCTTTTTTTGTAACTGCTGCATGATCTTCCATCATTTGAACACACCATGATTTGTCTGTTCTCTATTGTTTCGGACCTTTTTTTTTTTTTTTTTTTTTTTTTGGTAATAAGCAGTACTGCAATGTGTATTTTTTGAAATTAAACCTAGTCTTTCAATGCAGAGGGAGGAAGGGTAAAACTTGGGTAACCGTCCCAATTCATCTGTGAACCTCCTTGCCTGCCTGGAAGAACAGCACATTAACTCCATCTCATTTTCCTTCCAGATGTTGAAATGCTTCAGGCCAGTGCAGGTAACCCAGGCTCTGGAGAAAGTTACTCTCGGCCCACTAAGGACTCAATGATCCGCAAGTTCCTAGAAGGTAAGTTGTAGCTATGAGCAGGAGAGCAGAAAGAGCTGCACGCATGTGAAGTTCCGGTCTCAAGAGACAGGTTGCCACATCCGCGGCATATGATAATTAATCATTATCACCTGCCCCGTCTTCCACATCTGCCTGTTAGAGACAGGCTAGAGCTTCCCATGACTGGAGCCATTCATTACACTAAACCAGTTGTTTCCAAAAAGACTTCATTTAAACTACATGCCTGCTTTTGACAAAAAATAACGAAGCACCTACTGTGTGCAGAAAGCACTGTTCTGGATATTGGGGCCGGGAACCCAAAGCAAAGCAAGCCTTAGCTTTCTGATAAAGGATGGGCTTATCACCCTCTTTGCCAAGCAGAGGCAGCGTGGCAGTGGTTAAGAGTGCGGCAGCACCCATCTGTGGTGCTTCCTTCCGTCTTCGGTTATCTGGAAGGCCTCAGGCAAGGTGTTTGACTCCTTTGCTGTAAAATGAGATGGATGGGATCCGAGCAGCGATGGGACAGTTCTGCCTGATGCGCTACACAGGCAGGTCGTAGTGAGAATCAAGCAAGCCGCAGTGAAAATACGCTTCATCGAAGACCAGGCACAGAGGGAGCAGCTGGCAGAGGTTTCTAGTCATTGCTGCTGTTGTTATTATAGGTGCTTTCAAAGGTGTACGGTGCCACACTGTGTGAGCGACTGCCACTCCCTGCCCAATCCGTTATGATTACGGAGGGTCTGTCAGCCAAGCAGCAGTAGAAGCGGAGTGCTGAGGGCATGAGACTCGGAGGTCAAACGGTTTGGGCACCGTAGGCAAATCACAGCCTGAGCACCTGCCCATTTTGATCGGAATTCACCATGCCCATTCATTTGCTATTATGTATGGCTGCTTGCATGCTCCTAGTACAGGCACGGGTGGTTGCAATGGACTGCTGCCCTGGAGAGCCTGACACATTCATTATCTGGATCCTTAAAACATGTTTGCTGATTCCCACTCTTTACCTGGAGAGAGAGGGCTGGGTAGTCGAGGACCAGCTATTTGGTAAGGTCCTCAGCGAGCACCCGGCACCCCGAGGACCATGGATGAGAGCGGAGATGGGCTTTCCGGAGCAACTTCATCATTTGGCTTCAGGCTTACCCTGAAGTGACCAGTGCCTAGCTTAAGGACATCATGCATAACACCCATTCCATGCTTCTTTCAACCTTTGAAGTTCATTCAGCAGCAGTGGTATCAGAGGTGCAGAGAGAGTGAGTTTCCAAGGTCCTAGAGGCAGTGAGCAGACCAAATTCAAGCCCTTCCTGGCTTCTGAGCCTGGCTCAGGGTGCCTCCTGTGACCACTGGTTGCACTTTCCCTTAGGAAGGGAACAGCCTGTGAGTTAGGAGCCAGGGGGCAGCCTCTCATCATCGTGATCTCATGTGATGCTAAGTTGAGACGATCATTTCCCAGGAGTCCCTCATCAAGCTTCAAGTCTGTGCAAATCCCTGGTGTCTAGGGATGGGAAAGACTCTGTCCTACCCTGCAGAGAGTTCTCCTTTAGTAAGAAAAGCATAGTTCAGTGCAAATAAAAATGTGCTGGGTGCTGTGAGAATGCAGGGGAATGGTGTGTCATATTAGGGGACCAAGAGAGCCTACACGGGCAGACTGGTCCTTGCCAGATTAGGGTAAATTACCCTAAAGTTAGCTGCTCACTGTAACCTAGACTCCAGGGTAATGAGATGAGGAAATTGTGTCTCGCTTCCTGATACACACAGGTGCACTGTGCATGCTGGTAGACCTGAGCTTGCCATCTCCTCCTTTGGCAGTGGCTCTCAATCTCAGTGTGCCTCACACCCACATGGAGGGCTTCCAAAGGCACAGGCTCACCAATGTGAGATTCAGCAGGTCTAGATGGGACTTGGGAGCCCTCTCCCTTTCAAGTTCCGGGGGACTCTGCTACTGCTGCACCATCAGGTCACAGGGAGAGCCTTGGCTTTAAAACAGCACTTTCCGGTCTTGCTTTTTTTTTTATCTTTGACAATGGAACCCCCTTTCATTCCCTGTTATGCCCACCTGTTGCTGTGCTATAGTTGTTTACTATTGTAAAAGAAATACATAAAAATAATAAAAATTCAACTGATGCATAAAGCATGCGTGCGCGCACACACACACACACACACACACACACACACACACACACACACACACACACAAATGAGACAAGGCTGTGTAGACCTGTCTGGTATTCACTGTGTAACCCAGGCTAGCCTCAAGTTCATGGAAATTCTCCTGCCTTTGTCTTCCACCTGCAGAGATGTCAGGTGTGAGTCACCACTTCTGGCCCAAAAAGTTAAAGCAATGAGAAAAGTTTCTCTCTCTCTCTCTCTCTCTCTCTCTCTCTCTCTCTCTCTCTCTCTCTCTCTCTCTCTCTCGTCTCTGGAGTTTTTCTGGATACATTAATATTGTATACATGTGTCTTCTTTTATGTTTACTCACAGGTCATATCAGCACACACATTAACTTTTCCACAGGCACCTAGGCATTCTATTGTGTCAACCCGTCTTCGACTCTGTGCTTTTGTGAGCCTCAGTGCAGGGAATACCCTTGGTTTTATGTAGCATCTTTGCACACATTTGTGAGCATGTAGACTATGAAGTACCAGAACAGAATCGCTGGGTCTCAGGGAGTATGTCTTACGATTCTGATAGTGTCACGTGGCTCAATGGACTAAGCTCACATAGTTTCTACCAGAAGTTATGAATAGGTCCAGCATACCGTTTTCATGCAAAATATTGCACAGAGGCTTCATCTACACCTCAGATAAAACTGGGATCATTCTCAACCCCTCTACTCAGTCTCTCTTTTCTACCCCATGTGATTCTGGAAGCATTTCTGGGCATTCTGCAGCTCTGAAGAATTGAAGACGCGGGGCAGGGGGCGGGGGCGCTACAGATCTGACCCTGTGAGGGAGAGAAGGGAGTGTGGATGTGAGGGTTAGACAAGTGGTCCAGGCCCAGCTGGGAAGGCCTTCCTTCATTCCACTCATGCAGCCTGCCACAGCCAGCAGTAATGTTATAAAGAGTTCTAGGCAGGATTAGCTTTCTGCCCCCAGTGACATATGGAGCCTGGCACAGGGCGATGTCTGGCACATATCAACTGTCTGTTTAAATCATTAGTTAATGACTTCAAATGGCACAATCGGATCATGATGGGAAAGGCTGAGAAGCGGGTCAGAATTCATCCTGTCAGGGACCCAACAGCACAGACTGAGTTCCACTGAGATGACCTTTGGCTGTGGGTAACATGTTTCCTGTCATCTGGCGCTCTTTAGCTTTAGTATATTTTGTTTCTAGGGAACCTGGCAGCTTGGGTAGGACTGGATATTTTTCCTGAAAATTATTTCTATTTTGGGCAGCAGGAACCAAGGGATTGGTTATGATTATCTGGACAGAATGGGGGAGGATGTCACAAAACCCCTAATAGTGCACAGATTTCTAAAAAACTCTTCCTTACAAATGCCCTGCCTGTAGACAGATGTTGCTAAGAAAGTAATTCTATTTATACCTCTTCTCCACAAGTCTGCCCCTCTCTTGCCATCTGAAGCCATGAAACTTTCTCCTTCTGTAGAAGATGAGACCGCCTCTTGCTCTGATAATGTGATGGAAAGCTCTGAGCTTTCCCTGGGGTTCCCCAAAGTCTGCCCAGCCCAGGTCAGGAAACTACTGGGAGGGAAGGCAGGCTGACTGTGGGGAGGCTCAAATCTGAGCGTGGATCTCTGCTTGGCCCCCATTTTACCCAGAGTTTGTTCCTGCCTCTGTTCTAAGGGTGTGACTGAGCACATACAATATGAAAGGCCCTGTGTTTGCCTTAGGACAATGTGGAGGGCTAGGGTCAGGGCCTTCCCTCTGCAGCTGACAGACTAGGGAGGGAGGGAGCCCAGACCCCTAATATAGTAAGTTCCCATCATGGCAGGGTCATGGAGCAAAGGAATGAGACACATCGAGCATAAATAACAGTTCAGTTTAAACTGGGGGGTCAGCAGGGCCTCTCTGGGAAAGTCACAGCGTGGCTGAGACTTAGAGGGCCTGGTCTGGCCTGGTACAAGGTGGCACGAGGAAGATTCTGAGCAGAGGGGCAGCCTTCCCAAAGCAGGATGAAGAACAGGCAAAGCCATTTAGAGACAGTGTTCTGAGAGCTGCTGTTGCTCTGTGGGGTAGTTGGCAGCTCCCCCAGGATATCACTTTGTGACAGCCTTTCCCAGAGTTCCCTCCTCCCCTTATGCAAAAGGTTAAGATAAGCAGGTGCATGGAAACTTACCTTGAGGACAGAGCCCAGGAACTCATATTTTCTAGTGAGTTGGGACCAGCCTGGCCAGTCCCTTGGACACAGGACACCAAGAAGCAGAGGCAGCCTCTCTGGAGCTCAGAAAAGATGTAATGACAACACAGAAGCCCCAGGAAGTCGCTGAGTTGTGACCCCACAGGAGGGAGACCCAAACTCTATTTTTATAACTCAAACAGGCATTTGAAGGGGATCTGTTGATTGAAGGGAGTCGTTCAAAGAAGCAGATTTTTATAGAGAACACAGGGTTGTGGGGTGCTGGTGGGCAGGAAGAGGGAGGCAAGCTTTTGTCCTCAGTGGTTTTGTTTAGTGTGCAGTTGTAAGAGAAACAGTAGATAGTGTAGAGAAGGATCACTCCAGAGTCAGCTTTCCTGGGTACCAGCCTGACTCTCAGGGACTTTGGACAAGTTGTTTAAATCCTCAAAGTTTCAGGGTTTGTTTGTTTGTTTCTTTTCCCATACTCAAGCTGTGATTATTGGTAGTAGCAACTCCACAGGTTTTTTGCTAACCAGATGCAATAATTATATGGG
The DNA here is from genome assembly GCF_007827085.1 of Peromyscus californicus insignis. Classification (NCBI taxonomy): domain Eukaryota; kingdom Metazoa; phylum Chordata; class Mammalia; order Rodentia; family Cricetidae; genus Peromyscus; species Peromyscus californicus. The sequence continues at coordinate 21,093,459 of NW_026294562.1, forward strand.
AAATGCACCAAGAACCATACTCAGCAAAGAGGAGTCATATTCTGTAGTTGCTGAGGGCCGCACCACGGAGCAGTTGGTGAACTCAGAGCATTGTCTGGCTGCTGCCCAGACACCAGGAAGTGGTTCTGGGAGTGCTCAAGCTTTGGAGTGGGGATGCTTTCTCCCCCTTACTTATACCAAGACAAATAACAGAACCCTAGTTGTAAGACTGAGGCAAACAAGCCCCATGACTCCTGTCCTGGACTGGGTGATTGGCAGATGAAGGAGAGCTTGGTGTTCTCGTGGTTGCTTTCATGGGTTCTGAGCAAATGATGCAGGAGATGTCTCAAGGGAAGCCTTTTGCCACAGATTATTACTTTGGTAACAGAGAACATTTACTAGGTCTTACGGCCTGTGGGCATGCAATTTCCTGGACCACTGTACTGAATCACCACTCTCTCTATTTTAGGTAACAGCATGAAATCAGCCAGTTTGGAGAGAGAACAGCCCCATTCCCAGAGGGAAGATATTTATCACATCGTGGATGAAGATGAGACCTTTTCTGTGGACCTGGCCAACAGACCCCCTGTCCCCGTGCCCAGGCCAGAAACTGGTGCTCCTGGCCCTCACCCGCTGCCAGACAACGAGCCATACATTTCTAAAGGCAAGTGTGGCCAGGGATAGGGCTCAGCAGGAACTTCCCAGTTCCCTTGCTTTCTGAACTGATTGTCTTTTCCTGGATGGTCTCCAGCCAGGGTCATAGGTCATAGGTCAGGACAAACTCTGGAGTTAGAGCAGGGGCAATTCAGTGCTGCCTTCCTGGAAGCATTCATGCACAATCATAAAGACAGAGGTAAATGAGAACCTAGTACATTCTTATCTCTTAATTTGTTCTGACATCACTGTTAATCATTTTAATGGCTGGCACTTGTTGAAATCTACCAGGAACATCCTTTGCATTTAATCTTTACAATAACCTTTCAGGTAAGGGCCATGATCCCCATTTTATGGATGGGAAATGGAGGCTAAAAAGGTCAGCCGCTCCACAACAGTACCAGGGCTTGGCCTCAGGGACCCTGGTTCCATAGCAGATGTTCTATCTAGCTCCTACCTCAGGCTGTCTGCTTACCCATGTTAGTAAAAGTTGGAAAAAATTGAGTGTGACTTCTTCATTATTGTTCCTGGAACACCAGTTAGATACTGAAGTCATTGTTACTGCACTTCAGGACTTGATTATATTAACATGATTTTAAGTTCAGTCTGAGCAAAATTGCAAGCTCTGCACTTGCTCCATGAAAGGTATGACACAGGGATATCTTAAAGAGGGCAGGGAGCACCCAGCCAGAGCCTCAGGTAGCTGGGTTGAGGCTGCCAGATAAAATACAGGATGCCCAGTTAACTCTGAACTGCACATAACTCTGAACTGCACATAACTCTGAATTGCACACATTTATTGCTTGTAGTGTTAAGGCAACTCCATGTAGTTAAAAAGGAGGTTTATTTTGTGGGGTAACTTACAAGTGAAGGGATAGGTTACAGGGTCCAGGAAAGGTGTAGTGCAGTCCAGCCGTGTTCTCTGGAGAACTCGGTCTACCTTCAGCGTCCAGGATCCAGGAACCAAGAGAGCTGGCACATCTGGATCTCGGGTCTTCAGGGCTCCTGTCTCGGCCCCGCTTTGTAGGCGTGACAGTTACCGAAGCCTCAATGGGGGTGGTATTTCCAGGTCAAAGCTGGAACAGCTACCCACTACACACATTTTTTAATGTGACTATGTTCCAAGTACTTACCTTCTTTGGTTTTGATTTGGTTTGATTCAGCCCAGCAACCCTAAGTTGGGTTGCACCACAACTGTGGGAAGTTCTGTGTCACCAAGATTTGCTCTCTCCTTGGGCGGCATCTCCTTTGGCATGTCCACCCGATATTGCCCACTGTCTAGCCCCCAGCAGGCTCCCTTGGTGCACTGCTGTGTCTTTTCCTGAGGGCTTTCTCTGGCACGTGGTGCTCCATTGCCCTCTTTCAGGGCAGACTGAAAACCCTGGGGAATTAGCATAGATGGCCACTGCTGGAGGCGTGAATGATGAGAGCTGGCAAATGAATAAGTAGCCCAATGTGCTTGCCCCTCTTGTGGGAGAACTCTGAATTGCCCATTGTGCATTGGCCGTGCTCTGGTAACTTATTGATAACCCGCCATTGACTGTTCCATCCACTTCTTATCTCACTTCCGTCACCTCCTGTCATAGCTGCCTTTTCACTGATGTGACAAAATATCAGACACATGCAGCTTAGATAAGGAGAGCTTTGCTGTGGCTCACAGTTCAAGGGCAGTCCACCCTCGTGGGGGAGTCACAGCAGCAAGAGCAGCGCCAGCTGCCGCCGCCGCCGCCGCTGGCCGGTGTGCAAAGAAGCTGCCCGTCCTGTGTCTGCAGACAGGAAACGGAGAGACAGGCTGCACCAGCTTGGCTCTGTTTTTCCTTTTTGTCCAGTCTGGAACACCAGCCCGTGGGATGGCGCTGCCTATGTTCTTGGTGGATTTTCCCGCCTTTGTTAAACCTCTCTGGAAATGCCCTCGTGGACATACCTAGAGTTGTGTTTCCGTGGCGATTCTAAATCCAGCCAGGTGGACAGTGAAGTGTGGCAACCACATTTCCCGGATAGAACGCTAGCCGTCAAATCATCAGCTCAGGGTCAGCTTCTGAGCCTACAAACGTAGAGCGGTAATTCCTAAACGGGAGAAAAGTTGGCAACTTATTGCAGAGAAGCAGGGGAGACGGGGCAGGAGGTCACAAGGTGACAATAGGGGAAGTGGCGTGGAATATATTCATCTTTCACTTCTTGCTGCACAGCATAGGACATGGGCTGTCCACCCATCTGGGCTTTAATTTCCGTATGCAGAAATGGTTATCATGCTAATATGTCATGGCAAATGACAGTACTCTGCTACAACTGTGTTATGGGGGTCTGTTGTGGTATTTTACTTATACTGAAATGTGATTTTAATTGTATGTTAATAAATAAAGTTGTCTGGGGGTCAGAGCTATTAGAGTCATAGCAAGTGCGTGGCGGCGGTGGCGCACGCCTTTAAGGACCTGGAGGGCGGTACATTCAGGCAGTGACGAGGCAGTCACATGTTTGGGTTTATAACCAATGAGAAGGCAGAACAGAAAGACTTTAAAGACAGACACACAGGAAGTAGGTCTCTCTTGGCTGGAGAGGATCCCTGAATCAGGAAGGGTGAGGCTCTTAGCTCTGACCTCTTGGCTTTCTTCTCTGAATTGGCTCTGTGTTTCTTATTTTATAAGACCGTTGGTTACATCTACAGGGGTCAGATGAAATACTACATGAGGAAGCACCTTGTTTCTTTTTGTTTATTCTTCTCTCATATAGTACATCCTGACCACAGTTTCCACGCCCCCACCCCAGTCCTTCCCTGAGGAAGTACTTTTAAACCGAGAGACGCTGAACAGCCGTCACTTGCTAGCACGACATGGCTGTTCTGTTGCCGTCCATCTCAAAGCTTAGAAATGAATAATGACAATAAAAGTCAATGACGCATACTTACGCATGCCAGGCTGTATTTTAGGCACTTTCTATGTACTAGTCCTTATTTCCCATGACAACCCAATGGATTGTACGATCTTCATTCTGCATATAAGAAACAGAAGCATGGAGAAAGTCAAGCTTCTTGTCCGAGATCACACGACACATAGGTGGCAGAGCAGGGATTTTAACTGAGGGGGTCTCCTTCAGATCCCAGGGAGCTCTGAGATGACCTTGTCACCCTACCACCTACAGAGTGTTTCCCTTCCCAGTCACCTCTGTTGTCCTATGCCTGTGGCTCATGAGTGGCTTCATCTTGGTCCCTCTGGAGGGACATGTTTTTCCTTGTAGACATGTTTACTCTACCAAGTAGAGTTCTGTTTTATAGTATGCGGACCTACCAGGTGGTAGGTGCTTCCTTTTGTTCTCCAGCTACAGGTCTTCAGAGATGCTTCTGTTTGGGGATCCTGGTACACATCTTTCCTCCTTCCCTCCCTCCTCTCCCTTCTTCCCTTCCTTGTGTGTAGTATGTACTGGTACATGTGTTTGTGTGGTTGCCTTTGGAGACTGGAATTTGATGCTGGGAAGCGCTCCTCAATTGTTCCACCATATTTTTTTTTTTTTTGAGAGAACATCTCACAGTGAACTTGGAGCTCACCAATTCACTATAGGCCGACAAGCTCCAGGAATCTCCTTGTCTCCAACTCCCCAGTGCTGGGATTATTGATGTGGGCACCATACCCAGCCTGTATGTGGGTGCTGAGGATCTCAGGCCTGTACAGCAAGTACTTTACCATTTCTCCAGCTCTATAACCGTTTCCTTTTTCCTTCCCTTCCCTTTCCTTTCCTTTTCTCTTTTCTTCCTTCCTTTCTTTCTTTCTTTTTTTTTTTTTTTTGAGACAGTGTTTCTCTGTGTAGCCCTGGCTGTCCTGGTACTTGCTCTGTAGACCAGGTTGGCCTCGAACTCAGAGATCTGCCTGCCTCTGCCTCCCAAGTGCTGGGACTACCGAACTGCTAACCCTTTTCTTTAACAATCTTAGACATGCTGCTGATGCCCGCTGGCTGGCTTTGTCTCTAAGCTGAAGAACCTGTGTGTGTCTGCTCTGTCCTTTTTTCACTCTCTGCTCTCTGTCACTATTTTCTTCCAGAAATTTGTGTACAATGATCATGACTAAATGTTTATTACTTTTTTTGCACACGGTTACTTTTTTTTAATAAATGTATAAAATATATAAAATTTTGTGAATGTATGTCAGCGTCTCTGAGAAAGAAATGTCTTGCCTTCACTCAGAATATTCTTTCTTTCACAGTTTTTGCAGAAAAAAGTCAGGAACGGCTTGGGAATTTCTATGTTTCTTCAGAGAACATCAGAAAAGGTAAACCAGAGCTTGTCCTCAACTTCCCACATATGAACTGAACTGCTAGGAGTATTCCTGTACCAAGAATGGCCACGTGTGGTAGCAGCACTGTGGCATTCACGTAGAGAGATCTAAGTGGTAGCCCAGGGAGATGTCTGAGGATCCCTTCCTGAAGGCAAAGGAAGTGGGGAGAGGCAGGGGTACTCTAGATTATTGTCCAAGCTGACCCCACAGAGGCACTAATAGACAGGTGTCCACGTAGAACAGGGAATTGAGGCTGTTGCCAACAGTGCGGCAGTCGGCCCAGCACCAAGTTTTCACCCCTGGCCCAGCCCTCTTGAACTACCTGCCTTGTCTTTACTAGCTCCACTGCGCTTCAACTTTGACTAAAGTTACTTTCTCGTCATTGGATAACAACCGGGACTTCCGATTTTCCCGAAGACCTTTTAAGGAAGTTTGAAAGGAACCGCCGAGTTCTCCCCATGACCCTTGACTGGTTTCCTTCTATTGAGCATAGGCATTCAGTATCACCCCACTTAAGACTGTTTAGAAAAGCGGCCCCAGCAGCGTCCAAGCATTCAGAAGCATTCCTGAAAGGCAGCAGTCACATGGGAGATCTGGAACACGCTACATGAACTGAGACATACGATGTCAAGTTGTCCTTACATGTCCCAATGCCCTCATCATCTCTGCAAGTAGTTCCCCAAAGACCTGGAGTCGCAGCCCGGAGAGGGACTGACCGTCTTCCAGCCTCTAAAGTAGATAGCTGTCCTTCAATCATAATGAAATAGAGGTTGGCACAGAACAACCCAAGGTCAGCCTGCTGGAAATGAGCTCCTAATTTATACCAGTACCACTGGACCTGGGTGGCAGTTCCTTTGGTATTTTGTGCCCATCCGTCCACAACCATTGTTCAGAAACAGGGCTGAGAGAAGCTCCCCGTCTGGACTCTTCCTGTATATTGTTCTGTTCTGTGAGTGGATTTATGTCTAAAGCACTGAGTCTCAAATAGAGAGCATTTTTCCCTCCCTTCACAGAGGACAGTTAGCAATATTTGGGGACATTTCGAGTTGCTGCTCATTACCCCCCAAGGCACAGAACAAGCCCCCACAACGAAGAGTTTCCCACCCCAAAGTACCAGCAGTCTCTAGGTGGAGAAATACTGGGTTAGATGCCTTCACAGTGAAAGTTCAGTGTGCTCAGCGGGCTTCGCTCCTTCCTTTCATGTGATGGCTTTGTCTGCTGTACTCCAATAGGCTTTGAAACTATCAGCAACTTGCCCTTCCTCATTCCACATCCCCCTACCCCGCCCCCCCATCATGGTTCCAAATGTCATTGTTTCTTCTGGATGTGGCAGACAGTTCCCTGGAGCCTGCCTGTGCCCACCATCATTACGGCCACCCCTCAGGTCTGCTTTTCCCAGCTGGGAGTTATCAAGCTGACTTCTGCTGTTCTTTCCAGAGCCACCCGTGAGGCCGTGGAGGGACAGGCCCCCATCGAGCATCTACGACCCATTCGCTGGGATGAAAACACCAGGCCAGCGGCAGCTCATTACCCTGCAGGAGCAGGTGAAGCTAGGCATCGTCAACGTGGACGAGGCTGTGCTGCACTTCAAAGAGTGGCAGCTCAATCAGAAGAGACGCTCCGAGTCCTTCCGCTTCCAGCAGGTAGCCAGCTCTGCCACTGTGGGGTTGTCACACACACACACACACACACACACACACACACACACACCCCTCAACCAGAAGAGACTCTCCGAGTCCTTCCGCTTCCAGCAGGTAGCCAGCTCTGCCACTGTGGGGTTGTCACACACACACACACACACACACACACACACACACACACACACCCCTCAACCAGAAGAGACGCTCCGAGTCCTTCCGCTTCCAGCAGGTAGCCAGCTCTGCCACTGTGGGGTTGTCACACACACACACACACACACACACACACACACACACACACACACACACACACACACACTCCCCCTGCCCTGCAGTGGAAGAGGCAGCTGCAGCTGCTGTGTATGTCACCATAACTGAACTGCTGGACCTGTGAACACTGTGAGTGTCCTTGTCAGTGGCTGTGCTTAGGAGTGTTCCCTGGCTAAAAGCATTAAGAGGCTGCAGATCAGGAAGAAATTTCCCTGTGTCCCCAGTTCTGCCTCTGCACTGCCGCTGCCTGTACTCGGTCTTCCACCTCCGCTTGACAGCTCTGTTCCTCAGGGCCCCTTTTCCTCCTCAGAGCTGGTCATCAGTCTTTAGGACACGAAGGAAACTTGGAAAGATCCCAAGAAATATGATGAAATGAATGCTACAAGCTGCAGAGTCTTAACCTCCTGAGTTAAAGTCAATCTGTCTGTCTCTATCTGTCTCTCTGTCTCTGCCTCTCTGTCTCTGCTTCTCTCTGTCTCTCTGTCTCTCTCTGTCTCTCTGTCTCTGTCTCTCTCTCTCTCTCTCTCACACACACACACACACACACACACACACACACACACACACACACACACGCTGCATTTTTCTAGGCACCTTGTAAATACAAAGGCACAGATCTGTAAAATGCCAAACACACTGTCCCAGGGGCTGCCCTCTGGGAGGGCTCATATGAGAGGACTGGGGTTCATGGCAGAGTCTTGCTTTATCTGTATGGTTTGAAGATGGTTGTTTTGAGGCAGAGTTTCACTATATAGTCTTGGCTGACTTGGAACTCACTATGTAGACCAGGCTCAAACTGCCTCTGCCTCTCAAGTGCTGAGATTACAAGCATGTACCACCATGCCCAGCTGGTGTGAGGATTTCTATGAGAAAATAAACAACTTCACACACACACACACACACACACACACACACACACACACACACACACACACACACACACATATTATGTTCATATATTCATATTAAAAATGAGGAAATCAGGCCCATGGGATTAAGGGACATATTCAAGGCCACTTTTCTAGTGAATGATAAGGTCTCTCCAGTGATGTAATACAATCACGGGTCTCTCTGCATCTGACATGACAGGTACTGGGCTGTGGAGACATCTGACCCTGGGAGGGGAGCAGTGCCTTTTGGGGGAAGGCGTAGATGAGGTGGTGAGAATCAGGGGCAAGTCAGAAGGCAGCTGGGTTGAGCACAGAGAGTCACACATCAGGCACTGTGCTCCAGGTTGGCTGGACCAGTCTCTTTGGCTCCTCACAGTGCAAGTGTAAGGGAGATAGTATGGCCTCTGAAAGCAGGGGCTCACACTGGGGTCAGATGCAGACTCACAGGCTGGCTCTAGACTCCATACTCCCTTCCCTGTGCCTTCTACCACACGTCCTTAACTCTGCCAGCTTTGTGTTTTTGACGTGAGAACCCTCTTTACCAGGTGCATCCCTCCCTAAAGGGTCTGAAGGGTGGTGGCATCCTGAGGTGTTGAACACAGGACTCCAGGCCCCTTTCGTTCAGGAGTCCTAGAACTGCTGCCATCCTAAGCAAAGGCTACCCTTGGCCCAACACTGGTTTGTTTTTTCACTCTTCTCTAAGTCCTGTGACCATGTGTCACAGTAGTTACAAGCTATCTTTGGAGCTAGCAGCCCAAGTGACCTCCCTATTCTGTCACTTGCGGCTGGATGACAGGGGTCTGCTGTGCCTCTGTTTCCCCACTTCTGAAATGTGAAGGGAACGGGGAGAGTGTGTATGTAGGAAAAGCCTTTCACATGCCTGGTGCAAAGTAAATGCCAGCTTTCTCCCTGTATCAATATCCAAGTAGCTTCTTTCCTGCACACAGATTTGTTCAGAACTCCTGGATGCTTTCTGGGGTTCATATTCATAATGGTAGGAAACCCCAGCTGAAGTACTTGTAAATCTATGTCCTGACAGCCTCCCCTGTCCGGGCCTCGAACGTGTTGGCTGATCCTGGTACACTCCCCTTCACTTCCCTTTGCTTCTGTCTGCTTCTGTCTCCTTCATCCCTGCCCCTTGTGAGTGGGCACTGCCCAGGCTCTCTTTAGCTCTTTCTTTGTACAGACAACATTTGCGTCTGGCTCCGGTTCCAATTGCAGCCATTAGCTAGGCATATTCTCCTGCGGTGCACTCGACCTGAGCTTGTCCAGTGAAGTAGCTTACTTTCTGCTTATCTCTCAAGGCCCCAGACAGAGGTTGGTGTACTCCCACTCATATGTAGTAGCTGGAGGTCTCACCCACTCCTGTTCTGGGGTGTGTCTTCTCTGTGTCTTTCCATGTCTCCCCTAGCCATGTCCCATTGTTGGCCCTTATTACCTGCATCAGGCTAGCTACCTGGCCAGTAGATTAGTCTCCTTGCCTCCACCTCCAGATAATCAGAACTTCGTCATGATGGCCATCTTATAACTTTCTTTGTTCCCGTAATGCCTTCTGGACAAGGTTCAGTGTCGCTAGCCCACAACTGCAGACCAACCAGCTCTTTCAGTCAGGTTTCCTGTGGTTCCCTCACATCCACCTGCTACTCCAACCAGACTGTTTAGACATTTCCCCAGGGTACTGTGTGCGCAGATTCTTAACTTCCCTGAGATGCCTAGGCACTGTTGCTGTGGGCTGACTTAAGATAGAAACAAATCTTGACCTTCGTGTATCCAACCAACATTTATTGAATGACTACAGTGGCCCAAATGATTGAATTATAGAAAGGTACAAGACCTGGTCTTTGGAAAGTCCAGTGTCCCTGAAGAGACAGGGTCCATATGTGCACACATATGCATATGCTGTATGCAAGGCCATGTAGCCCAAGTGTGAGGTGGTTGATATGGACAGGACTAAGGCCTGGGGCTACCTGGGGAAGGCTTCAGGAAGGTAACCTTGGCCCAGGCCTGGGATAGATTTATGGAAACTAGAGTCCCTCAAGTTCAGAGGACTAAGGAGAGAACACAGTCAGAGGCAGGGAAGAATTCGAGTCTGTGAGCATGTCAGGGATGGGGCTGCCTATGAGGCACACATGGAGGAGGGCAGTGGGCTCCCAGGCTGAGAATGGGACTGGGCATCTGAAAGCACACTCTACTGTAGAAAAAAATGGCACATTTCAGGCTCAATGTATTAAAGACTTGAGTTTCTCTGGGGGCAATCTTGAAAGATGTGACTGTAGTGTGCTAGCCCCTGCACAGGGCATAAACTAAGAACGGAATTCTAATGTCCAAAGGCATCACTCTGCTAGGTACTTAAACAACGAACAAATTATTTTCCAGGAAAATCTTAAAAGACTAAGAGACAGCATCACCCGAAGACAGAGAGAGAAGCAAAAATCCGGAAAGCATGCAGGTAGGTGGCGTCTCAGTGTGCTGCATCGCCAGTGGGTGGCTGTTGCTGCTACCCTTGACTGTCCCTTCTGCTGTGGCCTGAGTGGACAGACTGCTTGCCCAGCTCCTGTTTGCACATCCGGGTCCTTCACTAGATGGGGAGAGCCATTGAGATGATGGTTGTGTTTTCTCCCTTCTGTAAGTGCTGCAGTACTGGGAAAGGCATGCCCAGCCAGTGAGGGAATGAATGGGTGGCACCCCCTCCTATCTGAAGTGGATGGTTATACTTTCTCTCTTGGCTCCAGTCTTGGCAATCAGGAGACCGTAGGAGCCAACAGAGCAGAGAAAGCCCCACTCTCCTGAGAGCGGGCAACCTCTACCCCCAGTTCCTAAGGACACACTATGCAATAGTAGGCCATGAGTGGCTGTTGCATGCACTATGGACAGGCTCTTCTGTCCCCTCCAAACCCCTCATGACACCAGCCATGTGACACCAAGCATCCTGAGCAAGGACCTGCCTTCAGGAGGTTGGGCCTCTGTGCCCTGCTCTAGCCAAACTTTTGGCAAGAGGAGCCGTCAAGAAAAGGTTCTGTAGGAGCCCCTTCCATGCAGAACTAAGCAAAATCAGCCCGACTTGTGTGTGTAACGGCCGTCAGTTGGCTTCTCATGAGCCTGGACATTTTCCGTCATGGGTTTCTTGCTCAGACCTCTTTCTCCACACCTGCATTGTTATAACTGGGCTGTGTGGCTCCGCCCAACAGCCCTTCTCTGGGAAGCCTCTGGGCCACCGTAGGCTTCTGTATTGTGTCCTCACTCAGGACATCTGGGGAGCCTGGTGCCCTGGCATGTCTCTTTACTGCTCCAATTGTCGTTACTTCATTTCTTCACTCCTCGGATTCTGGCTCCAAGGTGCAGCCTTAGTTTGGCTATTTCTCCTGTGCCGTGGCTGTAGCCAATCTACCATCATCTCTTGGTGGAACTACTACCTTAGCTTCTGCACACATCTCCACCCTTGTCCACTCTCACCCCTCTACAGTTCATCCTCCAACGTAAAGCCAGTGTCCTTTGTAAATAAAGTATCGTAGGACTGGGTGCAACGGCAAATTACTTTAATCCCGGGGCTTATGAAGCAGACACAGATCTCTGTGAGTTTGAGGCCAGCTTGTCTACACAATGAGACTCTATCACAAAAAAATTAATTAATTATTAATTTTTAAAAATAACAAACCACTAGGGGATAGAAGGATCGCCCAGTGGTTAAGAGTTTGTGTGTAGTTCACAAACCATGTGTAACTCCAACTCCAAGGAATCTACTTCCCTCTTCTGGCCTCTGTGGGGAACTGCACTCATGTACACATTAACCCTCACACACAGACACATAGTTAAAAACAACAGTAATAATGCCAAAAATAAAATATCAGAGTGTCCCATCCTCTGCTCTAAGCACTCCAGGGGCTCCTGTCCCACTCAGAGGAAAGACAGACTCTCTGCTGTAGCCTCTAAGGCTCCACATTATGTGATCTCTGGACTCGTTCTCCATGAACTCCAGACCCAGGCCTGAGCATTAACAACTCCATGGTGCTCTAACAAGCAAGCATAGGTCTCCCTTAGGGTCTTTGCACTTGCTGCTTTCCTCCACACCCCTACCTGCTGCCTCCTTTCATCCACCAAAGATGATCCCCTACACCCTGCTTCCTGTTCTCCCGTTCTCCCTGTTCTCCTGGAGCATGGACCAGGATTTCCTTAGTCTTCTGGTGATGGACCAGCATCTCTCCTCCCTCTTACCATAAGCTCTGTGAGGGCAGGAATATGCATGTTTTGTGCCCTGCTCACTCCTCAGTCTGCAGCACCGCCCTGATGGAGATCTGGAAGTCTGTGCTGGGATGAGAGGTTTCAGCCAAATGTCTGCTGACACCAGTCACTCCACACAGCCACCAAGTATCAGCACCCAGCTCAAGAAGAAACCCAGGGTCCACCGTGTGCGGTCTCCTAGTTTATGACTCAGTTGTCTTTTTCCTTATGGAGGTGTGGTTTTCCCATGATGCCTAGCACAGTGGTTTTTCAAAAGTAGTTGGCTTAGAGAATACTAATGATTTTGACTGTGTAAGGAAGAGGGGTCAGGGAGGTCATTTCTGGCATTTCTTTTTGAGTATCTAGATTTTAAATGTATCCCCCAGCCCCACCCCAGGCTCAACATGTCTGCCTTGCTGGTAGAGAGGAGAGGGCTGACATGGTGGAAAGTCAGGCTTGAGATCTGCAGTTACCTGGGCTCAGAAAACAGGGCTCTAGGTGGGAAAGGACTGCAGTGCTTTATAAAATAGAGCGTTGCATGCAAAGACAGAAACTCCAATGGAGTGAACTCTGGTCAAGCCTTTAAGCACAGGCCATACTGGCCTGTGATTTGCCGGTGACTCCAGTGTCTGAAGGCCAGGAGGGTACAGTCGTAGACTCTCATGCACTCAGGGGTCAGTGGTCTGGCTCAAGAACTGAGACTTCTGGGCCTCACTGTAGCTCTCCCCCGCCCCGGGCTCCATCTGGTGTCACTGGACATTGGAAACCAGGTCTGCACCCAGCCACGCTGAGAGCAGAGGGGCACAGACATAGTCTTGGGGCAAGCAAGTTTGGGTTGGATTTGGGTTGGATTTCTGCATAGTGCTAACTGCTTTGGAGCTATCGGCAAAACCCTTCACTTCCCTGAGCCTCAGTCTTCATCTGCACGATGGAAAGTTAGCAGGGCTGTTGCAATGGGCAAGGATGGCACAGGCCTGGCCCATGGAAGAAATCCAAAAATCACACTTTCCTGTGAATCCACAGAGGCCACACATATGGGCTGGTGTCTTCCGAAACAGAACCTTCTAGAGTAAGTGCTCTGGGCTGGGACTTGTCCAGCCCAAAGCTCGTACGTTTTCAAATATTTTACTGAGTTCAATCTGAGCACTGTGGCACACACCTATAATCCCAGCGCTTGGAAGGTTAAATCAGAAAGATCACAAGTTCTAGACCAGCCTGGGCTACAATGCAGGACCCCACAAATTTCACCCAAGGCTTATCAGGGTCTAAATAATGGCTTCCACCCACTAATACCTGTAGTCTAAATCAGAATGATCCATGTGTGAAGAAGCATGGCCAGCTTCTTCCCCCCTTTTCCAAATCCTCTGACATGGAATTTTGCTTTGGGGAAGGGTAATAATTTTTACTATTTCTATGCCAGTGACTATAATTAGTACCACTAATATGAAAAGATTAAACTATGTATCTTTGGACACTGTGTTAGTTAACTTTCCATTACTGTAAAAAATAACTGAGCTAATCAAGTTATAAATAAAGAAAAGACCTGGGGCCGTCAAGATGACTCTGTGGGTAGAAGGCTCTTATTGCTAAGTCTGGTGACCCAAGTTCAGTCCTCAGGACTCACACGATGGGAGGAGAGAACTAATTCTCCTGGGTTGTTATCTGAATTTCTACCCTCTGCGCCCATAAAGAGTGTTTGTTTGTTTTTGTTTTTTTGCTTTTGAGACAGATTTTCTCTGTGTAGCCTTGGCTGTCCTAGAACTCTCTTTCTGTAGACCAGGCTAGTCTCAAATTCAGAGATCTGCCTGCCTCTGCCCCCAAAAGGCATGTACCACCACTGCCCAGCAAATGTATTTTTTTTTAAGAAAAGAAAAACAGGTTTATTTTGGCCTACAGTTTTATAGTTTTGAGTCTACGATCGGTTGCCCTGTTCCGTCATAGCCTGGGATGAGGTTGCACATGCAGAGAGCATGGTAACACAAAATTGTCTCCCAGCTGGGAAAGGAAACAGCAGGGGGAATGGGCTGGGGTCTCACTGACCCCTTCAAGGGCGACCTTCTATAATCTAAAGACCTCTCCTTGGCTCTGCCTTTTAAAGCTTCCACCACCTCACAGTAGCACCGTGGTGGGACCAGTCCCTTAGCACATGAGCCTTTAGGGGACATTCCAGGTCCGGCTCAAACAGACACAGAGGAATGGCTCAGGATGGCAAGCAGTCCGTCTGGGGAGATTGTACTACCTATCAACCCAAGAGTAGCCTTGCTTTTCATTCTTATTGGGATAAAATATAAATAGCAAAGACGGAGAGGTGGCTCAGGGGTTAAGAACACTTGCTGTTCTTGCACAGGACCCAGGCGGTTTCCAGAACTTAGATGATCGCTTACAATTATTTGTAACTCCAGTTCTAGAAGATCTGGTGCCTTGCTCTGGCCAGGGACACCAGGCACTGGGTAGTAGGAAGTTGGACCCTGTCCTTTGGCATGAGGCAGAAGATATCAGAGCAGCTGCCAAAGAGAAGGCGTCATTTATGGTTGGGTAGATATGACTTATTGAACTCTGTAAATGTCTACTATGAATTTACATATTGGCTTGCAATGCCCGTGTCTGTGGGTTTTCCCACTGTACTCCTTAGGGGCCTCGGGGCCTCTCTATGTGTGCTTGTGGGGCCAGGGTAAGAACTGGCTGGGGTTGGAAGAGAAGAAGTAGATTAGGATCCCCAGGGTGGAGGTCAGTTACTCTACCTTGACCATCCCAGATCCTTTTGAAAACCTGTCCTCAGTGTTAAGCTTCTGTGCCACCGGAGGAAATAACTCTGTTGAAAATATTGGCATTCATCTCACTGACCAACAAAAACTTCGGGGTTGATGAGTGGCATGTCCGTCTGGGAGACCTTTTCAAAGAATGGAACTTACTCTAAACCCAGAGTTTCAAATATGGAAACTCTAGTTGCTTTAGAAAATAACTATCATTTTTCTTTAATTGGGGTTGGAACACCAAGGACCTAGAATCCTTGAAAATGGGTCCTTCATTCCTAGTCTTCGGCCCCAGGGAGTAGCTTTGTTCTTTGTAGTACATGCAGTCGATGGCACAGGAAATCAGCTGTAAACGTGGAACTTGGTGGATGCTGTGGCCCCGCGGGAAGATAGTCAATATTTGTGTTCTGGGTATGTCCTGGGAGGCAGAGCCAGCCAGCCGAGGCCCAGGAAACCTGGATTCAGCTCCTCATGTTATTGCTGAATCAGTTCTGTATCTGGGACCATTCCTTTACCCAGTGTGTGACTCAGTTTCCTCATAGGATTATAATCACCTACTGAATGGAAAAGTCCCAAAGCACAAAGGGAAGTAGTAATGCAGATGAATGCACTTCAGGAAAGCTATGGGTATAATCATGAAAATTGATCCTGACAGTGTTTCTTCAGGCAAAGAGCGGGGGTGTTTTAAAAACATTTAGCCTGGCCCTGCATTTTTGAACCTTTGGCTTCTGGTCTTTTTCTTCCTATGTGTTTTACTTTCCTTCTCTATAAAAAATGCCACCTCAAAGTTAATTAGTCAGACTTAGAGTGACTTTTTTTGAGGGTAAATAAAAGCTGAGAAGGAAAGAAAGAACTGCTATATCCACATGGGCTGTGAGACGCCCCGTTCACCCCATGAAAGCCTGCCTTGGCCACGCTCTGTGCTCAGGGCAGTGAGAATGGGAAGGGCTTCTTCTGCAGTGTAACCAAAGAGCCTGGGCCCGAAAAACACGCCCTATCCCATGAAGGAGCTGGCTATCAGTAGGCCCCTGGCCTACCCCTAGAACCAGTTTCTCTAGAATGAGGAAGGCTGGGGCCTATGAAAGCCAGTAATCCACATATCAGGTGTTCTTTTGCAGGCTGTTCTCTGTGTCCGGTCCCCCCTGCCCTCACACTGCTCTTTCCTACTGTTCTAGTTTACTCATTAGCTTTCTTGGCGGGTCTCTGGCTTTGGCACGAGGAGTCACCTCTGACTTTCCTACCACACTCGTTCCGTGGAAGAACAGAGTGGAGAGAGGCAGTCCCCGGAAGCGAGCACATGGTCCCAAGGCAGCCTCCTCTTTCACCCCTGCTCCCATGGCTTCCCTTCCTACCTGCCTCACACCCCCCTGGGGAGAAAGCTGATGATACACCAGGCATTTCATTCTGCTCACTAGCGTGAGGTATTTATGCTTCCAGGACCCTGGGGTAGACATCTCAAGAGGGCTAAAGACAAACCACTGGCAGTGCCCAGCCTTGAAGGGGTCAGGTCGACCCTAGCTGGGTAAGGACTGTGCCTTTACCATGAATCAGCCTCAGAAGTCACAGTCTTTCTAAGCATGGAAGACTTTGGTCACACACTCTCTGGGCCACCGCTGTCAGGGTAGGTTGCCCATCCCATACCCCTCAGCTGTCAGCCATAACAAATTCAGGGAGCAAGAGGCTCTTGACCGTAGGAGTGGGGAAGGGCCTGGACTCCAGAGCCAGGGTCCACATCTCAGTTTGGTCCTTCCAACTGTGCACTGGGGAGGCAGCTTCACTCTTCTGTGCCTTCTTTTCTTCTGGGAGTGATAGTAACAGTGCAGGTTTCTTGGGTTTTATGAGGATTCAACCAACTAAAACCATGGGAACTCTTCGAATGAGCTGGTGCATGGGGTCATTTATTACCATCAGTGGCATTCATGATTCCTTCCTTAGACAGGGGTCTAATTGAGAGAGGTTGGCTGCATAGCACCTGAGTGGTGGGGCTAGGAGCCCAAGCCTGACCTAAGTGCATCCCCTTTCTGCTCTCTGAAGTGGAAGAACTCTTCTGCCTATTCCTCATGCTCTGCCATCCCTTCCCTCTGCTGGGCCACACTGGATTCTGTGGCTTTTCAGTGCTGAAGTAGGATAAGACTCCAGGGTCTCCCCTCTCTCCTTCAGGCCCAGGCCCAGCAGGCAGGCGGACAGTGAGCATGAGAGACATTTATCTATGACAGCCAGCCTGAATCTCCTTCTCCCTTCTGGTTCCAGATCTGGAGATCACAGTGCCAATCAGGCATTCACAGCCCCTGCCTGGAAAAGTGGAGTTTGGAGTGTATGAGAGCGGCCCCAGGAAGAGCGTGTTTCCCCTCAGGACGGAGCTGAGACGTGGAGACTGGAAAACAGACAGCATGTCCAGTACAACAAGTGAGCAGCAAGCTAGAGGCATCCTCAGGACTGTGCTCCAGCTGGCGCTTGCAGGCTTTGACAAACACTCGTCTGTCCGTCTGTCTGTCTGTCTGTCTATTTCAAGACAGGGTTTCTCTATGTACCTTTTAGCTGTCCTGGAACTCACTCTGTAGACCAGGATGGCTTTGAACTCACAGAGATCCTTCTGCCTCTGCTTCCCAAGTCCTGGGATTAAAGGTGTATGCCACCACGGCCTGGCTTGGCAAACACTTCAGGAGCCCAAGATCTCAACTGTGACCTGATTTGGTTTTGACAGGTGTGAAGTATGTAGACGTGTTGGCCTGTGGCATTTGCCCAATGGTGTGATAATTCTTAGAGTACTTCCTTTTTATAGATAGCTGAACCTAGTGGTTGTCAGCAGAGGTGCAGAGACGCAGCCCAGCCCTGCTCCTCATGTCCCTTTCTTTTCCATCTTTCTCTCCTGCCTTACAATAATTCTTAACATTGATTGGGCATTTACCGAAAGTGAATTGTCTTCATCGATCATTTAATGACCACAAAACCTCTACAGTGTAAATTCATGACCTCTTTTTGCTGAGGAGGAAGTGTTCAGGCTTAGTGCCATGTCCCAGGTTGTATCTAGTAGAGCTGAAGGGGGCTGGGATTTGAACTCGGTCTGGAGCCAAGCCAGAACTCTTCACCGCTGTTCCTGCTTCTTCCCCAGATGTGCTAAGGGGAGGCCAAGGGCATCTCATCAGAGCTGTAGACAACAATAGACTCAAATTTGAGAAGTCCAACTTCTGCACGGGTGGTTCAGGGTTTAATTAGGATGCATCTTTGTTTTGGTGAGGAAGCATGAATGGGCGTCTGATTGTGACAGACAAGACCTGGTGTGCAGGCTGCAGGGCACGGGACTCTGTTTCTGTATCCTGGGCTGCATTTGCTGACATGCTGGCTTCACGCGCACCATCCATTGAATATCTTGTCTGCTCTGTACTTCACTGTTATCCAAACAGTTGAAAAAGTGTTGAAAGGTGAGAGAAGATTTCAGGACTCAGAGCTCCTTCGAAGTCAGGCAGAGAATCCACAAATGAACGTAGGTTAACAGACTATCCAAACCACTTGTGATCTTTTTTTTACACCACAGCCTCCTTGAGAATTCACTGTGTGTTCTGGATCTGTTTCCCAGAAAAACCTGTCTGTCTGGACCCCTCCACATACAAATCACATACATGCACACATACCTACAAACACCTATACATGCACACATACACAATTTTTCTCACCCAAGGACACAGGTCAAGAATCCTCATTATATATATTTCCCAGAGAGGGAAATTCTTTTGCTAAAGGTTAAACAGCCAGGTGACAGTAGAATCCAGCTTGTCTCCTTTACCTAATAATCCTCACACCTTGACCCGTGGAAACACATCCAAAGCCTGTCATGTGACTACATGGGAATGTAGACTGGACAAGAAGAACATTTCCCCACACACGATGGGGGCAGTATTGTATGTCTAAAGACTGCCTGTGCCAAAGGCAACTTGAGAATCCCATCAATTCTGATATTAGAAGCCGGAGAGAATTCCCAGGGATTACAGGCTGCAGAAGAAACTAGAGGCACATGAGAGAGGAGAGAAGTGCCAGAACCTTCTCTTGTGGGGGCTCTGCTCCCCATGGCAAAAGGGAGCCATAGTCAGGAAATCTTAAATCTTAAATATGAAATGCTAGGTTTTTTGTTTGTTTGTTTGGTTGGCTTTGGTTTTTTGTTTTGGTGTTAGGTGCTGTGATTGGAAAGTTGTTCTCTGTGTGTTTCACTTTGGGATAGCCTGCAGTGAGGACAGGGTGGACCAAGTGAGTTGTTGCCCAGAAGTGGCTAGCTTGTGGGGCTAGGAAGTGCTAGTTAATGCCAGACCAAGGGCATACACCCTCCTTTGTGGCCACGGATCAGGGCTGGTTCTTGGGGGTAGTTTCTGCTGTGTAACAACCCTGACAAACTTAGCTGCTTGAAAGACAACCATTTATTTACGCCCAATCCCACAGCCTGGGCACAACTCCAGAAGGAACGGCTTGTGTCTTCTGTTAGTAAACTGCAAAAACTCTGGGTTTGGCGTCCCAGTTTTCAGCACCAAAATGTTAGTAAGTTGCACGTTTTGCAACTCTGTGGGTTTGGTGTCCTGGATTTTGGCACCAAAATGTTAGTAAATTGATGGCTGAAACTGCAAGGAGACAGTTCAGCCTGGGAGGGCGAGATATCCTGGACACCCCGAGCTGCTTAGAACAACAGCTCTACCCTGAAGGTATCCCAGACACCTGGAGCTGTGTAGCACAGCTGTGATGGCTGAAATTGCAAGGAGACAGTTCAGCCCTGGAGGGCGAGGTATCCCGGACACCTCGAGCTGCTCAGAACAACAGCTCTGCCCTGAAGGTGTCCCGGACACCTAGAGCTGTTTAGCACAACTCTGACAGCTGGGACTGCAAAGAAACAGCCCAACCCTGGAAAGGAAATTTTTCTGACTTCTCGGGAGAGTCAGGCCTGGAACTACTTCAGCAAGGAAGGGTATCCTGACTCTTCAGGAAAGTCAGGATATACCTGGTGTGATGGGGGATGTTCTCCCCACAGGACACAGCAATCCTGCTCCTCTCCTGGAGAGCCGCAATCTCCAGCTCAGTGTTACCAGCTCTCTCTTGCTCAGTCCACTATGGGACGTCTTAGCAAGGTTCTTCTGTTCAGCTCTCCCTTGCTCAGTCCACTATGGGATGTCCCAGCAAGGTTCTTCTGTGTACCAGTGAACAAAGGTCTTCACCCAAAACTCTTTTGAGAAAGAGATTTATTTGGGAAGGAGGAGTCCAAGAGAGTGGCTGCCTGTACCAGGGTGGAGAGAACAGCTCCCTTTTTAACTGACTAGGCAGGGTGGTTTTTATAGGAAGTCTGGTGGGTGGAGTCAACTCCAGGCCCAGGGTTCTACTATCCTGCTCTGTGATTGGTTGGTTTCACAAGTCAGTTGGGCAGGGGCAGAGATGGCTCTGATCTGAGCTAAACTGTGTTTCTCTCACTGGCCTTATCTGAGCCATCCTTCCCTAATTCTGGGCTCCAGGGTCAGGGTGGGTTTCTTTAGCCAGCCCCTTTTCCCTACACCTTCTACACGTTCAGTGAGCAAGAGTCACCTGGATGACTGTGATCAGCTGGGGCATGCAGAGTGGCCTCATCTTTTCCAAGGCTTTACTCCACACGACCTTTAACTCAGCAGCCTGAACTTCTTACCCAGCGAGGGAGTCTGGGAAGACAGGACAAGCCCATTGTGCAAGAGCCTGTCAAGCTCTGGCTTTTGTCACATGTGCTAATGTTCTATTGGCTAAAGCAGGTTGGATGGCTGAGTCTGGAGTAAGAGTGGAGGGCACACAAAGGCATGGGCACTGATGGGGGTGATGTTCACTGTGTGTGTGGGGGGGTGTCACTAGAGATTAGTGTACTGCCTTAAAAGTAAAGACGACAAACGAGAATGTCAGCTTCTATCAGACGGTTGCTCTTTGCCAGGCCCATGATGAGCATATCCCTGGGTGACCTAGTTCATCCAAGACAGCAAAGCTTGTAGTTTCTAGATAGCAGTTAGGAGCTAGAAAACATGCCTTGAGTCTTCTGGCAACTGAGCAGAGGATCTGGGAGTCATATCCAGATTTGACCTTGCTATTACCCAGGGGAAGCACCATCTTCCAAATAGAGCTAGTTCATTAGTAGGGAGGGAGAGTGGGGGAAGCCAGACTCAGAGCCACCAGCTGCCCTTTACCCTGGAGTCACACCCTGCGAGCACCACTATTTTTATTATGACACAGCTGTCATGTCTTGGGAACCACAGAAAGGCAATTGCGGGTTAAACCTGGTTATAACTAAGTAATTAAGACCCAGTAATTAGTGATATGTTTAAGAGAACAAAAGCTTGATTGTGGAACACAGTTGACCTTCTTGTAGATTATCTGGCCCAAGGGTTATATGGTCATTTTTTCCCCTCTCTCTTTTATACTCACCGGAGACAGAAAGATTAAAAGAACCAGATCCTGTCTGTTGAGGCTTGTAATGGAGGAAAGTACAAAAACAGCATGAGTTAGATGCTAGTCTGAGCCTTCTTCCCTGACAACAGAGATGCAGCACTGTCTCCCTCCCCCTGCCATGAGAGCAGAGTATAGGGCCAAGACCAGAGAGTGTTACCAACTGTGTAGCCTAGGGAACTATGGGTCAGTCATGAGCCCAGAGGGGAGATACTATCAGGGGGCTGAGGTTTAGAGGCAAATATTGTGGTTATAGGTTTAGAAATGCCAAGGGAAGGGATAATGGGAGCTGATGAGTATGAATTTCCAGTCATGGAACCGGTGCCTATGAGGGCTTTTACTTCTTGCTGATGGAGAATCTTCAGAACACTGTGGGGTTCACTGTGGAGACTGTGAGAGATAGTAAATGATGACACTTGAAAGCTCGGGCACAGGGCATGGGGAGCCAGAAGCTCAGGCACGGGGCATGGGGACCCGGAAGGTCAGGCACGGGGCATGGGGACCCGGAAGGTCAGGCACGGGGCATGGGGACCCGGAAGCTCACAGATTGTTTCTAGCTGGGGAATCTGGAGAGTTTTGATAGCATTTGTTCCAAGCATGGGTTCTGAGGAGGTTTGAGCCTTGGGGGCAGCAGTTGGCTGGAGGAGGGGAAGAAAGGACATTTTGGTGGGTGAGCAGGGTTATGAGTGTAAATTGAATAGAAAGAGGCTGGGTCAAGTGTTCCTAAAGAACAAACCAAATCCCCCGGGTTAGAGAAATATTTTGACAGATTTAAAAACTGCGTTGAGCCGGGCGGTGGTGGCGCACACCTTTAATCCCAGCATTCGGGAGGCAGAGGCAGGCGGATCTCTGTGAGTTCGAGGCCAGCCTGGTCTACAGAGCAAGATCCAGGAAAGGCGCAAAGCTACACAGAGAAACCCTGTCTCGAAAAACCAAAAAAAACAAAAAACAAAAAACTGCGTTGAGGGCTGGAGAGATGGATCAGTGATGTTGAGCACTTGATGGTTCAATTCCCAGCACCTACATGGTAGTTCCTAGTCATCTGTAACTCCAGTTCCAGGGGACCTGATCCCCTCTCCCGACCTTGAGAGCACCAGGCACACATGTGGTACATACAATGCAGACAAAATACTCACACATAAAATAGAATGAATAGATCTAATAAAATGCTTTTAAATCTGGGGCTGGAAAGATGACTCTTCAGTTGATAGCACTTGCTACTTCTGGAGAGGACCCAGGTTCAGTGTGTAGCCCCCATATGACAGTTCACAGCCATCTATAACTTAATTTTCAGGGGCTCTGACACCATCTTTTAACCTCTGTGGACAACAGGCATGCACATGGTGCACAGACATACAAGCAGACAAACACATTCATAAAATAAAAATAAATATTTTTTAAAAAAATTTGCCTCCAATAACACACACTTGTAAGCTCAGCATTTGGGAAACAGAAACAGGAGGATGGCCACAAGTTCAGGGCCAGCCTTGTCTACATATATAGCAAGCTCCATGCCAGCTATGGCTAGGCAATGAGACTCCACCTCAAAACACAAACTTAAATCCTAAAATTCATCTCCTTAGTTCTACCTGATTTTACACTGACTATCACACTGAATAACACACATTTCCAGAGAGTTCTATGAGCTAGTGCTATTTTAATAATACAGGTAATAAATTCCTAACTGAAAAGGTTTTCACACAGAATTCCTACTGCGAGCGTAAATTATACGTTTGAATTTGCACTGTGTATTTCTGTTTTTGTAGTTCTGGGGATTGGACCCAGGACCTTGTGCATGCTAGCAAAAGCTTTACCGCTGAGCCACACCCACAGCCATGCCTTTTGTCTGGTGATGGCACGTAATCTCTTATTCGAAGGTGCATCTGTGTCCTGCATACACCCCCATCCTGTAATTCTTAATTAAGCAGCAAGACCATGGTAACAAAACCAGCTTGCAGCTTTAGAGCAACTGAGACCCTGAGTACCTCTGCTTCTGTGTCTGCCAGATCAAAGCTCTAATATCAAATAGGATTTTCAAAGGGATTAAACGGCAATCATGCTCTGGAAAGCACTCCGCGAGCGGTAAGTCCTGGGTAAATGGTAGCTATTAAGCCCAAAGTGGTCATCAGAAAGCAAACCATTCTGTGTGATGCTGACAGAAAAACTGAACTCTAATGAAACGGCTTAAGGTGGTTACACTTTGCAGCCTCTTGTCTTCGTGGTTTGTGTACTGTTTCTATCGCTATAAATAACTTAGGGCTGCAGCTCCGCATCTCGCTTTCTCCTGAGAGAATCCACAGTCCCGCTGATGTTGTTTCTGCTCTTTAGGCAGCACAAGTAACCGATCAAGCACAAGGAGCCTCCTCAGCGTGAGCAGTGGGATGGAGGGTGACAATGAGGTGAGAGTCTGGACTTCCACTCTGTCTCTTTGGTCTCGGGGGTCATTTGATCACAAGAGAGAGGAATCCATGGGGGAAGGAAGCCACACACCAAAGGTCACACGTTGCAGGATGCTGTTCATATGAAATAATGTAGACTGGGAAAATCCAGAGGGACAGAGTGAGGGTTGGTGGCCGGCAGGGATGGAGGGCGGAGGGAATGGAAAGAACTGCTTAATGAGTTTGGGGTTTTCCTTGCAGGTGAGGATAATGTTTTGAGACTAGATAGAGGTGGTGGCTGCATAAAACTATGAATGTGACAAAGCCATTTTACTTTGTAATGGTTGACCTATGGCTATATGGATTTTGCTTCAGTATAAAGGAAGGAAAGTGAGGAAGGGGGGAGCATGGATAGAGATAGATAAATCTACCCAGACTACTGAAATCAGAAGTGGGTGTCTGCAGGAAGGAGCTGTGGGAGAGCTGGGGGTTCCAGGGGGCAGTATCCTGCTGGGCCTAGATCAGGAGCCTGCGTCATGCTGTATGGAGCCATGGGATTGTCCTGTATGTCCCGGGTCCAGGGTATTTGGTCTCTGATTTCACCCCTGTCTGTACACTGGCCTTTCCTGCATTTCTGCATGGATGGTGGCATGGTCTCCAGACAGCGAGGAGTCTCCTGAGCCGAGAGGTTCAGCGGCTCTAGGGGAAGGCCACATTTCAAGTTGACCCATTGGTGTCAGTGTCTGTCTTGACCTGCTGACCGGTGGCTGGTTTGAGCCCAAGGGGTCATGTGAGTCACCACTAACCCTGAAGACTCGGGAGAATGGGTCTTAGGGAAGACACTCCTGTAAACTTGCAGGCGGTATTAGCAGACAGCAGACCACACTTGGAGAAGCAAGGATTTTGAGTTTAGGCAATTTGTGACAATCTGGGTAAAGCTATGTTCCTAGACTACACCAGAAGGATGCAGAAAACTACCATTGGCACTGGGTTGGCTCCCGGTTTGGGAACAGCCTAACGATGGCGAGGGCTGTCCCTTGGTGCCCAGCTACGGATGTTCATGTGCTTTCTGTGATAGCCACCTTTGTTTTCATCTTGCACGCTACAGGATAATGAAGTCCCTGAAATCACTCGCAGTCGCAGCCCAGGTCCTACCCAAGTGGACGGAGCACCAGTTGTGACCGGAACACCGGTTGTGACCCTTGAGAGGCCCCCCAGGGTGCCTCCTCGAGCTGCTTCACAGAGGTAACACTGAAGTAGATGTGAACTTTCCTTCTCACTCTCTTAACTGTAAAGGCGAAGAGGATTTAGGACCATCTAGACCAAAGAACGAGGACAGAGCTAATGGAAATACCTGTAGTTGACATATTTCACCATGGTCTCTTCAGTAAAAAGTGATACTTTATTCTGTTGCGAATATCAGTATATCATAACTTTTTGTTTGCTTCTTTTGCCATTGATTTTAAAGCAGGCTTTATTTTATTTATTTATTTATTTTGTTTTTTTTCAAGACATGGTTTCTCCGCTTTGGAGCCTGTCCTATAACTCACTCTGTAGACCAGGCTGGCCTTGAACTCACAGAGATCCGCCTGCCTCTGGGATTAAAGACGTACTCCACCACTTATTTATATATTTTTAAATCAGGTGTAGGTATGTGTATCTGCATGTGTGTATGTGCACATGGACTCAAGAGAGGTCAGAAACACTGGATTTCCTGGAGCTGGAGTTACAGAGAGTTGTGAACCACGTGATGTGGGTACTGTGAACCAAACACAGATCCTCTGGAAGAGCAACAACTGTTTTTATCTGCTGAATCATCTCTCCAGCACCCTGCTCTTGATTTTTTTAAAGATAGGGCCTCACTATGTAACCCAGGCTAGTTTCCAACTCTCAATCCTCCTGCCTGAGCCTCCTGAAAGTTAGGATTATATGGGCATGAACCACTATGCCCAGCTTAGTTGCTCACACTTTAAAGTGTGATGTGAATATAACTATCAGCTTTTAAAATAATTTTTTTAGTTTTATGTTTTAATTTTTTTTTCATCTTTGTGTATGCATGTGTCTCTCTGTGTGAAGCACCACATGCATACAGGTACCCATGGAAGCCAGAAGATAGTATTGTTCCCCTGGAACTGGAGTTACAGGTGGTTGTGAGCCACTCAATGTGAGTGCTGAAAAGAAAATTTGGGTCCTCTAGAAGAAAAGCAAGTACTCTTAGCTGCTTAGACATCTCTCCAGCTTCTAAAACAATTTTTAGTTTTTTATTCATACGTGTGTATGTATGTACATATTTGTGTGTGAATGTCTTTTCCACTGAACCTAAAGCTTAGAGATTGGCTATACTGGCTGGCTGGCAAGTGCTCAGGGTCCTTCTGTTTGCCTCCCCTGCTGGGATTACAGATGCGTGTGGCCATGCCCAGGTTTTTATAGGAATGCTAGGGATCTAAACTCAGTTCCCGGTTCTTGCATTGCAAGTACTTTAACAAATGAACCGTCTCCTCGGCCCCCTGAATAATTTGTATCTGTCTGTCTAGAATTTAGCTCATAGTTTTGAGTTCCCTCGGCTGTATTGAGGGTTCTGGGCTTCTCAGGAACAGAAGATAAAATTAGAAGTAAAAATGAAGGCAAAAACCAGACTGGTCTGGGAGTGAACAAGGCTCTGGACCTCTCTCATGGGGTTAAGTGTCCTGCTATCACTCATTAGCTTGGATGAGTTTTTTTTAACTTTTGTGTACCTCACTATTCTCGTCTATAAAATGGAGTTACTAATTGAACTTCCTCATGGAGTTGTGAGGGTTGAGTCCTTGGCCTGTGGCGAGAGACGAGGAGTATGAGGATACGTTTGTACAGGAGAGGAGCAGACATCTGGGGTTTCGAAGATGAACCCAGACTCGTGAGACTCACTTATTGGGCTCTTATGTACGACTGGGTTCAGTTAGTATAGGGGCCTCGGGAGGAACATTCTTTGTGGTCTGTGGAGTAACAGAAAGCATGGTTCAAGCGGGCTAGTAGAGCTGCCATGCAGAAAGGAGGGCTTGGATGTGAAGCCCAGGCTTGTGCTAGGGGGTCCATTCTTTGATAGTTAAGATACAGTGTGTGAAAAAAGAGGAAGGCTTTTTGCATATTTAAATGTAAATAAAGCTCATCTGTGGGATTTGCTGAGAAAAGTGCAACAGAAAGGCCTTCTGTCTGGCGTGCTGTGCCTCTCAGTCTCTCCACTTTTGCCTGTGCTCATTACTGCCTCTCCAGCTGCTCCCAGCGACATTCCTATACTGACACCTGCTGCATGAACATCTGACAGCCCCAACCTGCGCTGCAATCATAGGCATGTTTCCCTGGCACAGCCTGGGAGATACACATTAGCATGGTCCTACTCCCAGAAGGAATGCATGTGATAGCTCAAGCCTGTGCCCTGGGTTTGTATTATGATGTTTGAAAGTTGCTATGTATTTGGTATGCGTGTCGGGGGAGGGGGATGCTTTGCAGAAGTGATTACGGTAATAAATGATATTATTTAATGACTGCTTACTTTGTGGCAGTGTTTATGTCAAGCACACTAAGTGCATTACTTACTTAATGCTCTCCAAAGCCTGTTTTAGAATGATCACAGGTGTAGAGGCTGAGGCTAGGAAACGGGTGAAGAGATGCTCTGGTTGACAGACTTGGCTTTCTAGTCATTATGTTACACCTGGCCAAGAAAATCTAGGTGTCAGAAAGGAGGATGGCCAAGATCCAAGACTTTTTCATCCCTGAAGGTTGAGAACGCTGGAGCCCCTTGTCTAATTGTACCAAGAGATGAGGCGGCAAGCTTGAAAACACAGCCGTAGGCTCCTGCAGGGTTTTGTTATTGTGGTCACTGCTGTTAATGGAAGAGAAAAGGAGCGCAGTCAGGAAAAGAGCTCCCAGAAATGAAAAGATGGAAATTGTATGAGAAGAGGCGGGAGATGGGTTGTCTGGGGAGCTGGGAAGTATGCTGTGATAAAAATAGGGCGAGCATAGGACTAAAACACTTTGCTAAACAAACGGTGTTTGTGGAGACCTGCAATTAACAGAACTCAAGACTTGTGTGCATTTTTGGTTCGCAAAGGATCTGCAAGTTTGTGCTTGCACTATAAGGATGTGTGCAGGTTTCAGGATAAAAGTGAGGCAGTCCTTGAGCAGAGAATGGAGTGAGTCCCTCTCTGACTGTCCTGAATGGCTGACCTGCTGATAGACACAAGGGAGGCTGACTCCACCCTTCTGAGAACCTGTAATCCCACGCTGTCCTCAACTTTCTCCTCTCGCTGGTACAGCCTCAGTTCCACATGACCCTAGCTTTGGCCAGTTCTTCTGCTGGTTTCACTTACTGTTCACAGAGTCTCAGTTGCTGCCAGCAGACAGCCTGGCGCCTCCATCTCCACCTTCTGCTTCCTGCTGTTAGCTGGGGACCTGAACTCGCATGTTCCATGGGTGTCTCAGATACAGCCAAGCATCGGACTCACCAAGCCACCCTCCACTTTCTACCCCAAGCGACTTCCTCATGAGTTCCCAAGCCTGGGGCAGAGACACCATTCTCCCCCTTTCCCAAGTCCCAACCCTGGGAATCGATTTGGATTCCCACCTCTCATAGCTCCCACATCCAGTGTCTCTCCAGGCACTGTCCATTCCGCTGCCCTTTCATCAATCAGACATGCTCCCCCTTCCCATCTACCTCATCCTCGAGACCCACACTTACCTCACTGCCCTGGGGGTCCCTCCTCCACACTGCACTCAGGTGCACTTTCTAGAACAGAAGCAGCTGATGATGCCATTTCCTGTAGGAACTTCAGAATTGGATTCTGTGTGTTTTAGTGTGTCCTGGCCCTGTCCAGCCGCAAGTTGCTTCATTCTTCTGTGCTCATCCCTCTTCCACCGCTCAGATGTTCTCAGGAACGTATACTATCTCTCCAGTACAATTTCTTCCTTTCCTCAGAAGGTTCTCTCTCTACTCCCTTCCATTTTCTGTACATCCTTTAGTCCACACATCCTTCTAGGAAGCCTTTGCTGACAGACCCACACTGTGTGATTCTTCTACTTCGGGTTCTCTAGTCTATTATATCCCATATTACAAACATTGTTTATGTGTCTCTCCTCAAAAGGATAGTGACCTCTGTGAGAGCAGCAATTATGTGCATCCCTCTGAGGATGATCTTAGGGTTCCTTGTTTTGTTCTTGTTCCTTTTTATTTTTTTTTGACGAGGTCTCTCTTTGGCCTGGAGCTTGCAGAGTAGGCTAGGCTGAGTGGCCAGCAAGCCACAGGGGTCCCTCTGTCTCTGCCTCCCCAACACTTTGATTACAAGCACCCCACCATGACGTGCCCAGGTTTTTACGTGGGATTCAGCTCAGATCCTCACACTTGCATGGCAAGTGCTTTAATCAATAGGCTATCTCTCCAGACATAGAAATTTCTTTTGATTGTATATTTTTTCCTGTTCTTCTCCATGTCTGTCATAGTAACAGACACATATTGGGAACTTAATAAATACTTGTTATGCAAAGAGAGTGGTATTGCTTGGGTTGGACTTCCTAAGCTCTTGGGCAATTAGCCATCAAGCCAGGTGTGGTGCCTATAAATCCCAGCACTATGGAGGCTGAGGCAGGAGGATTGTCAGGATTTTGAGGCTGGCCTGGTCTATGTAATAAGAGGCTGTTTCAAAACAAAGCAAAGCAAAAAAAAAAAATCAGTTGCATTCTAGGGAATTTGAAAGTTATATTAAATGGTATGTACAGGCACATTAGGGCATACCTGCTAAAGCCCCGCTTTCAAAGAACACCACCATCATCAGGGTTGCTGGGTTCTTGAGCCAAACTCATCACCAGTAAAAACTCACCCTGGAGTAAAAGTAGCCAGTGTGCAGGTGTCTCCAGCTTTGGCTTCTTGGCGCCTGAGAAGGCAGTCTGCACAGACCACTCCCGGTTTGGACATAATATCCTTCCATTTCCATGGTCTAGTATACCCGTTGTCATGAATTCATCTCCCTGAGACAGGGTTTCTGATCTTTTGCTGGAGCGGTCCATGAAAATGAAACTAAATTGATGTGCTTGCAGGTGTGTCAATGTGACAGCAAGCTGAGAGAGAGGACCAGAGGGCACAGGGACTGTCTCACAGAGGAAGACAGACTGAAAGGTCTATGGGGAAAGGTCTAAGACCAGACCATTTATCTTCATAGTGAGATTTCTAGCTTAACTTTCTGAGCACCTACTCTAGGCCAGACACAGTGCTGCTGACTAATCTCCAAGTCATCTCTAAGTGTCCACCCACATACCTTGATTGGGCAGATGAGAAAACAGGGTCATCCAAGTTCAATTTTTCACACACACACACACACACACACACACACACACACACACAGAGAGAGAGAGAGAGAGAGAGAGAGAGAGAGAGAGAGAGAGAGAGAGAGAGAGAGAGGTGTATGTCAATATCCACACTTAGCTGTCCCTTAAGGTCTGAGCTGTGCCTATCGAAGAGTACAGCCTTCCAATTTTGCCCCTTGGCTTTCTCATGCACACATATACAGTGTGTCTTGATAGCCACACCCATGCTCTTACCTGCTGTTTGCCACACACAGGAGTGTGAATTGTGGGCAAATGTTTGTAGAAAGGAAGGAATGACCTAAACTTGCTTACGTGGTATGGCCTAAACCATAGTTCATAGGGCAGGAGACTGGGAGACGGAAGGACACGTTCTTTTGTTTTCACTGGATAAATCCCAGCAATTCAGCGACAAACACACAAGCCCCTCTACTCCTGGGGACCAGAGCAGGCCTCCTGTGGACATCTGTGTTATTCTTTGCCATGTCTGACTCCCTCTCTTGTTCCTGAGACAGCCCTGCCATTTCCAGCTCTTGTCATTTCCTTGACCTGTTCAAAAGCGGTGTTCAGGAGGCATTTAGCAAATATTTACTCACAGATTCATTCAGTCATGGACTATGCAGCTCCAGGGTTACATAGTTCAATTACAGCACCCAACAAAGCTCTCTTTCTGGATGTATTGATTTGCTTCCTGGAGATTAAATATTGGTTTTACAGCACACACGTAGAAATACCATCTGCAATCATTGAACCGATGTGTAAATAGACCCACCCTGGTCTACCTGGAGCGTCACTTAGGACTTTACAAAAATCCAAGCAGAAGAGCATGAAGAGGGGCTTTTAGGTGGGCACGCACAGAGTTGGAACAATCCTTAATGATCCAATGAGGAAGTGAGAAGCTGGCATTGGAATTCTCTGTCCCTCTTTCAGCTGGCTTCACTATGACAGTGAGTCTCTACCCAGGCTGCCTATTGGAATGACTGGCATTTTAACATCTAGACTCTATTGTTATTTAGGTACAACAAAGTCAACAGAACAGGAGACGGCTGCTATTGAAAAGATAGTTTGCTAGATTCATGGTTCTCTGGAGCATGGGGGTACCACACCACTGGGGTTCATTCTGGGACACATGCATGTTGATCCGGAGGCAGAGGGGACAAAGGTCAGACATGGACATGAGCTTTTCATTGTGGTTCTCATGAGAAATAGTGAGTAGGGAGGGCCAAACAGACCTGGGATCCCTAGTTTGGATAATTGTAATAGGTGCTGAAGCAGTGGGGCTATCTCTGTTTGTCTGGGAGCTGACCCTGGGATGATAAGGGCAAATTGATAGTGGCCCCAAGGAGGCAATTGGGGCATTAGTTATCTGAGAGAAATGCAGTCCCTCCAGGGTCAACAAGACCCAAGGGTGACAAAGCAACAGAAAATAAAAGGCTTAGTTAACCAAGGGCTTTGTGACACGGATACTATTGAAAAGTTTTTATACTGAGCTCAAGAAATTGTGATGAATGGGGCTGGAGCCTGGGAATTGGCATTCGTCACTAGCTCCATTGGTGACCCTTATGTTCAGGGACTAGAAACCATGACATCTATGTCATTCAGACATCTGTAGTGTGTCTTGACTCCTTAACTAAAGGAGGTGTCTTTTGCATAGCTCTTCAAAGTAGCCACAGGTTGTGGATACTCAAGAATGCTTTGATTTGGTTAATTTTTGAGAGTTGCTTTATCTTTCTTTGCAGGCCTCCAACCCGGGAGCCCTTCCATCCTCCTCCACCAGTTCCCCCCAGAGGTCGCTGATTTCACCTCCTAAATCCAGCCTACTTCAGGACTTTTAAGACTTGCAGTTTTCAGCCTGTTGATAAAGTCTTCCTCTTGAGTATTCTGCATGACTACGGACCTTGACAGCCACCAACACTGCTGATGTTGCAGCCCTGCTGGTTTGGGTGTCCCTTGAAGACATGGAGGCATGGTGAAATCTGAGACTAAAGACTTCGTTCAATGTCGCCAAGGATACTGGTTCACGTTCTTGTTTGCCAAAAGGATGAAGACTCTATCAAAATACTTACCTCTCATATCCTATAGCAGGAGCCTAACAGGGTGGATGGAAACGTACTTAGCAAATGAGCATACTGTAGTAAACATGGATTAGTCCATACATACCGGCTAGTCCAGTCTACTTTCTAGGAGGGATTATAGCACTTCCAGCAAAAGAAGTGGCCCAACTCTGAAGTAGTTCTTCCACATTTCTGTGTATGTGCTGGGGCTGGTCACATAACAAAAAGCTTCAACTGATTTTAGAAAGGGGTTAAACCGGATTCCTTTCCCACTGTTGACATCTGAGGTCCCCCAGAAGTATGGAACTAAGAGAAGGCAGGTGGTTCTCTGTCATCACACTTTCCCCTCTTACATGTGTGTGTGTATGTTTGTATGTCTGTGGAGACCAGGGGCAGGGGCAGACCTCTTCACCGACCCCTCTCCATCTGTTCACTGAGGCAGAGTCTCTCAACTGGACTCAGGGATTGTTGACACAGCTCATCTAGCTTGCTCCAGGGATCCTCTGTCTCCACTCTTCTGGTGCTGAGATCCATGCCCCCTTGACATCTGTGTGGATGTGGGAATCTGAGCTCAGGTCCTCAGGCTTGAACAGCAAGCACTTTATCTAATGACCCATCTCCCCAGCCCATCACCCCATTTTCTGTCTCTATGAGTCAATCCTCTTTTAAGAGCTCCCCAATGTAGAAATATAAGCATACCTGACTATCAACTGGCCTTCCAGAAGTTTCCCCCTGACATATCACTCAGGTACGGGACTACCAGGTACTGCTTTCATTTGGGGCATTTATACCTCTTATGCTGTCAAACTAGTTGCCAGGAAACCACTGAAAATGGCCAGAACCAGAAGCTTGAGGTACTAGGTATCCCATTTATAAGTCTGTGGCCTTTATAGTTCTGGCCATAAAGAAAGAGAAGGACCCTTGACTTTTTCTCTCTTGAGGAGCCTGAAGTGGTGGGAGAAAAAGGCTAAAATATTTTCTCTCAGACTTACTACTGTTACGATGTACAGTTACCATTAGGCCTGGTCAATATGTTCAGAGAGCAGAGAACTGTAGCCATGCTATGAATTGTGAGTTCCTGTTCTATAAACCTACCTTCAAATCACAGATCCTTAATCTCACCCGTGCATACAGCAAACTTAGCAGAAGCATTTCTTTGTAAAAGGCACAGGTAATATGGTTGCTTCTCATGAAATCATTGTCCAGTCCCACATAGATGTTATTATTGATCTGTTCCTGTGTATTCTTACTGGGTCCTTTTCTCATAATTAAAGGTTCTTCTTCAATCTCATTCCTCCGTCGAACACTTCCTGAACTTAACTTCTGGGGGACCCTTGAGTTGTTGTGTGTAAAACCCACCATTGATCATGTCCACCATGTGAGAATATTTTCACAAAGTATCCCATAGAGAACCTGGAACATGGTGATCATTCTGCAAATGTGCTCCCTCAACCCTCCTGTCACTTGTTTGGGAGAAATAAGAGACTATCACACAAAAGAACAAAAAATGACAACATTGGTGTGGTTGTCTTCCTGTTGTTTTTGGCCTCCATCTTGAGGATTTTGATAAAAGATTGATATCTCTTTATCGTAAGCCCCTTTTTGGAAACCAAACTTAGGTTTGTGTACATACTCTGGCAACAAGTTTGATAATAACATGCCAAGGCCTGCCAATGGTATTAGCATCGTGTATACATGGCATTGTTTGTGCAATGTTTGGATATATAATTGTATTTTATTCTTGTCTTAAAATAAATAGAAAACAAAATTGAAAGTGCTTTTTGAGGACCCGGGTCTGATGAATGTGATACACTTGGGAGGGACATAGACCTGATGCGAGTCCCAAGTGGCCAGTCTGAAGTCCTGAGGGGACGGCCACTGCACCATCAAGCTGGTCTGAACAGTGTTATCAAAGAATGTTCCTAATGGTGAGAATGAATTCTTATTACTTAGAAATAGAACCACACATCAAAGCACATATTTATTCACCCTTTATACACACAACATATTTACCTACATGTTTAGGAATACATTTTATATAATAAAAACATGGAGCTGAGCAGTAATGGCTTACGCCTTTAATCTCAGCACTCGGGAGGCAGAGGCAGGTGGATTTCTGTGAGTTCGAGGCCAACCTGGTCTACAGAGTGAGTTCTGGGACAGCCAGAGCTGTTACACAGGGAAACCCTGAGAGAGAGAGAGAGAGAGAGAGAGAGAGAGAGAGAGAGAGAGAGAGAGAGAGAGAGAGAGAGAGAGAGAGGAGAGAGAGAGAGGAGAGAGTTGAGAGAGAGAACACCATGGATTTTTTTTTTTTCTTTAACACAGTGAGGACCAGAACTACAGTATAAGTAGGCATGTGAAGAGATGGTCTCCAGATCTTCTCTCTGGTACATTGACAATAGTTCTTCTACCATTTTCCTTCCTCAAGATTTTACCAGAGTCGTGTTCACGGCAGTTACATTTGCTCCTAACTATCGATAGAAGCAAACTGACCTCCAGGAACTCAGTCAGCCAGCACCTTTCCTTCATCTTGTGTTAAAATCTAGGCACAGATAACCAACTACGTAAGTAACAAAGTACAAAGACTGAGAGACTAAATGTGAACGAGAGGTTGGCCTTCCCAGCAAATAATTTAATTCGGCATATGTACCAGATGCCGATGACCCTTTGTGCTTCGCTGTGGCCGAACAAAGAATGTGCATCCAGACCACTCTAATGACTGGTTTTACAGATCAAGTGGATCCTTACCTTCCTGATCCTTTGTAATTAAAAACAAACGAACACAAGGGCTAGCCTAGCCAGCCCACTAATGCCCCGATAGAGTCCTCTCCTCCATGCACCAGGGAAGCCAGGGGATATTCTGAGCTCCTCCTTCAGGAAGTAGTGTGCAAGTTCCACCTGCTTCGTGGAGGAAGTAATAGCAACAGATTTGTTTCTGAGAAAGATGAGGGCTAAAATCTGAAATTGGAGGACTCTGCCTGGAAAATATTTGGGTGCGTATGTAAATTGTTTTTTGGTTTCCAAGCAAGTTATTAAGAATATGAAATGGTCTTCATTCACTCCTGCTGGAAGGACACCAGGCTTCCCAGGGGGGTGAGAGGATGAGTAGGAGGCTGTAAGATGGATTTACAATTCTCAGGCACAACTTGGAATTCATTTTCTCAGAAAAAGGAAGGTTCCCAGGCTGGCCTGCCAAAGCTCATTTAATCCACAGAATAGAAGACAGTTTTATCTTTCTACGCCATAAGAGTCAGCGTGGTAGAAGGACTCGAATCTTTATTTGGCAGGCAGGAAGCTTGACTTGTATTTCAGTCAGCTGTCCACGGAGGAGTTCACATCACGACTTCACAGCAGCGTGCCGCATCACCTCGGAAGCACAGAACTGTGCAGTCAGTAATGCTCCAGGTCGCCTCGAGTCTGAAAGACCAAGGCCAAGGTAGGGAACCCCTTCTGAAGAAGCGTGGAGGCAGCCTAATGGAGTCATTACCACTTCAGCAGCCAGGACCTTTGTGTGGGGGTGGGGTGGGGGGTGGGGAGGAGAAGGCAAGGAGACAGGAGCAAACCCAGGGTCTTCCTCCCCTCATGCTGTGCAAGTGCTCCACAATTGGGCAACCTCCAGCCCAAGAGCTTTATTTATATGATGTGACAGCTGCTGTTTCTTACCTTTTATCATCTTAATAGATCGATTGATTAAACAACAAGAACTGAGTGAAGGTAGAGTGTGAGGCTGAGTCCCTACGATCCCAGGATCCTAGAAGCAGAGGCAGAACATAGTGAGCCAAGGCTAGCAGGAATTGCATGGAGACTCTTTCTTGAAGAACTCAAACCAAACAAAACCCAGCAACAAAATCCAAATGAAACTGAGTCAGAGACAATGAACTAGGAACCACACAAAGAAATTAATGGCCTTAATTGCTCTTCAGTCTCCAAACTAAAGGGTTTTTTTTTTTTCCATTTGTGTGTCTTTTTTTGGGGTGTGTGTGTGTGTGAGAGGTCTGTACCACAGCACAGTTGTGGAGGGCAATTTGTGGGAGTTGATTCCTTCCTTCCACCTTGTGATTCCCAGGAGTCAAACTCAGGTCATCAGGGTAGAGGGCACCTTTGCCCTCTAAGCTGGCTTTCCAGCCCGTACAACTGAATGTTTTGACTGACAGCTCCTAAAGAAAGAAACTCACAGCAATGATGAAGTTCTAGAACAGTTCAGCTAGACAGAAAAAGTAGTGTTGGCAAGGGGCAAGTACCCTCCCCCTCATCCTCCTGAGGTGACTGTCAAGACAAATATGAAGGAGAAGGAAGAAACAGAGGTTGAAGGAGCCAGGAGGCAATGTGCCGGTAAATCCCAGGATTTCCATGAGGCTGAGGCAGGAAACATGGTTAATTCCAGGTCAGTCTAGGCTCTGTGGAAAGACCCTGTATTAGCAAAACAGATAAGTAACAAGCACACCCCCCAAACACCAAAGACTTGTCATGTAGATCAGTGATAGAGTAGTTGTCTAGCATGCCCAAGTCTGGGTTCAATTTCAGCACAACCAAAGATACATGTGTATATATATATTTGATTGAATGAATTGGTCTTTTGAGACAGAGTTTCACTATGTAGCCCTTGCTAGCCTGGAGCTCATCCTGAGTTCATAGTGGAGGTTTATCTCTGGATATGGGTAGACAGGCCTGTGCTAACAAACTGCCTTGAGAAGATAATTTTTTTCCCAAGGAAAGTGTAACTGAGGAAGGAGACCAGAAGATGCACTGTCATTTGTACCCTAAGACCTTGATGATTTTGTTCATCCAGAATAAGAATAAAAGACTGAATTTGTGGTTTTTCTTACTTGTTTTGTGGGTCCTCAGCTCTTTAAACAAAATTGGATCTAGTAAAAACGTTACAGAACTAGCCTGAACTATCATCGAGAGGTGGACTTTTATAAGTTGCATTTCTGCCCTCTAAGTGCAAGGGAATGAGGTTAATCTAGAAGAAGTGGATAAAATAAGACATTCATAATTCTCATTCCCTGGTCTGGCAAAATATCTTTTTTATTTTATTTTATTTGAGTGCTGGGGATGAAACCCAGAGCTTTCTGCACTCTAGGCCAGCGCTCTACTACATCCTAGCCCCCAAACTAATTTTGATGGTGTTCCTGAGCTCTTCTGGTTCAGTCTTGAGGTTATCAGATTTCAAGAAACTTTGAAGCCACACCTGTTTTTCTCTAATCAGTTCCTTTATCTCCTAATCCTTCCTCCCGCACCTGTCATTACCACAGTTTTATTGACTGATGACACACACACACACCAGAGTTCTTGGCACATAGCAAATGCTCAATAGAGTTACTGAACTGGTGACCTCATCTGTTCTTCCCGCCACAAAATTTTCCCAAATTCTTCACTGAGATGAGGTGTCTCCTTCTTTTACTGCCGATTCCCGTTACCACTTGGGGAGCACTAATATGAGCGATCACATTGTGCATTTTTTTTTCGGGTTTTGAAGACAAAGTTTCTCTGTGTAACAGCCTGGCTGTCCTGGAACTTGCTTTGTAGACTAGGCTAGCCTCGAACTCAGAGATACACCTGCTTCTGCCTCCAAAGTGCTGGGATTAAAGGCATGTGCCACCACTGCCCGGCTTGCACTGTGCATTAAAAAAAAAAAAAATGCCCTGCCTATTCTTTAACATAAGAGTTCCTAATTTTAAATTTACACTCCCCAAATACTTCCTAATTTTACTTGTGTTCTTTCCACCTCCAAGCATTTGTCAGCCTAGTGTTCCCCACAAAACCCAGCAAAAGCTTATGCCTCAAATCTGCGGAGGCTAAAAGGCTGGTGATGATGGATGTTGAAGAAACTACTCATCCATCTCAATGTGGCACTCATGCTGCTTGCTCTTCAATTGCCCATCATCACTTCATTCAAAGGCAGTGATTATTCATTCATGGAGCGTTTGCTGAGCCTCCACTAAGAGCCAGTCACCGTGCTAGGTGCTCTGGAAGATATACAAAGATGAATAAGATGCTTTCTCTGATTTCGGTAGCAATTACTGAAGTAAGATTCATAAGCAATTAATCATGCACTGCCTTGTGATATCTCTTATACTAGCTGGAAAGCATTTTTTAAATACTGCTGTGTGATTTGCCTTTTCACTTGTTAATGTTTTTGTTCTGCAAATAAATGTCTATGTGATAAGCACCATCTTGGCAGCTCAAACAAATGATCATCAAATGATAGTATCTGCCATCAAAGCAGGTCAGACTGCAATACAGAAGAGGAACTGGGATTAGGTAGCAAGTATGATGTAACGTACCAAATGCTATGGGAATCCCAAAGAAGGGGTGCTCAACTGCCCAAGAGCATGATGCAAATTCTCACTGAAGATGGGTGATTCAGCTAGCCTAGGAAGGACAGAATTAAAGCAAGGAGGTGAAGCAGGGCATTCTAGATAAAGGAATACCAAAGGCAAAGGCTTAGGGCTGGTGAAGTAGCTATGTGGCAAGGTGCTTGCCTAGCACATAGATGGTTCTAGGGTCCATGCCCAGCACTGCATAGGTTACAGAGGCGTAAGGAACATGATGTATATTTAAGCGAAGGCAGAACACAGATATTAGTGACAGGTAAATGTTCTAGTTTGCTGTCTGCTGCTGTGTTAAATACCATGACCAACTTGGGGGAGGAAAGGGTTTATTTGGCTTACATTTCCAAGTCTCAGTCTATCATTGCTGGGAGTCAGGGCAAGAGCTCAAGCAGGAACCTGGGAGGCAAGTCGCTTCTTCAGCCTGCTTTTTCACACATCCCAGGATCACCTGCCCGGGGTAGCACTTTCTCTACGGGCTTGGTCCTCCCACATCAATCAGGAATCAGAGAAAATGTCCCACAGACACACCCACAGGCCAATCTAATGGAGGCAATTCCTTAATTGAGGGTTCCTCTTGCCAAGAGTTTCTAGTTTGTGTCAAGTGGACAAAAAACTAACTTGCACAGTAAAGTCGGGTCTGATTGTGCAGTGCATAGTCATTACGATGGTTTGAATAAGAACGGCCCCCATAGGCTCACACGTTTGAATGCTTGGTCACCAGGGAGTGGAACTGTTTGAAAGGATTGCAAAGACTAGGAGGTGTGGCCTTTTAGGAGGAAGCACGTCTCTGGGGGTGGGGCTTTGAGACTTCAAAAGTCCATGCCAGACCTAGTCTCACTCTGTCTGCTTGGAGGTCAAGATGTGCCTCCCAGCTACAGTTTCAGTACCATACTTGCTGCCATGTCCCCTGCCATGGTGATAATGGACTGACCCTCTGAACCTGTGAGCCAGCCTCCCAGCCCCTAGTTAATGCTCTCTTTTATAAGGGTTGCTTTGGTCACGGTGTCTCTCTTCACAGCCGCAGAACAGTGACTAAGACAGTCACAGTCTAAGGAAGTTGACTGTACCCCTCAGCAAGGGCATTACTCTCCCCTCTCATTACAGATGTGGTGCACACGTATTAGAAGAAACATCCCAACAGGGCTGAGATGTGACTCAGTTGGTAAACTGCTTGTCTGAGGATTTGGGTTCAGACCCCAAGAACCCACACAAAAAGTGGAGACAGAAGGATTCCGGGGACTTGCTGGCCAGCCAGTCTAGCAGAACACGTGAGCTTCAGGCTCAGTGAGAGATGTTGCCTCAAAAAATATGTGGACAGTGGCTGAGGAAGACATCCCTGTCAATATCTGGCCTCAACAAACACACACACCCACACCCCCCCCCCACACCCCCCCCACACACACAGAAACTTCCAAACATGTAGAAACTTCCAAACATGTATACAAATTTCAAAGAGAATTACTCTGGTAATGGTTTGAGTTTTAACCATTTAAGACTGTTTTCTGGGGCTGGAGAGATGGCTTAGTGATTAAGAGCAAGAGGACCTGGGTTCGATTCCCAGCACCCACATGGCAGTTCACAACTGTCCATAACTCCAGTTCCAGGAGATCTGACACCCTCACACAGACATACATGCAAAACACCACATAAAATAAGAATATATATATATATATATATATATATATATATATATATATATATATTTAAAAGATTGTTTTCTAGTCAATACTGTGGTGGCATGTGCCTTTAATCCCAGCACTTGGAGGATAGCCAAGGCTATACACAGAGAAACCCTGTCTCAAAAAACCAAAAAACCAAACAAACCAAAAACAAAACCCCCCAAAAATGCTTTCTACAGGTAAACTAGCATGTTATCATTTAAAATGGAACAAGCTATTTCTCTAAGTACTTCTTGGTTATCATTTCATGCCAGTGAGTGCACATCTGATCTACCTTTGAAAGAGCTGTATGATTGTCAGTACATGAGCAGTTACACAAATAAACAAACAAATGAAAAACTAAAGAAGCCAACTGGGTCTGGTCCTGCAGCAAGTCACCCAACCCGGGCTTCAGTTACTTTTCTGTAATGTTAACACACTGAAGGTAACTGTTGCCTGGGGTCTGTCTGAGTATCAAGTAGTGCTTGGCAGATGAAATCCTCAGTGATGATTCCATGATTTACTTATTCACTATTCAGGGTGTGTTTTGGACAAAGTGATGTAATCTGATTTCTTTGTAGGGAATTACTCTGGCACTCTGTGGGAATGAAGGGAAGGAAGATTGTTAGTGAGACCTTGTTTAGACTTCTGCACAGTATGGTGGTATGGAATACTGGCTGTTGAGATATTACATGACCAAATGCTAGGCTCTACCCAGTACTGATGGGTGAGACAATCTCCCTCCAAAGTCCCACATTTAGAGGACGGTTCTGTTCATTTCACAGGTTTTCCTGAGTCCTTGATATGTTTTGGTTTGAGATGGGGGCCTTGCTATGTAGCCTGGCTGGTCTGGGCTGGGTCTGTAGACAAGGTTGGTTCCGGTTTTTCAGCAATTCTGCTCTGTCCCTCAAGTGCTGGGATCACAGGCCTGCACCACCATGACCTCCTTGACTTTTTTTTTTTTCTTGTTTTGTCTCACACTGTAACCCAAGCAAGCACTGAATATGCAACAATCAGTCCAGCTTCCTGAGTGCTGAGGTTACAGGAGATACCAAACCTAGCTCCTTACTACCGGTTTAGCTACGGAAAATAAGAACAAGCAAGTGATTGGCTCTCTGAGGCGCTTCCATTCCAGGACACATTTATGACCGAAGATGATGGGAGAAAAAACAATACGGAGGCCAACAAATGAACAAGAACGTCAACTTAGCCCACATCTCCTGATTGAACATAAGTTCCATCAGCACTCGGTGATGCTGAAACACCCAACACACCCTGGACAAGTTTAATGATCATCTTCCATAATGAAGCTTGGGAGCTCCTTCTCTGGGCTAAATGGAAAAGGGGTGTTCGCGTTGAGCCTCAGGCCCTTGGTGAGATGACCCGCCCCGCCCCACTTCGCAGTCACGGCCAGCTAGGAAGCCAAGGTTACGGCCCAGGAGGCTTCGGCTTGACAGCGCGAGGACTCAGGCCGAGGCTGAAGCAGAGCGATCGGCTGCACACCGGTTCCGGAACCCTTCAGCCCCACGGCCTGCGCGCGCCGGCGGCGGTTGCGGCCCCGCGTCGGGAGGACTTCCGGCGTGTGCCGGGGTGGCCGGATGACGTGGCTGAGTCAGAGGAAGAGGCTCGGAGGCCGGGGGGCGGGGGCGGCGCGGAGCGGGCGGTGACGGCGGCGGAGGCAGCGGCTGGGCCCGGGCCCCGTGCGTCTGTCCGCGCCCGGTGGATGTGAATCGGCGGCGGCGGCGGCGGCGGCGGAGGAGGAGGAGTCGGTGGGCCGGCGCCCGGCCTGTGGGAGCGCGGAGGATGAGGCCGCTGCCGGGCGCTCCTGG
Organism: Peromyscus californicus insignis; assembly: GCF_007827085.1. Classification (NCBI taxonomy): domain Eukaryota; kingdom Metazoa; phylum Chordata; class Mammalia; order Rodentia; family Cricetidae; genus Peromyscus; species Peromyscus californicus. The sequence continues at coordinate 21,135,144 of NW_026294562.1, forward strand.
CGTGGCGGCGGCCGCCGCGTTGTTGCTGCTGCTGCTGCCCCGGGCTCGGTCTGACGAGCACGAACACACGGTGAGGCGAAGCGAGCCGCGCGGTCGCCCCCGGCCCGCTCCCCCGCTTGCCGCCCCCGCCAGGCCCGGTGCGGCCTGGAGGCCCGGTGCAGCCCCGCGGCCGCCCGAGCGCTCCTTCCGGTCGGGCATGGCGGGGCCGGATCCGCGGGAGCTGGGAGGAAGCATTTTCGTGCACTCCCGGCTGCCTGGGCCTTGCTCCTCGGCTCCGCCTCTCGGGGCTGGGGCCCGGGGGTCGCCCAGTAACGGGCTCTGGAGCCGGGAGACCGGACGCTGTGGGACACAACACGGCGGAAGATGGATGCACCGTGTTCACCAGGCGCTTGCCAACCAGGAAATACCCATCACTTCATGGCCCGCTCCGGCCTTTTCCCACCCTTCTCTGTCGGAACCGGATTGAAACGGTGGGGTGGGGGGACAGCTTCAGTGAACCGGAGGTGTGAGCGGTTTACACGTAGACACGTCTTCACCTTGCACGCACTAGGTCCCAGGCCTTTCCTGTAACTTTGTCCGCGCTCCGCCAGTCCCCAGAGGACGTCGGGTCCCGGTGGTCGGCCTCTAACTGGGCCAGCTCTGACCCCAGGGGCCCGAGTCACCCAGCCCTCAGGCCACACCCCCACTCACTTTTGCATTTGGTCTGAAGTTGATTGGCGGCTTATTTAATTGTATTTCCACATCAAAGCTTGGATTTAATGACTCTTGGAGTGACTTTCACCTAGAGCTGTAACGCTCTGGCTTTCTGTTTTTGTTTTTTTTTTTTCCCCCCAGAATGATAGACGCGGGAAGCAAGGAAAGTTAGATAAATCTACAAGGTTGCTTGGCGAATAATTGTTTTTATTTTTATTGATAGAATTTTTGCCTGAGAAGTTGTGTGTTTACTAAATTTGAAAGATACGGAGAATGTCGGGTTGTAGCTGATCGGTGGGGAAGTGAGGGCATTCTCATTTAAAGGGCCAGACTTTAAGGTGTTGTTTGTAGTTAACAAAACTTTGTTCTGTGGCCTGGATTAGCTGACATCTTATTTTAGCCAGAATCCAATTGTGTGTATATGTAAGTTTTTTCAGAGAAACACTGAACTGGTAACTTTGTGTGTGTGTGTGTGTGTGTGTGTGTGTGTGTAGTATACAGAGACTATGTATAGACTAGAATGATTTGATTTCTTTTCAATACCCAGCAAGTATCGTTTTGTTCAGTAGTTTAAATAGTATTTGATAATTTTTTAGTACTTCAGTTCCTATGTAAAATCCTGAAGTTTTATTAGTTCCGCCATATAGACTTACAGATTTATATTCTACTTTTTAAATCTTGTATTTTATACCCCTATGAGGAGGGAGGCTGTAGTTTATAACTTAATAAATTGTAAGTGTACAAAAACTAGCATAATTCACAAATTTAATATGTAAGTGGCAGTTTCCATGATAAACATTTTAAAGTTTATTTATTTTTATTTTATGTGACCGTTTTGCCCGAATAAAGGTATGTGCATCACGTATGTGCCGAGTGTCTTAGAGGCCAGAAGAGGGTGTCAGCGCTGGAGTTACAGTGAATGCTGAGAACCAAACCTGGGGGCCCTGCAAGAGCAACAAGTGCTCTGAACTGCCAAATTCGATCAAATACTGCTAGGAATGTCATTTATTTACTTCATTCATTCATTCATTCCCTGGGATTGAACCCAGGCCCTTGTGTGTTGTAGGTACATACTCCACCACTGAATGGAATGTTTCTTTTTTTGAGACAGGGTTTATTTGTGGTCCCTGACTGTCCTGGAACTGGCTCTGTAGACCAGGCTGGCCTTGAATTCAAGAGATCCACCTGCCTCTGCCTCCCAGTGCTGAGATTAAAGATGTGCACTATCACGTCTGACTACACCTGGAATGTTTTAATTTTTATGCATATAAAATATTTGATAAAAGGAGATATCCCACCCCTCACCCTTCACACCCCCCCCCCCCCCCCCCCCCCGTACTGGGCCTGAAAGACATGGCTTCACAAATGCCAAGCAAGGCTGTATCTCTGATCTGCACTTTTGTCCCAAAAGGACTTAGTGTGAAGATGATATGGCACATGTGAGATGGTTTGTGGACAAAAATTGAGAGTGAACATTAATTCATTGCATGTCTACATTGAACAGATCCTTTACTCTTTCTAAGTTTCTTAAATAATTTATTTGTTTTTATTTTATATGCATTGGTGTTTTGCCTACATGTATGTCTGTGTAAGGGTTTCGGGTGCCCTAGAACTGGAGTTACAGACAGTTGTGAGCTGCCATGTGGGCGCTGGGAATTGAACTCAGGTCCTCTGGAAGAGCAGCCACTGCTCTTAACCACTGAGCTATTTCTCCAGCCCCTTTCTAAGTTTCTTATAAATATTTCTTGAAACATAGATCTTCACCTTGGCTGGCTAATAGGGCTCTCTCTAATCAAGTGATTTTTTTTTTTTAATTTATTTATTCCAAGAAGGCAGAAGTAGCTAGTGAAGAGAGAATTGATATTTTGGGAAGAGACAAATTGTCAAGGGAAGATTGCTGAGTGGGTGTTTAAAAAAACACTGTGGGATTGAATTATTAATTAAAAATATCTTTCAGAAGCTAAAGCTTGCCCCTTAGACCATTTCCTTTTAAGACAGCACAGATGTAATACTAATACAATTTGGAATAGTATGTGCTTAGTCCTGTTGTAAGTGCTCTCTCTACATTAACTCACAGTAAGTGTATGTATATTGCTTGTGGTGTGCAAGGCCCCAGTTTGAAATCACAGAACCCCCAAATAAATAACCTTGGGAGGCAGATGATGCACCCTTCTAATAGATAAGGAAAGAGGACTAGAGAGGTGGTCATGTGTAGGAGGTTGTACCCAGTAGAGATAGAGGTGGGATTTGATTCCACACATTCTACAAGTAAATAAGTCTTGAAAACAAATTGTCTGTGTTTTTGTATATGGGTATGGTGTGTGTGTGTGTGTGTGTGTGTGTGTGTGTGTGTGTGTGTGTGTGTGTGTGTGTATGTATGTGTGTACGTGTGTGAGCATGCGTGTGGAGGTCAGAGGTTAGTATTAAGTGTATCCTCAGTTGCTCTCCACCTTTTTTTTTTTTTTTTTTAAGTAGTTACCTCACTGGTCCTCAAGCTCACTCAGTAGGCTGGACTGTCTAGTCAGCAAGCCCCAGGGACCCTCCTGTCTCTCCCTCCCAAGTGCTGGTATTGCAAGTGTTACCACCTCCTCTGGTTTCTTATGTGGGTGAAGGACTTTACCAACTGAGCCATCTTCCTCGGCCATGTTAACGTCTTTAGTCGACTCAGGTGATGTCTCTGTAGCTCATTTTCTTTAAAACAGGACTGTAAAACACTTTTAGGTGCATGAAGAAACGTTTGGATGAGCCGAGGTCCATGCTGTATTGTTACTGAGAGGTTTGTACTAGTGTTAGAAGGAATAGGGCCCGCTCGTGGGCACAGTGGGCAGGTAGCATGAGCAGTCATGCAGGACTCTTCCCTTTTGTTTCATTGCCCACTCATCACCATCTTGAAATTACTTTTGAACAAAAGGTCCTACCTATTTCTTTCTTAATGCTTTTTAAATACTTTTATTTGTAAAAATTTGTTATTTATGCACATGTGTCTGTGTCAGAGTGTGTTCATGTGTGCATTTGCCCTTGGAGGCCATAGGAGGGTGTTGGATCCCTTGGAACTGGAGTTCCAGGTGGTGGTGAGCCAAACCGTGGTCCTCTGGAAGATAACTAGCACTCTTAACTGCTTGGCCATCTCTCTAGCCCTTTGCTGTTGATTTTTGGGGGGACGAAGTCTCAGTGTTGGCCAAGCTGGTCAGGAATTCTTGGCTGAGTTCAAGTGATTCTCCTGCTTTCTGAATAGCTGGGGCGATTAGCATGCATCGTTATTTCTGGTTAGATACTTTTATTTTGTAATGGGTCCCCCAAATTAGTAGCTGGTTCTAAGAAGGAATGACTACTTCTTACTATCCCCAAAAGTCCTCCCCCCCCTTTTCTGTATCTACTACTTAACTAGGATTTAGCTTGCCATTTGATCCATATAGTATTCTTTAGGGTTTTGGTTTTTTTTAAGTTTTTACATCTACTTGTTAATTTTTTTCTGTGGTTTGGGCTGGTGAGAGTGCATGTGCCACAGTGGGCATGTGGAGGTCAGGGGAGAGCTTGTGGGCGATGGCTCTTCTGCCGTGTAGACTTGGAACTGACATTCAGGCTGTCAGGGTTAGCAGCAAGTACCTCTGCCTACCCACTGAGCCCCTCCCCTGTGTTCTTTGTGGGCTGATTTGTCCAAAGTTCTTCTGACATTCCTAGAAAAATAAATGAGAAGAGAATGTGCTGTCAACTTCTGGAGTATGTGCTACTTTTAGTTTTTAAAAGTTGGACTGTAGATTATAGGACATACTGTTTGAAATGAAAACTAATGAATACTTCCACTCACTGAACACAGTCTCTTACTACATGATTGTAGGGTCACCAAAAGGTCTCTTTAAAGCCAGACATAGTGGTACACACCTTTAATCCTAGCACTGGGAGACAGGCAGGTAGACCTCTGTGAGTTCCAGGCCAGCCAGGACTACATAATGAGGACCTCCCCCCTACCCCCACCCGGCCCCCCCACCCTTTTTTAAAGGTCTTTAAGTGAAGGGAGTAAGGATCACTCAGTGGGTGAAAAGCACTTAGGATTTTTATGGGTTCTGTTTCTCAGCATGATCACAAAGTTGTGTCTTGTCATTTGTGTTCCTCCCCTTCCTTCACACCTGCTACATATATAGTGTGGCACTGTGCTTAGTCCTGGGAGTACTTAGCTAGTGTCTATTGAGTGACTTGAGTGAGTAAGTAACCATTAGGGACAAAGATACTCAGTGATGGAAGCATGAAGCTTGCTTAAAGCACAGTGAACAAAACCAGACCATTCCTCATGTAAGGTCATAATCTTAGGCATACATCTTTAGGACCTCTTGGGACCCCATTTCTTTGTAGTCCTTTGTAATTGTAGTTTCAGGACTTCTGATGTGGGGAGGACCCCACTTGTGTCTAGGATGGCTTACTTTCCCTCTACCAGAAGCATTTTATATTGTACCACTGATTTGGAAAAAGGTTTTAAGAAAGACTTATTTTTATTTTCTGTGTATGGATGTTTGACTTGTCTAAAGGTACCACGTGCATGCAGTGCCCATGAAGACCAGAAGAGGGTCTTAGATTCCCCCTAGAACAGGAACTACAGCTGATTGTGAGCTGCCATATGGGTGCTGAGAACTGACCCTGAAGCCTCTCCAAGGGCAGCAAGTGCTCCTAACTACTGAATCAGCTCTCTGGCCCTTGGAGTAGGATTTGTTTGCTTGGCAAAGCAGCCTTTGTCTTAGTCTCTGTTAGAAGTATAGGAACGTTAGAAATGGATTTGAAGGTTTATCTTGAGAATACGGCATGTCCTATAAATGAGTTTGTGAATGTGCTGGTGCAGATTTGGCTTGTAGGAAATGCCGTACTTGAGCCTGTTTTGGGTTGTACTTAGTGATAGACTGAAAGTTTAGGTACAAAGCTATTTTAAAAAAGGTTATCTCAACCTGTGAATCAAAACCGCACTTCCAATTTATTTCTATTAACATCCTTATGTGTGGTTTTAAATAATTGAAAGGCTTTTGAAACTAATTTCTGAAATACTTGCAGAAACAGATTTTGCTTTCTCTGGTAAAAGCACTTTGAAGTCAACATGTTCCTTTCCTGTAAAATGAAAGGTAGCATTGGAGGCCTTATCCTGAGCTCCTGATCCTTAGTGGGCAGCATAATTTCTGATTTCCTTATTCTGGTTTTAGAAAGAGGTCAGCAATGGTTTTTTTCAGTCTTCCTCTTGAGGAAAAAATTGATGACCTCTGTCAGGGAATAAGGTTTTGGGGTCCTCACCTCCAGCATAAACAGAATAAATGGGACCCAGCACTATACTTGAGAAGAAGGGCTTGACTTTAGAGATCAGAGTGCAAGTAGTATCTGAAGTGTTTTCCTTTAGGGCAGATCCAAGTCTCAAGAGAAAAGGTTGGCACTGAGGGCCGCGCACTTTCGTTGCTCTGTACAGCTGTGCTTTTTTTAAAATTCATTTTTTCCTTTTGGTTAATAAAACTAGAAGTCAACAAAAGTATAGTGCTAAGTTGTAAACTTGGAACTAATAATTATATGAGCTTGAACAATTTATTTATGAGACAAGGTCTTGCTGGGTAACCAAGACTGACCTAGAATTGTTATGGAGCCTGATATAGCATCAGACTTCCTTTGCCTCTACCTCATCCTTCCAAAGGCTGGGATTTACTCGTGTATTCTACCATTTCTGGCTATTTAACATCGCTCCTGTTTTTGTTTTGAATCTGTAAAACAGGCATAATACAGCCTATCTTACGGAGTTTTGAGAAGAGATCATGTTGGCACAAAGACTTTAGGACTAGGCCTAGCTGCTGGTATGTGGTTATAAAATGGCAGCTAGTGTGGTGCTATCACTGAAGGTGATAAGGTCATGCTGTGCTAGGGGTGGTCAGTTAAGACCATCCCTGAGGAATTGAGAAAGGAGTGGTCAGCACTTCTGAAGGGCAAGTGGAATTTGACTACCTGGAGAAAAGATGGGCATGGTGGATTGCAGGGAGAGACAGAAGAGAAAAGGTGAAGTATAAGAGGAGAGGAGGGCAGGCCTAAAGCCTTTCCACTGGAGTGGACAGTGCGGAAGCAGTGTTCCAGGGAAAGTCTTCTGAGGGCTGGGGAGTGACAGGTGAAGAATGCAAGAAGCTGCATTCTCCTTTCCTCCAGCCACTTCCCCAGAGGCTTCAGACGGAAGGAATTACTGTCATGCTAGGGACCTCTGCTCTGCTTCCTTGACAGTCCTTTCCCCCAGATAACGTTTTTCAGGTCAACTTTAAATCCTGTTTCTAAGTGCTGTTGCCCAGTGCAATTTTTCTAAGCAGAGTATTTTAAGTGTTTGCTAGGACTTGTTGGGATGTTTTGGGAGGGAATTAGACCCACCTTTACCGCAGCTAGTTTCTAAGAGGTAGATTAGTGAAGGAAAAGCCTTCTTCCAGACCTCAGGAGCTCAGAGAATTTGTCTGCAGCTTGAGGGGAGAAAAAGCTTTCCCATCTCCTTACACGGTTCTTTGAAATCTTCCTTTTGGTTCTTTGAGCTTCAAGATATCTTTAAACATGTTTTTTTCTCTTAAGATAAAACTCTGGTTTTTCTTGAGACAGGGTCTCACTATGTAGTGTGGACTGGCTTCAAACTCATAATCCTCTTGCTACAACTTCCTGAGCATAAGATTAGTATGTGCCACCATGCTCAGTGAGAATGAATTCTTGACCTTGCTCGGGAGCTCTTATTTTCAGAGTCGAATAAAGTCTAGGATGAAGTAATAAACATTTTAAGTTCATTGTATCTGAGTGCATAAAGGAGCCCTGTAAAAGAAGTGAAGCATTGTTTGTGCCTTAGTGCTCAGGGCAACTCCAGTGTGCTCCTGATCATTGCTTGAGCCCTGTTCCCAGAGAGTCGGAGACTGCAGAAGGGGACACGTTGTTGTTACAGTTCTTACAGTTCACCTGCAACTTTGTGTTTCTGGCCGCTACCTTAATCCTAGAGAACATCTTAGACCAGAGAATGTGCACATTTTTATTGTAGTTCTTGGCTCATGTAGCACACAACTCTACCAGACTGTCAAAGCTTCACAGATGTTCCGGATGACTAACTTTATTTCAGAATGTGGGTTTAATCTACATGGTAATCCTTGAACTGTATCATTGTATATAAAATGAATGGCTTAAAGAAATAATTATGTTCAGATTTTTTTTAATTTCTAAACAATACATATATTGTGAGGTTTATCGCAAAGGTATTTTCTTGTACAGACTTGGCAGGATTCAGGGCCAGGTTCTCATTAGTGGGCACTTCTATATGATATTCCATTCTCAAGTGTTGCTCCCTCTCCTTTCTTTTTTTTCTGATGTATACTGTTATAGTCAGTGCATACTTGAGACTAAGTCTCCAGTGAACTTAACATGTCACCATATCTTCAGTGTGTACCAGTGGTATTAAATACTTTTGTACATTGTAACATTTCGACTTGGTAAGTAGGTTTTAATTCTTGGAACTCTGATCAGAGAGAAGTGGTTGTTGTAGATCTCAGTTTGGAGAATTCTGAGGATGTGTAAGTAGAAAGAAGTACTTTGATTAGTGCTCTGTGGTCGTGCATTATGGGAGAACAATGACCTACATACAGACTTGTCAGTCGTGCCCCCGAATAAAAGGAATAGTTATGGATGGAGGTCTGTGGAGACACCTGTACTCAGACCCTTGATTCTTTACTTCACAAGTGGAGATTAGCTGTAGTAGTTCTCCGAACTGACTTGGAGCAGCGTGTGGTTTTCTGTATGACTATTCACTCTGACTTTTCTCTGCTGAAGTGAGATTAATTGTTCCTTTATTGTTGCTACAGTAGCTCTCTGTAATCAACACCTTTCCACCATTGTTAATCACTTACTTGTATGGTTCTGTGTGGATTGGGAACTTGAAGGGAAGAAAAGTAGTCTTTATTTTTGAGACATGATCTGACTATGTAACTCTGGCTGGTCTGGAATGCACTGCATAGACCAGGCTGGCCTTGAACTCAGAACCTCCTGTCTCTGCCTCCCAAATGCTGGAATTAATGTGTCACCATGCCTGGCATATGCCACTCTGCCAGGCAAGAAGGATCTTTTTATTGTCCTTATGTCTTAATATCTAACTTAGGGCTTGCTATATGCTGCCTGTGTATATGAACAGTAAGATAGTTTTTGTTTCTTTGGTGACCTGAATGATGTCTTGTATGAAAACCAGGCATTTAGTATGTTTTAGGGTGGTGGTGTTATGAGTAGAAAAGGAAGAAGCCAATTTTGGGGGTAAGAGTAGATAAGCTGGTGGTTTGGGGTTCTTTGGAAGACAAAGACCCTTGGGTTTGAATCTCCATGTCTAGAGAATTGTAGTATCATTAGGAAAACAGTTGAAACTGGTAGATTTGAGTAGGGTGAATTTGATTGTAAACATGATAGATTTTGGGCGGTGATGGCGCACGCCTTTAATCCCAGCGCTTGGGAGGCAGAGCCAGGCGGATCTCTGTGAGTTCGAGGCTAGCTTGGTCTACAGAGCTAGTTCCAGGACAGTCAGGGCTGCCCAGAGAAACCATGTCTCAAAAAAACAAAACAAAAAAAGATAGGTTTTTGTTGAAAGTGTTCATCGATCAATTTTCTGTGGGAGAACTGGAAATAGAAATTCCTGTAGTTGCTAGTTGGATAGCTTCCTGTTACATGATTTTTTTCCCTTTAAGAGATCAATAGGGTGGGGAACACATTCTGTTGAAAACAGGATCCTCAGTGACCAACACAATTGTTGGCACATGCTAGGCACTTCATAAATATTATTCCATTGGACCAACTTTTAATACTGTTAGTTAACTTTAAATACCTGAGCACTTACTGATTTTGTAGATGACCAGAGTTCAGTTCCTAGCACCCGTATAGGGCGGCTCACAGCTCCTTGTACCTCCAGTTCTGGGTAGATCTGATGCCTCTGGCCTCCAAGGGCGCGCACGCACGCGCGCGCGCGCACACACACACACACACACACACACACACACAATTTAAAAATAAATATTTTAAAAAAGAAATCTGATAGTGTCTAGTTAATATTGCTATAAATTTTAAATTCATAGCGATTTTAAGAAATCTTTGGCAGATCCTACTGCTGGGCCATAAAAAGTTGAAGTTGGCCATCCTGGGCCTATATGTGGCGACATGTAATATTCACTGATAGTTAGAGGTATATTATTCAAAGAAATATACATGCAAGGTGAGTCTTTCTTGACAGGTGGGATTGGCTTTGAATGTTCCTGTGTTGCTTTTCTCTTTTTAGTTATTTGTCTCTGGTCTAGTACTTTGACCAGTATCTGTGAGAAAGACTGAGAGAAGGAAGGTTGTATTTATTTGTGCTGACATTAGTTTGTGGGGGGAGGGAACCTAATGATTAACATGAGGGTCTAGATAAGCTGTTGATTTTGTTTCCTCCTTCCTTGTGCAGGTTTCCCTGTCAAATTTTGTTGGTTTGGGGCTTACTATTACCTACTCTTAGGAGCCGTTGGACTTTTTAAAAATATTGACTTTTGTAAAACAAAGTTTGGAGAAAATGGATCCTGAGACCACAGTCAGGACAACATTTTAAGAGTCACGAAGCTTGCTTTTGAAAGTGTGGGCAGTGGTACTCAGATTAAGTTTCTACTGTTTCACCTTTCTAGAATGAATGCAGACAATACATTAATTGAATTAGATATTTTAAAAGCACATGTCTTGTTTTTCTTGTTACAGTATCAAGATAAAGAAGAAGTTGTTTTATGGATGAATACTGTTGGACCCTACCACAATCGCCAAGAAACATATAAATATTTTTCACTTCCATTCTGCGTAGGGTCAAAAAAAAGTATCAGTCATTACCATGAAACTTTGGGAGAAGCACTTCAAGGAGTTGAATTAGAATTTAGTGGCCTGGATATTAAATTTAAAGGTAGGTCAACATCAATAGTCCTTGCTGACATTGGAGCCAGGTAATTTCATTGTATGGGGTTGTATATTATAGGATGTTTAGCCAAGTAAATTGTTAACAGAATGTTTCTCTAACATAGTTCTTTCTGAAAAATATTTTTCTGGTAAATCTTCAGTTATTAGATACATATATGGCCAGGGAAGGCCTCATAATATCATTGTAAAGTAATTTTTGGAGGTGTGGGTCTCCAAAGGGATACGCGGTTCCTGAGAAGTTTGTGTAAAACCACAGATTTAACTTGTACAGTATACTCAGAGTGTAATTCATCCTCTTAGCACCTATAGAATATTTAAGATTTAGGTCAGACACTGTTAAACATGAGGGGAAGCCTATTGGAGCCATCTGTGAGACGTTGTGTTTAATCTTAGTGTGTTCTTCTGTGAAGTTTGTTAGAGTATTCGTGCACAGGCATTGGTTCCCTGCACAGTCACTGGTTCCCTGCACAGGCACTGGTTCCCTGCACAGCCTCTGGATCCCTGTACAGGCACTGGTTCCCTGCACAGCCTCTGGTTCCCTACGCAGGCACTGGTTCCCTGCACAGGCACTGGTTCCCTGCACAGCCTCTGGCTCCCTGCACAGACACTGGTTCCCTGCACAGGCACTGGTTCCCTGCACAGGCATTGGTTCCCTGCACAGCCTCTGGTTCCCTACGCAGGCACTGGTTCCCTACACAGGCACTGGTTCCCTGCACAGGCATTGGTTCCCTGCACAGCCTCTGGTTCCCTACGCAGGCACTGGTTCCCTGCACAGGCACTGGTTCCCTGCACAGGCATTGGTTCCCTGCACAGCCTCTGGTTCCCTGCACAGGCACTGGCTCCCTGCACAGGCACTGGTTCCCTGCACAGCCTCTGGTTCCCTGCACAGGCACTGGTTCCCTGCACAGGCACTGGCTCCCTGCACAGACACTGGCTCCCTACGCAGGCACTGGCTCCCTGCACAGCCTCTGGTTCCCTACGCAGGCACTGGTTCCCTGCACAGCCTCTGGTTCCCTGCACAGGCACTGGTTCCCTGCACAGGCACTGGTTCCCTGCACAGGCACTGGCTCCCTGCACAGACACTGGCTCCCTGCACAGGCACTGGTTCCCTGCACAGGCACTGGTTCCCTGCACAGGCGCTGGTTCCCTGCACAGCCTCTGGTTCCCTACGCAGACACTGGTTCCCTGCACAGGCATAGGCAGTACTATGGCTAAAACATCTCTAGGAAGTTGGAGTTCTGCAGAATCTTTAATCAAGGGTCTTGATTTTTAATAGAACATGGGCATTGTTCTCGGGAACTTTGTTTTTAGCTTCATTTCTTTTGCTGTATCAACTAGTAAAATTATTTGCTCCAGTTTTGACTTCATTGAGTCCATGGGTGTATAATATGAATAGGAACTGCCTTCTGATATTTTTAGAGCATTGGGAGTAGGCTATGAAATAAGATATGAAGGAAATGTTACTTTGATTTGTTAAATTATTTTATTTATCAGATTTTTTTTGTTACAGATCTGTTTTGAAAATGGGTGCACATTTTATACCTCCCCCATAATGTCCTTTGGGACTTAATTATAAAATTGAATTGTATATTTAAACCACAGTGGTGTGGCCTATAATTTTATGAGTGTTAGAAACATACCCTGAGGCATATGTTTTAATTTAATAAGATAATTGAAATATTTAATCATAAATATGAAGAAACTAAACTAGAACATGTGATCTTTGAGAATCTGAATACTATATTTATCCACCTAGTGTCTCCTTTTCCATATTCAGGAGGCATGTCTCATTTAATAGAGAGGAGCCAGCGAGAGAGAGAGTAAACCCACAAATCCTGCTTTGGTGCAGTGATTTCATCAGATTTGAAGCCCTTATGCCTTACTTATCTGAAGAAATATTTCTTCAGCAGTCTTTAACCTTCCTTTCTTCTTCTACTTCCTCGAGTCTGAGATGGAGATAAATAGTTGGAGGCTGTTTTCATGGGCTTGAAAGTGAGGTTTGTTTTCTTTTCAGATTAAGCTAAACACTTGAGGGATGAAAGAACTACCAGTTGTTATTCCCCCGAAAGGTAGCAGTTCTTGGGACCTAGCCAGCTAGCTCTGTGCCTTAGCTGAATACTGCCAAAACAGCTGCTAACTTGGGTAGTCCAAATGAAGTAGCCAGTGGGAATTGATTTCTGTTTCCCACTACTGTAGGCTTTTGTTTCTTTGGTTCATGGATAGAGATGATCATGCTTTGGAAGTGTTCCTGATTATTACTCATATTTTTATAAACTTTGAAAGGTAGAATGCACTTTTGGAGACCCAGATATGGGCAATTTGTTCACGGGATATCACACATACTGATAATGCTGTAGAAGCCAGACCAGTACTGTCTCAATGTGAACCATTTATTTATTTGTTTGTTTGTTTATTATTTTGAGGTGTGTTAAGATAGGGACTCAGGAAACTCAGGCTGGCCTCAAATGTGCTGTGTAGCTGAGGCAGGCCTTGAACTTCTTACTCTCTTGTTTGTACCTCCTGAGTGCTGGGATTGCACACATGTACCAGCTACTATTTGTTCTTAGTCTTTCATATCAAGCATTTGACTCTTAATGATTCTTCTGAAGGTATATTCATATGAAGTAAAATTTTGAAAACAACACACATACACTGCACACACATACATATAAACACACACACATACATACATATACATGTGTACAGAAACAGTTTTTGTTTTTTTTTTTAACCTAGCAGATTCTATCAGGCTAATTGAATTGGTACCATTTTGTAGCATTGAAGGTCACTAGAGAGATTATGCTAAGGAACTAACCATAGTCTTGGTCTGAAGACAGACCGTTTTAAGATGCCTCTCACTTCAGATTTTATGCACAGCTTTCTTTCTTTTCTTTTTTTATATGCTAGTGCTAGACAAAAATGCTAATTGAGACCATTTAGAGAAAGTGCATTAAATATAAGCATAGGTCTATATTAGGATCATTGAGCCAGGCCTGAATTCATTGCTTTCTGATTATGGGTACTATCTCTTAGAACACTGCTGTTATGGAGTAGAAAGAACTTGTGTTTTAGAATCAGACATGGTACAGCTCAGCTCTGCTTGTGCCTACTTGTCTGGTTGTAGGCAGATAATTCAATGTCTTTGATCTTTTGTAGTTCTTGTCTGGGAAGCATGGGGAATAGTATACCTGATAGAATCATTGTTAGGTTTAAGTGAGATAATGTACTTTTAAAAGTACCTGGTGTATAGTTTATGTTTGAGAAATGGTGAGTGCTGTGCCTACTAATATACATAGTATGGATCTGAATTCTACTTGTTTATATTAGCAGTTCTGATTATTAGTTTACTGATCGTAGAATTTTATATGTTCCCAAACTACTGTACTCTCCTGCTGGTTCCATTAGGCTAGTGCATTCTTGCACACCCTAGCTGCTAAGACTGAGTAAGCTCTTAATAAATTGTCTAGCACCTGGATAATGTGTACTTGTATGACAATTGGTTCTTTTTGATTATTAAATGATCTGAAATCGTAATTCTTATGTTTGTTTTGTTTGTTCTCTCTCTCTCTCTCTCTCTTTGTGTGTGTGTGTGTGTGTGTGTGTGTGTGTGTAAAGGCATTACTATGTGAGCCAGGTTAGCCTAAGCCTAGAGCTTATTGTATATCCCTTGCTGGCCTTTGCTGATGTTGGCTTTGAACTTATGATCCTCTGCCTCAGTCTCCCAAATGCTGAGATTACAGGTGTGAGCCATCATGCCTACCGGGGTAGTATTCTTAACCAGAGGAGGTCACTGCTCCTTTCCCTATTATTTGAGAATCCTATGGTATAATAAAGGGCATTAATAGTTGAAAAATAATGACTTTTAGGGATTCTTCCTTTCCACATACTGTATTAGGTTTTTTTTTTTTTTTTTAAATTATTTTTTCTTTGAATACCCTAACCTAATATACAGATGGCATTTTGTATTTCTTTTTACCTTGAGTGGTTTGGTTAATTTTGAATTCTGCAGCTATGGAGAAATGTCAGTGCTGTTTAAATCCTTATAGACTAAAGCTAAGGGATTCTCCATCCTGGCTGCTCTCATTCCCAAAGGCAACATTTCTAGTTGGATATCTGCCTGGGTGGAATAGCCCTGACTGCCAAAGGATGGGGAAAGAACTTGGAGTAGCAGGTCTACTCCTTCAGCTAGAAGATTTTTACTGAAGGCAATCCCTCACCCTCTTTTCTGTCCCTTCTGCTGTTTCCACTGTTACTACTTCTGGAGCCCTAGGAATTCTAGAAAGGAAGGTCTGTCTCTGTCTCCCACGCAGGGGACAAGTTGAGGGTATTCATCTAGCTGTGTGGTGGGTAGGGAAAGAACATGAGCATCCAGTCTCATAGCCTTTTGGGTTCCTTGTCGTTGTCATCATTTTCTACTTATTCATCTTATTTGAGTGACATCCTCAGCTCTTGGGTTTGTTTGTTTTTTTAGACAAGATCTTGTTAAGTACCCCAGGTTAGCCTCAAACTTGTGGTCTTTCTGTCTCTTGCCTTCTAAGTCCTGGGATCAAAGGTGTAAGCTACCATCATGTCCATTTCGTAAAAATATTTGCATGTAATTACTCTATATGTTCAGCCCTTACATCTGTTGTTTATATTTCAAGGTCTACAGTATCTTACGCATTCTGTGATATCAGTCTCTCTCTCTCTCTCTCTCTCTCTCTCTCTCTCTCTCTCTCTCTCTCTCTCTCTCTCTCTCCTAGGCAGCTCTCTTGTTCTGGTCTCCCCTGTGTTATGTCGCTGGTCATATTCTCTGTTTTTCCTTTTCCAAAAATGTATTAAGCTCTTCTTTTCGTTTGTGATGGTTTGGATGAGAACATCCCCACAGATCAGATATTGTTGGTGGTGCTGTTTGGGCGGGATAGGAGGTATGTATGGCCTTACTGGAGAAAGTGTGTCACTGGGGGTGGATGGGCTTTGAGGTTTCAAAGCCATTTCAGTTTGCTTTCTCTTCTTGGTGCTTGTGGTTGGGTATGTGAGCCCTCAGCTTCTGCTCCAGCCGCCATGCTTGCTGCTGCCGTGTTTGCCCTGCTGTGATGGACCCTTGATCTCTCTGAACTGTAAGCCCAACAAACTCTTCCTTCCTGTTGCCTTAGACGTGGTGTTTTGTCACAGCAATAGAAAAGTACTATCACCGCTTTCTGCTTTTTGTCCCGATGGACTCACATCCTTTTATTACGGACATTTGAGGGGTTTTAGGCAGGAGAAGAAAACCACCTGTGCTTAAACGTGCCTTGATATCTGGAGGTATGAGAGCTTGCTGCTAGATTTTTCTTCCTGTTGGTTTCAATCCATCTGTGTTTTAACCCAACCAAACAATTAGAATCTGAAATTTGTCAGTTCTTTGATTCTTTACTGCCTTTGCTAATTGTAATACAGTTTCAGTACATAACATTTAGAATCTACAGAAGAATATAAAAATAGAAATTTCTATTCATCTAAATTGTTTAAAAATATATAAAATTAAATGGGGTGTGTTTGTAGTTCCTGTAATTGTAACACTTGTGAGACTGAGATGGAAGGATTGAGAATTCCCAGTCAGCCTGGGGTCCGTGGGGAGATCTTGTCATAGAAAGTGACAATTGGATTCCTGTTGCCTGTATTATTTTTTAAAGCTCATCCCTTATATAGTGCTTAATTTAATATGTCAGTGTTGAGTATTTCTTACTCAGTAAGTTATATGTAATTATTTTATATTCCTTTTTTTCTCCTAACATTCTGTGAGTTTATTCTTATTCTTCAAATGTGGCTGCATATTACTCTGTAATTAGGAGATGCAATCTCCCCACTCTAGTCGCAAGATGATCTGCTCCCTCCCTTGCCCTTTTTCTTTCTTTTTAGAAATAACAAACATTTGTCAGTTCTTGGATAAGGTATTGTAATGCACCTATAAATCTTTTACAAGCCTAAGTTCTTAGAAGTAGAAGTACTAAATCAAAGGTTTTAAACACACATACACACACACAGAGTTTAAAGGCAATAAACATTTTAAGGCAGTTTCTTTTCCCTTCTTTCCTCCCTTTCTTTTTCCTTTTCTTTCTTTCTTTCCTTCTTTCTTTCTTTCTTTCTTTCTTTCTTTCTTTCTTTCTTTCTTTCTTTCTTTCTTTCTTTCTTTCTTTCTTAAGTATAGGGATTGAGTTGAGGAGAGGACCTCGTGAACGTTAAGCAAAGCAAATTCTAGCGCCCCCCCTTCCCCCTTTTTTAACTTTTTATTTTGAGACACAACCTTGCTAAGTTAGATGGCCTAGGTTTGAGCTTCCTCTGTAGCTCTGGCTGACTTTGAGTTTACAATCCTTCTGTATTAGCTTCCAAGTAGCTGGGATTACAGGCTTGTACCACTAAGCCCAGTGGCAGTTCATGATCCCTATTTCCAAACAGCCATCTACAAATTGCGTGGTTTATGCTGCCTGTCAGGTTGCTCAGTTAATCTGTACTTCTTACATAGTTTTTAAATTAACTGTGCATATACCAGTATTTCCATTCCATCTTTTTTTTTTTTTTTTAAATCTATTTGGCAGTTATTGAGTATGTAATTGTATTCCAGACTGTGCTGGGCTATGAATGTAGAGAGTTTAACCAGACCTCTGGCTTCAGAGGTCCATCCATGGGCACTCTGAAATTGTGCACTTAATTTTGTGTGAATGTACACTGGCAGGGGGGTTGTGGCAGGGGAAGTAACACTTTCATGATGTTCTCCAGAGTGTGAGGGCAAAAGTACTTAGGAACCCTGTGAATACACTCACACTCCAGCCTTAAAAGGAGCCAACACAGTTGTTTTCAGTTTTCACAATTGAGGGACTGTGAGGGTCACAGAGGTTAAACCATTTGTTTTTTGTTCAGGTAGCTAGTGAGTAATGGTACTCAAACCAGAACTCAATACTTTACCCGTGTCTCTTCGTGTATATATGGTGATTTCATGATAACTTTGCTAGGTGCTATTGAATTTGAGGTAAGAGTCTACTTTTCCGTTTTAGTATTGCCATCAAAAGAGAAAGTGTAAGGATAGTGGCATGGTACATTCGTAGAGAACTCAGTATTTGCAGTGTTATTTTCTGGACTTTTTTATTGGGTACACAGTGGCACTTAGGTTCTGAGATCTAAACTTAGTGTGGTGATCTGTTTGAAAAGTAAGTATCAACATTTGCTAATTTATGACTTTTTTTTTTAATCTCCTCAAGATTTTTACATTGCTAAAATCTCAGTTGCATCTTTTTCAGAATGTGTAGGTTTGTGTTTTAGGTGAGGGAGGTATGCTCTGTTGTCATTTTCAACCAGTGATTTAAGGTGAGAGATCTTTAGGCCAGTTTTTCAGTTATGTAGAATGTGGACAGTGACTTGGCATCTTTGTACACATTGTCTTCAAAGCAGTCCCCGCGCCCGCCCCCCCCCCCCCCCCCCCCCCCCCCCCCCCCCGCCTCGCCCCCAGGAGAAAGAGAAGAGTGCTGTTTTGACTGGGTAACCAGAATGTTGAGTCATCAGTGATGTTTATGTTTGCCTTCATGTCTGAAAGAGGAATGTCATTAAAATGACCGACTAGTGTCCTTTTGCAGTGCCCTAATAAAGTGGTGATAAAACTCGGAACCTCCTCAGCAAAAGGGGCAGTCTTAGGGGGTGAGAAATCAAGAGACTACTCTGTGGAGGAGAAACTGGGGCGCTCAAAATTTTAGAATGGCCTTCCTGCTAGAGTTAGTGTGAGCTCCAAGTTCCATAGGCCAGAGAGTACATGTAAATGACTCACCTTTAGGGTATTTTTGAGTGATTAATAAGCAGAAATGCCTATTAGACAGAGGCTAGGCTTATAATTTTAATAATTATGAAGGATCACTGGAAGTCCTCATGGCCTCTGTGGCCACTGATGACTTGGGTTTCTGTACTGTTGGAATAAATGTGTGTCTGAGTGACCTTAAACTCCACTGTTATCTCTGCTTCGGCTCATATCCTTAATCTTTTCCACACAGTAAATGAAGATTTCCTTATGTGTCATAAGCTTTTTTTGTTCTTTGTTTTTATATCAGTTTTATTTATTTTTAAATGACTTTGTTCTTGTATTTTTTTATATGAGGGCTTTCTTTGTGTAAGGTAATCTTTGAAAATAAAGATGATCAAAATTTTTCATCTTAAGGTAATGAAAGATATAAAAAAAAGTGGGTAGGATAGCTTACTGAGCTCCCATATATTTACTACCATTCTGAACTATTGGGAATAGACATTAACTAAAGCAAATGCTGACTTTTCTTCTTGTGCTATATTTCCTGTAACGATTTTGCAAGCCAGTAGATTAATTTGTAGTTTTTACTTTGCAGATGATGTGATGCCAGGTACTTATTGTGAAATTGACTTAGATAAAGAAAAGAGAGATGCATTTGTGTATGCTATCAAGAATCACTATTGGTACCAGATGTACATAGATGACTTACCAATATGGGGTAAGTACTTCCTGTTACGTGTAAGATTTCATATAACCAGTGTGTTAATGTGACTGTGTTCCAGATCATGATGGAAATGTTTTTCCAGTCCGCTCCGGAATGGTCTTTAATGCTGATTTTATGGCTTCCTCCTACTGGAAGCATTTAATGCTGCCAGACCTTATAGGAAACTCTCAAAATAAAAAGTTTATACAGTGAAGCTTTTCAGACTCAAGGAGTTCAAAGGCTCTTGGAACATCTGAAATTTCCTTCTTCCCTAGTTTCTTCCCAGCTTATTTTCTCTTCAGTATAATTAGAGGGACTGAATAGAATTTTTGAAATTTACCTCTTTATGGACACTGTAGTAATACGTTTTTAGGGACATGATAATTTCTTGAATGTTTTATTTTACCAGTTCCTTTGTCATTTTCCAAAACATTTAATACTGAAGAATTATTCTTGTTTAGCTCTTGCTTGTCTATACTACTGGGGAAGAGATATAATATGATTAATACAAACTTAAGCATAGTCCAAAAATAACTTAAATAATTAAATTATTTAAAATGCAAGGAATAGGCAGTTACCATAGGCAACATGTTTAGTCACATTTTTTTCTGTCTCTAAACATAGGCTCTATGTGTAAGAATTATCTTTTATTCTTAAAATTGTTAGCTGATCATTATGTTCATCTGTAGAAAAACTGACTGAGCACAATTTAATATGATCAGAATTTAATATGCTAAAGAAATTTATAAGAGTTAATTTCTTGGGAGGAAGAGACAGGAGGATCTCTGAGTTCAAGGCCATCCTAGTCTACATAGCAAGTCTGAGGCCACCCAAGATTACATAGTGAGACCCTGTCGTAAAAAAAGAAAAGTTAATCTCAAGAGACATTTTGTGCTATTTAGGTGTGTAAAATAAGCATTTCGTATAAATGTTACTGTTACAGGACACAGACAGTTCTGTGATCAGCTCTGAGGGTGGTGGAAGATAAACTAAATACTTGCTGAAGATTTTTGAGCCTATAGTTTAGGAGAACCCATTAAACAAGACTGTTTTTCATTTGCAGTGAAAACAGATTCCTTTCATAGTTCTTCTATTATTATGGACTTTTAAAGGTCACATATGCCTCCCAGAGGCAGAGGCAGGCAGATCTCTGCATGTTCGAGGCCAGCCTGATCTACATAATGAATTCTGGGACAGCCAGGACTACATAAAGAGACCTCGTTATCACATTCATTTTTTTAGTATTGGGGAAATGGAATGTGCACATGTGCCACAGCATGGGTGTGGGGGTCAGAGCACAGTGGGAGTCTGTTTTCTTCTTCCACTATGTGGGGCCTGGGCTTTGAACTCAGGTTACCAGGCTTGGTGGCAAGTGCTGTTCCCTACTGAGCCATCTCTCTGGCTCATTGTATTCTCTTCTAAATCTGTATCTTCAGTTTTTGTTTTCCTAATCATTGCTGGGAGCCTCTTTAGCAACAGTAACAACTGTTCTTTGTTATAAATTGTGTGTGTGTGTGTGTGTGTGTGTGTGTGTGTGTGTGTGTCTATCCATTGTGGAGGCCAGAAGTCATCTTTGGGTGCTATGCCTCAGGTGCTGACCACCTTTTTCTTTCCTTTTTTTTTTTTTTCTTTTTTGAGACAGGGTCTCGCACTTGGCCTGGTACTCACTGATTAGGCACTGCTAGCCAGCCATTGAGCCAAACTAATTTTCCTGTCTTCACTTCTATAGCCCTGGGATGATAAGGACTTTCCACCATCCTCAGCTGCTTTACATAGGATTGAGCTCCAGTCCTCGTGCTGGTGTAGTAAGGACTTTGCCAACTGAGCCATTTCTCAGCCCCTTCAAAACCTGTTTTTAGAATTTGAATTTCAGGATCTGCCATCTTTAAATATGTTTGCATAATCTGTAATATCTGATCCTGGGCATTCCTCTTCCCTCTTTGTGAAGGAAAAAAAAAAATCCAATATGGTGTTTCTTGAACGAAAGTCTGTCTTTGAAAAGCCTTTTAGAGAAGCTGTGTCTTTACCTCCAAGTCTAGTTTTTAAAATAGATAGGCAAATGAATTCCCCTTTTTATCCCTCTCTTCCTCTCTCCCCTTCACACAACCCCACCACCCCCTCCACCCCCGCTGTGTGTGTGTGTGTGTGTGTGTGTGTGTGTGTGTGTGTGTGTGTGTGTGTTGTGTGGTCACTAAGTAGCTAGGTTATTTTGACAGATGGTAACATAGCATGTTTCTGAAAACCTGAGATACTAAGTAGTATGCACAAGTAAAGTGATAATTGTAGCAGCAGAGGTGCTAGCGGTGACAGAGAGTGAGTTCTGAGTATCATATCTGTGACCATTTATGTTCAACTTCTTGTTATTTTATACGAGTGTGACCATAGTGTGTATTTGCTAAGAAGTCCAGCCTGCACTTTTGCCTTGTGCTAACCATGAGGATGTTGACAGTATTGCCTCTTTATATAAAATAAACTTAATGAACTCTTAGCTTCTGGGTGCTTTGAATACTCAGTGGTATTACCTTGTATAAAGTATTTTTTCTTTTGTAGGTATTGTTGGTGAAGCAGATGAAAATGGGGAAGATTACTATCTTTGGACCTATAAAAAACTTGAAATAGGCTTTAATGGAAATCGAATTGTTGATGTTAATCTAACCAGTGAAGGAAAGGTCAAATTGGTTCCAAATACTAAAATACAGATGTCATATTCAGTAAGTTTAAAATAATTATGTATAGGAAAAAATGGTTGTGTTTATAACTTTAGAAAATAAAAATATAGCTGAAAATTAGATGCAACGAAATTCCTCAGTATATCTATATTAAATCTTCTAAAGGAAGGTATGTGCTTCAGATCTATGATATGGGATGCCATGCATTGGCTTAATGACCATTGCTCTAACACAGTGACCATTGACACCAGAAGGTTACAACTCAGCCCTGTATCTTCCTGATGTTTTTAGGTTGCAGGAGCTCATGTTATTTCTCTTTTCATTTGCTGTTGCAGATGGAGATAGGATGAAAGTCTCTGGGTAGGTGTAGATTGCTATGATTTGCTTTATTTGATGGGAAGACTTATTCCCACACAGTAAGAGCTTCTCAGAGTCCTTTAGCAACTATGAAGTTAATTAATTCTATTCTGTTAGCTTAAAAATGATAGAAGAAAGAGAGGAAGTCCAATACAGGGAGACTTTCTCTTTGCCAGTTATTTTCCTGGTCATCGAAAAGAATCCCCTTGCTTATAGCCAATTTTGAGAATTCTTTTTGTCTATATGTACCTAATGTAAGTAATTATTATATAACTGTACAAAGAAATTTAATAGTTGTCATAAAACCACAATTTAAAGACAGAAATCTATGTGTTCTCATTTTAATTGGTTTAAATACTTGTAACATGAGTTGGTGTTAATTCCTAACACATTTATCAGATAGTATGTCAGTCAACAGTAATTAAGTCCTCAAAAGCTGAAATGATCTCTCTAAAGAAAGATGTGGGGTTGGGGGTTTAGCTCAGTGGTAGAGTGCTTGCCTAGCAAGCGCAAGGCCCTGGGTTTGGTCCTCAGCTCTGGGAAAAAAAAAAAAAAAGAAAAGAAAAGAAAGAAAGAAAGATGTATTATTGTACTTGTTTAAACTTCTCATACTGGGACTGGAGAGATGGCTCAGTGGTTAAGAGCTCTGACTGCTCTTCCATAGGACCTCGGTTCAATTCCCAGCAGCTACATGGTAGCTCATAACATCTTAACTCTAGTTTCAGGGGATCCAGTACCCTCTTCAGGCCTTTGCTGTCACTGTACATGTGTAGTGCACAGACACATACCCAAACACATCAAGTAACAAGATTTAAAAAAAAAAAATTAAACCTCCGGTACTGTCAGTATCTTTTCACTATATAATTTTAATTCTAAGTGTGTCAGTATTTCTGAATTTTATGAGTTTTGCCATTAGATTATTAATTATTTATTGGCCTTAATTTTCAAGTGGGATTTTTTTTTCAGGTAAAATGGAAAAAATCAGATGTAAAATTTGAAGATCGATTCGACAAATATCTTGATCCATCCTTTTTTCAACATAGGGTAGGTGTTGGTACTTTAAGATACAGCATATGTGTGCAAATCAGTTTCACATTGAGCATCTGCCTTTGTAGGTCACTGTGCTAAGGACTATGGATTTCAAGATATAACTACTGGTGATTTCAGATGTAAATTTAGAGCCATAAGGATGATAGGGAATTTTAGAGGAATAATAAAACTAGCTTGTAAGATGCTGTAGTCTAAACCAGTTAAGAGATATACAGGGAAAACATAATATGTGGAAGCCAAATACAGCACTTTAATTGCAAGTGATGATAATTTTGGAGAATGTGGTTCATGGTCAGATGGGCTTCTTTCTGAAACTCAGTATTAGACAGACCTTACCTGGTGATGATGAACTGTTATTGGCAGACTTCCCAAACTTACAGTGTGGAGAAACAGCAGCAGAAAGGACATCTCTTGGAAAGGAGGGATGAGAGAACAGGGCAGGTTTTACTAGTAGAAAGCCTTCCACATGGCACATCAAGAAGGGAATAAATGCTTCCCATAGTCATCTTTCTTCACCAACATATGTAGGTTACCTGAAACATCTAGGTCAGGGTTTGTGTCGAAACTCAATCTTAGTTCAAGGCAGCACCGCTGGTGATGTTCTTATTATCTCCAGTTCTGTTCTGAAAATTCTGCAATAAGCAGAGGGATTAGGAACATCTAGGATTAGTAACACTAGGGGGCACTGCAGCGCAGCAGTTAGTGGGTTCAGTAATCTGCTTACTTTATTATTTTTATACTTAATCATAGCTAAAAGGCTTATCAGTGATGCTTTATTATTTTTAATAACTATTTCTCAGTATAAAATTTTCAAGAGTATACCACGTATAGTTTTTAGAGTAATGCCAAAGGAATGTTAGAAGTTTCAGATTATTGGCAGTGCATTATTATAGATATTGGTTTAAAGTTTACACCTTAGATTGATTTTTTAGATTAGAAAATAGCAAAGAACCTCATTAGAAGTTTTAATACTTTAAAATTTTAAATTTATATTTTAAACTGATACATAAAACATACAAGTTATATGTATTTATGAGGTAGCCTCTGATGCTTCAATATATTTATACATTATGCACTGTTCAAGCCAAATTAAACATCCTCTCAAATTCAGGTATTTATTATTTCTTCATGGTGGATACATCAGGGGCCAATGAGAGGGCTTAGCAGGTAGAAGGCTTGCTGCCAGGCCCAGTGACCTGCGTTCATTCCCTAGGACCCGCGTGGTAGAAGGAGAGAACTGACTCTCAGAGTTGTCTGACAGCTCTGTACCCACCAGATAAGTCAATTGAAAAGTTTTTAAAAGAACATTCAGAATTCACTTTTAAAATGTATTGTACGCCGGGCGGTGGTGGCGCATGCCTTTAATCCCAGCACTTGGGAGGCAGAGGCAGGCGAATCTTTGTGAGTTCGAGGCCAGCCTGGTCTAGAGAGCGAGATCCAGGAAAGGCGCAAAGCTGCACAGAGAAACCCTGTCTCGAAAAACCTAAAAAAAAAAAAAAAAAAGTATTGTACGTTATCATTATCTACCTACAAAAGAAGATACCTATAAAAGAAACCTTTCACATAATTTCACATAAATACCTCCAAAAGAAAAACACCCTATGTGTGATAACACAACAGAACATTGCGTTCTTCCCACCTATAACTTGGTACTTTTTGATGACTTTGACCCCACCTTTCCTCCTCCTCTTCTCTTCAGCCTCTTGGTACCCATAGTTTGCAGTCAGCTTCAGTGAAAGCACTGGTGTATACCACATACAAGTGAGATAAATATGGTACTTGTCTTTCTCTGCTTTAGTGTATGTACTCATTTTTAGCTCCATTCAGGTGAGAAGTTTTAGCATTTAATGCATACCTTTCTTAGTACTAAGTGTATATAAAATTTTTCCTCTTTAAAACCTTGATCAGTTGACTAAAGATTTGAGTCATACATTTTTTTTCCCCTTCTCTTGACCCTTTCTGGGTTTTTAATTTCTGAAGTGGAAACAAATCTCATCTTTGGAGACATCTGCCATTTCACTTTAAACTGCTTTTTAACATCTTTGGGGACACCTTTATGATAAATTTACATAGCCTTTTGGGGACAAACATTTTAAAGTACAGTGCTTTCATTAGTTGTTTCATTTATAATTCCAGTGGGTGCTCAGTAACTAAATTGTTGGAGGAGGGAAGCCATAGCATATGTCTTCTCCCTGAAACCCCAGTGTGAGTAGCAGAGTCAGGACTGCCCTTCCCATTCATGCACTTCTTAGCACATTAGCTCATGTCAAAATCTGCCCTCATTGTACAAGTCAGTACACCCTGGTGGTAAGTTTTCTAGGGACTCGCGTACACAGAGCAGAATTTCTATGAATAACTGCAGAATGTAAGTGAAAGGCTCTGTAGTGGAGAGGCCACTATTTGACTTGGGATTTGAAGACTGGAGAGGATTTACAAAGGAATGTAAATCACATGAGAGAAGAAATTATGAACAGCAAGAGGATGAAAGTGAATACGCTTGGTCACTGAGCAGGGATAGGACTGTAGGGTGTAATGGAAAGAGAGGTCATTGAAGATGTGGAAGGCCATGTTACAGGAAGGATAGAATCCTGGGAAATTGTTGAGGTTGGATTTGAGAAAATTGAGCTCTGTAGGGTTTAGAACAGTAGTGATAATGAACATTACATTGTAGAAAGATTTGCTTGCTAACTTTGTACAGCATACATTGGAAAGATCAGCATACAAGGGGAGATCAGACAGCAGCAAAAGGCCAGCCAAGAGGAAATCGGACTTGTTGAGTTGTGCGATGATACCTCGGGAATGCAGAGGAAGGGGTACAGTTTGAAGGAGAACAGAAGTTTCATAATTAAGGCTGGAGAGATGGCTTAGAAATTAAGAACATTTACTACTTTTGCAGAGCACCTGAGTTCAGTTCCCAGTATCCATGTCTGACAGTTCACAACTGCCTGTTACTCCAGCTCCAGGAATCCCTCCTGGCTTCCACAGGCACCTACACATGTGTGCATATGCCCATACACTGCTACATATATACAATGAAAACTAAAATAAATATTTTTTAAGTTTAATAACTATTACTTTTGAAGGATGGAGAAGGAAGGACCAAAAATAAATACTAGTTCATTAGTAGAAGCTAGAGAATAAGAAATGAGTGGTATATGTGAGGGAAGATGATAGATTTACTAAGGGTAGTCCCAACCTGAAATTCCACGAAGGCATTTAAGTGGAAGTTATGGTAGTTAGTGAAGGTCTGTACTGTGAAAGCATGTGAAAGCTGGAGATTTGAGCAGGTGAGCACTGAAGGTGGTAGTGGCATCATCTCTGGAAAGCTGGTTAAAGGTTCTTGACTGAGAGTCGTGCTTGAATGCCAAGACTGCAGCTTTTGGAAAAGTTGGCAAAGGCTGAACAGTGGACAGATGAAAACGAAGCAGCAGTTAGTGACTTAGAATGGTAGGGTGTCAGCCAAGGTTAGACTTGGCAGAGAGATAAGGAGAGGGAGCAGAACACCCAACTTCTGGATCAGTTTAGAAGTTCATTGCAGGGGCCAGGGAGCTGGCTCAGTGGTAAAAGTTCTTACCCCCAGGCCTGTTGACTCCGGCTCAATCTCTGGAGTCCACAGGGAATGGGAGAACTCCCACAAATTGTCCTTTGACCCATACACACATATGCATACATACAAAATTAATAAATATAAAAAAAAACCAGAAGTTTATTGCAGGTCTTGAGGGGTAGATCACATTGTGAAGAAGTAAGGGAAGAAATGTAGTCTTGTTTGAAAAGTGTTGGTTAGTTTTGATAGGACAAAAAATGGAGTAGACACTGTAAAAGATGTAAGTAGTCATAGCATAGAGTTGTGATGTGCTATACACTATACTCTCTGTTTTCCTGTTATTGTTTAAACCTTGTGATGATTCTAGGAAGTAGACAATACAAATGGAAATAGAAACAAATGAACCCATCGGGAAGGCCTGATATTACATACTGCTCTTTTTTTTTTTTTTTTTTACAAATGTTCAGTTGTGCTTCTATGATAAACTTAAATATTATCTTTTTTGCAAAGTTTTCAAAATATGCCTTCATTGTTTTGTTTATAATTCTAGCAGGTACTCAGTGAGTAAGTTAGTGAAGGAAGGAAGGTTGGCAGGTTGGTTCTTGTGTGAGGCAGAGGCAGTTGGCGATCTGCCCTTCAGCTAGAGCCGTAGAGTTGTCCTGGCCCCGAAGCTCAGGGAGGATCACAAAGCCAGGACTGTTCTGCACCTTGGTGCACAGCCTCAGCACGTTAGTTAGAACTGTCCTCATCATATAGGGAGATTGCTGATGCTGGACAAAGGCAGTGATGGGGTGTTGGGTAGCGATGGCGTATGTGGGGTGTCGGGGTGCAGAGTGAGAGGGAAAGCACCGTAGCAGGAGCAGTAAACAAGGGGCTACATCTAGGAAGGTTGTGTTGTGCTGGGTGGTGGAAGACAACAGGAGACATGGTGTCGGAAACTTGGAAGAGGAGAGAAACTTCAGAAGTACCTTAAGGACATGGGGGAGGTTAAAGTATAAATAACAGAGTTAAGTATGCAAAACCACAGACTTAATTCAAGTCCAGTGTACTGTGTTCTAAGATGTCTTTGATGATAAAGTCGTACTTTGTAACTATAGGCCAGAATCTGGACATGTTTTTTGACATGTACAGATGATGTCAAAGGCGAGCCTTGAGAATATTGAGGAGTTAAGGAGTGAATACTTTATTGTTCTGGTAGCCACTGGGGTGACTACTTGGGAAAGAACTAGTATGAGGATGATAGTGCATGACTAACTGAAGGCCGGGGAAACAGATCTTCAGGGAGAAAGCCTAGATCTACAGTGGTGGTAGTGATGGTGGGGTGCTGGGTTGAAAGGAGCTTTTCAGGGTTTGGTCAGTTAGGAGACGAGCACGTTTATTATCTACTGTTCCTGCCAGATACAGTGCTGTTCCGTGCTGTGTCCTTACATACATCATCACTACACCATATGGAACACAGGATGCTGCCTCTGTTTTCACATGAGAAAACTGAAGCTACATGGAAGTTTGCAGACTTAAAACATAAATAAGCCTTTTCGATTACATTGCCCATATGCTTTCCATGTAAAGTTGATTTGTGTATGCTTTATGGCTAAATAATAGTTAAGTGGGTTAGTAAATCTGACTTGAAAAAAATCTGTGTAGATGATAGCATGCTTTCGTGGAAGTTGGTTGCCCTTTATCATTCTGAGCACTTAACCCCGGTGTCTCTGGAGTGTGAATTTTTATATAAAAGGTATAAAATGCTGTCTTTCTTCCGTTAGCATACAGTTGACACCATGAAACATGAATTTTATAACTGGTATTTCACACTGGTAACACTTCATTTTCTGTTATTTTAGATTCACTGGTTTTCAATTTTCAATTCCTTCATGATGGTGATCTTCTTAGTGGGTTTAGTTTCAATGATTTTAATGAGAACTTTAAGAAAAGATTATGCTCGATACAGTAAAGAAGAAGAAATGGATGACATGGTGAGTAAACACTCTATTTTACATTTAATATTATTAATATATATTAATATTGTTATATAGTAAACTTATTTTAGGTGCATGCATGCGTGCGTGCGTGTGTGCTTGTATGCACGTGTTGCAGGTGCTTGGACAGGTTAGAGGTGTTGGATTCCTCCTGGAGCTGGAGTTACGGATGGTTGGTTGCAAGCCACATGATGGGAGCACTGGGCATTGACCCTGAGTCCTCTTGAAGAGCAGTGTGCGCTCTTAACTGCTGAGCCGTTTCTTCAGACTTTTTAATATATTTTTTAAAGATTAAAAAAAATATTAGTATTGTCACTGTATATGATGTCTGTAGGCATGCATGCCAGAACATGTATGTTGAGGTCAGAGGACAACTTGATGGAGTCAGTTCTCTCCTTTACCTTTACATGGGTTCTAGGGGTTGAACTCAGGTGGCCAGACTTTACCCATTGAGCCGTGTCTCCAGCCAATTGTTGTATTTTCAATGCTGGAATATAGATTACAATTTCTAATCTAAAGTTAGTAAGGACAGGTGAATTTTCAGAATTCAGGATTCTTAGGTTTCAAGAAGGTATAAAGCCAGGTGCAATAGCAGATACCTGTCGTTCCAGATATTCAGGAGACTGAGGCAAGAGAATTGCTTGAGCCCAGGAGTTTGAGACAAGCCTTACTTTTCTGGAGGTGTGGCTCAGTGGGAAGTGCATGCCTAGTGTTGGATTTAGTCCCCCGCGTTGCAGAGTTTAAAAACAGTAGTGATAATGTTCCCTGTGAGATCCAGAATCATGCACTATTCAAATAGATTTTTTTTTCATAGAACTTAAATGTTCCCCTAAGTGAGATAAATAAAGTTGTGATCTCCAGCCAAATTTTGTCATCAAATAAGGACACATCATACTTAGGAAACAAACTAGTTTTAGGGAGGTATAGGCTAGTTTTGGTATATATATTTTTTAATATTGTTAAGTGTTGAATTAAATTTAAGGGGTGGGTGGAAGGATTAACATATTTAGTTTAATGGTTCAAAAGAGATTTATCCTTAATTTTTTATTAAATTACAGAACAACAGTGTGTCTCATAGAATACTAATACTTAGGTGTACTTTATTAAATAGGCTTGAAAAGCAGTTTAAAATGTCAAATTTTAACATGCTAAGTATATTGTGATAATGGTAAAAAAAATTTTTTTTCTTAAGTAGTTTTCCTTTAAGAAACTTTGTTTCAAAAATTATTTAAGGATCATTGAGTGTTATTCAGGCTGAACATAATTATGGATTTTTTTAAAGCTGTAGATGACTAAATATGCATATCTAATACTTGGACTATAAAGGGCATTTCTGTGTTTTTAGGGCAAGTACTGGTATAATATACTTCTCTTTTCTTGTCTGCATGGCCATTGATGGTGGTAAACCTCAGTCACCATGTGTGGGGCAGGATAGGGCCTGAGAGTGGAGCAATACTAGGAGAGACCTTCACTCTTCCAATTGTTTCTTTTGCTGCCCAACCTTTTCTCTCCCCACTTTTACCTTCATGAATTTCAATACAGTGCACATAACATTCTGAGTTACTAGGACAGGAGTTACTTTAACTCTGAAATGTCTGTCTACAGTATTTTGAACTCTTAAAAAGCTGTAAGTGTGGAAGGAGGGAGCTGACAACTGTAATTTCTTACCTATCTGCTGTATTTCAGTTTGATCCTGGATGGGTTAATTTTCTCTGTACATATTTATATGTGTCTTACATACAGGACAGAGACCTAGGAGATGAATATGGATGGAAGCAAGTGCATGGAGATGTGTTTAGACCGTCAAGTCACCCTCTGATATTTTCTTCTCTCATTGGTTCTGGATGTCAGATATTTGCTGTGTCTCTCATTGTTATTATTGTTGCCATGATAGAGGATTTATATACAGAGTAAGTGCTTGTACTTTATCATCTTTTTGTTGTTGTAAATAGTTTTTTAGTCATTGTAGTCTATTAAGTCAACCATTATTAAATATTTGCTTATTTCAGTAATTTAGAATTTCAATACTATCCATGCCATTATTGCAGACAAATCTTAACCTTTAACTCTAAATGTTTTGAATCGTGTTTCCCTATACATACTTAAACTTTCCAGCATGGCTGAACATTCCAGGTTAGGCTGGTTATGTCATTAGAGAGGCAGAGCAGCTTTCTCTCTAGAGCTGTTTGAAAATGGAAACAGGCACTTTTTTAGATTAAACTGGATCTTTATAATTTCAGTTACCAAGTTAATATTTCACATTTGTACTCAGACTGAGACCTCTACAAGAGTAAAACAAAACACTTTACAGTAATGTTTTATTTTTTTTAGAGTCGTCAGTCAGTATGCTATCTTTGCATGGTTTTGGGTATACTTTTTATTAGCAACCAGAACCATTTGCTAATGTCTTAAATCACTTTGTTTGTTTGTTTGTTTGTTTATTTGTATGTGTGTTTCTGCGCTCAAATCTATATGTGTATGGGCATGCGCATGCCTCAGCACAAAAGTGGAGGTCAGAGGAAACTTTCAGGAGTTGGTTCTCTGCTTTCACCATGTGTTCCCGGGGTTGAACTTGATTGTTAGGCTTGGCAGCAGGCACCTCTACCTGCTGAACCATTTATCTTTACCATTTACATTTATCTTTACCTGCTGAACCTGCTCAGGCTTCTGTTGAGTGTGGTCGTGCCACCTTGTTCTCAGAGAGCCACAACATGTGCAAACAAATGACTGTGGTATCTCAGTGTATTCATTTTAATTCCAGCATCAGACAGTAGCCTATGAAGTCCTCAGTCAGGAGAACTCCAGTTACATTTCAATTCATAGTACATTCTTTCTTATATGTGTGTTGTGTGGTGATATATTGTGTACCCCAATAAAGCTTACATGGGGATCAGAAGACAGAGCCAGCCACTAAATTAGACATAGAGGTCAGGCAGTGGTGGCACACACCTTTAATCCCAGGAAGTAATATGGCAGGACACAGAAAGGTATATAAGGTGTAAGGAAACAGGAACTTGCTCTCTTGAGGATTTTGTAGAGGTAAGCTAGTGGTTGGCTGTTCTGCTTCTCTGATCTTTGAGCTTTCACCCTGATATCTGGCTCTGGGTTTTTTATTATAAGACCTTTTAAGATTTGTGTTACAGTGTAGCATTTCATGGACAAGTAATAAATTTGTGCTGCTGAAAGAATGACTTTTTAGTTGTAAAATAGCACTTTTCCCTCAACCCTGATGACCTGAGTTTGGTCTCACTGTGGAAGGAGAGGGCTGACTTGAGAAAGCTGCCATCTGACTTCCATATGTGTGCAGTAATGTGCATGTCCACACTCAGGCACAGATCACACATACACAATAATAATAAGTGGTTTTTTCATTTAACCATATACTGAATTGCTGTTCCTTTGCTGCATAGTTCCTTGAGAAAAGGACTAGGTCTTGATGAATTCTTAGTTAATGTTTATTTAACTGAAAGGAGTATGTATTAACCAAACAAGCTGTTCCTCAAAATTTCTGTGGTGTTTCTGTAATCTAACCATTGCATTGCCATTCATTTACCACATTTCAAAATAATTGAACCAAATTTAAACTGCAGAGTTTTGGTGGGTTTATATTTTAGGTTATAATATATTTTCAGGTGAACTGAATCCTGAACATTTCAAATCTGCCAAACAAACCAGGTGGTGGTAGATCACTCCTTTAATCCCAGCACTTGGGAGGCAGAGGCAAGGTGGATCTCTGTGAGTTAAAGGCCAGCCTGGTCTACTGAGTGAATTCCAGGATACCTAGAGCTACACAGAGAAGCCCTGTCTAGAAAAACCAAATGAAAACAAAAACAAAACCCCAAATTTGCCAAGCATCCATGCTTTATGTTAAACGCTGATTCTAATTCATCACTCTTGAGTTGATGCTAACCCTATTCAGTGTTATGACTAAAAAGTAAGTTTTTCTAGCATCCCAGTTTTTGCTTTGCTAGTCCAAATTTTTGCTTTAATTTTTCTTTTCAAAATGATGGTGTTAGAGTTTGGCAGCTCTTCTAATTTAATGCCCTTCTGTTTTTAGGTGTAGGAAGCTACTCTTTAATAGGTGGTGTTAGAGGCAGATCATGCAGTGTTCTGCCTGTTACTGTGATAAATAGGTGTTGTGTTTATTTGATGTGCGTGTAGTTATTTAAAAGTGGTAGAGCTGTCAGGATTGTTATGATGGAGAAGTGACTGTCATTGGGGTCCTATGTTTTGACTTTGTGCACATTTGTACCTTCAATGTGCGCATCAACTCTATGTTACATTTCTGTCCTATAGGCAGAAAAGTAAAGCTCAGAGAGGTGGAGTAATTTGACTAAATTATGCACTGCTACTAAAGGGTGGTACACTGGTTTTGAACGTAGGTGGTGGGATTTTAGAGTTTTTAATTTGCGATATTATATACATGAAAATGGTGATATGGTAATGTGAACTGGTGAGAAGAGTGAAACATTTGCATGTGAAGTTGAGATGAGTCACTCCAGTGACTCTTAAGAAGAAAGAGCAGCTAACACAATAGGTGAAAATTACTTTGCCTCTGTGATCACTGTGACAATCAGGAAAACATTTGGAAGGTGTAGGTAGAAGAACAGTGTCACTGTGGTGCCAGTTAATGTGTGGTGCTCCCTCTGGAGAGAGCCTGCTAATCCCACCCCCACGCTCTCTCAGCTTCCCTTCCTGTCTTGAGAATGACTCTCTCTGTGAACTGACTCTTCATTGTAAATAAAAGTTGCTTATTTGGAGGGTGGGGTAAATGCTTGTAGAATATTTTTAAACAAAGAAACACAAGAGATCTGAATGCTAAAACTATCCTGAGTGGAGACTGCGGACTTAACCTGGAAGTCATTTTGAACTCTGGGCTAGCTTTTTGAGCTAGAAGGTTGATACTGAGAACTTCTGCCTGGCATTAGGCTCATCTTACACTAAACCAGCTCTTTATTTTCCTGGTAGTTAGATCTATATCTGCCTTTAGCGAACACATTTATCACATTTATAAAGAGAATGGTTCATATTTGTTCGTCTTTGTGTGGAAAGGAGTCAGTTAGCACTTGTTTGAGTTCTTGGGAAAACAGATTTGATTTTTTAAACTGATTAATTTTGAGATCTGTGATCTTTTTGAGAATGCCAAATCTTTACACTTGGAAATAGTTGACTGTGGATAGAAATTAAACACTGTAGTATTTTCACTGTTGAGATGCACTGTGCGTTGATTCCTTTACTTTTGCAGCCCCTTTAAGGAACTGAGCCAGGCATTTGAACAGATGCTACATAGTGCGAAATCAGTGGGCCGAAGTGCGTAGGACATTAATAAATAGTAATATTAAATATACTATTATTAAATTAATAATTAAATTAAATTAAATAATTAATTAAATAATTAAATTAAATATAAATATAGTAAATATTTCTACTTTATAGCAAATTATACTGCCATTTATTTTAATATCTCTTTCCAACTAGGCATTTTGAAAAATTTTTCATAGTTGTACTCAACATGAAGGTTGGCTTAATTCTTTAGATATCATTATTGGGAAGAGGTTAGAGATTTTTGGTCTGACATATGTTGCCTTGTGGACCAGTGTATATTTTTTTTAAAAATCATCTTTTACAGAAAAAAAAAAAAAGAAACTAAAGAAAGTAAGTCTTGGCATGTTGTGTCATTAAAAAATAGTAGCATTTAGGTACTTCCCCTCTGAGGTCTCTCTGACTCTGTTTGTCTCTGTCTCTGTCTCCCTCTCCCCCCCCTCCTTCCTCCTAATAAAGCTCTAAAAAAAAAAAAAAAAGTAGCATTTAATATAAATTATCCTACTTAAATTTTATTCTTGGTAGCAGGCAAAAATCTTAATGTTGAACTAGTTATAAAAAAGGAATATTCTGGCCGGGCGGTGGTAGTGCACACCTTTAATCCCAGCACTGGGGAGGCAGAGCCAGGTGGATCTTTGTGAGTTTGAGGCCAGCCTGGGCTACCAAGTGAGTTCCAGGAAAGGCGCAGAGCTACACAGAGAAACCCTGTCTTGAAAAACAAAACAAAAACAAAAACAAAAACAAAAACAAAAAAAGGAATATTCTGGTATCTTTTTTTCAACCGAGAATATCCTGTTCCATGTGATGGAACTGCTGTATAGAGTTATAAATAGAGTTTTAGTGTCAGCTTGTCATTGGTGCCAAAGAAATGAGAAGTGTTGATTTAGACTGTATTACAAATCACCTGGGGACTAGACACGACTTGGAACATTTAAGTTCACCTTTGACTGGGAATTCTTTTATGGTCTTTTGCAATCCATGATAGGATGTTTTTCTCTTTCTGCTAAATAGATCTTTGATACTAAAGTAATGCTAAGGGGACAGACTCCATGTTTTTGTCTTTTTTTAATTTATCATACATATTTTTATGCCTTGCAGGAGGGGCTCAATGCTCAGTACAGCCATATTTGTCTATGCTGCTACGTCTCCAGTGAACGGGTATTTTGGAGGAAGTCTGTATGCTAGACAGGGAGGTAAGTTAGGAGTTTGCACTCTTGAATCTATAATTATTGATTGTATTCTTCTACTGTGATGTATTTGAAATTTAAAATGGGCAGTATAGGTTGTACAAATAGTAAAGGCCTTTGTTATATCATGCATATAGCCTCTATCAAATCTATTATGTTTTCTATCTTGTTTTTATGGAACCTTTGTGTTTTATTTCCTGAAATTATGAATAATTAATAGAATGTCTCCATTGTGAAGTTAGCACCAAAGAACATGTACAAGAGTACATCTACATTATTATTATTATGTTTCGAGGTACTTAGCTCCCTAGATGTGCACCTGGTGAGCTTGCCTTTATATTCATCCATAAAGTTACTTTTTATGGGTGACTATGAAAGTATGTTTTATGGATACTTATGGTTTATGGATAAAGCTCATGGACAATGGTAGGGTATTAGGAAGCAGATACTGTTATCTCTTACAGTATAATCAAAGGACTCCTCACAAAGATTTCTCTTATTTTGTGTCACAGTCTCTCAGATGAAAAGATTTTATCTTAAATACCCTCTTTGCTCCTCTGCTGTTAGTAACCCCCAAACTGAAGGTGATACATGGTGGTGCTTCTTTCTGTGGAGATGTTCTGAGTCTCTAAGTTTCTTCACTCTTCCTGTAATCCTGTAGAGTCAGAAAGGTTCTTGCATTGATAAATCTGCATATTTTTCACTTAGGACTGAAAAGTTTTTGAAAGACCTCAAGTCTCTAAGTATAGAGACAGTCTACTCTGATTATTTTCCAGTCTATCTAAACATGGTCATCATTAGGAGATCCTGCCTTGTATTGTATTATATTGTCTGTCTGTATATATATGTATGTTTGTATACATTCAGCAGTCTCCTAAGAGCAGGATAGGGCTGGGCACAGTAGCACATACCTGTGATCCCAGTACTTTGAAGGCTGAGTCAGCAGGACTGTCACAAATTCAAGAATAGTACAGAAACGTGGAGGAAACTTTTATAGGTAGTAGGAAATCAGAGCAGAGGATCATTTGAAATCCTCCTGGATGGCCATGTTTACCATTGCTTATGTTGTAGGTTTTACTAGATATAATGTGGACAGTTTTAGTCTGTTTTGTGTTCTGATCTAGACTGGTGTAGATAATTTTGTCTGAACAATCCCTGAAAATTCAAGTTAATAGAGATGTCAACTCAGAGAACTGAGACTATCTCATTTGTCTCAGGTTTGCTTTATCCTGGGGCTCCAGATCATTTCCCTGGGGAGAGCCTGGTCTTTGGCCAGAGTCTCCACAGGCCTGAGGAGCAGCAGGAAGCACAGCACAGATGCCTGGGCAACTGATTGTATCCAGTGAGATATGTGTGGACCAGAGGGAACTAGAAGTAGAGAAGAGTTTCATTTGTATGTGTCTGCAACTGAGAGGATAAATGCAGTGTACAGGGAAGGACGATGTTAGGATGGAGTTGTCATTTAAAATACTAGAACAGGGCCCGGCGATGGTGGCACATGGCTTTAATCCCAGCACTCGGGAGGCAGAGCCAGGCAGATCTCTGCGAGTTCGAGGACAGCCTGATCTACAGAGTGAGTTCCAGGACAGCCAGGAACACAGAGAAATGCTGTCTTGAAAAACCATAAATAAATAAAATAAAGAACAGTAGTTTCACTTTAATTAGTTGTCACTCTTTCTATAAGTGATTTCAATGAAATTGGAAAGGAAGCGTTCTTGAATCTTCTGTGAAAAAGAAATGAACTAGAAGAAAAAGTTGAGAATTGAGTTTCTTTGGAGGAATTTTAAGATTTGGGATGGTAATTCCACCACCTAAAATGAAAAATCTCTGACAGAATTAGAACTAGAAAAACAATTAGCTGTATATCCAAACCATAACAGATGGCATACAAAAGCTCAGGATAGTCTGTGGCAGAATCAGAACAAAGACGTCAGACTATTACACCCCAGGTCATTGCTCTTTTCAGTCCAGCTACTTTATAAACTGTCTCTACCACACAGACTTGAAGAGCTAGCCTAGCTTTTAGATAGTTGATTTGAAACAGTTATTAGTATATCAGGGTTAGTAACCTTTGTATTGAATCTTTTTTTTTTTGGTTTTTCTAGACAGGGTTTCTCTGTTGTAGCTTTGCGCCTTTCCTGGAACTCACTTTGGAGACCAGGCTGGCCTCGAACTCACAGAGATCTGCCTGGCTCTGCCTCCCAAGTGCTGGGATTAAAGGCGTGTGCCACCACAGCCTGGCTGTATTGAATTTTTAAGTAAATAATTTGGAACTATAGAATATATTTTAAAACATGAATGCATGTTTGTCTGTGTAGCTCGAATTTCTCACAGCTTCCCTTTTCTTTCAGGAAGGAGATGGATAAAGCAGATGTTTATCGGGGCGTTCCTCATTCCAGCTATGGTGTGTGGAACTGCCTTCTTCATCAACTTCATAGCCATTTATTACCATGCCTCTAGAGCCATTCCTTTTGGAACAATGGTGAGTGGCTTGAACTGGAATTTGAAACAGGGTGCTTATAACCATTCTAGTACAAGTCCTGCTGTCTCTCTAGAGCTCCTCAAGTTTCAGCCAGTCCCTGTTGAGTCTTGGAAAGTTTTTATTAGGTTCCAAAAACTATTGGTTAAATTTAAACCTAGGTCCCTACATTTTCTTGATTCTGTGAAGTGAAAAGTTGATTTTACAGCTTTTATCAGATAAGGGAGAGAACTAGTGAATGAATGGATTTATTTTAGAGAAAAAAAAATACCAAGAAGCATGAGTGTTTTATTAAGGTGATGTGTTCTAGTTTGCTTTTTTGTTTCTATGATAAAACACTGACCAAGGGCTGGGAAGATGGCTCAGAGGTTAAGAACACTGGCTGTTCTTCCAGAGGCTCTGAGTTCAATTCCCAGCAACCACATGATTGGTTTCACAACCATCTGTAGTGAGATCTGATGCCCTCTTCTGCCATGCAGTCATGCACGCAGACAGAACACTGTGTGCATAATAAATAAATAAATCTTTTAAAAAAAACTTAAAAAAAAAAGAACACCAAAAACAACTTGGAAAAAGGGTTTATTTGACTTTAAGATTATAACCCATCATTAAGGAAAGCCAGAGTAGGATCTCAAGGTAGGAGTTTAAAGCAGTAACCATGCAGGAGTGCTACTTCTTGCCTTGCTTCTGGGCTCATGTTCAACTATTTTTCTTACACATCCCAAGACCAACTGTCTACAATGGTCTAGGCATGTCTACATCAATTAACAATCAAGAAAATGCCCCACGGGTATACCTACAGGCCAGTCTGATGGTTACAGTTCTTCGGTTGAGGTTGGTTCTTCCCAAGTGTGTCAGGTGATCAACTGATGCTAGCAATGAAATTCTACTCAGATTCTACTCTTTGTCATCTTTGACACACAAATATATCACTTTAAATCATAACCTTTCCCTTCTTGTTCCCCAAGACCTTATTGCTATTATAATATAAAGTACAGTATACCTTTAAAAGTTTTCTCTTTAAAAAATTCATCACTTTAAAACCCAATCTCTTAACTGTAGGCTCCCATAAAATCAAGATCATGTTATTTTTGTTCCAAAAAGAGAGAATCAGGGCATAGGAACAACCAGATGAAAGCAAAATCTTGAATCTAGCAGTATAAATCAAATGTTGTAGCTCAGTGTCCAGAATCTGTGACTCACAATTTATGGGCTACAAACGGCTTGGGCAGCTCCAAGCTGGAAAGCTCTGCCCTTCACAGAATGCACACACACATGCTGAAAGTCAGTGTATCAGGGGAATTCACTCACCACTTAGGCATTTCACTGGTTCACAGGACGATATGATAAGAGTATGAGACTTTAGGCCACTTACCTTGGAGAGTCCATGAGTGTTGTTGGGACACATTTGCCCTTTTATTGCTTAGGTTTGGGAAAGGGAACCCTAAATAACCACTGGGTAGGTCACAGGGAAGCTCCCAGTGTTTAATCAAGGGGACCTGGGAGGAAGGGCTAGGGGTGTGATCTAGAGATTATAGCTCTGTTCCACTTCCTCCTTTCCCTGATAGCACCACCCACCCTGCCAACACACATCATCATTATCACACACACACACACACACACACACACACACAGCTTGTCTTGTGGCCTCAGGCAGGTCCATTCCACACTTGCTGATTGCTCTCTCTGGTGAATGTCTCTGGTATGCTCAATACTGAGGCTGTACCTATACTAGTGGCCTCTGCTGGCTTCTTTAGGGACTTTAACCCTACCACATAGTGCTAAGCCTCAACTTTTCTCCATGGCCCCTTCAATTCTGGGGTTTCCACAGCAGTGGGACTGTGTTTTCACCAATGCCCTCTCCTTGGCTCTCTTCAGGGATACCCTGACCCTGACACACAGTGCCAAACTTCAGGTACTTTCCATGACCCCTTCATGCCTTTAAACCCAGTACCATGTTGGATACACTTTAATGTTGTATGGTAAGTTCTGCTGCTGGCCTGATGGGCAGCCTTGATCTCTTCTGGACCACAGATTGTGTGTGCAGACCCTGAGGAAATAACTTCCCTGAGGACCATCTAGATTATCGGTACTCCACTTGGGGGTTGAATGACCCTTTCACAGGGGTCGTATATCAGATACCCTACACATCAAATATTTACATTACAATTCATAACAGTAGTAAAATTTAAGTAACAACACAGTAATTTTATGCTTGGGGGTCACCACAACATGAGGAACTGTATTAAAGGGTCTCAGCATTAGGAAGGATGAGAACTATTGATCTAGACCATAGGCACTGTGTTTCTGAGAAGCAAGATGCCCTACTAACTGAATAGCTTAGTTTGAAAATCAGTCTAGAGGTCCTCCTGTGTGCTCTTCCCAAGGCTTTAGCTCTTTCTGCCAGTTCATTATCATGAATCCTTTCTCTGGAGGGCCATCAATGCTAATTCTCCATCTTAACGAAGTTCCCACAACTGACAGCTAACCTAACTTTAGTGACTTCAAGCTTCTTGCTTCTCTAAAAGTAATAGGTAAGTAAGGAGTTTTGTTTACCAGGAATCTGGATTTCAGTCCAAATATTGCTGTTATCAGGACTAGCTTGAGGTGGGATTGAAAGTACATTGTCTTTGGACTCCAGCTTCTATTCATGTGTACCTGATTGTATAAAGAACCACAAAACTTATTATTAGATTAAACTTGTTTTACAATAATCAGTCCTAGACGTTTCATAAACATTAGTAGAAGTTTATGGTAAGACTATAAAGTCTAGTGTCCTTCAAGAGAATATTTACAAGATGCAGGAAACCATTTAAAAGAAATTTGGAGTCAAACCATCAAGATAAATACCTGCCCCTGAAGTTGGAATGTTGTGGCAGTGATACTACAGACAGTGGGAGAGAATACTTGAAATTAAATTGATTTTTGGGAAGGCTGAACCTTTTTCTTTGGTAAATTTGTTCATTAATGAGTTAAGTATCTACACACAGGGATTTTGGTCCTATGAATTTCTTGATGTACTAGTGTCTTAGTTCTGTTCCCATTGCTATGATAATGTATCCTGACAAAAGCAGCTAAGAGAGAAGAGGTTTATTTGGCTCACGTTCCAGGTTACCGTCCATCATTGTGGGGGAAGCCAAGGAGGTAGGGACTTCAAATAGCTGGTCATGTTATATCCAAGGTCAAGAGCAGAGAACTAATTAATGCATGTATGCTAGCGCTAGCTCTCTTTCCCCACATTTAGCATTTAGTACAGTTAAGAATCCTCTACCACTGGACATGCTTTAATCCCAGCACTTGGGAGGCAGTGGCAGGCAGATCTCTAGTGAGTTCTAGGCCAGCCTGGTCTACAAAGGAGTTCCAGGACAGCCAGAGCTGTTATACAGAGAATCCCTGTATGGAACAAACAAACAAACAAAAAAAGAATGTTCTACCTAAGGAATTGTTTCACCCATAGTGGGTGGGTCTTACCTTAATCAGTGTAATCAAGACAGTCTGCTGTAGACATGCCCACAGGCCAGTGTAATCTAGATAATCTCTCATGGAGACTTTATTCTCAGGTTATTCTAGATTGTCTCAAGTAGATAATTAAAAGTGACCATCACAGTTAATCACAATACCTGAGAAAACAATTGAAGGGAGGAAGAATTTATTTTGGTTGGTGACTTCAGAGCCTTCCATGGTCAGCCAGCTATACTGTTTTCTAGACCTGTAGTGAGGCAGAGCTCATGGTGAAGGTTGTCATGGAACAGAGTTGTTTGCTTTATGGCAGCCAGGAAGTAGCAACAGAGCAACCAGGGAGATAGCACCAAAGGACATGCCCCAGTGACATGCTTCTTTCAAGTAGGCCCTGCCTCTCTTCTATTTCATCACACAGTGTTTTGATGTTTTTTTGTTTGTTTTTGCTTTGGTGGATGTCTTAGTTAGGGTTTCTATTGTTGTGAAGAGACACCATGACCATGACAACACTTATAAAGGAAAACATTTAATTGCGGTGGCTCTCTTACAGTTCAGAGGTTTAGTTCATTATCATCATGGTGGGACATGGTGGTGTTCAGGCAATTATGGTTCTGGGGAAGGTCTGCTGGGGAAGGAGCTGCTTCATGTTGATATGCAGACAACAGGAAGTAGACTGAGTGTCACAATGAGCAAAGCTTGAGCAAAAGAGACCTCAAAGCCTGTCCCTGTGGTGACACACTTTCTCCAACAAGGTCATACCTACTTCAACAAGGCCACACCTCCTAATAGTGCCACTTGCTTTGGGGGCCATTTTCTTTCAAAACATCAAAGTGAGATCAAATCCAGGGCTTTATAAATGCTAGGCAAGTACTCTTCCCTGAACTACATCCTTTTAGCTATCAGCATTGCTAGCAAATTATTAATCCATTAGTGGACTGATGTATTGATTGGACCAGAGCTCTCATGATCAAGGTGATTAGATCATGTTATTGTTAACTCTACCAGCTAGGGACCAACCACAGCTTCAACCACAAGAGACTTTTTGGGGGAATGTTTCATACCTAAACCATATCACTTGAGAATGGGGACAGGACAGGTTTACCAGGGTGTTCTGAGAAAGGATTGTAAATATGAAATCTTGTGTGAGCTGTAAGTCTCAGATGCTAAATTTGGTAGTAGAGGCTTTGAAAGAAACATAGTTGTAGTTAAAAAATTGCAGAGTATCATGAGACCTAATTAATCACCTTTCTACTCTAAACAATGTTCAGCTCAGCATGCACCCATAAATCCTGGATTCTCTAAGATTTGTCTCTGAGGGGATAGAATAGTTGAGAAGGTAATGGGTGGTCTGTGTTAGTTTGTCATTTTGAGGCCTTGTTTTAGTTGAGGAGGGGAATATTGAGCATGGTCAGAAATATGCCATAAGCTTTAGAAATCAATTTCACACCATGACTCAAGGCCTGAACCGTAACTGGGGAAAAAAAAAAACTAACTTGAGAACTGAAGTTCTAAAATGGGAAACTCATGATACATAATTAGAAATTACCATGTGAAAAGATGGAGACGAAGGTAATAGCACTTTATGATGAGGACTAGAAAGCTGCATCTTAAAAGCAGTCAGAAGAGTACAGAATACCCAAGTGATACATGTACCCAGGAGAGAAGATTTGTGAAAACACTGCTAGAAAAGCTCCATTGCCTTAGCTGGGTGCTGTTGGCATACACAGCATTTGACTGGTAGAGGCAGGCAGATCTCTGAGTTCCAGGACAGCCAGGACTGTTGCACAGAAAAACCCTGTCTCAAAAAATAAAACAAACAAAACAAAACAAAAAAACCCTCCATTACCTGAGCTGACTTGAATAAAGACAGGGTAAACAAATGCATTTTTTAAAAATACTCCAAAAGCCTCAGAACATGGATCAGAATTGGAACAGAAGAGTGGTTCCATTCTTGTTCTTTTTCATCAAATAACTTTGGTACAAGTAAAGTGAAAGGGAGCATTCTTTGATGAGAAGGAAGTGAGGTTTAAGCCAGATTATATATTTGATTGTGTGGGTGTTCTCAGCTACTTCAGTCCAAAGTGTCTTTGCTCATGTGCATGTTTTCTTACAGAGCAGAGAGAGAAGTTTGTGAAACTGGACCCAAATCTCTTTTTCTAGGGAAAAAAGAAAGTAGATTCTACTTTGCAAAATGTGGTGGATTCATTTATATTGATGAGGCACAAAATTTTAGAATTGGTTATTAATTTTTTAAAGGATGGAAGCAATTAGCATTAGGAGCTAGTGTGAAATTCATTAAAGAAAAAATGGCTAGAACACCATCATTTCCCAATTTGAGTAGGTTTTAGAAAACTAGAAGAACACAACAGCATAAGTAAACATGGCGTCCTATTGGACAAGATAAAGAAATGTGACCAGAGTCATAGTAATGAGGCTCTGAGCAGCTGCAGAGCATTGGGATGGTACAGTGCAGCAGCACACACTGCATAGACTGAGAGACGCTCTCAGTTCTGACACTATG
Organism: Peromyscus californicus insignis; assembly: GCF_007827085.1. Taxonomy (NCBI): domain Eukaryota; kingdom Metazoa; phylum Chordata; class Mammalia; order Rodentia; family Cricetidae; genus Peromyscus; species Peromyscus californicus. The sequence continues at coordinate 21,178,793 of NW_026294562.1, forward strand.
GAGTGCTGAAGAGTATGTGTCTAAGAGCTCATCTGATTGATGTTTGAGATCTAAAGAGATTCAATCTGATGGGGGCAGCATATTTTGTAGTTCATGGTGTTTTCATAACTATTATCGTATTTAGTTTTCAAAAGAACTAAATAGAAATTGGGGAGTGGGGATAATTATCTGTTTCATAGAGGTAAACTCCCAAGGGTTTTGTGTAGTAATTGGCCCAGTCACATTTCTTCTGTTTTGTGTTGTTAGTGGTGAAGATGGGGTTTTGTTCATTGGGTTTGTTGTTTGTATTTTTTTCTCCCTTTCTATCAAAATGAGTTTCTCCAAGTGGTGCATAGGCATGCATGTAGGCAAAACACCCATACACAAACAGTTTTCTGTACCAGTTCCAACACTTGATGCAGTCAGTCTTCTTCAGTTTAGCCCGTCCAGTCAGGGTGTAGTGGTCCTACATTTTACTTGTTGACTTATCAGTCACACTGAAGGCTTTGTGTGTGTATGTGTGTGTGTGTGTGGGGGGGGGGGTAGATTGCTTATTTGTGTATGCATCTTCTTTAATAAATGTGAAAATCTTTTGTGCCTCTTTTATTTTATTTTATTCCTTTTTCTCCCCGACAAGAGAGAGCCTCTTTACACAGCCCTGGCTGTCCTGGAACTCACTATGAAGACCAGGCTGGCCTTGAACTCACAAAAATCCATCTGGCTCTACTTCCTGAGTGCTGGGATTAAAGGCATGAACCACCACAGGCAGCTGTTTCTGTGTGTGTGTGTGTGTGTGTGTGTGTGTGTGTGTGTGTGTGTGTGTGTGTGGTGGGGAGAGGGGCATGCTCCTCCCAAGGTGTAGGTAAAGCTTAGAGAGGACAGCTTGTGGGAAGAAGACCGTGTCAAGGATCATCCAGGATCAAATGCAGGTCATCAGGATTGGCAGCAGGCACCTTATACCCACTGAACTACCTGCCCTTATTTTTGTAGTGGGTGTACCTTATTGGATGAGAGGAGTTTTTTATACATTGTAGATAGAAGTCCTATGTCTTTAAAGTATTTTTGCAGTAATATTCTCCTATTTTATGGCTTATCTTTTAATTTTCTCAAGAGTTTCTATTTAAGGCAAAGTTACTAATTTTGAAGAGCAGTGCATTGATAGGTTTTCTTCCCCCTTTTTTAGTTTGTCCTTATAACTATCCTATAGAGAGAGTCTTTTGCCAGACTAAACAGCAGCAAGCTGTGCTTGTATGTTGTCTTTTAGAAATTGTGTAGTTCCATTTCTGAAACCCTGAGAAAATGTGAGAGGTTTTATGTGCACACAGCACCCTCTGTTGGCTGCAGCACTTCTGGAGTGGCTCCTGGTGGCTGCACAGCCATAGATGGGTACGGATGGAGATGGCGGGCATGGGGATTTCCTCCTTCATTAAACTGCCTTATACGGTAACCCTGGGTACACACTGCTTTAAAGTGAAATGTTTGAGTGGACATGTCAAGCACAGGCGTGGCCAGGTTGGGGAGGGTATTCAGCTTTGTGTCTTAGATGCTTTCCTTCAGGTTGATAAAGCCCTGCTGTTCCTGGTTTGTTAGGAGTTTCTGTTGGAAATGGATGTTGGGTTTTACAGCAGCTTTTTCTTGCATCTTTTGAGATGGTGGTGACCAGCACTGGTCTTAAGTTAGTCCTGTATTTCTTTACTAAAGCTCCATTTGCAAGATTTGGTTTATATCTGTATTTATGAGAAATGCTGACCTGTAGCTTTTTTTTATAGTGTCTTTTTCTAGAAAGGCTAGCTTTCTGTAGCACATTTTTCATTTCAAGGCGAGTATCTCTTTATAGAACTGAAATAACCCAAGAAATAGGATGGAGAGTTATGAACTAGCATGTTGAAACTCTCTGGACACAATAAACAGGGTTTTTAGATCTGTGAGTTGGCAGTACCTGGATTATAGGATCCATTGGTTGGAATGCTCAATAAAGTAAAACCAAATAACTTGGTTATAATAATGAAAGATACGGGGTAGACATGTTAAAAGCATGTCAGCTGACAGGGAAAGAGATCTAAAACGTACTTGATTAGGGACAGTGTGGAAGGTTAGGGACAGTGGGAGCTAAAGGTGGGGAGGGAACAGTTCAGTGTTTGTGTGATTCAGTGTGAGCATTTTTTCCCGTTACCAGTAGTGCATTCCTTGTACCATTTTACTCCTTAGAACTTAATGTTTTCTCTGTAATTAAAGTGTGTTTGAATTTTCAGGTGTCTCTCTTACTTGTTCTAATTAGTGTTTTTGTTCTCTGAGTAACCACACACATTTCTATTTAATTTACAGGTGGCCGTTTGTTGCATCTGTTTTTTTGTTATTCTTCCTCTAAATCTTGTTGGTACAATACTTGGCCGGAATCTGTCAGGTCAGCCCAACTTCCCTTGTCGTGTCAATGCTGTGCCTCGTCCTATCCCGGAGAAAAAATGGTAAAGAGAACGCTAAAGCTCATTTGGTTGTTGTCGTAGTGTATTAAGTTTTTAAGGCTGTTGTGTACGCATAACTTTAGAAGCAGCTTGCTTTTATGCAAACAACTGTTTTAAGTGTAAGAGTTGGTTCATTTTAATTTTTGCCATCAGCCTACATTGTAAAGAATATAGTAAGCTATGTCTTTATTTTGTTTTCTGAATATTGGTGCCGTTCATATGTCAAAACTTTGATAAATGTACTAGTGTATGGAGGTGGGTGGGAAGTAAAGCTTTAACAGTTTTTTAAGCCTGCAGGTCAGATGTGGCTGTTGGCCTGTTTTTGTTGTTGGGTTTTTTTGTTTGCTTGGTTGGTTGGTTGGTTGTTGTTGTTGTTTTTTTTTTTTTTTTTTTTTGGTTGTTTTGTTTTTTTTGGAGATTGTGTAGCCCTGGCCATCCTGGAACTGACTCTGTAGACTGAGTGCTGGGATTAAAGGCCGTGTGGCACCACTGCTCAGCTATTGTTGCCTGTTTTTGTAAATAAAGTTTTATTGGAACACAGCCATATCCAGTCTTCACTTACTACTTATGGCTTCTTTTACTCTCCAGCATCAGAGTTGACAGAGCAATAGTTACAGCAGAGACTGTATCACCAGCAAAATCTGAAACCCTCTGAATTATAGAAAAATCTTTCAACTACTTGTTTATAATTTTTTTCTTTCCAGATACTTTATTCTAAATATTGGCCCATTTATTCCCACATAAATCCACCAGTTGATAAATGAATTGAGACCACTTGTAATGAAATATTTGAACACAAAATAATCCAGAAATATATTAATTTGATACTTCTCCGCTAAGAAATAATAGGAAAAGTATTAAAAGTCTTTATTTTCTATCATTAAACCGTTTCGTTTCTATAAGCAGCAAACTTTGTAGGGATAGTAAACATTGCAGTTTGTAACACAGTAGCTCGAATCAGAGCTGTGTTTCAGATAGCATTGGTCAGTGCTGCATGGCATCAAGGCATACACATGCAAGTGTTCAGGACCAAGGCGTCAGTGAAGTTCTACAGTGTGACACGGGCGAGCACTGCCAGAAACACCTTGGGTTCATGTATGCTCGATTTTGAATTAATTTTTGGTTATTGAATGTTCAGAAATCTTTTACTCTTGCTGAAGTTTTCACAACCTACGCATTCAGTTGTATGATTCCCAGTCTAAGAGCTTTGATTTAGGGGAGAGTAACATATTCTAGTTTTAGGAATTGTTGTGTGCTTTTCTTTGTTAGATTGGTGTCTAAGAAACTTTGGACTGAAGAGTTTTGAGTCCATTTTTTAAGCTGCTTTTCCCCTAAATCAGTATTAGATACTAGGGCTCATTAATTACTCATGTTCAGCTTATTACTAGAGAGAGAGGAAGGAAAAGCCTAGTCAGGAAGCACAGAAGCTCTTTGGGAAGTAGGGTTAGTGAGGAGAGGTGTGAACAACACATGCTTTGTTTACCAGAGATAGGTCTTTTAGGTATAGGGAGGCTGGTGTGTGGCTTCATTTTCTTGTTGTTTTTTAATCATATGGGAACCAAAATCTGAGTACTAGATCTGGCTTTTATTGGATGGTTACCTGGAATAGATCCGTTTTAATCTCAGAACCTTGGTGTTCTATAAAACAAGGAAGATTATAGTAAATGACTTTTAAGTTTGTTTTTTCTCTCTATCCCCCCCCCCCCCCCCCCCCCCCCCCAGTTTGCATCTGCTGGCCAGCAGTCTAATTAGTGGCACCTGATGTAGGTCAGCAGACAGATAAAGTATAGGAAGTTCTGTGTGGAGGGATGTTGAGGAGTCAGTGAGAGGATGGGGGCGGGAGCGGGGAGCCATGTCTCCCTGAGACACAAAGGGAGGGAAGGCTTTGAGAGCTGCCATGCTTGCTGGAAGGAGAACAGGAAGTTAGAGACACATTCCAGATAGAGAATTGATGATTGTCACTCAGTGAATGTTGGCTGGGAGAAGGGATGAAGTTTGCGTTGTATTTTTTAGTCTTTCTTTGCCCTATTGTAAAGCAAAATTGACAATACCTTGATTGTTGAATTTTTGGAAAAGAATTAGAGCCAAGAAGAAAGCGGGTAAAGAAATGGCAAGGTTAGTTTATGTAAATTTGTTTCAGATAAGGGTCTCAACTTTGTTCTCTTTTCCTTTCTCTCTCTCTCCTTTGAATTTCTGTAAGTAGATACCTACAGAGTTCTCAGAAGTTACTGAAAACTGGTAAACGGAATAAATACTTAATGTGTTTCTTGTTCTGCAGTAACAACAATTTGTGTTCCTTAAATACTTTACTCAGGCTTTAATGCTGAAAAGAATATTGATTTCAACTGATGACTAATTTGAAGTCTTACATTTTTATGCCTCTTTTGGATTTTGGTTTTTCTTTTTATTCATGTGTCTTTATTCATTGGGATGATTTTTAAAGTATTAAACATCACCTTTTTATTATTGGGATTTATATATATATATATATATATATTATGAAAATCATGCTAAAAGTACTCTGTTAATTCTAATGTTTTCCAGGTTTATGGAGCCTGCAGTTATTGTTTGCCTGGGAGGAATTTTACCTTTTGGCTCAATCTTTATTGAAATGTAAGTTTGGGCAATGTTTTCATGTTTTGAAGAATTTAAGAATTTGAACATGCTGGATTGGTGTGGAATCATCAGACAAGGCAGTCTCTCTGGAGTCAATTTTGTACTGCTATAATGAAGTACTGAGGTTGCTAACTTTTTAAAATGAATAATTTTATTTAACTTCGAGGGTTAGGGATTCCAAGTCACAGTACATCATGAAGGGAAGTCAAGGCAGGAACCTGGAGGCAAGAGCTGATGCAGAGACTGTAGAGGAAACCTCTTACTGACTTATTCCTGTGGCTTGCTCAGCTTGTTCTCCTATACAGCCCGACACCAGCTGCCCAGGGATGGCACTGCCTGCGTGGTCTGGGCCTTCTCAAGTCCACCATTAAACAAGAAAATACCCCACTGACTTGTCTACAAGCCACTCTGATGGAGGCATTTTCTCAGTTGAGGTCCCTCTCCCCAGATTATTCTAGCTTGTGTCAAGTTGACAAAAAGCATAACCAGCACAACTCGTGTGTATAAATATATAAATAGGTAGTTGTCTTTCATCACGTGTTAGCTGTGAGTATACTGCAAGCCTTGGTGGGTCTTAGAAGGAGATTGGAGTGGGTCACTCTGACTTGTTTAATAAAGCCAGTTCAGGAACTCTACCTGCAGCTGATAGTCCTCACTCTGACTTGACCACTTACTCCTGCTCCCTCGGCCCTCTCTCCATTAGACTCCTCTGCTCTTTCAAGTCATGTCTGTTTTGGTTTTCTCATATCCTGTCCTCCTGGAATGGCATTTTTAACCTGTCAGTCTAGGCTTATTTTATTTGTATTTATTTTGTTTCTATGTTTTAACCTTTCAGTCTCTTTGTGTCATTTTTCACTAAGGAGTTTGAATCTCAATGTGATGAAATGCTACTACTTTCATGATGTGACCAGCTGGGTTGTTTATAGAATGAACTGATCATGTTGATTCTCTTAGCTCTTGCCCTTTTGTTGACGTTATAGCCATGCTGAACATTTTGAGGGTTTTTTCTTTTGTTTTGTTTTTAGATTTATGTGTATGAGTACTTGCCTACATTCATTATGTGTGCACCATGTGCATGACTGGTGCCTATGGAGGCCTGAAGAGGGTGTCAGATCCCGTGGAACTGGAGTTACGAGGTTGTGAGCTGTCATGTGGGTGCTGGAAATCAAACTCAGGTCCTCTGCAGGAGCAGCCAGTGCTTTTAAACTCTGAGCAATCTCTGTGGTTTTCTTTGTTTTACTTACTGAGTTCCTTTACTTAGAACCAGTCCTCTGCTCCTGGTGTTATCCATCACAAGTCTTTCTCCTGCTCCCCGCCTCACTCACGAGCCTTCTCCTGTTTTCACTCCTTCATCTAGTTGTACCAGAGGAATCACTCCTCGCACTTGCTGGGTATAGTGCACATCAGGGGTCAGGGTTGTCTTACTGCCAGGGTTTCCTACCAGCCAGCGATCTCCTGGAGAGTAGTGATGTTTCCTTACAGTGCTGATCTTTACTGCTTGCTTGCTTACTTTAAAAAAAAAAAAAAAAAAAAAAGCTTTTTTATTTTTTGAGATTGTAATATAATTACATCATTCCCCCTTCTCTTCCCTCCAAACCTTCCTATGTCACTTTCCTATGTGACAAGGGATCTGTAAATCGTTGTTGAACCATGCAGGCATGTGATTGAATAAATGAATTACAAAGCAGGAATGTTGTAAAAAGAGCTAGAAGACCCTGTTCTCCGTTAAGGATGACTTGAATAATGAATGGATTTAAAGAGGTTCTCCTTTTTTCTTCTTAAGGAAGAGTATTACTACTCTTCCTTTCTCCCACTGTCTCTGAAGACAGTGTCAGTCTCCTTTAGACCTTGACTTCTGGGCTTTTTCCTAATTCTGTATTTTTCTCAGTTTATCACTTATTTTTCTGTTTAACAGAATGTTTTCTAAAATGTGAAATATATTACTTGAGTAGTGTTTCATCTTAAAAAATGGAAGAATGAAGGAATTGACTTTATTTTATGAATGTAGATTCTCATTTTCCACATTTTAACTTGTTTAAATTTCTAATTTAGTCATTTTGCTCAGCGATAAATGCCTCCAGAAGAATTTGTTCTTTAAAAAACAAACCACAAAAATATTTTGAGAATTTAATAACTAGGAGTTAAGAGAAACTGTTGGAAATTACTAGAAAGATGATAACAAGCTTTAAGTGAAGTCAGAGTGAGAGCTAAGAGAGAGAGGAAGCTTCAAGGCTGTCCTCGTGTTCTCCTCAGGTACTTCATCTTCACGTCTTTCTGGGCATATAAGATCTACTATGTCTACGGCTTCATGATGCTGGTGCTGGTCATCCTGTGCATAGTGACTGTCTGTGTGACCATCGTGTGCACGTACTTCCTGCTAAATGCAGAGGATTATAGGTGGTAAGTACTTGCAGGTGCAACCTCTCGGAAGCCTAATACCTTTTTTTTTTTGTCTTTTGAGACAGGATCTCTTATGTAGCTCTGGAACTCGCTATATAGACCAGGCTGTCCTCAAACTTACAGATATCCACCTGCCTCTGCCTCCCAAGTACTGGGATTAAAGTTCTGTGCCACCACACCCAGGCAGGATCCTAGTATCTTAAGTTTGCCTTTGAAGCCTGTTAAGCTGAGGAAAGAATTTCCACAGAAATTTTGCTGTTTAAGATGATAGAGGAGCTGGGGATGGCAATGCACACTTGTAACCCTATCCCTGGGGAGACACTTGGCTACAGAGTAATACTCTGACCCAAAAATAAAATGAATGAATAAGAAAGATAGTAGAGGGATTTTTTTCCCTCTAGTTGTAAATATAATGAAAATTTTATAGGAAAATGGTATCAATCCAAGTTTTTTTTGTCCTATTTGAAATATTTCTGCAAAGTGCTTGATGCTGGGTTTGTGAGGAAGCATCTTTGTTTTAAACTTAAGTCTGAATGGGAGAATTGGTTTATTTAAAGTCCCTCAGAGAATGTGACAAGACTCTGGCGTTTCTAGTTCCCTAGGCTCTTTGTTAATATTTAAGCATCAGGTACAAGGATTTGTTTTTAAGCATGTAGAATTTTAAAGGATGTTTTTTTGTAAAATTCTTTGCCTTTAAATTTTGAGTGCTATTCCTTTCAAAGACATAATCCTTTTTCATTTTTTTTTTCCAGGCAATGGACAAGTTTTCTCTCTGCTGCATCAACTGCAATCTATGTTTACATGTATTCCTTTTACTACTATTTTTTCAAAACAAAGTAAGTGGAGTTTTTCTCTCATGTGTTACCTAGTAAACTGCCTTTAAATGATAAAGTGTAAAGCATCAGATTGAAAGTAAACTGTATGTATTGAATATTACTTTATTGTATTGCAGGATGTATGGCTTATTTCAAACATCATTTTACTTTGGATATATGGCGGTATTTAGCACAGCCTTGGGGATAATGTGTGGTAAGTTTTTAAATTATTGGAACTTCATGAGAAAAATTTTCAGCATCTCAGACTCAGGAAACACTGTAATTAGAAATTAAGAAATTCTGGGCTGGCAGGGTGGTTCCGTGGGTAAAATCTTTTCTGCTCAAGCCTGACAAGCCTGAGTTGGATTCCTGGACCCCTGAAAACTGGATCCAGAGAACTGATTCCACAGAGTTGTTCTCTGACCTCCATTCATGCCTCACCCAATAACAATTAAATAGAAATTAAGGAATCCGTTCTGTTGCTCTATCAGGAACACCAAGGTGAATCCAAAAGTTTGTCTTCAGTCTTTTTGACTCTCCCTTAAAATCTGATCTGTTGTTTAATTTCTGTTTTTGTAGCTGTTCTAATGATAACTGCAGACCACAGAATTAACTGTGATTAGTTTCTCATTCATGTTGGGAATTGCCTTGTTTTGATATTGTCTTTCTGTGTTGTTCAGTCTAGTCTTAAACTTCTAGACTCAAGTGATCCTCCTGCCTCAGCCTCCTGGGTAGCTGGGGTTACAAGTGTGTGTGGTACCGCATGCAGTTGAGAATTGGCATTTTAAAGTATGTGATCAGTGGAAAGGATTATAATGTCGGTGGGTGTAAGGTGTTGCCTGAATGATTTCTGCTTAGACGGTTCTTGGAATGTTGCTGCAGATACTGGTGTCTAGCAGCAGCACAGGTTACTGACAGTGAGTGCAGCATACCGATTTAGTTTTTCACATGGTTTGGCTGATCGTATCCCTGAGATGTTTCCCGTGTTCCTCTCCACTCCTCCATACTGCCTGTGAAATAGCAGTTCAAGCTACAGTAACCTTCAACAGATAGTTGTAGGTTTTTATTGGGAGGCATGTGATGTGTGGGAAGTTAGAAGCCATTGATAGTTATTCATTGGCTGTTATAATATTGTAACACTTATTCCTGTTTATTAGCATAGATTTGTTTATGAACAGAGTCATCTTTTCCTCATCTGTTTTGTTACCTTGAGATAGACCAGTTTGGTGAATACTAATCGGTTCATGGTTGGGGGTGTAGCTCAGAGTGCTTGTCTAACTTGTAAAAAAACTTTGGGTTCAATCCCTAGTACTGTTAGAGAAAAGTGATTAGTTAGATTTGTGTGTGTGTGTGTACTATCAATTAACTCATGGAAGATGTAATTTAAAAATTTTTAAGGAATCCAGTGAAGAATGGTCATTGATCAGCTATTCTAAAAGGCTCTAAGTTTAAAAAAAGAAAGAAAGAAAGAAAGAAAGAAAGAAAGAAAGAAAGAAAGAAAGAAAGAAAGAAAGAAAGAAAGAAAGAAAGAAAGAAAGAAAAAAAGAAAGAAAGAAAGAAAAGGTCCCAGATATTTGTCTATGAAGACTATTTAGTTTGTTTATTCATTCATCCGTTCATTCAACTTACTCAACAAATAATCATTGAGTAACTTTCATGTGCTGGGTGCTCTTAGACACAGAAGGTAAATATTTCATTAACAACATGCCCTGTTCTGAAATTTTGATCCCCATTTGAGATTTTTTGTTTGAAGCCAACAGTTTAAAGCTCCTGACCCACTTACTTGTCTCTTTTGTCCATTCCCTGAAGTATGTAATCCTTTCTGCCAACTCTACAGCTTTTATAACTTATATAGAAAAAGGAGACACCAGAAAGTATCTTTCTCTAGAGTTATAACACCATGGGGTCATGCTTCTCTCAATCCCCAAAGCCTCCCTTTCTACTTCTTTTTTTTTTTTTTTTTTTTTTTTTGGTTTTTCGAGACAGGGTTTCTCTGTGTAGCTTTGCGCCTTTTCCTGGAACTTACTTGGTAGCCCAGGCTGGCCTCGAACTCACAGAGATCCGCCTGGCTCTGCCTCCCGAGTGCTGGGATTAAAGGCGTGCGCCACCACCGCCCGGTCCCCTTTCTACTTCTTATTGCTCTGTAAGTTTTTGGATATTACAACATCTGGATATTGTCATGAATGATCATTCACACTTCTTTTTTTTTTTTTGATCATTCACACTTCTAATACCAGCACCCAGTAGGCTGAGGCAGAAGGTTCCAGAATTCAAGGACAGCTTGGGCTACATAGCAAGATTGTGTCTCAAAAAAAAAAAAAAAAAAAAAAAGTATTGCTTTAATGGGTTGGGTTTGTCGTTACCAAGTCACTCTTTCTTTTGTGAGCTGCATTTTAATTCCACAATTACTGACCATACAAGTAATAATTGTGATTTAATTCTAAATAACAAGTGAGGTTTGACTATAACAGATGCTTTGCAAAACAAATAATAGCATTTAAGAAATTCAGAGAGAATACTAACATAAAGACATTATTACCCTGAAAAAGGAATAGAACTCTCTAGAACAGAGAACATTTAATATTTGTAAATGGCAGACTCTGATCCTACTCTATTTGTTTCAAAATACATTATTTTATTTTTGCAGGAGCAATTGGTTACATGGGAACAAGTGCCTTTGTTCGAAAAATCTATACTAATGTGAAAATTGACTAGACACCTGAGACAACCTGGAACTTCGGATCAGTTTCTCTTTCATGAGGGTGGAACTTGCACAGAAAAGAAGAATAAGCGCAAGAAGAGATTTGGGCTGAACACTGGGTACTTCGTGGGTCTCTTTCATGGATGGCTTAAAGTAACATCTATTTCCATTGATCCTAGGTTCTTACTGACTGCTTTCTCCAACTGTTCACAGCAAATGCTTGGATTTTATGCAGTAGGCATTACTACAGTACATGGCTAATCTTCCCCAAACTAGCTCATTAAAGATGAAATAGACCAGCTCTCTTCAGTGAAGAGGACAAATAGTTTATTTAAAGCATTTGTTTCAATAAAAGAACTAGAGGGAAACGTGGATGCTAGAATTCCATGAGTAGAAATCTTCCTGGCACTTGGTGTTTCTATGTTATTGAAAAATGATGTTCCAGAAAGATTATTTTTTCTCTTATTTTTACTGCCATTGTTGATCTATTGTGGGACATTTTTATATACTGAACCTGGGTTCTTTCTGACCTGCTGTTGTTCGTCCCTTCACTCAATTGCATCTTTTTTTTTTTAAACAAAATTAAAAACTATTAAATTCTGCATGGAATATATCTGCTGTCATCTTAATCTTAGTTGGATCAACCTCATTTATTTATCTTAAAATTAACTAGTTATATCTCAGTTCCATCCAAAGAAAATACAGTATGAAAATAGAGGTGTATTCTCTATAATGCAATTTACTGTACAGTTAGAAAGCAAAGTGTTAAATGGAGAAGATACTTGTTTTTATTAAACATTTGGAGATTTAGATAAATTACATTTTAACTGAATGTCTAAAGTGATTATCTTTCCCTCCCTCCCCCCAAGTTAGTCTTACATCTTTTTTTGGGGTTTCAATGAAGGCTTTACATAAGAAATTATTAAAAAATAAGGGGGGCATAAGTGTATATACCATTAATAATGTCGTGTAGGTGTAGGCTCGTGGACGCATTTGGATGTACAGATGACTGGAAGACTTCTTTGGGATGATGATTGCTGTAGAAATGTGTGGGTTTGGGTGGCCTTTTACATCTTGCCTACCATTGCATGAAACATTGGGGTTTCTTCAAAATGTGTGTGTCATACTTCTTTTGGGAGGGGGTTGTTTTCTTCTTTTATGAAACTCCTACTGGAGCTAAATTTGTAATTTAGAAACATTTAATTTTGTTAATCCTGTCTGGGACATTTAAGTAACATCTAAAGCATTATTGCTTTAAGATGTTCAAATAAAATTTCCTGACCAAATTGTTTTGTGACAGTAGATGTGTTTATAATTTGGAGGTACCTGCTCAAAAGGCAATATTATAGAATGCCATTATTATTTTTTTGATGCACTATAAAGTATACTTTTCAAATACAGAGGACCCACACTTTAAATTCCCAAACACAGAGCCAGGTATGGTAGTTTATGCCTATAATCCCAGCTCCAGGGAAGCTAAGACAGAATGTTGTAATGAATTTAAGGACTGGACTACAGAGTAAGTTATAGGCCACTCTGTGAGTTATGTGCTACTCTGTAAGATTGTTCCAAAAAAAAGAAGAAGAAGAAGCAAGTCCAGAAGCCTGTCTATGGATAGTTACAGATAAACTATGAGTGATAAACCCGTTATATGAGATTGTGACATACAAATCTAAATAAACATTGATTGGATTGCTGTGCCATGTGAAATAGAAGGGAATATGAGTGGCTAAGCTAACAGTGTTAGCTCATTCAGTGGCTGAACAAATGAAGGCTATAGAAATCTCAAATTATTTTAATTTGCACAAAAATTTCTGGATCTGCTCATATTGTGAAGTTTTCCTAGAACTATTGAGTTTCTGATTCAGTACTTTGCTCTGCAGATACCCAAATCTATACTGTATATTGGTGTTTTTAGAAAGACTCAAATCATCTGTATTAAACTTTAACAAAACTCATGCATTTATAGTTACATGAGAAATTTTTTAAATCGATGGACTCTGTGTTTTTAACTGAGGCATGTGACATCTTTAGGGTGTTTAGATTCTTAACCTTAAGTGATGAACTGTGGTCAGTCATCTTCAAGCCAGAATCTCAGGTTCGATGTCACCTACTAATTGTTAACATTTTATCTTTCTCACCTGCCCTTATGATCTTAAACTAAAAGGCTCTATTTGTTTATATCATGTAACTTTTAAACATATAAAGTATTTTTAATATAAGAACACTTAGTCTACAGGTTGGAGTGTAGCTCAGTAGAGTGCTTGCCTGGCTTACACAAAGCCTTGGTTCGATCCCCCACACTGCATAAACTGGGTGTGATAGGACATGTTTGCAGTCACAGCATTCAGCAGGTAGAGGCAGGAAGATATCAGAAGTCCAGTTAACCTCAGCTACAGAGTGAGTTCAGCACTACCCTCTGCTGTATGACACTCTATCACTCTTTAAAATGAAGCAAAACACTTTTTGTCTGATGGAATATATATAACTAGATAGTGAATTTTTGTCTTAATAAAATATTTTTTCTCATAATCTTGGAGGTAATATGTAGTGTTTTCAGAGAACATGGCTGTTTCAGGTGCACCTATTTTTTCTGCTAGGTTGAGAGCTCTGGAGTTCTTTGAAGTCTACAATGAAAAGTAATTTTCAAATATTTTAAATACGTTAAAGTGAATATAAATTACTTCGAAAGCTCATTTATAAAAAGACTTGTATTGATTGGTTTATAACTTCACAGAGGGGCAATATAAATGTATATATTGAAAAAGATATAGGTCACAGGTGGCTTAGTTCTCCCTAGTTCTTAGTTAATAGAATCATTCAAACAATATCTAAGTTAATTGGAAGGCGAAGCTTTTGTACTCCATTAATGTTGTATCTTTAATTTACTAACATCTGCTTAGTTTGTCAGCTGACACTTTGAATACTATCAAAAACTAAGAATATACTTTGTATCTTTAAGCATGTTTCCTGAAAATTAACTACATTAGAAATTGACATCCTATGCTGGTCTCCAAGTGCAAGAGTAGGTTTTGAAAGAGTAGAACTGACCTGGCTAGAGGGACCTCCAGTGTGCTAGTATACTGTCTAGGCTTCCAGACTGTGTTGGTTTGCAGAGAAACCCCATGCCCTTAGAATCATTGTCTTGTACTCTCTGAACCTCGTGGCTGGGATGCTCTGGTGTTTCCCACTGGTGGTGGGTCGTCCTTTTTCTAAAGGTGGTTGCTGCAAATTCCAGTTCTTCCAAAAGCCACTTGATTTAAGGGTTTATCCACAAATTGTGCTCATTTTGATAAAGCATTTGTGTCCTAAATGTCTACTAATCACTTTATGCCAAATGTCTTGCAGATGTTATTTTTAAACTTCCTGAATTTTTACAAATGTAAAAAGGAAAAAGTGTATTAGTGTAATTTGTTCAGGAGTAGTTACATACTGAAGGGCTTCTGTACATGAGTTCTAGGGGCAAAAGCCTTATGTAGAAACCTGTACACTGCAGTTCCATCTGGGTTTTAATTTAGATTTCAGCATTTCTTAGTGCTTCATTCTATTGGTTTATTGGAACATGCAATAGGAGTATTAATTTACAGAAGCACAGATGTTCATGTTTTCTATTATGTAAAATTCTGTAGTTAAGCTATATTTTAGCAGTCAAGGCGTTAAAAGAGATCAGAGGAGTGGAAATGTAGGATTGTTTGAAAGTGTACTTAGTACTAGACTAGTTTTATAGACAAGGAAGAACAGAAGGGTGGCACACACTTGAAGACATTCGGTATGACTTACAGTCCAGGTGAGGGCAAGTGCTAGTCCTTTCCAGTGAGCATGCCTGAAGGTTTCCTGAATTAGTGTTCCTCCTGGAGCCATGTGTGCCGTGTGCAAAGGTCAAAAGTTCCTTCACAGCTGCTGTAAAAGAAGCTAACAATGAAGTTCTAGTGGACTAGGCAGGCGCAGTCTGTGCTTGCCCTCACCCCGTCAGTCTAGGCTCTTTGGAGGTTGTAAGTGCTGTAAGAGCTAAATGTAAGAAGGAAAAGGGTTGTCTGAAGGACAGCAGAGTTTTCTATAAAAACGTCATTGGGCTTCTCATCTTGTTCACCTTGAACCTGCAGATCCCCACAGAGCACGACAGTCAAAAGGTGGGAAGACACGGTGATTGCCCATATCACTTCCATTTTGTATACGCTCTGGGTTTGTGTAGGCGTATTCCAACTGGCTTTTTAGTAATAGAAATCCAGTATATAATGTATCAGATACAACTGAGGTTCTAATCTAGTCTGTTAATTTACCTGAAGCTGGATTTTTAAAAAAGTAATAAAAAATTAAATGTATTTCCCTTGGATGCTTGCTTTCTTTCCTTTTTGAAACATGAACCAAAGTGTGAGGGATAAGATAACTTGTCATCATCAGCCTGCCTGCCGAGAGATAGGTGATTGAATTCATCCCACTGTTAGATAACTCAGGGCTGAGCAGTTGTCTGGGGTCACATAGTACATGAGTTTATGCTGAAGACCTGTACACTTTGTGTGACAACAGGCATTCTCGAACAATGCAGACAGCTATAGTCCATGGCCATGTTGTGACACACTACAGAAGTAGCCAGCAGGCCAGAGATTGCTGACTCCTGAACTGAAGGGTTTTAACATTTCAGGTCTAATTGCCACACCCGCCTCATTTGTATTTTGAAAAAAACAACATTGTACTGGAAAGTGGAAGGAATGGTATAATAGGATTTCTTTTAAAAGCTGTTCTGTCTTTTTACTGTTCTTTATAGATAAGCTTTGAACCACTGTCAGCACCCCATCAGCACTCTTTCTCCCCTGTGCCTGTCTTTCCTGTGATTGGCAGTGCACTAGCTTTGTCTAGAATTTGTTGCTTTTTCTAGGAAATTTGACACAGGTCTCCTCAGTAGGTAAGACACTAAGGCAGCTGAAGGGGCTCTCTGAGTCTAGAAGTAACAATTGGTGCCTGGTCATCTTCATTGTTGTCATTGTAAAATGCAAATGTCACCTCTCCAGCCTGCGGAGCAGCAACATATACGAATGGAGAGAACTGATGGTGATAAAATCTGGTTAATTTCTCCAGTCCTGTTTGTGCTTTTTGGTTTTCATCACCACTTTTAACTAGTTTTAAGATCCTTATCCACCTCTTTGGTTTTTTAAACTAATTAGTTTCCTTGCTCAACACCTATGCATGTGAATTCCTTTAGCCATATAGCTTGGTTAGTGCAGATTTGGCTCGCTACTGATATTTTCTTGCCTGAATACTTTGGTTAGAAAACTAGGTATAGATTCTATACCATAGAGGGAAGCCTGTTGGTACATACAGATTCTGTACCATAGAAGGAAGCCTGTGGTACATAGATTCTGTACCATAGAAGGAAGCCTGTTGGTACATATAGATTCTATACCATAGAGGGAAGCCTATTGGTTTATCCCCAGCTTCTTGGTTTCAGAGTAAAATGAACTACTCGGTATAATTTTAACGAACAGGCCTATATCCAGTCAAGTGGGGTCTATAAATTACTTGAAATACTTGTTTTAAACGATTTTCGCTTTCAAAGTTCGCTAAATGTGAATAGAGTTTTCAAGTTTTTTTTTAAAAAAAAAAGACTTGCAGGGGCATTTTAACTGGCTATGTTGTTGTTGTTGAACTTACAGCGTCTCAGTCTAAGTCATTATTACTGCAGGACAAACCGTGAAGTTCAGACAGAGGAGAGTGTAGAGAGATACAAGTGATTCAGTTGGGGTTAGTTTAGTCAGGTCAACGGAAGTTAGCTTCAGTGGGGAAGATGTGAAAGCTTTAGTACCTTAGATGTGACTGTAACGGATACTGGCATAAGGATGCAAGTGTACGGCCACCCAGGTAGGTGTCCAGGAAGAGACATGGAAGTGGGAAGAGGCAAGACCCCGTTGGGGTGATTGTAGATGGTGAAGGCAACAAGAGAACTCGGGAGGTGGTGAGAGTCCAGGCTGTGTGAAGGTTAGGAAAGGTCTGAAGGTGATAGAGCGCCTAGGATGCCACCTTGAATAAGACAGTCTTAAAGAGCATGACCATTGGAAGAGTCATTTACCTGCAAAGGACTCAGTGGTGTAAAGGAAGGGATGAGCCAGGAGAATACCTGTGTTGTTCTGAGGTTCACCGCTGAAGGTAAGGATGGGAATGGGGGGTTGACCTGGGTGGGGAAGTAGAGGAGGCTAGAAGTAGATCTGAAGGGGTCTGAGCAGCTGCAGATAATGTGATGCATTTGGGCAAAGCCGTGCAAATGACAAGCTGGGCAGGACGTAAGGAGAAGACTTGTTGGAGGTTCTCCACCAGGCCAAAGGTGCTGGAGAAGTGATGATAAGCACCGGAAGTAGAACTAAGGTGAGCAGCTTTAGGTCAGAACGCCTGTTCTAAATCAACCTCCACTTCTTCCATGAGATTTAGATTTTTATTTTGTGTGTACAAGTGGTGTGCCTGCATGTACGCCTGTGTACCACTTGTGTGTACCTGGTGCCCAAGGAGGCCAAAAGAGACGAGTTACAGACGGTAGTGAGCCACCACATAGGAGCTGGGCATTAAACCAAAGTCCTCTGTTAATGGATGAACCATCTCTCCAACCCTGGACTTAGATATTTAAATATGCTTTTAAGTTTATTTGAGCAGAACATAATGGTACAGGCCTATCCATCACTTAGTGGCTGAGACAGGAGGATTACCACAAGCTTGAGGCCACCTTGGGCTAAATAGCAATAGCCTGTCTCAAAAGAAAAGAGAAAAAAAGTGCATGTCTTTAATCCCAGTACTTAGGAGGCAGAAGCAGGAGGATCCCTGTGTTTGAGGCCAGCCAAGTCTATATAGTGAGTTTCTGGACAGCCAGAGCTACATAGAGGAAACCCTGTATCCAAAAAAAAAATAATAATAATAAATCCAAATTAGCTTGCTATGGAACTAATGTGTTATCAAGAACCGCCTAGGTGATGAGAAAAATATTGAACATTCCTCTTCAGCCATTCCCATCTGACCATTCTTACAACCCAAACATTTGCTGCTTAACCTATTAGTTGGTAGCCAAAGAAACATCCAAACAAGCTTGACACAAAACTGCAGCTTGCTTATCTAGGATCACGGGTCTTCAAAATATTTGGCTAAAGGGTATTGATGAAAAGATTGGCAGCTAACCCACCAGGTGGCGATTAGAGACAATAAAAGCTCCAGCTTCTGTGCATGCCAAAGACCAGCCTCTAGTGTCTTTTCCAGAATTCTCTCTTAATGAGGAAGCCAACTGGCTGTTTTCGTGGGGCCATCTGGAAGCCTGGAAGTGTCACAGAAGTTTGTTAGCCCTTTAGATGTCGACTTTGTGGACTTGTCTACTGACAGGTGGTGACCTTCACTGGGGTGCATGTAGCAAACCATGGCGTTGGGTTTGACTCCTTCCAGCAGTCAGGCAGAAATGTCGTTCAACCTCCTACACCTATGGGCTGTTTTAGTGACCACTTGGCCTTCCTTGCCATTTGGTGCCAGCTACTCCCCTCAAGTCCCCTCCAACCTGCCAATTCCAACAGATCTTGCTCAGCCTGGCTCTAAATTCTGTGAGCTCATTTGATGACAGCTCCAGGCAGGGTTATCCCTCCATTTCTCTGTGAGAACCAAGACAAAATAAAATACTCCATGTAGCGTCCTTCTGGTGGCTAACTGCTACCTTTCCTACTTAATGGAGGAGGCAGATGATCGTAATGGGAGAATTTGGAGTCTGGTGTAAAGCCCAGGTTTGGACCTGTTAACTGCTTTGTCATTTAGCAGCTATGAAACCGTGTGGTAACAAACCCCAAAGAGAAGCTCAGTCCATCTTTCTTCTTGCAGTTAAATTTTTAAAAATCGGACTGTGATGCACTTACAAATCTGTACAGCACATTGATGTGCTATACCGCTTGATTAGGGCAATTTACTTGTATAAAAGGATCTTTGAAAAATCCTTGCAGTAATAATGTATGTCAACGTGGATCAGTTCTGACAATTTTTACATTGAAGGTACATCACAGAAATGAGTTTCAAATAGCGTCTGATTATCCCCCTAAATAGTTTGGGCACTTGAAATAACCAGATTTGAAGAATCCCTCATTTTTATTTTATCAGACTAATGGCAAGGCTTGCTCGGTATGTCTATAACTTTAAAGAACCCAGGGCTGTTGGTTTGTGAGTCTTTGACTACCAAAAGCATCCCGTACTGGGACTGTTTTCCTGAAGGATAAGGTCATCCAGAGGCAAGTCTGCACTCTTGGACTATCTTCCTTACATGTCACCAGCCACAACTTTGGGTTTGGTGGGTGCTGCGCATGCACCTGTGCTGGCGGGACCGGGGCTGTTGAGAGAGTAAGAAAATCCTACTGCGTTCTGCAGAGAAGCAAATGTCCAAAAGCACGGGGTTGGCAGCAAGGTGGACTGGACAGTTCACACCAGGCTGCTGGTCCCTCTGTGTCCTGCCATGCGTATATCCGGGAGTTGTGAAATGAGTTAGTAGAATAAGGTAAGGCAAGAACCCCAGCCTCAGTCTTGAGGAGCAGTGCTTTACTGTGCCAGTACAAGGGGGCATTCGGCCAGGTGGGCACGCCCCTGGGGCCCCTGGCACTTGTCTATCCATCAGCATCTTCGCTTTGCTTGGGTTCCTCCGAAGTTAACGAGGTGCAGGGAAGAGGAGGGGCCTCTCCTAGGGCGCCTAAGTGATTGGCTGTCCGGGGCCCTTGGAGAGGGCGTGTGGTCCAGCCCTGGTGGAGGGGGCGGAGCGGCCACTGTTCCTACTACCGCCGCCGCCAACACAGTCGCAGCCACCGCAGCCTCGGCCACTGGGCAAGTCGTGCTAGGCAGCGGCTTTCCGGGTCGGGAACGCCTTATTGGGCTTGCTCGGTACCCTACTGGTGCCTGGCAGCCAAGCAGCGGCCACCACATCTGACCCTGTGCATGGTGTTTCGCTGGATCTAAGCTTTCTGTGCACGCTAAGTCCCTCAGATCCCCGCAGACCCCTTGCCACTATGCCCCCGGAGGCTGCACTTGGCACCCTGGTGTTATTGCTGCTGCCACTGTTCCTGCCGCTCCCCTGCGGTACTGGGGTTCTTGGGGACAACTCGGATGTTGCCTTGGACTACTGGGCTTTGGAAGGTGAGGAGGGCACCGAGCAACAGCTGCATTACCACGACCCCTGCAAAGCGGGTAGGTACCACCACTGTCTCCTGTCTCCCAGCAAGTCCGGCAGAAGTTTGCCTTTGAAATGCAAATGAGCGGTGGGCAAGGCGGACCACTCTGCTCCTGGGAGATGCCCGGGGTTTCTGGGGGAGGGAGGACAATGTCCACGGGGAAACTGCTTTAATACTCCTCTAAGTCCCGGACATCATGGTCTCGGTTAGCAGTGCGCATCGGGTAGCTGCTGCAGGAGTGGTCCCAAAGCGAAAGCCTATGTGGGGCACGGTGGGCTCTGGTCGCCTATCAGGCACCCGGCACCCGGGTAACCTGCGGACACTGCAGGAGTCGGGCCTGGCAGGGCACCGATGGAGAGTAGCTGGTTTCATTGGCGTTCTCAGCAGTTGGAAGTTTCCCGCGAAGTTTCCCGCGGTCTGCAGTTACTCTCGGGAAGAGATTAGAAGACAGACAGAAAAGCTTCACAGGAGGCAGAAGGAAGAGTTACCCAGGGAGAACGCCCACGACTTGAACTGCTCTAGCCTTCCCCGCAGTCCCCTCAGCCCCCGACTGAGATGGAAGTCAGCAGGTGCTCTTAATTCCACCAGGAAGCTGCGCCCCAGAACAGCACCGGACACACCGGCCTTGTGAGCGCAAACTGGCCTCAACTCTGCAGTTCCAGCTGCTAACCCTCTTGGGTCTTCAGGGGTGTGTGGCAAGGTGTAGAGGGGAGTCATGAAGCACCCTGGCAAAGGTTCCTTAAGTATCCTGGAAGGACCCAAGCACATCCAAAGCCAGAAGCGGGACGGAGGGGGGGGGGGGGGGGGGGGGGTTGGGGTTGGGGGGGTGGGGGGTGCAGTTCCCAGACCCAGGGAGGTGCCAGACTTAGATCATCTTGAAGCTGCTCCTGGATGGTGGCCAGGAGCCCGGGAGTAGCGCTTCCCTTCGGCCCTTGCCTCACCTGTTTCACTTGCCAGTGGGCAAAAATGAGGGGTAGGAGGCAAGAGGGTGGCCTTGAGGGTACTCAGGGGATCAAAGCGCTTGCTCTAGGCACAGTGGCCCACCAGGTCTAGGCCAGTTCACCATTCCCTCACATCGTAAAGACCTCTGCCAACCTCAGTTTCCTCATCTCCAAACTGGAAAATAGGAGGGCTTGTGGGAATTTCTTGCCAATGGAAGGAATGGGAGTGTTGTTCTTGTTGTTACTATGGTCGCTCTAGTGTGTAGGCTGGAGTCAATTCACATGCCTGTTGTCTGGGGAAGATGAGGAGGTTCCTAGGAGAGTCTCAAAAGTTCAGGAGAACAGAGGATCCTATACAGGTTAAAGGTCAAACTGAGTGTGGGGGACCCAGTCTTACACAGGGAAGACCCCTGAAGGATATCCACCTATTGCCTTACATATGAGCCTCAGTTAGGAAGTAGTCAGAAAGGGTGATTTCCAGATAAGTGAAGGCATACCACCATGGTCTGACTGTGACATCCAGCTCTTTGTGGAACCTTGTTCATGGCCAGGATGTCTCCTGTTTACTGTTAGAATGGTGTCCTGGTCCTAAAAAAAGAGAGCGCTTAGTTTTGAAAATAAGGTGGAGGTGAACAGGACCAACAGTGACACTTGCCAGATCCTGGACCTTGCCTGAGGAGAGCTGCCTCTGAGGTAGTAGGGCAACTGGGGCCAGGGGAGAGGTTAGTTTGAAATAGGCTGGGTGCTTCCTGTACGTAGGAAGCTGGCCTAGATGCTGTAGATGCAGAGAGAAAGATACAGATCTGACCCAAAGCTCCCACCTGGTCTGAGTCTCCAAGGACAACCCTGAGACAAGTTTGCCACTGGCTGTCCAGTGACTTTAGAGAAAACTCTGGGTAACAAAGACATGAATGCTCTGACTATTCACAGACAGGATGGGATGGGGCAGCAGGGCTGGAAGGTAGAGAAGCCTCAGTGTGGTTCGGCAGCTTTAATGCCTGCTTCCAGGCCCCACCCCTACCTACCCCGACCCCCACCGCAGCCTCTCCCTGGACAAACCTGGTGCTAAGAGCAGCCAGAGGAGAGGACAGCAAGAGAGACCTGCAGTAAGAAAGCAACACAGTCAGCCCACCCTCCTGGGAATTCTCTCATCTAGGAAGCACCCTTTTGGAAGGCCAAAAAAGGGGATGGCACTTGCCTGAAGTCTCAGTGGAATGGCAGCTTCCCTGCTAGGGGGACTGCACTTCCTGGTAGCATGTTTAAAGCTTCCCTTAGAAACAGCCTCTATCCCAGTGGAACCATAACCCTGAAGCTCTGGTCGGAAGGCCCGCTCCTGGCTCTGCCTTGACCTTCACATACAAACCTTCCCCACCTGCTTCTATTCCCCACCTATCAGTGGACAAGATCTGTCCCCTCGGGGCCTCGGCTTCTTCCCTGTAGAATGGACATACTGAGTTTGTTAGGACTGAAAACTGACAGATCTGGGGAGCCTCTCCATTTTTAAACATTTTAAAATGACGGTTTTCTCCATTTCTTTTGTGTTCGGGTGGGGTGCGCTGGAATGCCATGTCATGCACGTGCCGATCAGAGGGCAATTTTCAGAAGCTGGTTCTCTCCTTCTGCTGTGTGGTCCTGGGCTTGAACTCGGGAGCTTGGGCTTGGCAGGAGGTGCCTTTACCCACTATGCCATCTTGCTAGACAAGAAACTCCTCTCTTCATCTGCATAACCTGTCTTACCCTGAACTCACATGACACCATGTAGGTACCTGTGCTTGAGACCCCTGCCTCCTCCCTGTTCACTGTTCTCTGTCTCTGTGACTTTTGTTGCAGCCTAGCCATCAAAGCTGTGCAAACTAGTAAGTGCTGTAACCATTCTCAGTGTCATAGTTACCATTTCATCACCTTCTGCTTACTGTTTCCACCACTCTACCCTTAACAACTTCCACCTACTCCGCCGTGGATAAGCTGCACGACCTGGAGCAAGTCCTTGCTCTCCCTTTGTGTCTTTGTGTCCTCATTTGTGGATAGGAATAATTTCTGACAGATTAAAGTACATAGAATGATAGATATGTCAGTCATTGGGTACTTCATAAACAGATTTTCTAGAAATGTGTTGAAAGAACATCTTCATCACTGAAGCTTTTGATGCCGTTTTAAACTGTCAATTCTAAATTTACTAACAGTTGATGCTGCAAAGAGGGTGGTTACTAAGTCAGATGATGGGGGAGTGGGAGCCCTCCTGGCATGCACCTGGGGAGTAGCCATGGGCTTCTGGGGCACGGTGTCTGTTGGTTCATAGCTCTATTAGCTCTGGCTTTTCCTTAGATACTGCTCACATAGCCAGACACTATATGAGAAGTCACAGACATTCTCTGCATCTGCATGATGGCAAAACTCCCCTTGTCTGCCTGCCCTCATCCACACTTCTTCAGCTGAGTCAAGCCCTGGGCCTGGCTCCTCATTCCATCCTTGCCCCTGCTATCTATGTGACTGTTAACCATGGGGTCACTCTCCTATGTCACTCTATCTGCAAAACAGAGGTGGAAGCAAAATCTTTTGCCTTGTAATGTAACCCGGAACCAGTTTTAGCTGGCTTCTTTAGGAAGCAGAGCCATAAACAAGGACCTGTGTGTAGACATTTGATGTAGTTGAAGCTAGATAGTTACAATTTTCCTTAGTTATGATAAAAGATAAGTTAGATATAAAACCTTAAACTCACAAATATAAGATAGATAAGATATCTTCTTTAATATTGTAACTGTAATTCTTGCTGGATAATTGTTTGTTATATGTAATTTTACTATGTTAAAGTTAAAACCTTCTTTTTTGAAAAAGAAGAAAAGGGGAAGTGCTGTGAATATCGCTCTATATAAATAAAACACTGATTGGCCAGTGGCCAGACAGGAAGTATAGGTGGGACAAACAGAGAAGAGAATTCTGCGAAGTGGAAGGTGGAGAGGAGGAGACACTGCCTGCCACCGCCATGACAAGCAGCATGTGAAGATGCCGGTAAGCCACGAGCCACGTGGCAAGGTACAGATTTATAGAAATGGGTTAATTTAAGATATAAGAACAGTTAACAAAAAGCCTGAGCCATTAGGCCAAACAGTTTAAATGATATAAGTGTCTGTGTGTTTATTTTATAAGTGGACTGTCGGACTGCCAGGGCTTGGCGGGACCCAGAGAGGAAATTCTCCAGCTACAAATGGAACAGCAGGGAGGTTGCAGGACATGTAATTCGGGGAAGGAGGAATTCAGTGAGGGGAGTGGGATTCAGATGGCTGCTCTAGGTGGTGAACTTGGGACCCTTCAGGACCTCTTAGAAGCTTCCAGGCACCTCCTAGAACAACCCACCCAGAGAATGGAAGACTGAAGTACATCCAAAGGCTATATAGCCTTTGTTGTTTACTTCTGCTCCCTACCCTGTTATTGGGGAAGAACTCACCCCTAACTTGGCGTAGAACAACTTGACTGCTACGTCATTAGGTTCCTGCTTCAGTGGATTAAGAAGAGATAGGGTGGTGTGTATCTGTCAGCTAGAAAGACTTGCAGGATAGACAACAAGGGGCTGGAATCCACCTGATGGCTGCCCCAACCTCGGGTCTACCCATGGCCTGGTTGTCCACTGGATTGGTGGGTAGCGAGTCTCAGGTTGCCTTCCCATGTGGCCGGGTGGTAGACTTCCTCACAACATAGCAACTGGATTCTAGGTGGATCTAAGAGAACCAGATGGAGGTTTCAGTGCCTTTGGTGACCACCTCACATCCTCATATCCACCACGATGACAAGTTTCCATCCCATTCTAGGGGCTGGAGCATAACTCCCTTTCACCAGTGGTGGCGCACGCCTTTAGTTCCAGCACTTGGGAGGCAGAAGCAGGCGGATCTCTGAGAGTTCCAGGCCAGCCTGGTCTACAGAGTGAGTTCCAGGACAGCCAGGGCTGTTACACAGAGAAACTCTGTCTCAAAAACAACAAAACAAAACAAAATTAAAAAGCATGTGGAGTGGGAGGGACTGTTGTAGCCAGTTTTAGAAAAATACCTGCCATAGTCTTGAGGCATTACCTGGGTTCTCTAGATTTAGGAATGGTTCTGAAGTAGAAAAGTGGGGAGAGAGGCAGTGGATGCATGCAGCTTCCCAGAGTCGACTGAAGAGTGTGGGACTCAGGTCACCAAAACTGTCCGCATGAAACTTGTGTGATGCAGAGATTCTTGGATAGCCGTTGGACTTACTAAACCCAAGGAAACTAGCTGCCAGCCTTACTCTTTAGCTAGTGGCTTGGCAAATACCAAAGGCATCTGACAGCTGTGACTCCTGGATTCAAATATGATATGCGGAGTTGTTGGCCCTGATGACTTAAGGCTCAGGAGCCAGGGTAAGAGTTATGGTGTGACAAATGGTTCATGACTCAGTTTGGGGTATCTCCAGCCCCTGCCCATAATTTCAAATCTCACCTCGGTCTGGAATTTGGGGTCTCACTCTACCTTGTCATTTGCTTCAAGACACCTTACCAATGAGGTCTTTTTAAAGGTTCACCAAGAGACCTTCTGGGCAGCTGCTGTCCCCAGCCCTTCCAGGTCCTGAGATGAGGCCAGAATATTCAATTCCATGAGATCTGGGGTCCAGTCTCTGTGCCTGGTACCCAGAGCAGCATCCAGTTCACTCTGGTTTGTCAGTATCTGCTGAATGAGGGAGGTAGGAAGGATGCCAGCCTTAGGTGGATTGGGTTCATGGCTGAAGGAACCATGCATTTACCCTCAGTCTGAGCCGTGCCGCAGCCCTTACCAAAGAGTGTCAGAGAGGGCAGGGGGACAGCAGGTTCAAGTACTTCATGGCAGGGGCAAGTGTTCTGCTTTTCTAAGCGGAGCTGAAACTATGTGGTCTCTTCCTGTCCCTTAGGAGGCTCCTAAGGCGTATACTCTGGTGAGAGCAACTGGCATTTTACATCTTTATTTTCATCCTCTCCTGTCATAAGGTCCTTGTTGATGGGCAGATGGCTGATTTAATGGAATTAAATTTCTCTAAGGCCTTGTATGTTAAATGCCTTTCCAGTCTCCAGGCAGGAGCATCATCTGGTCCACCTGTCTGCCTCTTCGTGAGACTATGTGAATGTGAAGAAGTACTTAACCTGTTCTGTTTCTTAACTTGTTCTGTTTCCTCACTTGCAAAGAACTACTTATCCAGTGTTCAGGGTTGCCATGGGACTAAATGGTACATGCTTTATCAGTTTCTGAGCCCATTTTCTGGAACTAGGAGGTACCCAGTGATGGACATTTATGTCATCAGAGGACAGAGCGGGTGCTTGTAAGCACTTCCTGGATGCATTTGTAGAAATGCGGTAGAGTGATCGAAATGTTTGCAATAAGTGATTTCACATTGCATGATCAGAGTTGCAGATTCCTTAACTAGTACCTCAGAAGTAAAGGGGTTTGGGGCTAGAGAGATGGCTCAGCAGTTAGGAGCATGGCTGCTCTTCCAGAGGACCTGTGTTTGATTGCTAGGACCCAAATGATGGCTCATAACCATCTATAACTCCAGTTCAGGGGATCTGATTCCTCTTCTGGCCTCTGTGGGCACCAGGCATGCAAGAGGTTCATAAACATACATACAGGCAAAATGCCCATACACATAAAATAAAAATAATTAATTTAAATTAAAAAGTGTGAAAACTGTTTTGAAAAAGTAAGTGAAGGCTGACTTTCATGCCATAGTCACTATATTTCAATAAAAATATAAGTAAACAAAGGCTAAGAGGAGGAAGTGTGTCTAGGGAGGAGACTCATTACCCTGGCTCCTCTGTGAGGGTCAGTTGATTGGCTCAGGGCTCAATTCAGTGCAGATGCAGTGCACGTAGCATCAAATGCTAACTGAAACCTGGGACTCCCAACAATAGCCAAGACTTCTGCTGTGTAGGCAGTGTCTGGGGAAGAGACAATGAAGATGAGGAGCCTGTCAGGCCCCTTGAAGATGGGGCTGCTCTAGGAGCCCACCCACAGCAAGAACCACCACTCCACACCCCTCACCATCACCTCCCCCAGGAGACTTGCAATGTGGTGGCTGCTACTTTGTGAGTGGGGAAACTGAGTTTCAGGCTCGAACTTTCTGTTTATCATTGATGCTCGCTCCTCTGGCTTTCAACACCACCTCCGTGGACTCAGCCTACATTTAGTAGACAGAAATGTGCACCCAAACATCAGAGGTTGCCTCCCAGGTCTTCTAGAAGTGGAGTTGACCTTTTCCTGTCCACCCTGAAGGGCTTCGCATGCCCCTTCCTGGGGGCATCCTTTTTTCCTTAGTTCTGCACAGGAGTTGGAAGTAATAATGTGAATAACCCTAGATTTGCAGTACCCTGGCATGGGTGGTCTCTGATGTTGAAGGTCTAAAAGCTTGTTGGACCTCAAGACTGTAGGCTGCCACCCAGGCTGGGCATGGTTGGTTTAGAAGGAATGCCTCTGGATGGAAGCCAAATGCACATATCATTCCATAGTGCTTCTGTGCTGAGCTGTGGTCATCAGGCTGACCACTCCCTCTAGGAGCCACCCTCTCATGCCGTGTTCCACACCCACATTTTAGCTCAGTCTTTCTATTTCAGACTTTCCATGCTCTGTCACTTTAACTGTGAGACTTCGAGAGAGTCCTTGGCCTTTAAAGACACCGTTTCCTCAAACACATGCTATGGTTAACAGAAGTCCCTGTACGCAGGCCATTGCTATGTGAAAGGCACTTGAGAGTGTGTCTAGCAAATAGAAGCACTTAGTAAATGTGAACATCTGTAAAATTGTGTGGCTCCTTAGCTACCTGTCACATCTCCAAGTGTGCCTATTTAATCTGTTCACGTCATCACTTTGTTTCCATTACAGGGAGACAGCTGGGATGAAGCAGGCTTACCTGTACAGGAAGATGTCTGAGTTCAGAGCTAAGACCCTGAGGAGACCTGTCTTAGCTTGATGGACAAATAAAGCACTACATTGATAATGACTGCATAGGGTTTCTAGGCAGATTGCATGATTTCATATAGGCATAGCTCTTAGGAGAATACTTAGAACACAGAAGATATTCGTGAGCACTATGGTTTATATGTATTACTATCATTCACTGGAAGCCGGAAAGTTTCCTGAGTGGCAGAAACCCCTACGGCTGAACAGTTTTAAGAGTCCTATGTCTTCTTGTCATGCTGGTGCAGGTAGCCCCTCTATGTTTAAGGATCTTTACCTCAAAACCACAGTCAGCCATGGATCTCATTGGCTCACTGAAGGTGTTGAGCTGAGAGCTTGCCAGCAAGCCATCTAAGAAACCAGCCCCCAAGTCTGGGAATAAACAGTGGGACCTGGCTCCTTCTGACCTCTCCAAAGCTGTGTTCCTGTGACCTCCAACTTCCAAAGAGCCTAGGTAGCAGTGAGGTTGTCATGAGCAGCACATCTGACAGTGGCGTGCCTCTTCCACTAGAGACCTTGTAAAGCTGTCACTTGATGTTTCCCCGGAGCTTGTTTCTCACCCTACCATGGTTTCCAAGTGGAAGAGTGATGCTACTAACTCTCCACTACACTTTTGCTTTTGAGCTCAGGCCACACCCCATGTTTTATAGAGCACCATGTACCAGCCTCCCACATAGACTGGGAGATCCTGTGGAAGCCCATGGAGTATGACTTGGGTTTTTAGGCTATTGTCAGCACTGGAGTCCATGATCTGGGTGCTGTCCAGGCAAGAACCTGGGCTGGGACATTTAACTTGTTAGTGTAGGAACTAGGATGTCAAATCCCTACCATAACCTCCCTCTATCCACAGGCAACAAGCACCTCTGGTGTGCTCAGTCTCAAGGTTGTCAGGACGCCATAGGCTAGCCCCTCTTCCCTGACTTTTTTTCTGTCTTTGCCTGGATCTTGATAAGGATGAGAGAGTTCTGGCCCTGAGACACTCTTGGTTCCAAGGCACTGGGAACAATCTGTAAATAAATGCAAGATCTTGAACCGTATTTCCTCTCTTTTCCCCCATCCTTCTTCCAGAAGGCCCAGGGGACAGAACATAGGTGTAAGGTCAGGTGAGAGAGAGGATCCAGCCATGTTCCCCCTGAAGAAGTAGAGGATGGAGATGAGCCAGCTTCCCAGGGAAGTCCCTGTTTAGAGGAGCCAATATAAAGAAACACCCTGTTGAAGGCACCACTCTTGACATCAGGCAGCCTGTGGTGTGCAGTTCATGGTCGTCTTACTACATGTGTGATCTGACCACATTTCTTAACCTCTCAGAGCCTCAGTTTACTCCTTTGGGAAAATAAGAATGGCGTTCAAGTCCATCATGACGGTTTGTTTGGAGATTAAATGTGGCAGTTACTGTGTTGAATTTAGTGTGCTGTCCTTGGTAGCTCTTACTCTGCTCTTGTAAGTTTCTGTTGTTCTTTCCCCTTTAAGACTTTCCCTGTGAGTGACAGTCTGAGCTTCTTGCGTGTGTTTCTCTCTCCCTCTCAAGGCCGCAGAGTTCTCCTGGGATCCACAGCAAGTGACAAGTGTTAATTTCCTGAAGCGAGGAACGGGTGGCAGATACCGATATGCATAAGAGGTTTTTCCCGGTACCCACTCAGCCTGCTCATAATCTACTTCTGTCTGGATGCAAACCTAGCAACAGGAGCCCAGCTCTCCTGCTGATTGGTTAGCGACCTATCTGTGATCACGCCATCCTCTACCCACTCCTGCCAATTGCCAATCAATAGTCTCCGGCTCGCCTGTATGAGCACTCAAGGGTTGGTGTTGAGCCTGGGTCTGCCTACTGCACCAGCTGGGCCATCTAGCTCCTCTCTCTTCGTGCTGCAGCTTACCCGCCATGCCCCCATTTCCTCCCACCTGGGTTCCTGGTGGGAGTTCATGCGAGTCCTTGAAGCCTGTTCCCGTAGGAGATGTCCAGCTACCAGCTCGTTAACTCTCCTTCAGGTCCTGGCCAGCTGTCCTCTCTGTCAAGCCAGCTCCAAATTCTTTGCCTTTCCCCATTGGCTCAGGAAAGTGGCTACAGGTGCACAGTCCACCCAGGTACTGTAGCTGGGAACCTGGTTGCAAGCCCGACCCTTGACTTCTCTCATTTTGTCATGCAGCCCAAGCCAAGTCCTGCCGGCTTGGTGTCCAACTTTGAGCCTGTCTACCTCATTTCATCCTAACTCCTGCCATCTTCTTCTAAGCCCCTGCCAGCTCCTTGTGGGTTCCTACACTCTCCAAATCTGTGCATGCTGCAGGCAGAGTGGTCTTTTGGCCTTTCTTGCTTGCTTTTTTTTTTTCTTTTTCTTTTTTTTTTTTGGTTTTTCAAGACAGGGTTTCTCTGCGTAATAGCCCTGGCTCTCCTGGAACTTACTCTATAGACCAGGCTGGCCTTGAACTCAGAGAGATCCAACTGTCTCCGCCTCCCGAGTTCTGAGATTAAAGGCATATGCCACCACACTTGGCTGGCAGAGTGGTCTTTTAACGCTCACATCTGAGCCTGTTTGCAGAATCAGACACAGTTTAGGACTGTTCAGAACTTCCAGGCACTTGGGATGAGAATGGTTGGTAGTTCTGAGACCTCGGTTACTGCCCACCCTTTCCTGCAGCCCCTCCCCCTCGCCTGCAACTCTCCCATGGGAGGGTCTTCTTAGGAGCCTCTCAGGGCCCTCCATGTAGTCAGCTCTGGTTCCTTCTTTCAGATTCAGCCTGCACTTCCTCCACACCACCCAGCCAGCCACATATCAAATTGTTTCCTTTTCTTAGATTGCCCGTTGCCTTTACTTTCCCACACTGGCACTTTTTCTAAGTAGAACTGGTCAGAGATGCTGATGTTGGTGACTGGCTCAGCAGCTCTCCACACATGGGGCAATAAGCTGCTGGGGGAGAAACCGGGCTCTCTCGGTTTCCTGCCACCAGCAGAGTGTCAGTGCCTGGTAAGTGCCAGAAAGTATATGTCCAATGAAAACCTGAGTAAATGGGATACCATCGGGATCCAAAAGGTGGGACTCACCATGGGACAAGTAAGGAAGGGTTACTGAGAAGGGTGTGGTAAGCTCTGAGCTTGGGCCAGAGGGGTAGGTGGAATTTGGAGAAGTAGGGATGTAGGCAGAACGTCGGATAGAATAGTGAGTCAATGGGAGGCCTTGGGATGCTTGGGACATGTTGGAGCTGGAACTTCACTCCAGCTTATTTTGAAGAAAAATAGTAACAAGATGGAAATAAACCTGGAAAAAAAATGCATGTCAAGCTGAGGCTCTTGAAATATATCTTAGGGAAATAATTTCTTTTGAGTGGAAAGTATTCCAATGAAGATCTTCAATGCTTAGGACCTACAGAAACAGGGAACACCTGACCAGGACATCTAGCCCCGAGAGATAAGGATCATTATTATCCTGGGAATGGGAAGGAAGAGGAGATGGAACAAGATCACACTGTGTGTCAGGGAGGGGTCCTAAACTGAAAGGCCATAACAGAAACATGAATGAGGTTGTCGAGACAAGTTCCGTACGCTCCAGGGCACCTTTGAGATAGGAGGGGGAGATTTTAAATCGTTTTTCTGATTTATACACCCATGGTAGAACATTTAGAAATTAGATATAGGAAGGACTGAAAATGTTCAGTCATCTTACTTTCTAGAGGTGACTGCTGTAAACATGGTGTGTGTGCTTCCAGACACTCTGTGTGTGCTTGTAACAGGAATTCCCTTTTCCTCAATGTACTGTGCAGCTGCTCTGAACCTTCTATCCATTTTCTTAGAGCCATGAACCTCTTTCTATGGCAGTGAGGATGCTTATGTAACAGCAGACTTATATAGCATCAATTTAAGTTGTTTTCTTCATGGTTGCATAGATACATCATCATTTGCTTAACAGGTCCCTTTGTAAGACATACAGATCCCCCCACACCCCAACAATCATTTGCTGCTGGAGACATCCCTGTTACTGAATATTTATTTACTGCAGGCTGGGGAGTGAGCCCAGGCAGGGCCTTGAGCATGTTATAGAAAAACTCTACTCAAAGCTCATTTTGTTATTTTGAGACAAGGTCTCACTGAATTGCCTAGGCTGGTCTCTAATTCCCTGTGTAGCCCAAACTGGTCTTGAACTTGTGATCCTTCTGCCTCAGCTTCTAAAATAGCCAGCTAACTAGATTTTTATACACATCTTTATTTCTTGATACTAAATTCCTATAAATAGAGTTGCTTGAAATATAGATGCTCTTGGGGTTGGGGCTGCTGACACAGCTCAGTGGTAGAGCACATGCCTAGCACACCTGAGGCTCTGGGTACGATCCCTAGCAGGGCCGAAGCAAAACGAATCAAATACTCCAGCACATTTTTTTTTCTCTTCCTTGGTTCCCTTGAGGATTGAGTGGTAGCATGTATTCTAGCTTTGAAGATCAGTGCTGGCTTGAGAAAAGCATTTTGTTGTTGTTTTTTCAACTTGCAGTTAACAGTTTAATTTGCATCCCTTTCCAAATGATTTTGAACACTTAGCAGGCCTTTAACACTAAGTGGACGCTCTTAAAGAGTGAAAATGTCAACTGTTTTCCGTCATCTTTGCCACGGGTAATTGTTTGGAGGGTTTTATTATTTGTTTATTTAGAAAGCCGAAAAGGTATTTTGTACTATACCCCTGTTGCTGCCCCCCCTCCCACACACAACCCATGGCTGTTCCCACGAAGATGAAGTGGCTAGTTACTGACTCATGTTAATTCATCATGTTTATCATAGTGCAGCTGAGAGACTGAAACCACACCAGGCATTTGAAGAACAACTAGTAAATTTAGTGTATATAGTCCCTAACCTGCAAAGGGGACCAGAAGAGGTAGAGAGGGCCCAGAAGAAACAGGGATGCTGGGTATATAAAGCAATTGCTAGGAAAAGAGTGGGCTCCCACCCCCATCCCTCAGGCTGGTATTTGAACTTCTTAGGAGAGGTTGGGGCCATGGCCTTTAGAGGTTGAAGTTCATGGAGACATTCTGGCTCCAAGACCTCCAATGAATGGCCGAAGCCACTGAAAGTACAGCATCTGGGCTATACTGACTCTTCCCCTATAGACCCTACTGCCAAAGCTAATGTGTTCCGTGTTCCAGGCCCTGGAGCTTCCTTCTTGTCCCCTTCCTTGAGCTTGCCCCTTAACAAGAAAGATGTGGACAACTGTGGTCAGAAAGATACAGACAACTGGACGTACTGTGGCTGTGGACCTGGTAACTGAGATGGCCACTAACTAGTAATAGGCAGGTAGTGTGTACAGGATCTATGATAAAGAGTCATGTGTCACCCAGGACAGGATCTAATGGTGCAAGATTTTTTTTTATACTATTCAGAACAGCACGGGGTTTTAAAACACTTATTGTCTGTTTCTGGAACTCTCCATTTGATTTATTTTCAACTTCAGTTAATTGTGGGTGAGGCCATGGAGAAGTGGGCAAATGTATATCAGGAAAATCCCTGCTGGCAAGGAACTGCCCAGTGGAGACTGAAAAATCTCGAATGACTGACTGGTGCCTGTGGTTCTCCTGAATGTTGCTGGCAGCAACT
Source organism: Peromyscus californicus insignis (assembly GCF_007827085.1). Classification (NCBI taxonomy): domain Eukaryota; kingdom Metazoa; phylum Chordata; class Mammalia; order Rodentia; family Cricetidae; genus Peromyscus; species Peromyscus californicus. The sequence continues at coordinate 21,212,375 of NW_026294562.1, forward strand.
CCTACTGGGGAAGAGAGATGAGGCCACCAGAACCTGGGAACAAATGTCCTTCCTCCTTTATTCAGTGTCATCCAGGGCTCTCCCCCCACAGAACCCTACACTGTGACGGATGGTAAAGGGGGATTTTTTACAGCTCCCAGCTCCAGAACAGCAGAACATGAGAGAATGGGGAGGAGCGGGATTTACGGGCAATGCATGTCCACGGCTGGGAAAAGCTGGACATCTGGTTCTTTGTCACATCAGAGTCTGGAGTCTGCAGTCTGGACTCCTGGAAGCTCCATCCTGGAGATGCTCCAGGGACTAGGCCCTTCCATCTTCCCACCTGGAGAGGCCTTTGTCTTTATAGACCACGATGGCAGCCCAAGCCCATGCCACCACCGACAGTCTGGCTGTGAGAGGCAGGGAGAAGAAAATCACATAGAGAACATGAGCAGAGGCTTCCCATTTGCCATGTATGCGTCATCTCATTGGCTGGAACTTAGTCACATGGCCACAGGTATCTACCTGGGAATCTGAAAGCTTTACCCTCAAGAGCATTTGAACGCAAGTCTGAGGTTCTTTTCTTGTAGAAGCAGTAAAAGGAACCGGTAAGCAAAAGCAGCCCGTGCCACAGTCGGTTGAGCGCGCTGGGCCTTTGAGTAGAAGGTTCAGTCAAGATAACAGACCACAGGCATTGCTGAAAGTTAACCAGCTGTGCCATCAAACCCGATGGAACGTCGGGGCTGGGAGAAGCCGTGTCTGTTCTAAATGTTCCATTTTCCCAGTGAGAACCCTGTGGTGTGGAGGGGCGGTATCTTAGGGAGTCGTAGGGAGAGCTGTGGCTTGGCTAGAGCTAGGCCCCAGGCCTCCTCTTCTCTCCACCTAGTATATCTTTCTGCTCTGCTCACTGCTTAGGTCTCCAGTGGCCTCCAGCTTCAGAATGAGTCATGTGCAATTGCTCGTATAATTTATGGCTCTATGAAAGATCATTCCACAGTGGAGAGATTAGGACTTATGAAATGTGCCTGGTCCTGTAGTCAAGCACACATGATGTACAATTAAAATCCAAGATGCTCTTGGCTTTTAGGACGTAAACTGCATCTTCCTTGATGTTATTGAGTGGAGTCGGTGTGGGCTTCTGCTGTGGGAGGCGGTGGATGTGAGATGCAGAAAATCGTATCCTGCTGGGATCTAGTAAATGAGAAGCACCACTGGGGTCAAAGGAGTTGCTTAGCCTCCCATCTTCCTTCTTAGCTGTGGAAGTAACCGAAAGGTTTTTCTCACAATAGCTATGTGAGTGAGGATGCCCTGTGGGAAACAGGATCACCGTACATGTTTCATATTAATGGAGAACTAGTTAGAGACACAAGATGGAGTTAAGGGAACAAGCAAGACCGGGGGTGGGGGTGGGGGGAGGTCCCCAGAGACAAGCCAGCTCTCCCTGTGCTGAAGAACCTGGGAGGAAGCAATGTTAATGGTCTCAGAACCGGTAGGAGGGGAGGCGGAAGCGTGAGATACCAAGGCCAGGCCTGGAGCATCTCAGCAGGGAAGAAATACCCAGACCTCCTTTCCCTCTTCCACCACACTGTCTGCCAGTGTTTCTTCCTTGTTTAAAGCAACCCCAGGGAGAGAGGGCAAGAGAGCTGGGAGATGCAGGTGCAGGAACAGACCTGCTGGGCAAAGGACTGAGCAGAAAGCTCAGGTCTGGCTCCAGCTTTTCATTTACCATGACCATGGTATGTTTAACACATTACTAACAATTTCTGAATGGAAAAGGTATGGGCATGTGCAGTGCCCCAGTGCCAGTAGCAGACATTGCTGATTGATTTAGCTCTTTCCAGTGCCATCTAAGAAGCCACCAGTTGCGTGGGGGAAGGCTCTTGAGATGAAATCTGTCTGGAGCTTTAAAGCTTAGGCAACGTTGCAGCTGGGATGGGCCTGCCCATTTTACGTTTTACAGTTTCAGTTTGCTGACAGACAGTTTTGATTTCAGTGAGTCAAGCTGTGACATGGCCACTGACCTATCAGTGTGACTGTATGGTGATCTGCAGATGAAGGTTCAAGGCAGAAGACCACATCTATCTTGTGCAAGGTGGCTACCAGCGTAGGCACCCACTCATCTGCTGTGAGATGCCAACAGTTTCAAGAGCTGTTCTGTAGGACTCTGCTGTGCAGGGCGCTCTCCCAGGTCCTGACTGACCCAGGAGTCCCGTGGATACTTGGATCCTAAAGGGTCTCTGATGTGTGCACTTGGACCCCTGAGTCAGGGTTTAGGGGGTGATGACTGGATCATCCTTAACTGGAACTAATAGGTAATGGGTTCTGGGACAATGGAGGGTGGAGATGACAAGTAGGCCTCCACTGGTTCCCTATCTCTCAGTCAGCGCTGGGCTATGTGACTCTGCTAAGATGGATTAAGAGGGCATGCTCAGGTTCAATGGGTAGGAGGGTTGAGATCAATGAGGGACATTTGTCCTGGGTAAGAGCAAGTCAGAAGAGGTCCAGGTGTGTCCCCTATTTGTCACCCCTCAATTGAAGAGGACTGCGGTGGGGAGTTGGTGCCTGGTTTTACCTTCCTGTGCTCTGGTTTCCTCCTGTGGGGAACAGGTGTAGTGCTTAGATGGCTTTTACATTTGCCATCTTAGAAATTCCTGGATCCAAACTCTTTTTTTTTCAAAGACTTCGATATAAAACTCACAATGAATCTGTTTTGCCCAATTAAAATATTTACTGATTCCCACTCCTCTCTGCCATATGCTCACATAGCTTAGCCATTCCATCCCTCAAGAAGGCCACTTCCCCAGGAGCAGCTGTGGACTCTGCAGACAGGAGGCTTCCCATACTAAACAGATCCTGCCCTTTAATCTGCACCCAAAGATCCAGGAGGCACGATTCACACTTGCCTGCTTCCTCTCTGGCCTCGCAAGCCAAACCTCTCCCCACCCACTTGCTACTGAGTGAGCCTGAATGCGGAGTGCTGAAATTTAGGGTCATGGTTTCAAAGTTCATGGTCCTGAGAATAAACAAAAAAACTATTGTGGTTGCATAGAGCTGTGGACCCCATTAACACTGTCCCATGAATATTTATAGCTGGGAACTACAAAAGAACATAGAGGCCATATTGTAGTCCCTAGGGATTTCCCTTCCATGGGGTCCTTTCTCTGTGGGTCACTTTAATGTAAGCTTTGCCGATTTAGTTGCACACTTTAAGCCGATTAACTTTTTACTAAAAAAAAAAACCTCCCTGTTTGTTTGTACATACACTGCCCTGACAAAGATTCACACAAAACTGCTTCAAACCTGTTAAATCCCTCCACTGAAAACTCACAGAACGAAAAGCATCTCTGGGTAGGATTTCCCTGTAGTTCTCCTGCCTCTGGCCCCTCTGCCCCACCTCTGAGAGTTTCCTGAGAGGAATAGTAATAGTTTGAACCTTCTGTGTTTGGTTCCTGCAGAAACCGAGGCTTACCCCCAGGTGCCCACCTTAGAGAGTGCTCGCAAGGTTCCTAGCTGCTTGAGTGGCTTGCCACAGGGATGGGTAAATGATGAGCCTCAGGCAGATCTCAGTGTGTGTCTAAAAGACATTGGAGGGAAACCAATGATTGGAGTTGGGGGCCTTAGAGACCATTGATTATGTTGGTTCCCAGACTTTAGTGTGAATCAGAATGGGGTGTGACAGAGCCTGCGTTTAAATGTGTGTTCCTGGGCTCTGTCCCTGGAGGTGTTGATTTCATCACTTTGGTTGAGACCTGGAGTTCCATACATCAACATCCTCTTTAAGACGCTCAGTGCAAGTGGATTGAGGGCCAGACCTCCATCAGCTTGGAGCTGCTCAGCTGTCTCATGGGCGGGTGAAGAAATGCCAAGAAAGCAAACGTTACTTGTATGGGATCACAAGTAGCTTCTTGTGGAAGTTGTGGAAATGTGCGCTGTACCCTCTCCACCAGGGTAGACATCCTGAGACACAGCCTCATCGAGTGAGATTTGTGGTTAGGTAGGAATTGAAAAGGTCCCAAGCATTAAGTGTAGATGAGAGAATCAGGAAATGGCTGGTTGGGAGAGGGAAGGGGAGGAGAGGTCACTGCTGTAAGGTTCCTCCACCCAGAGGCCAGGTTTCCTGGGGTTTGGAGAGAGCCTCTGGGGGAGGCATACAGCCAAGAGGCTCTGAGAAGGCTAGGGGCTGGCTGATCTATGCTATTTGGGAGCTAGTGAGGCGTAGCTTGTCAAGGGTGGCTGGTGCTGACAGCAGCATTGGAGGGGGTCTCCCTCTGCCTGGCTCACAGACTCCCAGCTCTGTGGGTCTGGCGCCCCAAGTCAGGCACCTGGTTTCATTAAACACTAGCAGAATCCCAGTGTCTCCAAGACTCAGAGAAAACTCCAGTGGGGAGGGTCGTGAGGGATCTCCAGGGCCACCTTCCTGCACTCTGTCCCCTCTAAACACCTGTCCAGCTGTCCTGTCTTGGCCATGCCAGGTGCTTATCTGAAACAGAACAATCTCTGCCGAGTCTACCCAGAATCCCAGTTCCAGAAGCTGGGCCTGTGTGGGAACAAAGAACTGAACTCAAATATGGAATTGGAGCCAAAGGCCTGATTTCTCACTAATATCTTCCCTAGGTCTGCTGGGGAAATGGCTCAGTGGATAAAAGTGTTTCCTGTGAATCCTGACAACTTGAGTTCAGTTCCCAGAGCCCACATCAAGGTGGGAGGAGAGAACTGATTCCATGAAGCTGTCCTCTGACCTCCACACGTATGCCATGGCATGTGCATGCCTCCTCATCATAAACACATGCACAATAATAAGTAAAATGAATCTAAATATTTTAAAAAGAAAGTATACTTTTAAAATCAGTCTCTTTTTTATGTTTCCACAGTTTACATGTACTAACTTTAAAACTGGATTTAAGGAAGAGAGCGAAGAAGATTGACTTCTGACCCCTATGTATATACACATACTTGTGCATGCACATCTCCCACATACATGTACACATCCTCACAAACATGTATTTATACCACATACACGTGCATACACATTTCTTTTGACCACTTTATGAAGATTCTTTCCCTTCCTCTTTCCTTCCTTCCTTCTTCCCTATTTATTTTCCTTTAATTTTTGGAGACGGGTCTCTCTTAATAGTCTAGGCTGGCCTAAAACTCACTATGTAACCCCAACTGACCTTGAACTCATGGAAGTCCTTCTTTCCAAGCCTCTTGAGTACTAGGATTACAGGTGTGAGCCTCCATTAAGGTTTCTATTTTTCATTTCTGAAAAGCATTCTTCCTGTTGTAGTTCATTTGCCATCTCTTCCTGAAACGCCCTTTACTTTGAGTCAGAATGCCATCACCAAACACCACCACCTGTTGGCAACTCTCTGAATTGCAGGTTGAAACTTGCGAGGTCAGCCAACCAGAGGTGAGGACAGAGGTTCATTTTTTATGGAAATGCACCTGAGATTCTTTCTATGACTCTGCATTTTTGAGTTCTAATCCCATAAAGAATTACCAGTTTGATTTCTTCATTACAGCCATGGAAGACATAAAAGATGGCAGAGAGATTGACTCCAGTGTCATGGGTGTTGAGGACAGTCTCTTGTCACTATTACCAGTGCTTTTCAGAGTTTAATGTGTATATAATTTACTCAAGGGATCCTTAAGCATGCAAGTTCCTTCTCAGCAAGTCCAGGATGGCCTCTGAGGATACATATTTCGGTCAAGTTCTAAGATGCTGTCCATGCTCCTGGTCCATGGATAACGGTCTGGCTTACTGGCAGTTGTCAGTGGAAGAGGCGATGGGCATGCCTGGAGAATTTTCTCATAGAAGGCTTCCATGGGTCACACTCTGTCTTTTAGTAATAGTTCAGTAGCTGAGTTTTTTAGATGTACAGTTGTCCCTTGGTACCTTTGGGGACTGGTTCCAGGGTTCACCCCAGATACTGAAGTCCACAGATGCTCACGTCCCTTATGTCAGATGGTGTCATACTTGGCATGTAGCACTCTGCACTTCCTCCTGTGTAATTCCTGACATGGTGTAAATGTTTTATAAATAATTGCTACACTGTAACGATTAGTGTGTATTGGGGGGGGGAACAACCTGTATATGTTTAGTATAGACACATTGTTTTTTCAAATAGTTTTTGATCCGTGGTTGATTGAATCTAGGTATAGAACTATTAATACAGAGGACTGACTGTAGACTTAGACTTCTAAATTTTGTTGAAACAACCATTGATTTAATGTTTTATTTATTTGGATTAAATTTTGTTGTGTGGAGTTTAGTTCAAATTCCACTTGAGTTTTCCTTAATTGGTTAAGTCACTTGTTTGAACATAACCCATCCAAGAGTCAACTACTTTCCACAAATTTGTGAGAGCTAATTTTTTGTAGTTTTCTTACATAATCTAGAACCTGATTCTAGACCATTCTTTATGACAGGGCTGCGGTAGTCTTAGCACATTCTCTCTTGACCATTCTCACATAATTATGGAGGTGTACTTATAGATAATTTTGTCAACAATAAAAAGTTAGGAGCCAGGCGGTGGTGGCGCACGCCTTTAATTCCAGCACTTGGGAAGAAGAGCCAGGCGGATCTCTGTGAGTTTGAGGCCAGTCTGGTCTACAGAGATCCAGGACAGGAACCAAAACTACACAGAGAAACCCTGTCTCGAAAAAACAAAAAACAAATAAACAAACAAACAAAAAGTTAGTTGTAGTTTTTGAAGTGTATGAACCTACACACCATCTTAGAGTTAATCTTTAAAATTATAGCCTTTCTCTTTCATGAATATAGTACATTTCTCTTTATGTGTTACCCAATTTTATAGTTTTTTAGTTTTTAATTTTTGTGCATTTGTGTGTGTGTGTGTATTTGTGTGTGCGTATGTGCCATTGTGCACACGTGAGGCTCAGAGAGCAGCTTGTGGGCCCTGACTCTTTGCTTCCATAGCGTGGGTCCTGGGGATTGAAGTGGGGGCACCAGGTTTGGCAGCAAGTGCCTTGACCAAGGTGCTATCTTGCTCACCACTTTCATAGTTTTAGCAGGAATCTGTATTTCTTAACACAGTGCCTATTAAACTTATTCCAAAGCATCTGGTTCTTTTTGACTTTTAAATAATTATACATATATTATATGTCATTGTTTTTTACTATATTCAGCTTTATATTTGTGACATGGTCACTAGCCATAGGCAGCAATTTAAAAAATAATTAAGATTTAAAATTTAGTTTCTCCTTCACATTAACCACATTCTAAGTATTCAGGAATAACAGACAGTTAGTGGGTACCACATTGAAGCTCAGATATGAAGCCCCTTTAAAAGGTGCTAACAGTTTCTATTACATAGCAGTCTGGTGTGTTATTGTTGATACATTAACTTTGAACCAGTTATTTCAATGTATCTCTTGGATTTTCCAAGAAAGCAGTTGCTTCTGATCAAACTTGTTTTCTTTTCTGGAATAGTATGAGACCATCTTCCTTCCTATCAATGGAAGCAGAAGGGTTGCCACCCCCCACTCGTGCCCACGGTAGTCTTCACTAACCAATCACAGCACTTCTGCTGTTGAAACCTCTCTTCAGTGTCTTGCACTTCTCCACGGAGACACAACGTTAACCACAGTGAGGTGGAGAAAGGGGACTAAAGCCTCTCTCCGTGCTTTGGAGAACACACTGTAGCAGGAGTTTGGGGTGTTGTGAAATATTAAAGATGTGTGACATTCTTTTATGCTGTGGAATATTTGCTTAACAATGCAAAGATGCGTTGAGTTCTTCTTGTTGCATTTGTTTAACTCTGTGAAGCTGTGCTATTTTGCCTGTCTAAAACACCTGATTGGTCTTACAAAGAGCTGAGCAGCCAATAGCTAGACAGGAGAGAGAAACAGGCGGGGCTGCATGCAGAGAGAATAAATAGGAGAGGAAGAGAGAAGAGAAGGAGGAGGAGTGAGAGAAGGAGAAGGAGAAGAGGACACCAGGGGCCAACCACCCAGCTACACAACCAACCATGGAGTAAGAAGGAAAGGAAGGAATATAGAGTAGATAAAGGTAAAAGCCCAGAGACAAAAGGTAGATAGGATAATTTAAGTTAAGAATAGCTGGCTAGAAATAAGCTAAGCTAAGGCCATGTAAATAAGAATAAATCTCAATGTTTATTTGAGAGCTGGGTGGCAAGCCTCCAAAGAGCAAAGAGTGAAACAGTCAACTACATTGGGGTTTCTGAATCTCCACTGAGCACCATTGTCTGAACACCAGATGATTCTGAGAGAGGTGCCTTTCTGAGTTATGGGCAGCAGGCAGCTTCTTGAACTGTCTTTGGTGGCGTCCAAGGGATCAGTTTTGGAGGTCTTGGTGGAATCTGTAGGACAGGAAAACTGAGTTCGGGATCCAGACTCCATCACAGGAAGCCCATGGGGGTCACAGGGAGGGAGACATGACTCACTGTGGAAAGGGCTCTCTGGGCCCTGATGTGGCATGGAATCTGTCCATTGTGTGATGCCTCAAAACCAGCCCGCACCCTTTTGTGGCTGGTGTGGGTAAAGGCTATTCTGGGCTGGGTAATTGAGAAGGGCAGTGTTCCAAGGGAGGGAGGTGTCCCACCTTTAGAAAACACCATTCAGTCTAACTATACATCACTACTCATGTAGACCATTGCTGAGGATCTTGAGGTCTACAGGACAGAGGTATTTTGTTGTATTTACTAAATGGGTTCAACACTTACACCATCTCACCTGATGCTCAGGTAAACTGGAAGGAAGTGACATCACTGCTTATCACCATCTGAGAGATGAAGAAACTGAGACTAAGAGAGTTTAGGTTGTTTGCCTGGTGTCTGTCTCATGGGCAGCATCTACCTGATTCTGTTCCATACTTTGTGGCCTCTGGCTTGGTTTTTCTTAGTGTGGGAAGTGGGTTTTGACAGATGAAATGTGTGAGAAAAAACCCAGAGCCTGTCTTCAGGGCATTTAGAGTGTTGCAAAGTGGGGGATGCTGAGGGAGCTGTGAGGTGGAGGGCTGGGGCTGGAGAGAGGCTAGGGCTGGAGTCAGGCTCTGCCACTTGCTGGCTGTGTGACCCTGAGTGAGTTATTATTTATTTATTTATTTTTGCTGCAGCTCTGTTTTCTGGTTTGTAAGGGTACAGAATCCATAGGAGAATATCAATATATGAAAGGGGGAAAAAGTGACACATAGATTGAATCCCTTGTTAATTGTAAAGCACAAAAACTCTAATTCTAGATGTGCTGCTCTGGCCCCCGGTCTTGTCTGCCTGAAGCCCGGCGTGTGTAGGTACCCTCACAGGTACCCGCACGGGTACACGCACAGGTCCCATATCTGTTAGGTGATAGATGACACAGTTTAACCCTACAGCAACACACACACAGGAAGGGGTGTGTCAGGGTGGGAAGAAAATTCACCAGAGATGTGGGAGTTGTGGTTGTCAGGGGTCTTCAGAATAAAGAGAGGGTGAAGCGAGGGGAGAAACACATGCCAGGAAGAACTCAGTGACAATCAGGTGACTCGCCTTGGCCAGTCCTGGGCCAGCTGTTAGCAAACCCCATCTCAATTATTTCTCACACAATGCTGAACATCAGTTACCTTTTAATCTCCAGATGAGGAAGCCAAAGCCGAAACAGGTCAAGTGATTTGCCGAACGGGATCATGGCGGTGCACCTGGTGAAGCAGAACTGCTTGCCTCATCATTAGAGCATAAAGAGAAAGAGAGGGGTCTGGGCTTATGATCCCAGTCTCACAGCTCCACTACCTCCCAGTGGGGGCCACTCTAGGTCCACACCTTTAATACATGGGCCCATGGGGATTCGTCTCCAAAGTAGAATTACACGTGCATCCTGATAAAACCATGTCTGTGTTCTCCAACACTTGTGCTCAAGATCCCAGGTGCTGGACTTGACTGTCTAAGGCAGTGGTTCTCAACCTTCCTAATGCTGTGACCCTTTAATACAGTTCCTCATGACGTGATGACTCTTAACCAGAAAAGTATTTTCATTGCTACTTCATAACTGTAATTTTGCTAGTGTTAAGAATCGGAACGTAAATATCTGTGTTTTCTGATGGTCTTATGTGACTCATGTGAAAGGGTTGTTCGAGCCTCAAAGGGTTGTGACCCCATAGGTTGAGAACTGCTGATCTAGAGTATTGCTTTTCCCTGCAGAGGGAAAACATAGAATGGGGGAGCCATGCACAAAGAAGGGCAACAGATACTGTGAGTGATAAGTAAATGATGGCATTGTGCTTTTTCTTCAGAAAGGGAGAGGAAAGAAACAGCTGTCTCTAGGTGATGTGTTGCCCATAGCAGCCTGGACCTAGGGTGAGATGGAGGGGTGTTTATAGGTCAAGGCTCTGGGTTCCCATGGTGGTTGGCCCAGATACCATGGCTTTAATGTAATTATCATTGAGGCTCCAGGAGAACTTTGATTGGCAGGACTGTCTTTTCTAGGATTTGCTCCCTGCATCCACTGCCTTCTGGGGGGTTAGCAAATCCCTTTTTCTGACTTGCAGGCTTAGTTGACCCACTATGATTTCTCTTGCTAGCTGTCTTCTGGGGAGACATTGCCCTGGAGGAGGAGGATCTGAAGCTATTTCACATCGACAAGGCTGAAGACTGGACTAAGCCATCCACGGAGGAGGAAATGGGACATGACACCGGCAAGTATTGGCCCCTGATCTGCTTGGGCCCTAGTGCGCTGCTTGAGAGTTCCAGTAGGAATCTTTGGTATCTTTGACCTGTAGGTCCAGGGATCTGTATGGAAGACCTGAGCGGGGGCACACCATCTCCTCTGATGGAGGCATGGATCTGGGACCTTAAATTTAGCTGATTCTTCTTTCTTTCTCTCTGTAGCATGTACTTGTTCACATTTGTGCATGTGTGCATGCAGGATCATGTACAATTGTGTGTGCATGTGTGTGGAGGCCAGAGGTCAATGTCAAGTGTCTTCTTCACCCATTCTCTACCTTTTGTGAAGCAGTCTCTCACTGAACCTGGAGCTCATCAGTTTGGCTAGGTTGGCTGGCCAATGAACTTTAGGGATCTGCCTCTCCCTGGACCTTGCCCCCAGCACTGGAGTTACAGATGTATGCCACCACACTTAGCTTTTTAACGTGAATGCTGAGTATTCAAATCCAGGTCCTCATGATGTCCAGCAAGTACTTTATCAACTGAACCATCATCCTAGCCCAACTTAGCTGATCCTTCTAAGAAAATCTACAATTGCCTCTGTTGGAGGGTTCAGCCTGGAACCCAGTATTGGTACTTAGGACTCTAGCTTGAGGTTTTGCTTGTCCCACAGTGGAGAGAATTGCTAAGTGGGCTGGATTTAAATAATGTCTGACAATACTGTCGACAGTAATGACTAGCTTAGAATAAGATGCTTGGCCATGGGGAATTGTCACTTGTTTGATTGACAACCAGGCAAGTCCCTGTGCTGTCTGGGGCAGGAGACCCACCCAGTCTGCCTTCTGTGACTGCTTTCTCTCTTCTCTCTCTTGGCTGCCAACCGTGAGATGAAGAGCAGTGAGGCTGGTCCCCTGGGTGCTCCTCACCTCCCTGTGCACTGGGCCCTGTGGCTTTGCAGCCTTCTGGTCCTTAGTGCAGGAGACTGAGTGTGGGATTGAGTATCCGCACGTGGCAGTGGTAACTTGTCATTTGGTGACTGAGGCTCACAGCAGCCTACTGTGAACCTTTCTCCAACACAGTCTTCTTTCTCTTGAAGCTATTTTAACCCTCACCCTGGGTCAAGTTCAGTGCTGGTGAGAGAAAAAGGAAACAGCCCAACCATTTCCTTTAAGGAAACCCTCACACCAGGCAGAAAGGTGTAGATCTGATTCCGTTTTCCTACCTCTAAAATGGGGTGAAACTAGGATTCATTCCATAGAGTTTTTGAGGTTGATGCCAAAGGTAACAGGTTTGCTCAGTGCCTGGCATGTAAGATTTCAAGGAATGGGAGGTGTATCCATAAGATCTCAAGAAATGGAGTGTATCCCTGATGATGTAGTTGGTGATGTCAGGAATATTTCTGAAAACTAGAGAGAAGAGGGTGAGATGTGTTCATGTTGAGAGGCTCTAAGGTCGCATGAGGAAAATGAGCAGCTAGTGGGATTGGCTACAAAGCTCTCCACAGGGGTTGACAGATGAAGGACCAACATTGTCACTAGGTCGTGGAATCATTGCTAGGGACTGGGGACTGGAAGGAGCCATGAGATACCTCAGACTTCCTTTGTGGTATCGTGAGTCTCTGAGCAGCACTGGAATTTGAGTGGCCTCTTCTACATGGTCTGAAAAGTCAAGCATTGAATTATTTTTCTAACAGCATGCCACAGCCTTAGCTGTGCTCCAGCGTAACATCTGTTCACACTCTTCCTCATCTCTTCCCCAGGGGTCTGGAGAAGATGACCTAATGATTCTGTGATTAAAATGATTCTTAAACTTATTTTGCAGTATTCCTCAATACTGCGTATCTTGCGCACGCACTGTGATGATCTTCACACTATGGCACTCACGTGGTACATTCCAGACCCCAAAGACTCCTATATGTCCCCCATAGTCAGTGCTCGTTGCTAATCTAACCTTTCCCTGTTTTGCCTGCATTCCAGACCCTGAATGAATGTTATTCTGTCATCTTGTACTAGCCTTCATGACTGCAAAATCCACCCACATGGTTGATGGCACAGTTGGTCCCTTTCCAGTGATGTGAACTGTTCTGCTACCTGGATGGACCCTAGCTTAGCCAACAGTTTCTGTTGACAGACACTTGATCAGCTCAGCATCTCTCGCTGTAATAAATCTGATAATGGAAGAACCTATCGCCTTAAGCACTTGTTGCTCCTGGGCAGCTGCCTTGGGTGGAATGGCAGGGTCCAGGGTTCAAGTTGATACTGTCAAATCATTTCCAAAAGTGAATGTGCCAATTCACACTCCAGGTTGAACATACTTATTTAGGAAGCAGGAGTGGTACCCAGGCAGAGTCTGCTGTCAGTTTTGGATCTTGGGCTCCTTAATGTGGGTCCCCTGTCACCCTCTGGCTCACACAACAGGCCCATGTGCCATTAGGAATTCTTGGATTTGCCCCATCAGCTCTCTTTCTGCTTCTCCCAGGGCACTTAGAGTAGCATAGCTTGGGGGAACAAGAGGAGAAAATGTGAGGGAAAGACTCCAGAGAGGTTAGGCGTTGGCCAGACACCATGCCATGTACAGCTGCTAGAGAGTGTCCTTCAGGGACGGTCACCTGAGGATGCTGTGTGAAGCAAAGCCCGGTGGTTTACCTTTTTCAGAACACTTGCTCAGAATGGATGTGGAACTCAGATGTCTATCCTCTCTGTCCTTATCCTATGAGCTAATAGAGGACAGATCACACTCAGCTTTGGACTCCACAGAGGCAGGCCATCGCCTTGGACCTAGAAGATGCTGGCCAGTGTTGATGAGGACAAGAAGATGGTGCTGGCAGAATTCGCAGACTCTGGCCTTCTTCAGGAAGTCAGGAGTGCCAGTAGGGCTTTGGTCCCAGAAGGATCTATGAGCACTGATCCCAGTAACAGGCTTTGGGCTTGCGCTACCTGGGCTAAATCCCAGAGGTGGGCCTCAGTTTCTTCATCTGCTGAATGAGAATGGAAATAATTCTTGCCTCCTAGTGAGATCATGAACCCGCAGGAAAAAAAAAATATATATGTGATGTGTCTGACACCTGATACATGTTCAATAGCTATTAATTCTTCTTAATATTTGCGAAGAGAAGACTGATGTAGGAAAGGATTGGAATCAAAGTGAGGACTGGGGGGACTGCCACATGTGGAAGGGCCCCGGGGCCTGGACACCAAGCCCCTCACACAGCACCGATGCTCCCTCCTTCTTTAGCTTGGTGCAGGCTTTTTCCTCAGGGTGTTTTCGTGGCAAGGTGGTTTTTACTTCAAGTGCTTTTCTCTGAGGGCCAACTGCACTTTGTATCTCTCTAGAATAGTTATTTTATTTTCGGGTTGGGAATGTTTTTTATTGATTTTGCTGATTAAACTAATACTGCTTGTTCTTTTTTAAGTGCAAAAGCTCATAAGTGGGAAAAGAAAATTCTGTTATCCCAGCCCCAGGGATCACTGAATCACTGACTATCTATTTGCTGGATTACTTTCTGTCTTGATGTGCCACAGCCATGTGTGCAACCACACACACACACACACACACACACACACACGCACACACACGCACACACACCTTTTCACTTCTTGGTTTGTTTTGTTTTTCGAGACAGGGTTTCTCTGTGTAGTTTTGGTGCCTTTCCTGGAACTCACTTTGGAGACCAGGCTGGCCTCGAACTCACAGAGATCCTCCTGCCTCTGCCTCCCGAGTGCTGGGATTAAAGGCATGTGCCACCACTGCCCAGCGATACTTTTTAAACACAAAGATCTTACTGGAATGTGCTGGTGTAGTCTACATGTTTGGTAACATCCCATCATGGATGCTCCTCACTCTATGCCAGAGAGCGTTATGATGGTGAGGGCACTAGTTAGTGGTCCACAGGAAGCCCTGTCACACCTCATCTAAGCCCTTATATATGGATGTGAAGGCTGTTTCACTTTTGATGTAATTTTTAAATGAGAGATGATGTTTCTGGGAAGAAATTTATACATATATCTCTAAGCATTTTCTAGGTTGAAAAAGTAAATTTAAAAGGAGCCACACCGTAAGCCACTCTTGCTAGGTTCAAATGTGGGGAAGGATGTGTTCTTCATTATAGCTCACCTAGTTTCTAAGCTTTGATAAGTGCAGTTTTCTTTCTTGGAGGCTGAGAAGAGAGCTCCAGCAGGAAAGGGCTGAAAGTCCCTGCGCAGGGCGACAGGAAAAGGGCTGTCACTGCAGAGCAGCCCACAGGCCACTCATCCTGTTCTACCCTGTGAAGTTGGAGCTACTCTCCAGGCTATTGAACACAGGGATGTCAATTGCTTCTAAGGTGGGGCAGCCAGCCTCTTTGCCTAGAGGTGCCCTGGGGATGCTCATGTTCCGAGTTCACTCAGGGGCAGCACCCTAACCAGAGCTTAGGTGTCCCAACTCCAGGTTAGCTGCATCCTTCCTTGACCATCCCATTGCCATCTGGCCATCTGGAAGGAGTGGAGAACAGTGTGGGAAGGAGTCTAGAATAACAGGGAGCCATGCTCTTTTTTAGGACCCTCTTTGGTGTTCTGCACTAATGTGCTTCCTGCCTCAGTTCTCTCTGTCCTCATCCTGCTTCCAAGACACCTTCCTGGGCACTGTACTATATTGTACTATATGGAATAGTGCTCCCCCGCTTCATGTCGATTAGAACCCCAGAAAGTGACTCATAGATTGGGGACTTTGCAGATGCAGTTAGGGAAGAACCTTGAGATGAGATCCTCCTTGGTTTAGAGTGGACCCTAAATCTAATGATCTAATCTTCATAAGAGGAGGAACGGACACAGGGATGCAGAGAAGAAGGGCATGTAAAGATGGAGGCAGCCCCTGGAGGAATGCTGCCACCAGCCAAACACAACTCTGCTCCTTAGACCCTTTCAGATGTTCCCATTGCTTGTCCAAATGCTTCCTTAGTCTGGCTCTCAGTTCACAGTCTACAGAGACAGGCTCCCTTCCCCTTCTGTCCTCTGTCCGACCCCAATGACATCGTGGCTGTCCACACCCTGAGCTTCCATCCATCCGGCCTTCTGTTCCAGCTACTCTCTCTGCTCTAAGTCCCCATTCTACAGACAAAGAAATGAAGACCAGAGCAAGCTGGTGACTCATCTCAGCTCTGCAACTGGATGCCTCGGTGACACCTCTTTATTCCGTACAGCTGCCAGCTGCAGGAGGCCACCTGGCTGACAGTGCTGTTAAAATGGCCCCATTTGGGTGTGTAGTGGAAAGAGCTCTAGCATCTCCATTTTTGGATGGGCTCAACCCCCAGTCCCAGGAGCTAGCTGACCAGAGGATGCGGTGGTGGCATTTGGATGTGCGCGGGGCCAGGAGGCAAGAGCATATCCTTCAGGGAGAGCCCCCTCTGTATGCTTTTGATTTGCTGTGAGAAGAATGGAGCCCTGGGCAGGCATGGGCCTAGCCGCTCTGTGAATGGAGCTCTTGAATTAACATTTTGGAGTTTCCTAAAGCTGCTAATCGGATTAGCTGTGTAGTGAAGGAAGTACTTAGCAGGACACACACACACACACACACACACACACACACACACACACACACACACACACTTTCCAACCCTCTTGCATCTCTTCCTATGCCTGGCAGGACCTGACAGCCCTGTTTCTGAGTCTGAGGCACTTTTCCTCTTAACAGCACAAGCTGGGCAAAAGCCTGTGTGGTCAATGCCCTGCATTTTTTGTTTGCTTTCTTCTTCCCTGAAGGGCTGGGGAAGCTTGCTTTGAACATTCTCATCTTTGCAAAATGTACCATGAGAGGAAGGTATATTTATCTTGCAGTTATCTCTGTTGGGATAATGGATCTGAGTTCCTGATCTTTATAATGAGAGCTCTGAAAGGGGAAGCAGTTTTAATTACTTATTGGTGCTGATGGAAACCGATGTTTCCCGCCGTGTCCATTCTGAGCCACTGGGCTGTGTCCATCCCCATGGAAGAGGCCAACCTTGCTGTAACTCTTCCTTCCTTAACTCCTGCCATCTGTACAGAGCATATGCAGAGCCCCAACAGTTTGGCTTCTGGGCTCAAAGTAAATAAATGAGCAAAGGCTCGTCTAAGACATAACAGCTTGTGTCCTCCCTCTGGGTGTGATCTTTGAATCCTAAAGTCTTTGCCCATAGTCTCTTTGGCTTCTAGATTGCCACTTCTGACCCTGGCCACAACTTAAGTGGCAGAGGGTACCCTCATCTTCTCCCTGTCGCCACTGTAATGGAGGGACTGATGAAACTACAGTCTCGTTTATTTCAGGAGAATTTGAGCTCTGGTCTTTCAGACTATAGGAGAGATGTGACCAGTGACTTAGACATCAGAGAGAGCTTACTTTAGACATCAGAGACTGCTGTGTCGCTGGGAGGCATGTAGATATCTGAATCAAATATTCAGGATTTCTGGGCTTTGTTTCCCAAGGACGGGGGATCTGAAAACAGACTCAGGATGTATATGCTTCCCAACACATTTTTAGCCTCAAGGTTCTTGAGGGAATTAGTGGATGGAGTGATTTTAAGCAGGTCCACAGGTGGACCATGAATTCTGAGTATCCACACCCATGGCAAGACATTCTCCAATCTATTTAGACATGACGTCCCCATTTTACCAATTCTCTTTGTTGGGTGGAAGTGCTGCCAGATTACAAGTGTCCAGGTGAAAGATGGGTAAATGGGTGGTTCCTGTGGTGTCTCTATGGGAGGTTCGATATCTTAAGCATATGAATGCTAGGCTGGCTTCTTGCTGGGGCAGCACCCAGGATTCAGATCTGTCTGCTTGCATATTAGATACTGCCAAGTGCCATCTTGGAGACAGCTGGTTGTGGGGGATTTGTGTTGTTGGCACCTCTGACTTGGGAAGCTGAAGCGGGTCAGGGGGCTTCAGGGAGCTTCCCTCACCCGCATCCCTCCCACTGGATCCCTCCCACTGGATCCTTCCTGCTGGGTGAGGAGGGACCTGAACAACAGGATGGGTGTCTTTTATTCTTGAAGTATGTTGCACTTGTCATTTTGATTTTGAGGGGGAGTCTGATGAGCATCAGTGAATAGTACTTTGAGGAAAAAGGCACACACAGAATTATACACACACACACACACACACACACACACACACACACACACACACATACACACACACACACACAGAGACACACACGCGTTTACTCGGAATTTCAAGAAGTTTAAACATTATGTATCTTTAAGTTGTTAGATTCTGGCCCACATCCTCCCTTTTCTGGGTGCTTCCACAATCTTGAAAATGTTCACTTGGGTGGATTTGTGCTGTGGATGGATGTGCCTAAGTGTTGGGCAGGCTTGGGTTTGCATCCCTGGCTCTGTGTTGATTAGCTGTGGAGTTTCCTCTTTGTAAGACAGGACACTTACTTTATGTGTCGTTCTCTATACTCTAATTTTTTTTTTGGGGGGGGGGGTTTCGAGACAGGGTTTCTCTGTGTAGCTTTGCTCCTTTCCTAGAACTCACTCAGGCTCAGGCTGGTCTCAAACTCACAGAGATCCACCTGGCTCTGCCTCCTGAGTGCTGGGATTAAAGGTGTGCGCCACCACTGCCCGGCTCCTATACTCTAATCTTACCTCATGGGAGGATCAACTAAATGTAGCTAGCAGAAACATTGTCCCATAGTGTGACACCGCTGCGGTTCTAGTCTTTCTGGTCCTTGTCTGTGTCCCAGACCCTGGGCTCCCCAGGAATTCCTTGCACTGCTCTGCCATGACCCAGTGGGAATGCCAGAGCCAGGCCGGTAGAAACATGCCTGGGCGGGTTCTTCAGTGTGATCTTAGCTAACATGTAGGAAATCTCTGTCAGCCAGCAAGGTAAGTATGCCTCTTGTTAGTCAAACTTTAAAGTCTATGCTTCTCTGCTTCTAGAAAGAGCTTTGAGCATTATCTCTAGCCTGTCCCCTTGAGCTGCTAAATATTTGTTCCCTCCATCATCATTCTCCGAAGTGATGATCAAAGAAAAGATGAGTTCTGTGGGTACATGGGAGAGCCGTCCTCATCGTGCACATAATTCTTGCTGGCATTCAGCATCCACTTGCACTCAGCTTACATTTATCCTTTGTCAGACTCACAACAGTAGTGACTTACTGAGTTTGGTCTTAGCCTTCCTTCCTTAGTGCCAGTATCAGGCTGGGTGTATAAATGATGCCACTTGTGGACTGTGTATTCTGTACACTGGTTGGATCTGACCAGGGGCTCAGACACAACTGCGTAGTGGCCTTTCTCCATCGTCCCTCAGCCCCCCTTCCCCAGTACATTCCCCAGAGGTCATTAGGGAGAGGCTTGTGTGCTTGGTTGTATAATGTCTAAAAGCCCTAGAAGTGAGTACAAGCTTAAAGAATGGTCTCAGCCTCCGAGTGGTGGCCCAGGGCTGAGCAGACCCACATCACCTTAAAGGGAGTACCTGAAAAGTGAAGGCCTTAGCCACACAGGCAGCAGCTTATCTTATTGGTCCCTTCCTACAGATTCCCAGATGGAGTCCATGGTCCTCAGAACATCTCTGAGACAGAGAGAACATCCAGGTTCTTGTCCACTGCTCCAGCCTTCCCTAGCCTAAAGCCCTCCAGCTGACCTCCCATGGTCAGCCTGCCCTCTCAGGAGACTTCTCCTGGACTTCCGCAGCATGGAACTTGATCTTCATGTGTCCTCCACACCCTGCCCTGGGCTCTGTCACACAGCCCTTCTGCCTCTCTGATGTCAACTTCATGATTAGCATCCCATCCCTCCCTCTTTTCTCCCTTCTTTCCTGTAAGAAATGCTAACTGGGAGCCTTCTGCACTCAGTACCAAGATACAGCTGCAGCCGCACATTTCCCACCACAAGGGAGAGCAAGCTATAATAACAAGTGACTGTTGTCACGATCTCAGAGTATGGGAGGCGTAGGAGCTGGAATCAGGAGCCTCCCTCACCGTAGCAGCCACCCACCTCCCCCAGAGACTACCTTCCAGGCCGGGGTGTGCCCAGCCTGGGAGCACAGAGACCCAGGCAGAGAGCACCGGGCAGGCCCTTAGCAGGCTTTCTAGTCCATGCTTGTAGCTATAAAGAGCAGGGCAGAGCAGACCCTGGTCCTTGTGGGGAGTGGGGAGTGCAGAGGACATAAGGAAGTGCTGGCCTGGGAGAATGTGGTGGGGACAAGAGTCAAAACTAAAGCAGAAGTCCACAAATCAAAATCAGGGGACTAGGTAAGGGCCCAAAGAGGCCAGGGTGAGCCGCTCTTAAAGACACTGTTTCAGTCAGGATGCCCCAGAGCCAGAGCTCTGCAGGTGTGGGACCAGGACTCCAGCATTAGAACCAGCAAGGCTTGGCAAGACCTCTACCCATGAAGTGTTTTATTTGGTGAGATGGCTCGAGATGATAAAGAAGCATCTGATAGAGTGCACATCTGCTCTCTGGGAAGGAAGAAAGAATGTAGCATAAGGATTCTGTCATCTCGTGGTCCACTGGGGCCCAGTCAAGGCTGGCTTGCACCTTGGACAGCAGCCAGAGCACTGAGAAGGTCAAGTGTTGGGGAAAGCAAGCTCACCTTTGAGCTGCTAGCCATCACCAGTGCATCTGTGGGAACTGGAGCCACAGTGGGTGCTGAGACAGCTAGGCAGGTATTCCCAGTCCACCGGGGAGCTGCCACTCTCCAGGGCCAAGGATCTGGGGAACTGCATCCAAATTAGAAGATTAGCTTGAGGATCCATGACAAGCAAGTGGGTAACGCCTATTCTAGTAAACATGTCCCCAGGTGAGAGATACAGAATCCACCCAAGGTAGCTCTAAAGAAAGTGTTTGTTCTGATAAGATAAGGTTGATTTATAATAGGCGATTAGATACATGAGGGATGGAGAGATGGTTCAAGAAATAAAGTTCTTGCTGTGCAAGCATGGGGACCTGAGTTCGGATCCCCAGAACCCGCATGGAGCCAGGAGTGGTAGTGTGCATCTGTAATCCCAGTGCTTCTATTGTGAGATGGGGGCAGCGGGGGTGAGGGGGGATGGGGGTGGGCAAGGGCTGGGTCTGGAGAATCCTCTGAAGCTTTCTGGAAGTTATCCCCCAATATGCAGCAGTGAGCAACAAAGAGACTTGTCTCAAATAAGGTGGAAGGAGATGACCTACAGCTAAGGGTGTCCTCTGACTTCTACATGGGTGCTGTGACATGTAGGTGTCTTCATTCACATACACACATGCTTTGTGTACACATAAGCATATGTAGACTTTATGCGCACACACGTTGGGCGCCAGATAAAGTGAGAAATCTATGGGAGTCTGCTTAAAGGGTAAAAGGAATTTATTAGGAAAGAAAACTCACTAAACATAATAGGAGAATTTATTAGGAAAGAAAACTCACTAAACATAATAGGAGGTCCTGGAAGGCTGAGGTATTGTCCCATGCTGTTCTGCGGCCTGAGTCAGTCCCCACCATCCAAGCCCACAAGGGAGAGAAGAGACCTGCGTAAGTGCTTCTCAGGTCTTAAGGGTAGCCCCGAGGCCATGCCCCAGGGGCAGGTACTTCAAGGTTACAAGTAGAACAGTTACCCACTACATCATGTAAACACATACATAAAGGATAATAGACAGTTAATAGACAATTGATAGATAGGTAGGAGAAGAACAGGGAGAAAGGGAGAGAGAGAAGGGCTGGCCTCACAACTCTCTGGGAGTTGTGAGGTGGAAAGAAAGGAACAAGGCTGATTTCTTTTTTCAGAGACCACAAAATGCCATTTGCTCTTGCACTTGTTCAAATACGGCCACCACACAAATCTACGTCATGATCCTTTAACTTAAGTGTCCCCTGCTGTGGCATCTACATGTGTAGGGGGACTTGGAAATTGCCAAGAGTGGAGGAGATTGCCAAGGAAGATAATTATAGGAAGAGCTCAGCACAGGTTGACGACGGTCCTGGGAAGTAAGACGCAGGAACAGAGTGATATTGAAAAGCCTGTGGTGTCCATGTCTTACTTTTTTTCAGTAAGTTCCTTGAATACTGTAAGCAAAGGGAAAATGATTGGTGCAGCAACCTGGGCTGGAGAAAGAAATGGGGATCCCCTGCAGTGGCTCAACTTCTGGTGGGGTTAACCTGGCTTTTAGGACCAAGCCTCGTTATGCAGCCTGATGGGGTGTCATGTATAGTGTCATTTTCCATGGGAGTCTGAGTTCTTTTCTTTGCCTCTTTCAAGTCAGTTGCTCCTGGTGACCACTGGAAACTGTCCCTTGGGGCACATGCACCGCTGAGCTAGCATGTTCTTGCTGGGCACGATGATGGGTGAAGCAGGCTTCCGATAAAATTCATGTGACAGCCTTGGAGTTCTTTGTGACAGAGCAGATATTAGGGACATTTGGGGACTCGGGGTTTCTTTATCTATGAAATGAATGGTAGGATTTCTACTGAAAGCCAGGAGTGAGTCTTTGATTTTGTTTTTTTTTTTTAGTAAGTTCCTTGAATACTGTGAGGACTGGCCATTTGGAACCTGCTGCTCATGGTGTAGACTGGGTCACAATAATACCTTTGGTTTGCCTTCATCTGATGCTTCATGCTCCTTCAGAACAATCTGTTTAAATTGCATCTGATGTAGCACCTTATAAAGACTGTCCAGAGTGCTCCCAGAAGTCAAGAGCATGTGACTGTGGGATCGCTTTGTTCCTTCTTAGAAAACTACATCAATGGACCAGACAGAAGGGCCAAAGAAAGCCCAGACTGCTTCCCACAAAGGAATGGGAACTAAGCCCCTGTGACTGTGGGGGAGCTGGGACACTGGTTTAGGTGGTAGGTGAGTCTGCCGGTGTGAGTTTAAGATGACGATTTTGGCCTGCTTGCTCAAGGATGATGAACTGGATGACCTGGACCAGGTTGTGGTTCTTACAGGTTCCAAGGCTGGTATGTCATTCTTTCTGTGGTTTCCAAGGAGATCCAGAAGGGAAATGACAAGGGAAATGTCTATGTAGCTGCCAGATAGTCACACTGTGCTCTGATCATCTTGCTTCTCTGGTCCCCTTTAATGACCCTTGCTTGTCTACAAACACTGAGGAAAGAGCTGGACTTTATTTCTACACACCTTGTGTTCTGCCTCCATACTCCCTAACACCCTTTCACCCCCAGGCCTCCGTGACTATAGCCCAGGGCCTCTCTTCCTGTCTGCCGTCAACACTGCCGACAGGCATGACTTTCCCCTCCACCCTCCAGCCCAGAGGTCCTAAGCTGTCAGCCCCCCAGCCAAATCTGGTCTGCAGATGTGTGTTGTTTGTTTTGTAGTGCTTACATTTTTAAAATTTACTGCCAACATTGAAAAATCAGATTTCTCATAAAAACCCAGAACTCTGGCTTGTCTTGTAGAGCTGGAAGATCTAGCCACGCTGGTCCGGAGTCCACATGGCAACAATCAGTGGGTTGCATAATGGGAGGGCTGAGCTCAGCAGGGGCAGGTTCTTTGTGGGTTGCCATGGTCCCCACCATTTCTGAATCTTCCTTGATACCCTCACAGGTCACCTGCCTGGTCCCTGGCTTTAGTCTCTTGGCCTTGCACATTGGGCCAGCAGGGAAGAGGCACAGTCTTGGGCTTTAATGCAAGTTCCATGATGCTGGTCAAGGTCACTTCTCTCTTTTTACTTAAGATAGGCTCCTAAACTTCAGCTATACCTGGCAGCTTGAGAGAAGGTCCTTATTCTGGGGTCTCTTTTCTTCTTTCTGTTGAACATCCAGTCTTGGGCCCCTGCTCTTGTAACACAGCATGCCACCTCCAGACACCAGGAACATAGGAAAGGCAGGTGGAAGCGACATTCAGTATTTTGCCTGAAAGGGTTGTGGCCCTGCATACAGGATGGCATCGGACTAGGTGCTTCTTGTCACAATGAATCTGTGGCATGGTGACATGCATCAATCTCTCTACAACATTTCACTAACATGCCAGTACCCAGAACCTCACTTACAGTAACCTCTGCCTTCTGATGTCTCTGTCTCTCTATCTCTGTCTGTCTGGCTGTCTCTGTCTCTCTTTGTCTTCCTCCCAGTCCCTCTCGTGCCCCTGCACTATGTAGTCCAGAATGGTCTCGAACCTGTGATGCTCCTGCCTGAGAGCTGGCTTGGGTCCATGTCCTTTCTCTAAGTCTTTGATTTCCTGAACTCTTGCTACTCTTTCTGTGACCTAGCATATGGGACTTGTCCTTTGAGAAACCTGTACATTTTTATTGCACATCTCTGCAAAGAGCATGGGAGAGAATTCTGCACTTCTCCTGACACTCTGGTGGGCCAGTGAGGAAGTCCTAGTCCCTGTGTGTGGGCTGTGCTTTCTGCTCCTCCAAGTCTGAGCTCAGGGCTCAGTTCAAGATTCAACCCCAGCCACTCTCCAAGCTGGTTTAGAGGTATACTTGTTTGCATTCTGTCCACACAGGCACATTTTCTGTTCTCACGTATGCGTTAGGGATGTGTCTTCTCCCAGAAGCAGACAGTAGATGTTACATGATGGGCACTGCCCGGGGGGCTGGCCTTTCAGGGGCCACCTTCAGGGAACCTTTGCTCATTGTGGCCACCTTGCTCACCACTCTAGCTGGCCTGGGCATGTAAGCAGTGTGTCACCACTGTTACTGTTGCCCTTTACAAGGCCATCGTGCAGGTGCAGGGCAGCCTGAGCAATGATTGCTCACACACTGGAAGCCTCTGGAAAGAAGGTGTCTGTCTGGCCTGTTCCCGTTCCCACCACATAGCTCTAATCTCCTCCATTTCCCAAAAGAGGGCTCAGGATTGTCTCTTCCTGTCTTTAGGACTTTTCTGTTCTTTTACTTTCTGATTGGCTCCTGTTCCCTGAGGGCCTCCCCGGGTCAGCTCCCACCAGGTGGCCCGCTGTTTTCCCTGTACTGTTTTTGGAGTTTCTGTGTTTCTTCCTGGTGATTTGGCCATTGAGTGTGATGTCCAATTGTGGTACTGTGCCTGCATCTCCTAATCTCAAGGAGGTAGCAATGGGCCTTGTAGAGAAACCCATGAATGACACCAGGCCTGAATTACACTACCAGCTGGGCAGTCAATGTTGATGAATACGTAGTAGATGCTAAATAAAGTCTTTGAGCAGAAACACACATGGAACTATACTGATCCGTGGTTGGGACTTCGAACAGTAGTGCATACAAAATACTTCATGCTGTGTTACATGTAGGTGGCAGTTCCGTGCCTTGCACAAGACCATGCATTGCTTCCCTAGGAGCTAGACTCGGGGCTCACTAGCTTAGTGCTCACTTTGAAGAACACATTGCAAGGAATTGCAAGGATTGACTGGATCTTCTTTCTGTAGGACAAGCAGCACCCAACCACACATTACACATTGTCCCAGAATTCCTTCCTCCTCCTCTGCTCCTGCTAGACTACCAGGGAGCAATAAGACAAGGGCTGAGGTCAAGCACGCCCAGCTCCCCAAGCAGCAGCTGGTGACGATAAACCATGAGTTATGCCTCACTGAGCCTCACTTTCCTGTCTGATAAAGGGGGAGACAAATGATAATGCTTTTACCCCAGATGTAGTGTTGAGATACATGCAAGTAGTGCTCAGTCTGATTCAGTCTACTTGGGCTGGAAACGTGTGTGTATGTGTGTGTGTGTGTGTGTGTGTGTGTGTGTGTGTGTGTGTGTGTGTGTGTGTGTTTGAGTATGTGTATGGTTTATTTTTAGGTATGTGGATTTGTGTATCTGTATGTCTGTATATGCACCATGTGTGTGCAGGTGCCCACAGAGGTCAGGACATTGGATCCCCTGGAACTAGAGTTACAGGTGATTGGGAACTGAACCCTGGTCCTCTAAGAGCAACAAATGATCTTAACCACTGAGCTATCTTTCCAGGTCCTGGACACACTTGTTGAGCAATTGCTGTAACCACCATGTGGTTGGAGATATTCACGCTATTCTCTCAGTCCTCAAGGAGTAGACAGTTTTTGCAGGAACGGCACACTGTCCAACTGACTCACAGAGAATTGTACCATTGGCCAGGGAGGAGCAGACGGTCAGTAAGTAGGAGCACTAGATTTGCAAGCATGAGGCCCTGAGTTTGAATCCCCAGTAACCACATAAAAAGCCTGTTGTGTGGAGACTGGTAGATTCTGAGAGCTTGCTGGTCAGTCAGCCTAGCCAAAATGTTAAGCTCTGGTTCAGTGAGAGACCCTGTTTCAAGGCGAGAAGACAGAAGGGGACGGAGGAAGACACTTGATGTCTTTTTCTGGTCTCCATATGCTCATACGTAGAGGTGCATGCCCCCACACTTATATGCATGAGGTACTACGGAAACTTTTTGAACGGGGGTGGTGAACAAGTGAGTGTAGAGCCATGAAAGGGGTGTGAATGAAGCATGAAGGAGGGGCATGGCTTCCCTAAAGAGGCTGAGGGAGTCCATGGGGAGGACATCACAGGAGGAAGCAAGCTCAAACAGACCCACAGAGGAGGGAACCGGGCAGTGAGACTCAACAGCCCAAGAAGCACACAGTTCAGGGTGGATAGCTGGTAGGTGGGAATGAGGATGGGGAGATAAGTTGGCTGTATGGGTGGGATCAGACTCTGGGAGATCTAAGACTCCTCTACTCCATAGCATTACCTAGATGGTCAGAATCCCTTCTCTCTTCTCTCCAATTCAACCTGCCTTCCCTTCAGGCTCAGCCAGCCCTTCTCAGGAAGCCCATGGATGCTCACACATCTTCAGCTGTGGCCTGCTTTGTCCTAATGCGTTCTTAGTGCACTAGGGTCCCTGCTGCTCTCCTCCTGTTTTCCCGTCAGTCACAAGGTCTTTGGGACTGGTTTCCCCACTGCTGTTACCCCAGCCACTCTCTGTTTCATAAACCACTCTCAGAAGTGACTTCAGGAAGTCAATATAAAGAAAGCCCTTCCCCCCACCAAAGGCTCCCCTGAGCCTTTGGAACCCACCCTGAGATATACTCAAAGAGCTCTTGCTGTGACTATGACCTGTTACCTTCTAGTTGCCCAGGGAGCAAGGAATTTCCTCTCTCTTCCATTGGGGTGCTGGCTATGTGGCTATGATCAAGGTTGGCATCTCTAGTCCTGGAGTACAAAGGCCCCCAGAGGAAGCAGGTGGGACGAGGACTGGCCCTGGGTTTGCCTCTTACCTGCTGTGTGCCTGCACGTGACGTGCAGGTGCTTGGAGGCTCCGTTTTTCACTTAGGTGAAAGCTAGCAGTAGTTCCTACCTCATACAACTATGCTGAGAAGCAAATAAGAACACACACACACACACACACACACACACACACACACACACACACACACAGGAGCACAGTACTTAGCAAAGCACCCAACAGACATCGACAGTTACCTCTGTGAGTGCTAGCCTACAGTGTGAGAATGATGTAGAGAATCTTGGCCATTCAGCGCCGTTCTTCCAGGGGTAACAGGATGACTATGCAAGAACCTGGCCTCTGGGGTCTTTCCTTTCTTTCTTTTCTTTCTTTTTTTCCAAGACAGGGTTTCTCTGTAGCTTTGGAACCTGTCCTGGAACTCGCTCTATAGACCAGGCTGGCCTCAAACTCAGAGATCCACCTGCTTCTGCCTCCCGGGTGCTGGGATTAAAGGCATGCACCACCACTGGCCGGCTTTGTACCACCACCACCCAGCCTGGGATCTTTCTTAAGGTTTTTCATTTTTGTTTTGTTATCTAATACCTCGCTATACGCTGTTACAGACGAGCGCCATACGGAAACGGTTTAAAGAGATTACCGTGCCAGTTGTAGTAACAGACTTTCTTTTTATCACTGGTACCTGCAGGAGCTTCTCAGTCTGAATTTGAAGTCATTAACTGTTTGAAGGAGAACTTGAGCTTTTATCTTGGCTTGTGATGCTTCAAGTATGAAATGTCCTGTCTGTGGTTGGCTGTCTCATCCAGTTCTACTCTTTCAGACTTTAAGAAGAGTTTGAGAGTCAATGACACCGGTGACAGGCCTATGCTGGGGCTGTAACTCGTTCCTAGAGCACTTGCCTAATGTTCACAAAGCCTAGGCTTGTCCTCAGCACCCTATCCCAAGTAGTATGGACTGACTCAATGAGTGCTGGCTGTGTGCCAGGTGTCACTCTGTGCCCCGTGTGTATTATCTCCCTCTTAATTTACATAGCAACCCTAAAAGGAAGGATAGTTTCTGTACAGTAAAAGAAATAGTGAGCACAGCCAAAGAGGCAAGGCCATGCTGGCTATGACTGATGTGGAGTGGGTAGACAAGGGTACAGGAGCCCCGGAGTAGGAGAAAGCTGGAAGCGTGAAGCCAAGTGAGTACTGGGCATTCCCAGGGTATGTCTAAGCGAAGGGCCTGTGATAGCTCATCCACCAATCAGGGAGCAGAAACATGCAGACACAGCATCCAAGATGAGCAGAGGCCCAATACCTAGCAAAATGGCTATCTGGCTCAGTGGCCCTTGGAAAAGGCAGGCTCACGTTTGCCTGATTGAATAGTCTCCCAGCATAGAAAGTCAGCATAGGCATGATGACCCTAGCCTGTGTTTTCAGCACGCAGGAGGCTGTGGAAGGAGGATTAGGAACACCACAAGTTTGAGACCGGCCTGGGCTATGTAATGAGTTCCATTTAAGCCTGGGCTACGGAGTGATGTCTTGTCTCAAAAGTAGTCTCCCATGATCCTCTGCCTGGGGACAGGAGCAAATTCTAGATTTCATCAACCTGTGCCAAAACACAAATATTTTGCCTGTGAACTTAGAAAAAGAGGGTTGGTTCTTGAGCAGCCTGAGAGGGTGATGACAGGTTCTCTCTGGATCCCACCAATGAGATCCATCCTGCCAAGGTGTGGACTCCTTGTTTCTTCCAGTGGTGAGAGAAAAAAGCGGGGGATTGGGGCGTGGCCTATAACTTTCCCATCTGCATAAACATAGCTATGTTTCTTCCCCACCAAAAGGTTTCCCTGGCAACTTCTGTTTGTGTGTGTGCGTGCGCACTTGTACTTACGCATGTGTGTGGAAGTGAAGAAAACGTTTTTCGGCAAAATATTCACTGCAATGGAGTTCTTTAAAAAATTATTTCTCCATTATAAAAGCAACAAGGGGAATAGTATTTGGAAGTTATACAAATCATATAAGAACATAGAGCTTGCTTCAAAAATCTCAAAGCAGAGACTTCCACAATGGTCACTGAGGTCATTTCCAGTCATGGTTGTCCCATGTGTTTTGTGTTTTGGGCTATTTATGAGACTGTGGGACTGTGTTGCATTCTATCTGAATGATACTGGGCATTATTTCTTTTTTTTTTTCTTTTTTTTTTTTTTTTTTTTTGGTTTTTCGAGACAAGGTTTCTCTGTGTAGCTTTGCGCCTTTCCTGGAACTCACTCTGTAGCCCGGGCTGGCCTCGAACTCACAGAGATCCGCCTGCCTCTGCCTCCCGAGTGCTGGGATTAAAGGCGTGCGCCACCACCGCCCGGCTGATACTGGGCATTATTTCTTAACCTGTTGTTTTGTGTTTTCTACTTTATTTTTTTATCTTGCAATATGGTATTTTTCCATTCAGCAAACATATAAAATAGTTTAAAAGGTTACAGATTGTTCCACTGTTGTGGGCACAGGAGCTACAGTCCATTTCTAAGGTTGGGATGAGTGACCCTTGTCCTCCTGCCGAAGCATTCCTCGTGCAGACACCTTGATGACTTACCGATGCCTGTTTTAGAAGATTTTGACATATCTGCTAAAATTACAAAATGCTACTACCAGTGTATGGTTCTCTTCCACCGGAACCGTAGCCGAATTCCCGTCATTATCCCCTCGCCAGGATTAAATCATTTCATTAACAAAATCTGGCAATGATCTTTTAACTCATTTTCCCTTTCCCTTCTGTAGCAATTGGAATTTGAAAGCTACTTGGCATGGGCTTGCTCAAGATCACACATCGATTACCATAGTGATCGCCTTGTTTGTTCTTGGATCGACCTTTTAAAGGGGCTTTGCTGTTTTCCCCCCGATGAACAATTAAAAAACTCGATGGAGCAGTGGTGTTTTGCTAGTTTTCTTGGTGGAGGTGTGCACCCACTGGGCCTTGTCTCGGGCATGGCTTAGGCACACCTGTCTAGGAGAGACGTGAAGACATGGAGTAAAGTGTGGCTTCTGGACTCTGGTGGGCCATCCTCGGAACGGAAATGCAAATCCAAACACTGAATGCCTGGTTCATATATTATAAACCTCGGTTTTCTTTTATATAAAATAGGGATAGTAACACTCCTTTGAAGAATGGCTATGTGTTAAATGGACCATTAGACAGGGTGGTGAGGTGTCCCCAGAAAACCCCTCTCAGTGTTATGACTGACAGGTTTGCACTGAGCCCCACCTCTGGCCACACGTTCCTTTGTCTTTCTCAGGACTGACTGAACTGGGATTTCTTCGTTACTATTTGCACATAGGTGTCTCTCTCTCAGAACTTAAGTCTCCACTCACATGCCACCTACCATTTTATAAAATTGGGTTACAAGTTTTTCAAAGTGCTTAAATCCCTCCCTGAACCGAGCCCATTGTTTGTGCTAATCCATTAGAACTCAGACACCATGAAGGCAGGCCATGTGGGTAGGAGCCTGCGCCATGCTGCCCAGGGCAGGTGCTCAGCTGGGATTTTCTGAAATGAATAGGCTGCTGGTAAACTGGTTTTTAGGGTCTTGTGCTGATTTTTGTTTTTTGTTTCTTCCTTTTCTTTTTCTTAAAGTAAATCAAAGGCATTTTCTGCTATAATTATCTATAAGGGAACCCTAAAATAATCTGTGGTTAAGAACAGTAGCTATTGTGTTTAAGAAAACTAGGGATCAAGTAATGTTATGCTTTACAAATGAAGGATTGAGGGAATAATTAAAGTTTTGTTTATA
The DNA here is from genome assembly GCF_007827085.1 of Peromyscus californicus insignis. Lineage (NCBI taxonomy): Eukaryota > Metazoa > Chordata > Mammalia > Rodentia > Cricetidae > Peromyscus > Peromyscus californicus. The sequence continues at coordinate 21,242,800 of NW_026294562.1, forward strand.
CATTTCCATATTAATGAATATTCATAGTCACTATTATTTAAATAGGCAATATTGATTTATGAAGCAAGGCAACATCCCCTTGGTTTGAAGGATCCTGTCTCTCCCTGCCTGGGTATCTTGGGTGTGTATCACTGATATTTCATTAATTATGGCAGAAGGGCGTTGTGTGTACACCAGTGTCTATTATGATGCATGTAATTAAGGCACTTTTTGTTGGGAGCGGAAGAAAATTGGACTTTCCCAAAGAAAAGCAGCTTGCTCCCGAAGTTGCAAACAGATTGCTTCTTAATTGAACTTGGGAGGTGAATTATATGGCGAATTAGAAAAAAGAACAACTTGGAATTCAGTGAATTGTTCCATAAAGGAAAGTGTGGGATTGAATTGCAGATGCTAGTTAGGGGCATTTCAGCCTGGCCCCCAAGCATCATGGGCCATTGACCTCCACTGTATTTCAGAGAGCGTTTGGACAGGCCAAGCTCTCTTTTCAAGGCCTGGAGGGCTTTCTTTCCCAGAGACCAGCTGTAAGTCCGGGTTTCTTATGCAAAGGAGACAGTTTGAATAAACCCCTGTGACTAATGAAATTTACAAGGCTTTGCATATTGTTACACTGAAGAGGTTATTGAACAGCCGGTCAAATGTGTAAGATATATTTGCTTGTATGTGTGTGGGTATACATACCTGTGCATGTATGTGCACTCTGAGCATGCGAGCATGCGTGTGTGTGTGTGTGTGTGTGTGTGTGTGTGTGTGTGTGTGTGTACCACAGGACAACCTCAGGTGTGATTCCTCAGACACTGTCCCCTTTCCTTTGAGACAGCCAAGTTAGACTGGCTGGCTAGTGAGCTCCAGGCTCTCCCGCCTCAGGCCCTTCAATGCAGGGGTTAATTCACCACCGTGCTTTCTCACATGGGTTCTGGGGTGAAACTTAGGTCCTGGTGCTCACTTGCTAGACAAGTGCTTTGCTGTTGGCGTCATCTCCCCAGCTCCTCTTTCTTCTTCTACAGCACTTCCAGCTGCAGCCTCAGCCTCGCCTGTCAATTCCGTTTTCTACGGGTGACACATAGCTTTTCCTTTTTCTTTCTTTCTGTTTTTTGTTTGTTTGGTTGGTTGGTTTTGGAGATAGGGTTTCTCTGTGTACCCCTGGCTATCCTGGAACTCGCTTTGTAGACCAGGCTGGCCTCGAACTCACAGAGATCCACCTGCCTCTGCCTCCCGAGTGCTGGGATTTAAGGTGCGAGCCACCACTGCCTGGTTAAGTATATGCCTCTTTTCCTGGCTGCAGCGATCAACCTTGATTGTACCTTTCAGATCACCTGTGAAGCTTTTCAAAGCCTCCATGTCCAGATCATGCCACAGGTCAATTAAAACAGAGCTTCTGAGGGCGGGAGTCGGGGGAGCAGGCCTCAGGATTTTTTACAAAGGTTTCCCAGGTCATTGAAGTTGCGGCCAATGTTGGGAGTGATCTGAGAGTCATCACTCAATAGCTGCCTCCCTCTCTGTAGTAAAGCTGAGAAACACACATTTTGCCCCCAGCATTAAGCTGCCACCGTCTTTTGGAACACCAGTAAGCTGCCCTAGTCTTTTGCTTCCTGATTCATCCATCATCCCCGGAACTGGGCACCTGCTTCATGCCAGGTTCTGGGGGGAAATACCCTTTCTTTCATGTTACTAAATCTAAAATTTTAACAAGGGGATTCTGGCGAGCACTGAAGAGATTCGGGGAATGTGTAGTGAGGTAGCTGTGGACAGGGTAAGGGGCTGCTGTGTCCCAGAGAGAGTGGCGTCCAGTTAGAGCCTTGAGGAGCCAGCAAGGTCTAGCCAGGCCCAAGAGGAGTGTGCTCGAAGAAGATGCTTACGAAGAAAATGGCGGGGGTGGTGCCTGTCTGTAATTCCAGAGGCAGGAGGATTTTGAGTTCAAGGCCAGCCCAGTTTGCACAATAAGGACCTGCTTCAACAAAAATAAAGGAGGAAAATGAAAAATAGAAACCCAGTCCTTACAGCTTAGTGTGGCTCAGCCTGTGGAAGTGGAGGAAACGGGGGAGGCAGAGGAGCCTGAGAGGGCTGTATCAGTAAGGGCCTCATCAACCACCCACAACGTGAGAATTCATCCCGAAGGCAGTGGGAGGGTTTTCACCAGGGAAGTGGCGAGGCTTGTCAACTCATCTACTCTAAGTGGATCCCAGACAGAACTGGAAGCCTGGGCCTGGAGTCCCTCTGAGGATAAAGACATGTTCACCTCTAGAGGATAAGATCAGATGAGGGACTTGTGTTCTAGTTGTGTTTGTTTTCGTGGGGGTGTTTTGTTTTCGTCTTTTGAGACAGGATCTCAGGTAGCCCAGGCTAGCCTTAAATTTGCTGTATAGCTAAGACTGGCCTTGAACTCCTGACCTTCTGGCCCTACTTCCAAGTGTTGGGATGACAGATGTGTGCTTCCGTCCCTAGCTTAGACTTGTGCTCTTAACTGCCACAGCTCTAACACTGTCACCAACATCGGGTGTCCTCTCACAGATGCCTGGACAAGGCTCTGGGCCCTTGGAGTTGCCTCCACCTCCCAGGCACCTCACTTGTTCTTGCTCTGATGGAGGACTGTTGTCTGAGGGTGACAAGCACTATCTGTGACTGACACTTCTGTGCCCTCAGGGCAGTGGAGGCGTCTTGCCTCTGGGCATGTATTTTCCTGATCCTTGGGTCTTTATGACCCACGAGAGGAAAGATTTTAGCACATTCTTAGCTCGCGGCTAACACCATGGTTGGCACTTTTGTTAACACGGATGCTCTTGGGCATATCCACTGCTGTGTCTCCGCCAGAGCCAAAGCTTTTCACCTTTTCCAGCCTCGGCATCAGAGAGCCAAAGGAACCAGAGAAGCCCACTGAGTCTGTAGTGTCATCCCTCCTGGCCCGGCTCCCTCCGGCACAGCCCCAGCCCTCACCACTGCCCTAACTGCCCCCACTACAGCCTCCAGCTTATCTTGAAGCAGACTTGTGCCCAGACACAACTTACAGATCTGTCTTCCTGTCTCCTTGCCCTTCATTTTTGGGAAGCCAAATAGGATGAAACTGACTGATGTCTACGCCGGGTTCCCACTGCTGTTCAGACACTTATTTTCAATTTCAGCCCCCATGCTTCTCTCTTGACCACTGTTGACAACTCTTGTTGTGCAAAAAGTGGATGCAGTTCTAGGTCTTCTGAATCCTATCTCAGACACTCAAAATAAAAGCTGAATTCCAGAGAATGCCTGCTTGGCCCCACACTAGCTGTTCTTGCAGAAGCTGATGGCTGAGGGCCTCGCCACTACATGATAGAGTTTCAGAGTTCTCTGTCCCTTTCATTCCATTCCTGGCATACCCAGCTCCCTGCTGCCGAGCACATTCCTACCACAGGGCCTTTGCACCTGCTGTCTCCTCAGTTTGGAATGCTTTTTGCCAGATACCTATAGATTTTTGTCTCTTCAGACTTCTTTCTTACGTGGAATGGCACCCTGGAATCCTTTCTTCTTCATAGCACTCATGAACAGGCAACTTAAACACTTCTATTTGTTCCTTTTTTTTCTCCCCTCCCCTCCACCAGAATATAATTTCCTGAGGTCACCCCTGCAGCAGTAGTAACAGAATCTGGCACATAGCAGGTGTCAGATGCATATTTTCTGAATGAACACATACCTAAACAAACCCATTACCTCATTTGGTCCCCGCAGCAGTCCGTTTGACAGACCAGAGATGCTAACGCCCAGGTTCTCGGCAGCAGTTGCGCAGCCTGTGGGGTGGAGGCTGAGCTGGACCCGGAGCCTGGCGGCAACCCGCCTCCCTCTGCAGATGGCACATTCCTGTGCTGTGGAACGACTTCATACCGTCAGGATTTCCCCTGACCTTTAGCCCGAGAGGAAATGATATCGCAACTGGAATACCCGAGGGCCGGGAGCTGGCAGCGCAGCCGCCGGCAGCTGCAGGGACTGTGTGAGCGCATTCCGAGCCGGCCAGCCAGGCAGGATGCAGGGAGTCTCCCGTCTCCGCCTGGTGTTGGGGTCCTTTCTCTACAGGAGGCCAGGGCAGCTGCAGGCCCTGCCTGAGTCACAGCGGTGGATGAGGCAGTCTGTCACTCAGGAGTTGGTGCCAGGGCCACACGCTGCCTCCACTGGTGTGGACCTGGACACAGCGTACCCACTGGACAGTGTGGTGCCAAACTCTTATCATGCGGTGGTGGCACAGGATAAGTTTTGGCCTTTTGCCCAGGAGACCATGTCCTGAGCCAGGCCATCCTGGGCTCATTAACATGCGCCTCAGCCTTGGCTTCTTTAAAATGGGGTTATACTCCACGTATCCAGAGTGTTCTAATGGGGGAAAAGGGGCTAGGGAAAAGTTGTTTCATAAACTTCAGGTTTCTCAACCAACGCAAAATACACCTTCTTGTTTGTTAATAGATTCTTCTTTGGAGGCTTTGATAAAGATTCATGGTCATTGTATCTTCTGAGCATAGCTCTGCTCCCTGGTGCCCTACCCAGCACCATCGATGACCCTTCTCATTCTTCACCCCATAGAAGCCCCGAACCCCCCCTACATTCCCCCTACCCCCCACCCCCCACTCCCGGTCAGCACACAGCAGGATGGATTAGTGTTGGGAGACTGACGTCTTCTCGGGGAGGCGAATACTGACAGGGCGTCTACATATGGCTGCCCACAAACACATTTGATCCTTACTGTCCTTGCTGTATGGTGTCAACAGAGTCCAGTTTATAAGGAAAACCCAGCAGCTTTCTAAGGAAATTTCTCGCTGCCGAGAAACCGAACACAAAGAGCAAGCCCAGGACAGCAGAGCCACAGCCATGAGCTCCTGATCAGGAGTCCAGTGGCCAGCTACGCTGTTCTCCACCTGTGTGGACCTGACTCCATAGCTTCCCTGTGCATTCATCCCATCTTCTCTAGATCTAAGGAGCTGACCTGGACCCCCCCATGGACTCTCTGAATTCCACTCTGAGCATCTTTGACTGACCAAGGAAGATGGTAGTCTCACTAATTTGTGAGTGGTTATATAAAAAAGGGGCATTTATTGACCCAGTAAACCTTAGTTGACAAATCCTTGCTGCTCTGATTGCTGCCCAGTGGCCAGGTTAGCTCCTTTAATACGTCCTTATCTCTCTTTTCTTGTCGTCCTTCAGGTGGACTTGAGGAGCCTTCTGCAAGGTGGCCCAATGTTACAGCCTCCAATACCAGCACCCAGGCGGCAAGAAAAGGTAATGCATGTGAGGCCCCAACAGGCCTCTGAGGGGCCTTTATTTTACTTTTCTTTAAAACTATGGCAAAATTTGATAAATAACCCAAATCTAGCACTTTAACCATTTCAAAGTCTACTGTCTAGTGGTAGTAGGTACATTGACAATGTGGTGCGACCTCTATCATCAGTCCCAAAGGAGCCCCTGTACCCATCTGTTGGTACCACCATGCCCTCAGACCCCAGCTTTTGGTGTCTTTCCTGAAGCCTGGAACTTACTGTGTCAGTGGCTGGGTCCCGCATGTGCACAGGCAGCAGTGGGCATGCGCGAGAAATGTTTCCTTTGGTGGAACAGATCTGTCTTGCTGTGGCTGGGGTTGGGGACTGGGTTGGGTATGAAAAGCTGTCTTTCTGTGGGGGAATTGGGTTAAAAAAGCTGTTTTGCTGTGGGGGTTGGGTATGGAAAGGCAGGATTTATTGTTTGGGGAATCGCTAGAAAACTCTGTGTTCTAGGTTTGACTTTTCTTATGTGGTACTTGGCTTATGAGTTGAAGGCCTGAGAAGAAAGATGACGAGACTTGGGAAAGCATGTGTTTCAGAGAAGCAGAGGGTCTATGAGGCAAGAAAGGACAGTAGATCTGGGCTAGGGGTGGGAGGCCATATAGTCTAGAGTCCCTGGCTGCCCAGGGAGTGGCTGCTATTGCCCAGTCTAAAGCCTTCCCAGAAGCACTCCTATGGTGCCTCTATATGGGAAGGTTCAGAGGTCCAAGGACCAGCAGTCCTAAGAGTCGCTGGTAGCTTCTGGACACATGTCAATTTTGGAGAAGTGTTTTCTGTTCAGAGCAGTGCTGGGATTAACTGCAGAGCAAAGGAATAATTTTTAAACCCTAGAATCCTGTGTTTTAAGAATGCCTCTGTAGGGACGAAATAGAAACCATTATTTGTTATGGTTTATGATTTTGCTTCAATATTATCTTCTCATACATATGTAAATATTTAAAATTTCATATACATTCCTACAAATGGACACATGGCTTGATATCAGCATGTACTGTTCTTTAATGTTGCCTTTCCCCTTCTTTTGACTATCTCCCTCACAGTCCCCTCTCTCTTCTTCCCAGATAATGACGTTGTCTTCACTTCCCTACATGTTTTTCTGAATGCGTTGTGTAGCAGGCTTTTTCTTTTGGGCCACCAACCAGCTCCTAAATCATGACACAGAGACTTACATGCTCAGTCTTAGCTTAACTCTTATTTTAATCTGTTTCTCTCTGTCTACATTTGGGCCTTTTACCTTTCTCTTCCTTCCTTCCTTCCTTCCTTCCTTCCTTCCTTCCTTCCTTCCTTCCTTTCTTCCTCTCTCTCTTTCTTTCCTTTCTTTCTTTCTTTCTTTCTTTCTTTCTTTCTTTCTTTCTTTCTTTCTTTCCTTCTTTCCTTCTTTCACTGCTTCTTGTGTCTGTCTGCCTGGCAGCTGCCGGGCTTCTGACCTGGGCATTGCCCTCTCTTTCTCCTTCATTCTTTCCTCCTTCTTCTCTTGAATAGATTTCTCCTCCTATTTAATCTCTCTGCCTGTCAGCCCTGCCTATCCCTCTTCTGCCTAGCTATTGGCTATTCAGCTTTTTATTAGACCAATCAGGTACCTTAGGCAGGCAAGGTGAAACAGCAACACATCTTTACATAATTAAACAAATGCAGCATAAACAAATGTAACACATATTTACATCATTAACAAAGGCAGCAGAAATAAATGTAATACACCTTTACTTAGTTAAAGCAATTTTCTACAGCATAAACAAATGTAACACATCATTACATAGTTAAATATTCCACAACACATTTGGGTTAGCATGTGAACACATGAGGGTATGTACATATATAAGCATGCACATCAATGTGTATGCACGTATAGGTTTTGTCATTATTTTTTAAAATATAGGATTTTATTTTATACAAATTTTAATGCATCATGCTTTGTCACTGATAAATCATGGAAAATTCCAAAGTTCTTGTGATTAATGATTAATTTTTTCCTTTGAATAGTTGCAAAATATTCCTAGTATGGATAGACAGTTTATCCAATCGTTCCTTATTGTTACCATTCACTCCACTTCCAGCTCTTGCAGTGTCTGCAACAAACACACCTGAACACATTACTTAGCATGATTTTAAAAGATTTTTTTTTTATTTTTAACTATGTGTATTCATGTGTGTCTCTGCGAGGGTATGGATCTATGGGTGCCCATGGAGACCAAAAGAGAGTGTTGGATCCTCTGGAGCTGAGAAGAAAGATGACAAGACTTGGGGAACTATGTGTTCCAGAGAAGGGGAGGGTCCATGAGGCAAGGAAAGACAGCAGATCTGGGGTACATGGGAGGCCATGTAGACCAGAATTGTGGACGGTTGTGAGCACCTGACCTGAAATGGACGTTAGGAACCAAACTCGTGTCATAGCAAGAGCAGTATTCTTAACCGCTGAACCATCTCTCCAGCCCCACTTAGCATGTTTTTTAATAGATGTTGCAATATTGAGTGTCTCCAAGAATAACAATCCACGTTTCCATAGTAACTTACAAGGGTTATCCCTTTCCCCAGAGCCAGGTATTTTAAACCAATAAGCATTAGCTTATTATTACTTAGCTGGTGTTTCTCTCTGACTGCTGGAGGTTTTGAGCATCTTTTCCTGTGTTTGCTCATGACCCGGGTGTGCACACTGGTAGTCACCTCTTTGTGTCCTTTGCTTATTTTCCCATTGGGTTGCTGGTCTCCTTTAAGTTGCTTTCTTTTACAGAGAAGCAGGTTCTTCACCTTCCCCCACCACGCTCTTTGAAGAGACTGCATTTGCTTTCCATTGTACAGCCTGTGGCTGGGACCATGAACAGACAGTCCCCTTTAGATTCCTTTTCTTTTTTTTGGTCTGGGGCTGTAGTTAGTTGGTAGAGTGTTTGCACAGCATGCATGAAGCCCTGGGTTTGGTTCCCAGCACCACGGAAACTAGGTGTCATGGTGCAGGCCTGTGATCCCAGCACTTGGGAGGTAGAGGCAAGAGAATCAGAAGTTCATCCTAAGCTACACAAAACCCTGTCTCAATAAAATCAAAACAAATAAAACATGCACTTTTCTGCTTTGCTTATTTGATATTTAAAAACAATGTCTTTATTAATTTTTTTGAAAATTCCGTACAATTTGTTTTTATCTTTTCCCCTCTCTCCCAACTCCTCCCAGATCCGCACCTCTCCCTACCCCACCTAACTTCATGTTCTCTCTCTCTCTCTCTCTCTCTCTCTCTTTCTCTCTGTCTCTCTCTGTCTCTGTCTCTCTCTGTCTCTGTCTCTGTCTCTGTCTCTGTCTCTCTCTCTCTCTCTCTCTCTCTAACCTATTGAGTCCAGTTGCCCAATTACTCTTGGGTGTGGGGCCTGCCCAGAATTGTGGTCACACCCTTAAAGAAAACTAACTCCCTCCCAGCAGCTATCAAATGCCAATAGCTTCTCAGCTAGGAGTGGGACTCTGTGTCCCACCCCACACACTGGGATTTTGTCTGGCCTGAGATCATGCAGGTCTTATGCATGCTGCAACAATAACTGTGAGTTCATATATGCCTCTGCCCTGTTGTATCCAGAAAACGGGTTTCCTTATAGTCATACATCTGCTTGGGTCCTTAAAATCCTTCTATGCTCACTTCCACAATGATCCCTGAGCCTTGGGGTGGGGGCAGGGAGGAGTGTGATATAAATGTCCCATTTAGGGCTGAGCACTCAGAACACTTAGGGCTGAGCACTCAGAAGTCTTTTATTTTCTGCACATTGACCAGTTGTGGGTCTTTGTGTTAACTGCCATCTACTGCAAGAAGAAGTTTCTCTGATGCAGCTTGAGAGATGCACTAATCTATGGATATAGCAACAACTCATTAGGAATTATTTTAATACTATGGCCTTTAAGCAAAATAACATTAGCAGATTCTTCCCTAGGAAATATTTTCTATCTAACAATAGGTTCTCGGTCCCAATAACAGTGCCAAGTATGGGTTCCAACTCATGGAGCTGGCCTTAAATTCAACCAGAAAATGGTTGGTTACTCCCGTAATATTCACGCCACTGTGGCCCCAGTGGGCATATCTTGACAGAACAATAATTATTGTAGCTGACAAGGTTCTTATCTGGCTAAGGAAGACTGTGGATTACTATTCTCCCCTGGTAGCCCTTTACAGTGCCATGAAAGCTAGCCCCTCAGGATGAAGCTTTCAGGCCACCACCTGCTTGGTTTATCCATGTTTTATAATACCAGTATATGGTGCCTTCAGCTTCTCAGGCTTCAGGCAAAGTCAGGGACACTTCATTTGGCTGTGGGCAAGCAGCACTTGGTGGTAAAGATGGAGCACAGAGCGTGGGCAAACAGCTGGAGCGAGTTGTCGTAGCACCGAAATAGCATAGGTGCCATGTTGAGTTTTCTCTTCCCTGTTTATGCACATAAAAAGCATCCTTGAACTTGGCTTCAGACAATGACATTTCATGATTCCATGGAGTGACTGGACTCAGTGGGGTGTCTCTCCCCCTAATGTCAGCTGGGATCACTCACTGTCATGCCGGCAGCTAGCTTGGGTTGGATGGTCTAGACAGCTTAGTTGCCCCTCTCCCCTTCAATGATCCAAGTCTCCAGCAAGGTGGCTGGTTTATCAAGATGGGGAAAGCACAAGAGAACCACCCATTTTGGGCCTGGACCAGAACCCTAATAATACTGTTTCCTCACATTTAACTCAAGCCAAATGTCCAAGTTTAAAGAGAGGGGAGTGGATTCCACTGAATGTGAACATTGGTATGAACTTACAAAGACCAGGGGACTTGCTGATCCATGTAGGTCACTGTCATTACATCTCATGTTTTCATCAGTAATAGATAGCATTGGGGTGTTTGTATTTACTAGTTTGGGGGACATGAAAGTCATCCAGTCAAGGCAAGTCAGAAACACTTGGGTTTGAATCCCAGCTCAGCTTTTTAGTAGCTATGACACTGGATACTTTAACTAATTCTTCATTTGAAGCTTGGAGAGAATTAGAATTATTCATTCATATAAAGTGCATATGTAGCTGGAAGTTTTTCTGTGTCCTGCCTGGCCCACGGTCAAGACAAATCTCTCACCTGCCAGTCCTGCAGCCCGTTGGACCCAAGTAAATACAAACACACACAGACTTATATTAATTAAAACTGCTTGGCTGTTAGCTCAGGCCTACCACTGTCTAGCTCTTATATTTCAGCTCAGCCCATTTCTGTTAATCTATATGTTGCCACATTTTCCATGGCTTTACCTGTGTGCCATTACATGCTGCTCCCTGGACGGTGGGATGGTGTCTTCTCACTCAGCCTTCCTCTTACCAGCATTCTCCTTGTCTGTTTATCCCACCTATACTTCCTGCCTGGCTCCTGGCCAATCAGCTTTTCATTTATCAACCAACCAGAGCAACACATTCACAGCATACAGAACATCCCACAGCATGCATAACCAAGACTCCCAAAGGTTAAGTGAAGCTCAGCTCTCTATTTTTTGTTTGTTTGTTTTGGAGATAGTCTCACTAGATTGGCCTTGACCTCAGGATACTCCTGCCTCTGCCTCCCCAAATGCTAGGATCCCAGGTGTGCACCACCCAGTTCAGCTTCCATCCACTTCTTTCTTCCCACCTTCCCCTCTAGGAATGACAATACCAGCAGTGAGTGCATCATCTACCCCTGGACTGAGACTCCACAGCTGTTCCACAGCTGCACAGAGGACAGGAAGGAATAAGCCTCCTGCAGCCCATTAAAATTCTGAGTCTACTTGGGCTGCATACATGACCAGCACTGTGCAGACGCTGGAGTTTTTTAAGCAGGATGAAGATAACACTTCCCCCTTCCCTCTCAAACACCCCTGAAGCCTGCTAGGTCCACAATGCTGCCCCTCAAATGACCCTGACTTATCTGAAGAAGTCAATGAATGTCAAGACTAGGTCAGCCTCTGTACTCTACATCACAGCCGCAGAGAAGTAGGTCTTTAATCCAGGGGAGGAGCAAGACCCGGAAGTTGAAGTAAAGGCGGGTTAAGTCTGTCCCTCTCTCCTTCCCATCCCATCCCTCTAGGACACTGCTGGATGCCTGCCTGGGGCACATCTTGTTTTCATTTGAATTGAAGATACGAAATGCCAACCCTAGATCTCTCTTTAATTGCAGCCCACCTGTTTCCCACAAATCCAGATGAGACTACCCTAGCAGAAAAGGGAAGCTGAGGGGAATTCTGGGTTAGTTCTAGCAGAGGTTGTTTTCCTGGTACTATGTGGCTCCCTTTAGGCCTGAAGGTGGGAATTTGTGCCTGCAGCTTTGCACTGGATTTCTAGGCCACTCACTCAACATTCCCATAAAGCCTTGAGCAGAGCAGCCCCTTGTCAGAAACTGAGAGTTTAGCATATACTCGAGTCTATAATGCTGTGTGTGTGTGTGTGTGTGTGTGTGTGTGTGTGTGTGTGCGCGCGCGCGCGCACACGCGCGCGCGTGTGCATGCGAAACCGCTGCTAAAATGCATCTTTGCTTAGCTGAGTAGAGCCTGAGTAGAGCCTGATCTCTAGAATCATACTCATAAGAGAACATGGCCCTTTGCCTTTTGGGACCAAACTGTAAAGAATGTGAAGAAAAGTGGAAGCTGTTTGCTCCCCAAAACAAGGATCCCACAGACATCAGCATTCCAGAATGCCATTCCATACCTGAATCCCTGAGTGTCACATCTGTGTGTCCAGGTGTAACTACAGAGCCTGACTAACGTGGGGCCCCCATTTTAACTTGTTCCATCTACAGGCGACCCCTGAAGCTCTGTACAGCTCTTCTTCACCTCAGAGATTGACAGTCTCCATCTGGTTCCATGCTTATCCCACAGCCATGCTGCAGGAAGTAGTCAGGCTCAGGGGGAAGTTTGTGCAGAGCCAGACGGGAAGTAAGCGGTGGTGTTTATCTTGAACATTTATCTTCAGTTCACTGCCCCTAAAACTCTTAATCTCAGCCTTTGAGCTTTACCAATTGTTCCCAAACTCCACTGAGATTTGTCCTCAGGAGGAGCTTTCAAAACCGCAGGTGCCTGGACTCCAGGCCTTTTGGGTCACAGTTTCAGGGCAAGGGCAGATAGCTGTATTTTTTTTCCCCAATAGCTTTCTCAGTGTTTCTAAAGTGCACCCAGGTTTGAGAGCCACAGTGTAGGATAATTTACAGCTTCCTTTTCTGCAAGGAACTGCTCTTGAGTCTGTCAAATGGTCAGCAAGATGTGGCTCTGGCCGTTACCTGTGGGGTGAGAGTTTTGCAGATATCTGTTCACTCAGGGTGTTTACTTCTAGTGTGTGAGTTACCACTTGTCTAATGTAAAAATTACAGCTCTTTGCTTGAGAAGTTCGGTCAGTCGTGGCTCTGTTTATGGTATGGCTGTGCCTTCAGCTGGAAATGAAATATTGAATAGCAATGGCCGCTTCATTCTTTCAGAGGACATGTCACTCCCAGAGCCAGGGAATTTAAATGGCCTGCATCCCCCCCCCCACCCCACTGCACCCCCAGTGTGTTAAATCCTTTCAGATGCCCCTGAGCTCCTCTTGAAATGCAGAGCTCTTGGCCATAATAAATAATTACATCCTTCTATTTGGACTCTGGTTCCAGATAGTAGTAATCCAAGAAAATCCAATAATGACAGTTGCATTAAGATCCCTCTTCCAGGCTAAGCAGAACATCTGTTTAGACATATTTTTAATCGGCAAATGCTTCCTGTGTTGAGTCCTCGGCAAATTAAATTTCTCACTGGACCGAAGGGGAAGCTGTCATTCAATAAGCCATCTCTGGAAATTACACCCCAGTCTGCTTCCAGGTGCACTTAAGATTTTCCCATGCTGACTTGGCCACATAAAACCGGCCCTTACAATGCTGGGTCACGTGTCCATATAGCACAGCTTGTTCCGGCAACATGGGATGCCTCAGCGCTCGTCCCTCGAATGGAGAAGTATTTTTGCCCAAGTCTCCAAAGGAGAATTGGCAGCAGAGGAAAATTAAGGGACTTGTTGAAAACCATATGGGATATGAATAACAAACTTCCACTTGCTACATCTCTCTGCCTGTGATTACTTAAGACAGGATGAGTCTCAGGATGTGAACATTAAGGGTTTTGCTGCTGCCAACCTTTTGGAGAGGTTTCCGCCACAGAACTGTTTGGACTCTTGGGCTGTTTATTTTTAGAATGGCTTGTCTATTTGTTAATTCATTCATTCAAAATACAGAAATATTGAATGCTGCCACCCTCTAGGCACTGTGCAGGCATCTAAAAGAGAGCAACAAAGAAACCAACCAGCCACAGTTCTTGCCCTCATGGGGCTTCTGGGCGGCTAGGCCATTTGAAATCTTCAAACAATTAATTCTATGGCTGGATAGCAAAGTAGAACATGAGTAAGGGCTGGGTAGACAGCCTGGGTGGACAGTGTGAAGTGGGGGAGACCCGGCAGCCTGGTTGTGGAATGAGGTGCTCCAGTGGGTTGTAGCCAAGTAGGAGATGGCCCCATTCACTGTTGCCACATTCAGGTCTTTCCATTTTAAAACAAACAAACAAATTAGATTCCAGGTATAGTGACACATGCCTATAATCCCACCACTCAGGACACAGAGGCAGGAGGATTGCTACAAGTTCAGGGCCAGCTTGGGCTATAGAGAAAGACCCTGTCTTAAAAAAAAATTGTTACCTGGTAGTGGTGGCGCAGGCCTTTGATCCCAACACTCAGGGAGGCAGAAGCAGGTGGATTTCTGTGATTTCAAGGCCAGCCTGGTCTACAGAATGAGTTCTAGGATAGCCAGAGCTACACAGAAAAACCCTATCTCAAAAAACCAAAAAAAAAAAAAAAAAATTGTTATGTGAAATCTTTGGAGTTTTCAAGAGTTGGCTTCCAAAGTGAGATTTTTTTTTTAAACACAGTGTGCGCCAAAAGTGTCCAGGCCAAACAAAACACATCTGTGGGTTGGGCTGATCCCAAGATTGCAAGTGTACGACTTCTGTTCTAGAAATTCGAGCAGTAAAACAGTTTCGGGTTTAAAATACACTCTATAGCAATTTCTAGGTGTGGAAATGGGGTCAGGGAACTTAAAGGAAGCCGTGTACCGTGTGTGTGCCGCGCTCCGTCCACCCCGGAAGCAGTGCGGTGCCAGGTTCAAAGGGCAGAAGGTGAGCGGGCTGATGAGAAGAGACCAGGGAATGTAAATCCCCAGAAGGTTCCGATGCTGAGGAGACTGTTTAGGCCAGGGAAGCTGGACGGTGACTTGGGGTCAGGCTGCTGTGTTAACACCAGTGGACGTCACGGTAGGCTCAGGAGGTGTGCCCTTCGTAGTATGAGAAGTGGGCAGTGGTGAGTGAACGAACTCCCACATAACACAGAGGTCCCCAAAGGGCTCAGAGGATTGGAATGAAAGCTTGTTGTCTGTCCCAGGCTTGAACAGGAGGAGAGTCTCAATCACAAAGTTTGGTCTTCATGCAGGGGTGGTTTTCAGGCTTCCTGCATGTGCACCCCGTAATTGAGAAATTGATGTAAAAATTCACACGAGACCCCTAAGATTTCAAGAGTCCTGAAAAAATACAAAGCAAGTCCACAGCCAGGATCCACAGCGTACAGCACCCGTGAAGGAGGCCCCAAACCTGTGTACCTGTGGCCAGTGCTAAATGGACTCGGCAGGCCTTTTAATGTGTATGTATGTAAAGCAATAGTAATTCCAGGAAAAGCAGTCATGAGTTTGGGAGGGCGTCTGGGACACGTGGGAGGAGCTGGGAGCAGGCTGGGGGAAGAGAAAGAGCAGAGATCATGTAAATAGAGTACTCGTATATTCAGTTCTCAGAGATTTTTAAATTTAAAAAATGGCTAGCCTAGAAACAATCCTAAAACATTAGAAACACAGGAAGTTAATCAATGAAGGATAAGTCAGAAGACAACAAAGTAGAGAATTCACTCCAAGAATATGACAATCAGAAGGAATTTTAATAAGCATGACTAAAATGAGGAAGAAGCCAAAGGAAGAATTTAAAACAGAGGGTAACAAAAGGATATTGTTAAAAAGAAGATACGTTTGAAGACGCACTGACTAGGTCTTCAGTAGATGACAGCTGCATCTGTCAACGCAGGCGTAAGGTGAAAGGCGTGGCAAAGGTAACTGAAGAGACAATTAGAAATGGAATGGAAAATGGATCCCAGGACACCACGCAAGTTTAAGCACTCAGAGAAAGACACAAAATGTGAAGACAAAAACCAAACCAAAAAACAAACAAAAATTAAAACAAACAAACAGAAAGGTGCAGAGAGATGGAGGGTTGAATGATCACGTCTAATGGGTGATCAATAGGAGTTCTAGAAAGTCAGAGACTGGGAAGGGACAAAACTCACGAGGTTGGAATGGGGTGAAAAATACTGTCAACTTAGGTTTCTGAAATGTCCCAGCTAATCATTGTTTTTAAAAGAGGGGCATAAAGCACTTACGGATAAAGACTGAGAAATGTTATTATCCTCATGAAAGAACAATTAAACTCATTAAAGAATGTGATCCCAGGCCGGAGAAGGTGAAGGGGCCAATGAACAGGAAATTGGAAGGCGTTTGTCTCATAAACATACAAAGTGCTGCTAACAGAGACTGACTGGGAATGTTGGAGCGTCGTGTAAACAGCAACCAGCAAACGAGGAGTCTGGAGTGGCTCTAAGAGTCTCAGGCTGAAACCTGGGGCTCTGGTTTCTTCAGACGGATATTCTAGTCCACTCATTTTTTTTTTATTCTTTGTTCAGTTGTGTATGATTATTAAAATTGAAAACCAATGTCAGTGAACAGAAAAAAGTTAGGGAAAATAAAAAGCAAGTACAGAGAGTTTTCTTAATCTAATTAAAAGCAAGAAAAAGACTGAAAGAAAGACAAAAAAAGAAAGCTCGTGAGAGGAGGAAATCAGCTTGGGCGTGTTAATCACACCGGAGAGAGCTGGACACTTGCTGTCAAGAAGAGATGCACCACCGGGCGGTGAGGGCACACGCCTTTGATCCCAGCACTCGGGAGGCAGAGCCAGGCCGATCTCCGTGAGTTCAAGGCCAGCCTGGGCTACAGAGTGAGTTCCAGGAAAGGCACAAAGCTACACAGAGAAACCCTGTCTTGGAAAAAAAAGAAAGAAAGAAAGGAAGGAAGGAAGAAAGAAAGGAAAAAAGAAAGAAAGAAAGAAAGAAAGAAAGAAAGAAAGAAAGAAAGAAAGAAAGAAAGAAAGAAAGAAAGAAAGAAAGAAGAGATGTACCCAAAACCAATTAAGCTTATGTGCAAATAATGTCAACGAAACAGGAATAACTCTGGGCTGGAGAGAAGTCGCAGTGGTCAAGAGTGCTTCCTGCTCTCCCAGAGGACCCTCCAGTTCCATTTCCAAGAGCACATGTCAGGTGGCACAGAATCGATTGTAAATCCAACTTCAGGAGAGCCAGTGTCCTCTCTGGTCTCTGTTGGCACCCACATGTACATGTGGCATACATTCTCTTGCACATATATACATAAATAAAAATAAACCTCAGCCTTATGAATAGGAGTCAGAGAGATGGCTCAATGGTGAGATATCTGTCACCTGATCTGAAACCCTGAATTTCATTCCCAGGACCCACGTGGTGGGAAGAGACCACCAGCTCCAGTAGGTTGTCCTCTGACCATCACCCACACGGCATGGCATGCATCCCTGCGCACACACATACACACACACACACACACACACACACACACACACACACACACATAATAATAAATAAATAAAATGTAATAGAAGAAAATTTAATAATATGAAAGAGTTTTCTGTTTTAGCTTGCTGATATACATATATGGTTAAATGTTAAACAACCTTGCAACCCAAAACAAATCTTACTTGGTTAGGTGTATAGTTCTCTTTCTTTGCTGGTGTGGACACCACATGGTGTAGCTGCTGTGGGAAGCAGCCTGGTAGTTCCTAAAAAGGTTAAATAGCACCATGCGATCCGGCATTCCACATCCAGAGCATGCTCAGCAAAGTGGAAATCTATGCCCACCAAAGTAAACGTGCACATGATTTATAATAACCCAAAGTGGAGACGAGTCAGATGTTTAACCAAAGAATTGATAAGTTAAATGTGGTCTACCCCTACAGTGAAATACCACTGAGCCACAAAATAGGATGAGGAGCTGATTCATGCTGTAACTGTGGATGAACCTTGAAAATAAGCCAGAAGAAAGGGGCAGCAGAGTCAGAAGGCTGCTGGGGCCTGATCTTGCTCGTCTGGACTGACCAGAACAGGCACAGCCACAGAAGCCCAGCAGATCATGGGGTGGCAAAGCAGAGGGAGGGACCGGAAGTGACTGTGAATGGGGACAGGGCTTGCTTTTCAGGGATGACAAACTCATGCAGTTAGACAGTGGGGACAGCTGCACGCTTGGTAAATATACTAACACCCATGGAGTTGTACGCTATGAAAGGGAACGCTGTAGTGGTGAATTTTATCTCATTTTTAAGGAAAAAAAGCAAGAAAAGAAACATGGAAAAATGAAAAGAGAAGGAAGTAACTAAATAAATGAAATAAAGGAAGGTGAAAAAAGTGAATTTTTAATAGCTGTTTTTTTAGAGGGAAAATGTAAGAACTGGGGAAGTTCTCCAAGTAGGAGTAAGGAGGAGTTTTAAGCAAGCTCACTGGATGGTGCAATGGAGGTCCAGTATGGTGTGGATTCAGTCAGGGAATCCCAGCTTGAACATTCTGCTCCCAAATCTTTACTATTTTGGGGGCCCTTTTTGAACTCAGAACCTTTTAAATATAATATAATATAATTATATATATACATATATATATATGAGTGGGGTGAGGTGGGGTGGGTAGGTGGGTGAGGTAGGGTGGGTGGATGGGTGGGTAGGGTAGGTAGATGGGTGGGTGGGGTAGGTAGATGGGTGGGTGAGGTGGGGTGAGGTGGGGTGGGTGGGTAGGTGCACTGAGTGCAGTGCCCTGGCAGGACAGAAGAGGATGTTGACTCCCCTGGGTGCTGGGAACCGAACTCAAGTCTGCAACTCAACTCAGTATGTGCTCTTAACCACTGAGCTACCTCCCCAGCCCTGGACTCAGCAACAAACTCCATTTGTTTCCTTCATGTTTCATTTAAGGACCCAGACATCACTGAGACTTGGAAGGTTTTAGGAGACTCTGTTTTTCCAGTAATCATTGTACAAAGACTCTACTCTCACCCGCTGCCAGGATCACAAACTGGTTAGCTTTTCCCAAATTATTTCAAAGTCTGTGACAGACATTCTTAGGTCAGGGCTAAGGATTGAGGCTGCTTGCTCTCCCTGTTGTGCGGTGTTTTGGCTCCACAGAGGGTTCAGAGTTATCTGGGCCCTCTTGATTGTAAACCTCCCTGGGGGAGAGGCTTTTTCAGGACCCCAAACAAGCCAGACCCTCTGTGGTCAGAAGCCCAGGGTCTCTACACATATTCTTCCCTGGGTCTGAAACATTATTTCCCAGGGTCCTAAAAGCCTTTGTGGGTGAAATGTTCCCTTAGGACACAGGTTTCCCACCCCTTGTGGCAATTTACCATCAACAGAACCTTAAGTTTAAGCGTAACTTACAGAAGACTTTGTGGCATAGTAACCGATCCGTTGTCTGTATTGCAGCTGCCAAGGATGATGCCACCTTTTTGCCTGGCCTTGGGACCTCAGACACCACAGCTAAGACCTCTGCCCGGATCCGAAGAGCCACAACATCAAGGACAGAGCGGATATGGCCTGGAGGGGTCATTCCTTATGTCATCGGAGGGAACTTCACTGGTCAGTAGCCCTAGATGTGACCTCTTTGGAGCCAGGGAATCCTCCTAGGAGGGACTCAGTGGGAATGAGCAGCTGCTGGGACCACAGCAGCCCCACCAGCTAAGGTTCCTTTGTAGCCGTGTAGCCTGGCCCACCAGGTCTCTGCCGGGGCTGTGTCTGCAGAGGTCACCCTGTTCTGAAGGCTTGGAGGAGAGAGGGGATTCTTACAGTTTAGCCTTCAATGGCTGCAGGGCCTATGCAGCAAGCAGGAGGAAGACAGGCGTGGAGCTGTCCATGGTGGCTCCCCGGCCTCAGCCTGGATTAGCAGCATGGACCTGGTAGTCCTTGGGCACAGGAGCAATGCTCCGTGTGGTAACCAGGGGCTGCCTAGGTATCATGGTATCACACAATGTGGTATGACTTCCTGGTCTGTATCCTGGCTCTACCTCGCAATCACTTACCATCTCTGTCTACAGTTCGCTGTTCTATAAATGGGGATGGTGCTAGAGAATTAAATGAGTTAATACCGATAAGAACTTAAGATTTGTGTTCAATGCATCCTGGTATTATCTTTGGGCTATGTAAATCACCTAGGCTGAGGCTGAGGCTGCTCCTGGCCTCGGGCCCTCCCTGCAGAGCCCTGCCTCCTTTTCTTTCCTCTTTCCTCCTTGCTCAGAGCCTCACCAGCCACCGTCTTGTTACAGGGCCTGCCCATCTCCAGCTCTTCAGCACACTTATTCTGTCTTTCTGTCCCTGAGGCACAACCCCAGACCTATGCCTGCCTGGCTGGCTTCTGATCAAGTGATACACCCACAGACAATCCCACTGACTCCTCACCATCCCTGCCAGCTGTTCAGTGTCCCAGCTCCCTCTGTAACCTTAACATCATTCATCATGACCCAAAGTTTCTTCACTTCTATTTGTGTTTACTGGTCTCTGCCCAAGCTCTGAGGGATCAGGGAGTAATACCCCTTTTCTTTCCTATATGTCCAGCACCTAGGACAGGGCCTGGTTTAGAGTCTGGGCTCCCCAAATCTGCCTACAGCAAGCCCACAGTACATCACTGGCTGGATGCCTGAACAAAAAGCCCCCTTGAGTGAGTGGCCCAACCTCTCAGTGCCTGTATTAGTTGGGCTACTGTGGCTTCTATAAGAGGTGGCTGATGGAGACAGATGGCCCAATGACTTGCCACAGCCACTAAGAACTCTGAATGAGCAAGTTAACAGCAGATTGGCAGACCTGAGAGAGGATGAACAGAGCCTGGGAGAGGTGGGGACTTTCCTGGGCTACCTTCCACTCTGCTTGGTGACAGCACTCCAGCTTCCAAGTGCTTAATCAGAGGCTGCCATAAGAAAATGGAGAAGCCTTCTCCCTGTCATCCAGACTGTCTGACAGAGAAAGTCACATACTCAGAGATTAAAAAGTATCCCTATGAGCAGCTGCCACTGCTCTTTGGTACACACATACACTGTGCTCTTTCTGGTCCAGAGTGCTCTGTGTTCTTCTGACCAACAATTTATATTACCTTCATCAACATGAGCTAATTTTTTATATTAAAATATTTTGTATAGGACTTTGTGTTTTTTTTTGTTGTTGTTGGTTTTTCGAGACAGGGTTTCTCTGTAGTTTTGCGCCTTTCCTGGAACTCACTTTGTAGACCAGGCTGGCCTCGAACTCACAGAGATCCTCCTGCCTCTGTCTCCCGAGTGCTGGGATTAAAGGCGTGCGCCACCACCACCCGGCTGACTTTGTGTTATTATATAATTAGTAGGATTGCTATTTTGATAAGTGCTTGAGCTACAAATAATGTGAAATTTAGTATGTCAAGATGTCGAATAAATAGGCAGCCAAGTTAATCTTACGTGCATTATTTTTGAGAGACAATATAACACTATACCCACATTATATTCTAGACTATGGTGGGAGTATTCCTCATTTTATCTATCTATCTATCTATCTATCTATCTATCTATCTATCTATCTATCTTCTATTTATCTATCTATCATCTATCTATTTTGCATCATTCTAAACTCAGGGCTCTGCTCCATCAACCTTTGTACTTCTCAATTATTGGTTTCTAGAAACTTCCCATTGCTTCTAGCAAAGTTAAAATATTTTTCATTCTGATATCTTGATAGATATTGGAGAATACTTATTGAGTTTGTATGACTGTCAGCTTGGGGTTTTATTATTCAATAACTTTCCAATCAAGGAATTCTGAAGACAGGGTCAGAAAAAGTATGAAATTCACCTGCTTTCAAACTCCTTACAGGAAATCAAGACTGAATACCCCAGAAAACACTCGAACACCATTCAAAGTGCATAGATATGTGTGTGTGCAAAGAAAATTATAGAGTGCACAGGAGCACTCTTCTGGGGGTATGCAAATAGATTTATAGAGTGCATGGGAACAATCTCCTGAAAGTGTGAAAAAAAACCTTATAGAATGCATGGGAGCACTCTCCTGAGGGTATACAAATAGGCTTATAGAATGCATGGGAGCACTCTCCTGAAGGTGTGCAAATAGACTTATGGAGTGCATGGGAGCACTCTTCTGTAAATGTGACAGAAAATGAGGGCAGAATATCATGCTGGGGAGAGGGTTCCATCTAATCTAGAAACCTACAACCACCAGTTGAGTGACCTGGGTAAGACAAATGTTTAGAAAAATAATTTTAATACAAAGAAAAAGCTGGGGAGCCTAGGACATCATCTACTGTTAGCAATCCTTCCAATCCCCAAACCAAGTCTCTAGGTTTTGGCTGTTCAGAATAGCTATTTCATTCTCTCTCTCTCTCTCTCTCTCTCTCTCTCTCTCTCTCTCTCTATTTATTTATAATGAGTGTTTTACATACATGTTTGTCTGTGCACCACATGCATGCAGTGTTTGCAGAGGCCCAAAGAGGGTGTCAGATACCCTGGGACTAGATTTACAGACAATTGTGAGCTGCCTTGTTGGTGCTGGGAATTGAACCTGAGTCCTCTGGAAGGGGCAGCAAGTGCTTTTAACCACTGAGTCATCTTTCCAGCCCCTCCCCCTTTGACAAGATCTTGTAAAGTCACCCTGGCTGGATGAGACTCACTATGTAGATAAGACTTGCCCTGAACTTATGGCGATGCTCTTAACTCTGTCTTCTGAGTGCTTGGATTACAGACATATGTCAGCATCCGCAGCAAAGGGAACTGTGAGTCCCAATGGATTTCTATTCTCAGTCACCAAAAAAGCTTTTAAAAATAATTTAAAATATTTGACTAACATATATACAAGGTATTTTAAGTGTTGACCTGATACATGTATAACAACCCAATTAATTAACACATCCATCACCACCCCTAGTTACAGCTGTGTGTGTGTGTGTGTGTGTGTGTGTGTGTGCAATGATGATACTTCAAATCTCTCTTAAGCCTCAAGTGAAAAAACACAGCATTATCAGCAGGATTTTTTAAAAATCAGAGTAAACTTTGTCTTAAGACTGTGCCTTCATGTCTAAAGAGGGTGTGATGTGCCCAGGAGTGAAGTGACCAGCCTTCCCTCTTGTTTCAGGCAGCCAGAGGGCCATTTTCAAACAGGCCATGAGACACTGGGAGAAGCACACCTGTGTGACCTTCGTGGAGAGGACAGATGAGGAAAGCTTCATCGTATTCAGTTACAGGACCTGTGGGTAAGCAGGGAGGAGGGCTGCCTCAGCGAAGGACCAGGTGACAGATGCAGGGACGTGTGGGTCTGGAACTTTCTGTCACACTGTGCATTTCCACTGAGATATGACGTGTGGGAGGCCGGGGTTTGCTGGGAGCTCTTTGTCCTCAGTGGAAGCAGGTGAGTTCAGAGCGTGGCTCCGGGGAGACGCGGTGCTGACGGGTCCTGTCTCCAGGACAGCATGGCTGATGATTCAGGTGGAGACAGACTTAGGTCAGTGGCTCTGTTGAAGAATGGACAGCTGATGAAGTGGCTGGCAGGTTCTCCCTGCTCACAAGGGGGTGTTGGAATGTATGAACATCTGCCGCTGTAGAGGCCCGTCTCCTCTGTCACATCCTGTGTGCCCTTTCGCCCACTCCCCATCCTTCCCATCACCTAATGTCCTCTCTTCATCACCTTTCTAGATTATTATATTTTACTCACATTTACCCTTGTTTATACATATACATCATAGGCTAGGATCTGCATGTGAGCGAGAACATGCAGTTTTTGTCTTTCTGAGTTTAGATCACCTTGCTTAATATTATACTTTCTAGATCCATCCATTTTCCTGATTTTATTTTTCTTTGTAGATGAATAACATTCCATTGTATATATGTACCACATTTTCATTATCCACTGATCTGTTGATAGGCCCTAGGCTGGTTCTGTTTCTTTACTGTCACGAATACAGACAACAGCAATATATACAGATTGTAAAGTCTCTGTGGTAGGGTACAGGGCTCTTTGGGTACATGTCCAGGAGTGGCCCCACTGGCCAGAACAATAACTTTTTAAATTTTTTGAAATAATTTATTTAACTTTATTTTACGTGCACGAAGGTATCAGATCCCTTGGAACTGGAGTTACAGACAGCTGTGAGGTGCCATGTGGGTGCTGGGAATTGAAACCGGGTCCTCTGGGAGAACAGCCAGTGCCCTTAACCACTAAACAATCTCTCCAGGTCCCAGAACAATAACTTTTAAAGAAACTGATAAACAGAGGAAGAAATTCTCTCCCTCTAAGCACCAACTCTGGACTCTCATAAGGAATTCCTTTAGACCTTTCAATGTTATTTTGATACTGAAACTTCCCAGACTGTGAGAGAAAGAACATTTCCAAACTTTAGAGAAGTATCATGGAGTTGCTTGCTGTCCTGAAAGCACCCATAATAGATGAAGAAATTAACAAGGTACAGCTGTACCTCACACGAATAGCTATGGAAAATTCCAATAAAGATGCTAGAATTCCCAGTAAAGAGTAGCAGAAAGGCTACCTGTCAGTTGTGTAGAGCATAAGACCCATTTGTAAGCAGGAAGTCTGCTCACATGACTGACAGATCAGAAAGAAGACGGCATCTGGTTGACCAACACACACTTTCTATTTCAAAAAAAGTAACCACAGTATCACAGGAATAGATGCCAACTGTTAAAGTGTGTGTTTTCATGTATGTAGATAGCTTTATATCCCTATGTGTATATTTTATGTATGCATGAGAACATATTGCTCCTAGAAGTATTTCTGTTAGAATCAGGGATAATTCAAAGAGATTTCCGATCTCCACAATTATTTAACACTGCTCTGGAAATGCTAATATGCCTAGACTGGAGAGTGAACTCAACACTGTGAAGATTGGCGGGAACAAAGCCAAGGTTGCATTACTGAGAGTTAATGTGACCATGTGCCTGGAAACCCAGAAAGTCAACTGAGAAATTTAAAACCTAAGAGACTCCACTAAGGTGACTGATCACAAAATGAGTAAAAAATTAAACATGTTCTTTATTCATGCTTGTCTGGTAGATTTTTATAATGGGAAAATATAACTTTTTTGTTGTTTTTGCATAAGGATTGGATGTAGGAGTGAAAGTCTTTTGCAACATGGACATGTATGTTTACATGCTCAATAGATAATATGTGGGTGATGGGATAATTGAATGTTTTAATTCCTTTTTAAAAGTGATTTGTCTTAGGTGTATGAGTAGTGTTTTGCCTGCATGTACAATGTGCCCCTCATGAAGGCCTGGTGTCTTCAGAGTCCAGAAGAGAGCATCAGATTCCTGGAAGCTGACATCACAGGCAATTGAGATGCCAGCCTGGATGCTGGGAACTGATCTCAGGCCCTCTGCAAGAGCAACAAGTGCTCTTGAGCACTGAGCCGTCTCTCCGGCACCTTTGATTTCTTTTTTTATATCTTTATTGAAGTAGTCTGATAAGTCTGGTACAGTGGCATACACCTGTAATCCCAGCACTCCAGAAGATGAGACTGTGGTATGAAGAATTTAAGGTCAGCCTGGGCTACATAATGAGTTCTAGGCTACCCTAGGCTACATAGTTGAACAATAATACGAAAGGGCTGGAGAGATACCTCAGTGTGTAAGAGTGCTTTCCCTGGGAGCTTGAGGATCTAATTTCTAGCACCCACTTCATTCTCTGATAAACCCATGTATGTGCAAGTGTTTGCATACCCTCACACTGTCATCACACACACACACACACACACACACACACACACACACACACACACACACACACACATTATCACTCCCCAAACACACCAACAGCAAAACAGTAATAAAACTCTCATAAAACCAGTATATTAGGAATAACAAATAAGTATTTTTTGAAAAAATAACTGTGCCCAGTATAGACTCTCACTAAGGTCACCAGCAGTGGCATCCAGGGGCACCCTTTCCAGAACTCAGCCATCTATTTCTTGTCTCTTCTTGTCCTCAAAGAAGGTCCCGTGAACACACAACTTAGGGGAGAGATGGGTGTGGGCATGCTTCATTCTGGGTAGGAAGGTCATTTCTATCTTCAGGTTCTAAATGGGATCTGTGATCACCAAAAGGCTGAGATGCATTTGAGGGAAATGGTGGTCTTGTTGTGGGGGAGTTAGACAATGAAAATGCTTCCACCTCTGAAATTCTCTCTCTCTCTCTCTCTCTCTCTCTCTCTCTCTCTCTCTCTCTCTCTCTCTCTCTCTTCTTTCTTTTTTTAAATATGCCTTTACACCCTGGGTGGCAAGATGAAGTGGGACAGAGCTTGCCTCTCTCCTTTAATATCCTCAAGCCCACTAATCTCCGTATTTCTGTCCCCCAGCTGTTGCTCCTATGTGGGACGCCGAGGAGGAGGCCCACAGGCCATATCCATTGGAAAAAACTGTGACAAGTTTGGCATTGTGGCGCACGAGCTGGGCCACGTGGTTGGGTTCTGGCATGAACACACTCGGCCAGACCGAGACCAGCATGTTACCATCATCAGAGAAAACATCCAGCCAGGTAAGGGATCATGAATGGAGTCTAGAAACCATCAAGGTTGGGACATCCACAGGTTAGGGGACAGTGGGAGGAGGGCCTGCTGGGAGTTGGCTTGTAGCCAACTGGAAGTAGCGACCTAACTTTGTAGGTGCTTGATATGATTCCTACCACCCTCCACCTGTGGCCTTCCTGAGAACATACCTGCTGAAGAGTGTGGCTTTTAACAGAATAGAAACCATGGTTCTTCATGTTGCAAAGGAAAATGAAATCCAATCCAAGTTCCTAATCAGTGTCAGGGCTGATTAGCCAAAAGAAGAGTTCTCTTTGCTTTCCTGAGTCTCTTTTGCCATGCAATGGAGCCTTTGAAACTGCAAAGTAATTAAGATACAAATGCATGTGAAAAATAGTACCTGGCCTAGAAGTATTCTGCCCCAAGGCAGACAGCGTGCACAGATCAAACATGTATGCATCTTTTCACGTCAAATGATTTGGTGTAAAAGTTTGCACTGGAGCCTGGTGAGGTAGTACTTACTTATAAGCCATGCGCTAGGGCAATTAAGGTAGGGGGATCACAAGTTGGAGGCTAGCCTAAACTTTGAGTGAATTCAAATCCATCTCAGTCAACTAATAAGACCTTGCCTCAAAGAAACACACACAAAAAACTACAACCAAAAAGTCGATATTGAATACGAAAGTAGCTAGCTGAGTAACATAGCTGCTTTAAATCTGCTTTGTGGTATGTAAGTGTACATGTGTGTTCACATGTTTGTGGCATGTGGAAGCCAGAGAACAACCTTGGATGTCGTTCCTCAGGGCCTTTCCATATTATTTTTTGAGACAAGGTTTCTCAGTACCCTTGAGCTTGCCAAAGAGGCTAGGATGGTCAGTAAGCCCTAGGGATCCACACATCTCTGTCCCCAAGGTTAGAGCTACAAACATGTGCCACCAAGCCAGCTTTATTACACGGGTTCCAGGACTCGAACTCGAGTTATCATGGTTATGAGGCAAGCACATCCTCAACCAAGCTCCCCAGGTTGCTTTAAACCACAAACATTTGGGATTCAACCTTCTGGTTTATTTCCTTGTTTCTTCAAATTGCAAGATCAGAAATTTGGGGGTTTTCCTTTTAAATGAAATATTTTGGACAAGTAGACTGAGTGCTAATCTATCTGCAAGCAGAGTTGGAAGTTTCAAGTGGCATTTGGGGAGGGGTGTTGGCTAGTGGGGCAGAGAGAACACAGGGCTTGCCCAGTATTTCAAGGTCTATTACATACAACCACCCTAAGCCCACAAGTCCTGTTATCTGGCCACTCAGACAACACGAGCTCTGGGAAGTTGCCTGGGCCCTCCTTCTCCCCACAGCTTCCTTTCGGGCAGTGCCTTATTTCCATAGTCCTTAACAGAGTGCTATGTCACAGGTCAGGAGTACAATTTCTTAAAAATGGAAGCCGGGGAGGTGAGCTCTTTGGGAGAGACCTATGACTTCGACAGCATCATGCATTATGCCCGGAACACCTTCTCAAGGTAGGGACCATCTGTTTTTATTGCACCTGCCTCAGGCTTGGGTCTGAGGAGTCCTGAGGTCTGTGGAGAGTGAGCAGGTCTTGGCATGCTCCTTCCATGGCTGGCCTGTCCATCCTTGAAATACAGTGGCCTCTGGGCTGCAGTGAAATACAATCTAATCATGTTCTTGCTAATAGGATTGAGCCCTGTTGTGAAGCTGGCGTTCCATCATGCCCTCATGTCACAAGGAGCAAACTGGAAAAGAGAAATTATGGAGAGGTCATCTGGGAGAATAACCTGGAGGCTTTTTGTAAAATTCCCATTGGTCAGGGGCATCTCTAATACACATCCTAAACAAATCAGAAAGTGCTTGCCATTGTCCTAGAAGAGGCTGTTTATTGGAAGCAAGGCTGTGTCAGAGAATGAACGGCTAGCTGTAAATCATGGGTTCTTTTTAGAGACAAAGAAAACTAACATCTAGCCATCTTGAGAGAGCACAGGTGCCCAGATCATGGGGAGAACAAGGATGCAGGTTCCTGCTTTTAGGTCTCAGGGGATGGTGTTATTCACCAGAGAAGGGTAGACCTGCTATTTACCTCAGGCACCCTTGGGGTCTGTCCCATGTGTGGGGCATGGAGATGTTAAGTATTCTCCATACTGCTCCTGCATCTAGATCACGTAAGTTTTCTGTGCAGAGAGGAGCATCCCCAGTAGTCCAGCTGATAGGTCTCTCCAGACCTTAAGGAAACACTTAAGAGTAAAAGGAGACACTGCAAATATTTTTATCTTTGTGGCTGTTAAGCATCCCCTTAACAACTGTCTGTTCATTTATCTAATCCTTCCTCCTAGAAAGGTCCAAGATGGTTTCCAACACACACACACACACACACACACACACACACACACACACACACACACACGACAGCAAGGGTTAGGTGGGAAGACAGAGAGCTGTGTTAAAGTCTGGAATAAATTCAATGCTCAGAATACATGTCAGTAGGATTTGAAGGTTTTGTCAGCATGGACAGCAAATCCTGCTTGTGTTTTCTGGTAGGCAAGGCAAAGAGGAAAATCGGCTCATTTTCTGAGTCTCCACGTGTCAGGGTTAAAGGGAGTCGTTGGCTTGGGAGTGTTGGCTCTGGATAGGAAACTGACCACCAAGAGCTCTTTGGTTCTTGGGCAAGGCAACCTCTCCATGAGGTTGCCAGACCGGTAAATCCCAAGTTCCTTGGGCACTTGTCTGCTTCAGTTCTGACCTGCCTGTTGTACCCAAGCAGGGATCCCAGCCCCCTAATTCAGAGTCTCAGACAGTCTCCTTCTGAGATGGGAGGCACAGCTGCTCCCTGAGCCCTTTCCAGCTCCAGCCTCTGTGCAGGAATCTCTTAGTCTAGGGCAGGTGAGTGTGGAGTTGACAGGTGACCCCAGGCATTGCCACACAGGAAATCTGAAGTGAGGGGACTTCCTCTCCTAGACCAGTAAACTAGATTTGAGAGGTCCATTCTGGGGTTGAGTGGTGGTCTAATTTCCTTTATGTTACTGTGATAAAATACTCTAACCAAAAGCAACTTAGAAGGAATAGATTTATTTCATCTTATACTTCCAGATCATAGTGCATCACTGAGGGAAGTCAGAGCAGGAACTTGAAGAGGAAACCATAGAGGAATACTGCTTTCTGGCTCACACCATAGGCCCGTGCTTGCTTTGTCTCTGGTTCTCTCTCTCTCTCTCTCTCTCTCTCTCTCTCTCTCTCTCTCTCTCTCCCTCTCGATTTATGTACTTTTATTTCATACGTATGCATGATTTGCCTGCATGTATCTAAGTGTACCACACCCATTCTTGGTACCCTCAGAGGCCAGAGAGGGCATTGGATCCCCTAAAACTAGAGTTATAGACTGATGTTGCTACCATGTAGGTACTGGGAACTGAATCTCGGTCTTCTGAAAGACCAGAAAGTTCTCTTAACTACTGAGCCATCTCTCCAACTCCCTAGCTAGCTTTCTTATAATAGCCCAGGGTCACCGTCCCAGGGAGTAGTGCCGCCCACAGTGGACTGTGTCCACCTACATCAATTACAATCAACACAGTCCTTACAGGCATGCCCACCAACCAATTTGATTTAGACAATTCTCTCAGATGACTCTAGTCTACGTCAAGTTGATAGTTGAAGACAGCTAGAAGAGGGAGTAAGTCCCAACAAGCCCGTGGAGTGGGCAGGAGGGAAGCCTAACCATAGATGAGAGAGGTGGGTAAGAATGCATGGGCTGGGCCTGGGCTGAGACCTAGCTTGGAAAACATTCAGGGAATAACCTAGTGCCACTCCTTAACCAGGGGCTTATGGGATGGTAAGTAGAGAGAGTATCAATGTTGTCAAGGACACATCACATTGGTCCAACTGAGAAGCTTGTGTCTTGGGTCTTACTTTGGTAGCTTCCATAACTCTTTATATCACTTTATAATGTTTGGTTGTGTGCCTCGCTATCTCAATTAGGGTTTCTATTGCTGTGAAGAGACACCATGACATGGGAACTCTTATGAAGGAAAATGTTTAACTGGGGTGGCTTACAGTTTCAGAGGTTTAGTCCATTATCATCATGGTATGACATGGTGGCATGCAGGCAACATGGTGCTGGAGAAGTAGCTGAGAGTCCTACATCTTGCCTCGCAAGCAACAGGAAGTGATCTGTCCCACTGGTTGTGGTTTGAGCATATATGAGACCCCAAAGTCCACCTCCATAGTGACACACTTCCTCTAACAAGACCACACCTACCCCAACAAGGCCACACCTCCTAATAGTGCCAGTCCCTTTGGGGGCCATTTTCTTTCAAACCACCACACTAGCCTTTAACAGTTGAACCAGCCTCTCTCTTCATCTGCCGCATTCCTTCTCCCCCAGGAGACTGAGGTCCTTGGACACAGCACTGCCTCGTGTAGCATCCAGTAGAGTGCTGACACATGTTAGATAGCCAACAGATTTTTGTTAAGTGTATAAGTGACTGTGTGAGGTCAAAGAGGCCTAGAGAGCCGCATCACAGAGGAATGGGTGAGGAAAATCCTGTCTGTTATTCTTTCCAAGTGCTCACAAATGTGGCGGTTGCTCCTCTCCAGGAGGGAGACTAAGTCCCTCCTATGCAGGGCATGTAGAGCTGTAGGAACAAAGCCACCTTCCTCTCACTGGCTTGTGCCACCCACTGCACTACGTTCTGGAGCCAGAGGCCAAGCAGAGGCTCATCCTGTTTTTCCTAACTTTCTTTTTTCCTAAATATCTTTCCCCCTCCTGTGATCTCTAGCTCATAATCCCATCACTTCTGCCCCTCTGGAGGGAACCTTTTCTAACTCCAAAGTCAGCATGAGCCATCTTATCAGCACAGACCAGAGGAAATCTTTGGGCCAAACCCATGAAATAATCACACCTCATCCAAAGCGCCTAGGAGGGAGATTGGCAAGGAACAGTACCGGGATGTGATGGGCAGCTGGTGCTGAGCCACTTCCCCAAGGCAGACTTCTGTTACTGCTACAATACCTATTGCTGCATAATTTCCCTGCCAAACTTAGGCTCTTAAAACCACAGCTTACTGGTTGTTTTTGTTGTTGTTTTGTTTTGTTTTTTAACTCTGGGTCAGTCCAGCTCATTCTTCTCTGGTCTTTCCCAGGGCCACTCACACTCAGCTTGATCAAGCTGGAAAGTCAAAGATGGCCAGTCACACATTTAACACTCAGTACCAGCTGGCCATAGCCCATGGTGCCCCTTCCCATGACCTCTCACCCTTCAGTAGATTTGGCCAGGCCCTTCTCTGCTTGAGGACTTGGGGCCATTGGAGGGCAGCCTGGGTAACTGCAAGCCTCTAAAGGGCCAGGCTCTGGAACCTGAATGCCATCACTTCTCTCACATCCCATCCATCAGGGCAACCCAGAAGGCCAGGTGAAGTGAAGAAATACACTCTGCCTCTTAAGGGGAGAAACAGCAACTTTGCCTTTCAAAGGGATGTCACCATTAAGAGGTGAGGTACATTATTTTAACTATCTACCCCAGCCCTCTTATCAACTCTGGCCCCAGAGCCTGGAATTTCCCCCTATACCCACAAATACGTTATGTCGCAGGTGGATGCCTGCATTGCATTTGTGGTGGTTTTTTCTATGAAGTTTTAGAAAGCTGTTTTGTACCATGGGCTCTTCCTGGTGGGCTTTTTTTTTTTTTTTTGGCATTTTGTCAAAGGCTTCTCCACTTCCTAACTGCAACTTGTTTCTCTTGGTTGTTTCTCCCCTGGGGCTGCACTGTACCTTGCCTTTTAGCTCGTGAAAGAACACTGAATCGCCTGCAGAACACAAGCCTGTGGGATAAAGCCCTTCCTGCTGATGGGAAACACAGTCTCTGGTCTCTTTACGACCTGAGCTGTCTCCTTCCAGCTCTGTCCCCTCTGGTTTTATTGCCTTTCTTCTCCTTTTCCCCTTGGTTGGACCCAGGCGGTGGGGAGTGGTGTCCTTAGAAGTTTTGCTGGGCACAGGTCCAGGAGGCAAGGAGACAGTTCTGTTACAGGGATGTCTTTGTTTGGAAAACTCAGAGCTGACGATTTTATCCCCTAAGGCATCTGTCAACCCTTGCCAGTTTAGCCTGAAGTCAACGCTGGGCACTGTCCATCCAGAAAGGGCAAAGGAGCATGACTACAGTGCTACATGCAGGGTGGCTCTGGCAGTGGACGTTCTCCGGAATCCAGTGGCCTGTCAGTAACTCGGGGGCTGCATTGATGACTTAGCTCCAAAGACTGGTGTGAGCCAGTGTCCAACCCTGCTGCTTTTGTCTCAAGCCACCACTCACTGTGCACAGGAGCCTATTGTTCCCTGAGCAGAGGGACACACTCGACAGAAAGATGAAGATGGCTGGCAGTAGGTCAGGCCTGCGTAGGTCCGGGGGCTGGCTCTCCTCTTCTAGCTCTGTCCACGCACCGAGTCATTCAGGGAGCCTAGCGACAACAGGCCTGGCTGCCAGGGTCTTGTAAAGATGAAATGGCAGGAAGGGTCTGGCACATAGGGAGGCCCTAAGAATAGTGGAGGAGGGAACATGGTCTAGACATGCCAGGCCTACTGGTGGCTTTGCCGGTCATCGGCTAAACCCAGGCTATTCCTTATACAACATGCGGATATTTGGGGGTTGCTGCAAAATTCCTGCTTTAGGGAAGCTGTCACAGGGTACCATGTCCCTTGTTAGGCCAGAAGTGTCTCTCTGTCAAGTATCAGGTAACTGAATTCAGAATTTTAGTTGTCTTAGGAGTCATGATTTAGGATTTCAAACCTGGTGTGAGGAAGGGAGAAGAGGGGTGCCACTGAAGTGTCTTGGGGGGACTCTGGAAGATGAGGACACGAGACTCAGAGCAAGTCATGGCAGAGGGTTAACTATTGGGCAAAGGAGGCCACAAAGGACCTCTGCAGATGATCTGGATCCTCTTTTGCTCACTGGAGAGAAAGTGTGCTGGGAGTGTGACTGAGAAAAACAAGCATTTCACAGCCAAAAAGATAACAAGGTGATGTAAGCAGAGAGAAATGGAGATGTGTATTATCTAGTGTGGCGGAGAATTTAGGAAAACGTAGAGCTGGAGAGAGAGAGAGACAGAGAGATTCAGAGACACACACACAGAGAGAGAACAGCTAATAGCTAGGCTGTGTACATTTTAGCTGTTCTTATGGATGTAAATAACTATTTTGTGAAATTCTTTGAAAATAGTTCCTGATTGTGGCTGCATAATTTAATTAAAGATGTAGGTGGGGCTTGTGGCTTTTTTTTTTTAATCCCCCCTCAGTCTGTAAGGACAGAAAGGAGAAATCCAGTCTTGAGAAACTTACTTTTGGCAGAGGAGAAAATATCAACAACACATTAAAAAAAAAGATATGACAGAAAATTAGTCAAGAGAATATGGCAACGCCAGATGGGAGGGGTAGGAAGGGTCCCAAAGGCTTTTAAGAGGGAGGGATAGCTGATGGGGACCCGGAGAATGAATAAGAGTCTATGAGCAGGCAAAACAGCGGGTGTGGGTAGCCTGGGGAGAGGACAGTGTGTGCAGGGGTTTGTTTGGGACCTAGAAGGAGATAACAAGAGGCATGGCTGGAGAGGAAGTCAGAAGTCACGAGCAAAGGGCCCAGACAGCCAAGTGGTGGGAAATTGCTAAGCACACAGCTATCCTTGCTTGCTGGGGTGGCCACCTTGCAGCACTGTAGTACTGGAGCACAAGAGGCTGAACCCACAGAGAGGGACACAGTCTGGAAGCTTCTGGAGAACACTCAGGAAGAAGTGCTGATCACATGGGTTCAGACAGTGGTCTGGGAGTCAAGAGGAGGGCCTGGGCTCACGGGATGCCTACAAGGTACACTGGACAGAGCGTGGTCACTGGTTTCATAAGAGAGTGAGGAACAGGGAGGAGCTGAGAGCACTTTCAGATCCAGTCTCCAGAGACAAAGGTCAGGGGACAAGCAAAAGGTGGGATCAGTCCAGCTGTGAGCCAAATTTAGGGTAGGATCTCTGCCCATGGTACAGCTCAGGGAGGTGGTACCAGGTATGGGGGTCTACTAGATGATTCTGTACCGGAAACAATTCTCTGTGGGTAGTTAAAACTCTTCAGTAGTGTCGCATGCACAGAGAGCAGAGACAGGAGCATCATCCAAGCAGGACGTAGAGGTGGTTGCTCTCTCCCAGTTCACGCAGCAATGCCTGGGGACTGGGAGAGGACAGTGAGGAAAGAGGCGCTGCTGACAGCTTCCAGAGATAGAGAGACAGATGACGACTGAGAGGACCCCACTGGAGGTACACGTGATCGCCACTGGTCTCCTTAGATAACAACTGAAGTCAAGGGTGAAGGAAAGCTAAACGTCGAAAGGCATGGAGACAATGCTTTTCGGGAAGTTGGTTAAGGAAGGAACACATGATACTTGGAGACGGGACAATGTGTAGGACAGGCCCAGATAGAGGGTCTGCAGGCAGAGGAGGGGGTTCAGATTCTGCAGTGAGGTATGACTAGGTCAGGGCTCAACTAGACATCTGGGGGTCCTCTTGTGCTTTAGAAATACCCCTGATATTTTAGATCTTAGTCACACAAGTAAGAATAAGGTGCTAGGGCTAGGAAGGGCCATCACAACCAACCAGCCAATCTCCTATTGTACAGAGGAGTAAACTGAAGCTCAGAAAGATTCAAAGAAAGAAAGGGGCTTCTCAAGTTAATCTACATGGCAGAGTCAGGCCTGGCATAGGACTATGCAGCCCGGCATCTTTGGATGACCCCTATTGCTCTTGATTTAGCTGCTGGACCAGTTCCCAGGCTCTTCCTGAAGCAGCTCCAAGACTTACCTAAACAAAGTACTGCCTAGTGCACAACTCCAGGGGGGTGCCACTCACACCGTGATCTCTGGATGGTGGTCCCTGGTTTGTGCAACATGATGGCCCCAGGGTGAGGGCCTGTCAAGGGCTTCGTGGAAGTGCTCGGTACTGCCACTGAGTAAGGCAGGCTTCAGACTCCTAGACTAGGGTATATTTTTCAAATCGGCAGTTGCCTTCCCATTGGGAAATGAGTAGGCAGCCGATGGGATGGAATGCTCTAAGGCAGCCTGAATGAAAGAAACCACTCAGTCACGGCAGCAGGGGGAGGGGGTGGCAAGTGATGGGGACAGGAGTGTTGATGGGTCACCAAGAAATAAATGAAGACTGGGAGTCTCCTCGCACACAGCCTGGCAGCCTTGACTTTTCTTTCTCTCTCTCTCTCTCTCTCCTTTTTCTCCCTGTAGAGGAGTTTTCTTAGACACCATCCTCCCCCGTCGAGACGACAATGGCGTCAGGCCAACCATTGGCCAACGTGTGCGGCTCAGCCAGGGAGATATAGCTCAAGCCAGGAAGCTGTACAAATGCCCAGGTAACTGTGAGCCACGGGGATTCCCAGAAACTCCTAGCATCCCATGCTACACAAACGCACGCTGTGTGCAAGCAACCCCATCCCTTGCTGGGAAGAGCTGTGGGAACTGAAGGGACGACTATTTGGAAGCTGTGGTTTCTTGTGTCTTTGTTAGGGGGTGTGCAGTACAGTGCAGCATGCTGAAACGGAGAGGCACGTCGCAGGCTCAGAGCCCATAGCCTGACTATGGGAGGCTTTTGAAGTTCCTTGGCAAGGCCTTGAGTGCAGAGAGGAGAGAGGGAGCAGAAGGCTGTACTACAGTGGGACCCGTTGCTCCGAGAGCCCATCTTCTTGCTAGGAAACCAGGGAATGTGAATATGGCAAAGGAAGAATCAAGAGTTTCTGGCAGGAAGACAGAGAGTGAGGGAAATACTTTGGGGATGATAGGGTCTGGTTCCCAAATGCTACAGTCAGAGCAACTTTCTGGTGCTGTGGCCTCAGGGCTGGTCACCAGTCATAAGCTATTAAAGACCAGAGCGTATCTTAGGTGGAGCAAAGCCTTGTCCTGAGCTAGGGCCGCAGTCCCTTCTCCTCAGACCGGCTCTCTTTGCCTTCATCTCTACCCTCATTTCATTTCTGTTGCTGTGATAAAATACATTGACAAAAAGCCACGCAGGAGAGGAGCTTATTTGGCTTAGAGTTTCAAGTTACAATCCATTATTGTGGGGAGGTCGAGGCTGGAACTTAAATGGTCTCACAGTCAAGAGCAGAGGAAGAATAAATGTATGGATCCTACACGCTGCCTCATGTAGCTTTCTCCTGTCTTATATAGCTTGGGACGCCCTGCCTAGGGAATGGTGCCACCTACATTGGGCTGGGTCTTCCTACATCAAATAACAAGACAACCTCCCACACACAAGCCCACAGGGCAACCTGATCTAGATAATTCCTCATCGGGACTCTCTTCCCAGGTGTTCTGTTTTGTATCAAGTTGACAGTTAAAACTGACCAGCTTCGGCATCTTTTCATTCCATGTCATCCTGGGGTCAGTGCCCTAAGGCACTTCTAAATCCATGCAAAGCATTGATTGTAGCAGCCCAGTTTGTGCCACTGATGGGGGCAGAATGAACTTTAGGGGCTCGGGGAGGACAGAAGGAAGTTCCATCATCAACAGCTCCAGTAGCCTTTGCCACATCCTTCAAACCAGAAGTGTTTCAATTTGTGGTGGAATATTTGAAAATGGGGCCACTGGAGAAAATCTGGACTGTGACATTGCCCTACAATGCAGGACCATGGGGACTGAAAAATGCTGTGTAGGCTGCATCCTTATGGAATGAGGAAATGTATTCATCCAGCTCTCAGTCATCTAGGGGCATGGTAGGGCTGAAATCCAGGACACACATATCATATAACCCTCTGAATGTAAAGGGAAACCTTGTATCATTCCCTGGGAAATGCCATAGTATTTATTTAGTTACACTGTATATGCTTCTTATTTCCCCAAAGGCTCCCGGCAGCTGGTAAATATCCTGGAGCACACAGTAATGTATCTATTCTTGCAGAATGCTGATGATTATTCCAAAATAATTTCCATGGAACCCTCGGGGGTGTTGGCTGCTGGGAGTGAGCCTCACTATGCTTGGCAGTTGTTCTGTAACGTGACACTGAGGCCCTGATAGCTGGGATTTCCTGAGGCAAATGATGGGCAGCCCTCCACATGCCCTTTCCTGTAGCTCCAGGAGCAGCAGAGGATGCTCCAAGGGGTCACTGCAAGCCAGGGCAGTGGCCAAGCAGAGGTGGGATCAAGAGTGGGAGGAAATGCTTAAGGATGCTCATTCCTTACACGTCATGGGTAGCCCCATGGTGGGGGTCACTCAGCAAGCCACTGCCTTTGTATTTGGGGGGTAGCAATCCCCAGGTTTCAGGAAATACAAATGTCATTTGCTCCTAATCTATAGGAATCCCTCTCTCTTCATTTCTTTTAAGGACAAATTGCAGGAAGTGATTTTCTTCTCATGCAGGTTCTGTGTTCTAGACACATTCATTACTGGGCAACCTTCAAGGACAAACAGACCTAAGAGCTCTCTGTAGACCACCCTTGGATAGCCGCCTCTACCTCTGCACTCTTCTCTGCTTCCTTGTTTGTTTGGTAGCTCTCTCGGAGATAAATGGCAAAAAGAAAAGAATTTAAAGGGGGGCATAAATGAGTCTCAGAGCATGTTTTCTTTTGGCTTTACTGACTTATACTTCTGTATTCTCCTTGCTACAGATGTTATTATTAGCAATTATGAGGGCTCCAGTGTGACTGGGAGATATGTAGCTCACTTGTCTAGCATGGCCCAAGGCTCTGGGCTCAACCTCTCTCGTCGGTCAATCAATAAATCAGTTGTACAATCTCTGGAACACTCTGTGGGTGCCAAGCCCTGAGTGGACCCATTCTGTGTGATATAGGTGATCTCACTGGCCCCCTGAGTTGGTCCAGCTCATGGTCCAATTCATGGAGAATTGAGATCTGAACCCACATCAAGCCATACTGAGTACTGAGAGCCTTTGGAAGAAGCCCTGGGTACTACTGCTTGGCACAAAGATCTGCTTTTGCTTGCCTTGGCCAGAAAAATAACCATCTACTCGTCTTATTCTTCATCTGTCATTCCCAGGGCTTTGGCTTGGGAAAGCCTGTTACTCCACAGGCCTGGGCAGGGGTAGCTCAGGGGTTGGGGGGAAGAAGCCTCATGTGTACCTGTATCAAAGTTGCTGTTTTCCTTGTGCAGCATGTGGGGAGACTCTACAGGACACAACAGGAAACTTTTCAGCACCCGGTTTCCCAAATGGCTACCCCTCCTATTCCCACTGTGTCTGGAGGATCTCTGTCACCCCGGGGGAAAAGGTAGGTGAGAATATTAACTCTCCTGATCAGACCATTGCATGCTGAGCACATACCTGGCTAGACACATGAACAGTGAACACAATTTTTAGAAGGTAGGTTGGGCCCCCATCAGGAACAGGGTGGTGCTCTGGGTCGGGTGGGTTAGGAGGATCTGTACTGGTAGTAATAGCAGCTGTTCTGAGCACCCACTGAGTGCCAGGAGCACCACTGCTCTCATTGTATTCTTTGTTTCATGACTTCTCAGCCAGTCAAACCCACACAAATGGAGGCCTGGCATATACTAAAGATCCACACCACAATCTGTCCTTCACCTTGACTAACACACTGTTCTAGTACTCTAGAGGGCAAGTGTCCAATATAAAATTTCTTGACACCTTGGAGTGTCAGGCAACGTGGCCAACACAGTTGGCTTCTCTTCTCCAACCTCTACCTCCACCTGTGTTGATGCCCCAACCCACGTTCCTGAGTATCGTTCACTTCAGCCCTTCAAGCAGCTGCTCTATGGCTGCCCTCTGGTAGGATGGACTGTCCAGGCCTGTGTCTGTTCTCAGATCCAGGAAGGAAGCCATGGCATGTCCAATAAGTGGGCTCAGGGAATGCCAAGGCCCTGGGTCCCTGGAAGAAGATGTTAGAGGCTTAGCAAGCCGTGTATTCACAAGTTCCGTTAGTCTGAAGATGCCATAGCCCTCTGGAGCTGAGTTCAGGGCCAGGGCCTCTTCTCCTTGGTCCAAGATAGATATGTTCTGCTCCACTACAGGATCTTATGTCCATTTTGTGGACAAGGAATCTAAAGGGAAATTGCCCAATCACATAGTAAAATGCAGAACTGGGATTTGAACTTTAAAGTTTATCTTTTCTTAAAAGATTTGTTTTATGTGTATATGTGTGTTGAGTGTGTGTGTGTGTACGTGTGTGTATGGGTGTCCATGGAGTCCAGAAGAGGGCTGGAGCTGATCCAGATTGCCTGATTTCAGATCCTCTAGAGCTGGAGTTAGAGGCAATTATCAACCACCCAACATGGGTAGTAGGAACTGAACCAGGGTCCTCTGCCAGAGCAGGACACATTCTTAAGCACTGAGCCATCTCTCCAATCTTCATCTTTTTATTGTGTGTTCTACAAATCTAGACATTCTTCAAGTTGTCTCAGAGCAGATCAACCCTCTTTCCTTGGGTCTAGGTGAGGGGATGTCCCTGTGTTCCCAGATCCCTCTAGAATCACACATGTCACAGCATGCTTCAGTACTATAACTATTGAGGTACTGTTGCATTTATAGCCCTTAAGCACAGTGAGGACAGAGACTGTCCACACCAGTGCCAGCATCCCACAACCACGGCACAATGAGGGTTTGTGGGATGGATATGTGGATGTCTGAGGGTAGAGTGAAGCCTGGGTAACTGGAGATAGTGGGATATGTTGGATGTTTTCCAGGTGTCCATAGCCAGTCTACATAGTTTATAACTTCAAGTATAATGTGAGAACAAGAGAGCAATGGCTAGGGTCCACTGAAAGCAATTTTTACAGACTGGATTCTTTCCTCAGTAAGCCATGTAGGTCACTTAATCCCATCCTTGCATCAACCCCACATGCTAGATACTGATACCCCACTTACCATACAACAGAAAATTGGACTTACTCAAGGTGACTAAATTTGATGGAGAGTTGGGAAGTGAACACACACGATGGAGAGACTAAAAACCTGAACAGTGGACCATCGTCATGTCACACAAAGGAGACAGAGCTCACACACATATACATTTGCACGTGCGCACGCACTCTCACAATGAAGTATTAAGGCAATGCCAGGGCTTGGAAGGCTGCACGGTGGGCAGGATAGCTTGCTGTGCAGGCCTGAGGACCTGAGTTCAAGTCTCTAGCACCCCAGTAATAAGAGAGGCATGGCTGTGCATGCCCGTAACCTCAGCGCTGGGGCACAGAGACAGGCAGCCCCGAGAGCTTGCTAGCAAACCAGCTCAGGCCAAATGGCAAGCTTCGGGATCGGTGACCGATCCTGTCCCAAGGGAATAAGAGTGACAGAGGAAGACAAGGGATATCTTCCTCCACCCTCTGCATGCATGTGCACAGATATATGTGCTCACACACTTACAGGCATGCACCACTACCGTACACAAACACAGTGTGGTTGTCATCTTGAACCTGAGACATATACCTTTTGTGAGGATATGACCACGCCTGCTAGAGGTATTAACAGGCAGGAAGAGGAGGAGGAGGAGGAGGAGGAGGAGGAGGAGGAGGAGGAGGAGGAGGAGGAGGAAGAGAAGGAGGCCTGGTAATCCCCACATTGTGGACTTGCTGCACAGCAGGCCTATGTGGTATGTTTGAACCGTGTAAGCTTCACTAAGTCTCAATTATCAGTGCCCACTGGGGGCACAGAGAATATACATGGTTGAAATTCCTGCAATTATTCCCATTTCTGCCTCACCCAGCCTTCCCTAGAGTTGCCGGTAATTGGTAAAGTTGATTGATTCCATATCACTTCTCGCTCATCACCTTTTTCTTCCCCGATGGTCTTTATGGTTCACTAACATACTTAAAATAATTAGCCTGAATAATTATCCCTCTCAGACCATGAATGTGTTTCCAAGGGAGTTTTACTAGCATTTCCTCACTGTAATCTTAAAAGAGCAAAGACTAGTTCTGTGGGACCAGCTCATAAGCATTCCTGAACCTCATCACCTGTCACCAGCGTATGCAGACATGAGAGAAACCCAGGGACACCCTAATCTTAAGATACTACTAAGCTTGGGTTTCTCACTCCCTAGGAATCTGATACACACATCCATGACACTCATGTACTCCATCTGTTATTTTCTGGTACTCGCTTTTCATTTTCTAGGGGACCACTGGACTCCGGGTATTAGCTCTAGGGAAGGGGTTGGCACTCTCATTGATGATCAGGATGGAAAGAAAGCCTGTGAGGGGCAGTGGGGTGCCAGCTGTGATATACTAAGAGCATACTCAGAGTGGTCTGACTTTTAAAAGTGTGTTTATGGAGTACTTGCTGTGTACCAGACATGGCATTAGTCACCTTGTATACAGTTTCTTTCGCAGACTCCTCCACAACCTGCTGGTGTGCATATTGTTTTCCAGATGAGGAAAAAGCTCTAGGAAGTCAACTACTTCCTCAAGATTCTGGAGTCAGTGAAGGCAGAGCTGAGATGTGGGTCCAAATGTGTCTGACTAGAGATACCTCTAAGAGGGAGAGAGAATGAGGACCCCTACAGATCAAATGTCAGGTGGTGCCATCTGAGCAGGGACTTAGGAGTGGGCACTTACCTGGGCCTGGCAGGTTCTGGAACTTCTAGAGCATTGAGGAAGGGACACAGGCTTGCCTTGAAGCATCTAGAAAACAAACAGGGCCCAACTTACGAGATAGGGGCATAGGGATTTCTTTAGGGATTCCCTAAGCATGAGTTGGGAGCGGTTTAATAAACCTGAAATGGAAGGTGTGGAAGACTGACATCAAGCTGTAGTTGTGGGTAGTCTGGGAATCATCCCAACAGTAGCAATTAGGAAGAGACATTGAAGAAGAGCAACACAGTAACACACAGTAAGTGGTCAGCCAGTAAAAACAATGGCATGGATGGATGGATGTATGGATGGATGGATGGATGGATGGATGGATGGACGGACGAAGGCTTTTGGAGACAACTCTTCGGGAGATCATGGCTGAGGGGATGTTGATCACAGCTGTGCTCACGTGCACTTGAGCTAACCCCAGACCCTCTGAATGATTGATGATGTTACAAGATCTTTTCGTATCTCTGAACTTCATTGACCCCTTACCTCCTTCCAAATCCCGAGTCTCAACTCACCCTGGCCCATCTTTTAATGCATCTTGCTTTCTGTAAACCGCCTAGCAACTTCAAAAGCCCAAGTGACTCCCCAGAGAGAACTAAAGGACCCATCTCCTTCTGTTTACTCCCCATCCCGCCTAAGGTTTATTATTTAATGTCAGGAGGTTTCCTGTGTGTGTGTTTTGAGAAGACGCTCCTACCGCGGTCTGAAGGCTCTGTATGCTAAGGGGTAACATGAGAACACTGGTATGTAAGATGCATCCTTCAGAACTCCTCAGGCTTTGTTGTTCAATCCTACTTTATGGTAATTCTTTACAGATCATCCTAAATTTCACATCCATGGATTTGTTTAAGAGCCGTCTGTGCTGGTACGATTACGTGGAGGTCCGGGATGGTTACTGGAGAAAGGCCCCCCTGTTGGGTGAGTAGACTTCAGACAGCCTTAAGAGAGAAGAGATGGGCTGTTCCCTGGGATGCTCTTACTATCTGGAAGGTTCCATTGTGGCAGCCAGCACAAGAAGCTCTCAAGGGCTCTTGTCGCTGTAAAACTCTGAGCACTCCATTTGGCCACACATGTTAAAGGCTTTTAAAAACTGTCAGCACCCGGTGGGTGACCCAGCAATTCCGCTTCTTGGAATTCCTCCTAGGGAACTAATTAAGGAAGTGTGCAAAGCTCCAGCTCCAGGGAGGTGCGCTGAAGCGGGGAGAATCAAAGGCAATTTAAATGTTCAACAGTAGGGGTTAGCTGAGTAAATCGTGACACATCTTTTCAACAGAAAATTCCCATCCATTAAAAATAAAGTTAGTGGTGAGTGTGTGTCAATACAGAGAACTTTTCTGGCACTCTGTAACCTGCAAAAAGTATGCTACAGAATGGAGTAAATAGAATTATTTCAAACATATATGTGTACATGCAGATGTGTAGAACCCAGGGATTGCAAAGCCAGCTGCTTTAACAGGCAGAGATGAGCAGAATGGGATCAATAGGAAAAAACAAGGAGTCCAACTCTGCTGTCCCTAATTGTTCAAAACTAAATTATTTAAACTATTGCGTGGACTGAATCCAACTACAAGAAACCGTTTTATGACTTACAATATAAATCTCAAATAAAGTTAAAGATGTAAATAACACACAGTGGTTATTTCAGAATGGTAGAGGATTTTTTAGTGTTTCTGTTCTGTTTTTAGCTTGTGATTTTCTGATAGGCAGGTATTATTTCTGTGGAATAGGAAAGAGTATGGATTCATCCACCAAAGGCAGTTTGGACCTTTGAGTAAAAGGTCACTGGAAGACACTTCATAGTTTTTTTTCTGAAGTTTTTGCAAAATAGATCTCTCTTGATGACCAGGGATGATTAATATTGCCTGGAGGATCAGTGGTCTTGGGTCTTGGGAGCCGACGCTGGTACTCATTGGCCTGAGGAAGCCAGCTATAATGGAGCTGTGGAGAGAAATAAGCCAAGGAAGAGCCAGATGAAAGATAGTAGGGTATCCTCACTGCTGGAATGCTCTGTATGATGGCCTCCTGGCCTGGCCAAGTCCAAGGTTTGGGTGATGACTTGGTCCCCAGCATTCCTTCAGGTGAGTGGAAAAGCCACTTTTGCTTTGCTGCAAGGAGCTGTTGCCAGGGTGGCTGGCTGCAGATGGTGATGAGAAAGAAAGCCCTGATGCTGTGTGAGATCCTGGGGGACCAGGATGAGACAGTCACACCAGACAGGGACAGTCTCTAGGGAACCTGTAGCCTTCTGCGTGAGTAACCTCAGCGTTAGCTATCAGGGGGAATAGCACACAAGCACCTATATCTAGTGGAAGGATTAGTTTAAACTCTCAAGGGTACAAACAGGTGGGGATTTGTGTCCTCAGAAACTCCAAGGTACCAGGGAAGAGCCAGTCTGCATGCCATCATTAGGAGAAATCCATCATGTAGCTAATAATAGTCCAGACACACAAACCAAGTGCCTCCCCCGGAAGTATGCACAGGAATGTGGGCATGGGCAAGTGAGTATACTGCCTAAGACAGGGTAGAGTCTGCCTGCACTGGGTTCTGTTTTCTGCCTAAAATGAACAGACATGGAAGTAACAGTCAGAGATATGGGTCACAAGCAGCACTGGTCAGGTGTGCCAAGATGGCATGGCACAGGGCAGGGAGAAGACTCAGTAAGCAAAGTGGTTTTCGCACAAGCATAAGGACCTGAGTTTGAATCCCTAGCACCCACATAAGAAGCCAGGCACTGTAGTGTATGTCTGTGACTCCAGTACTAGGGGGCAGAAGTGGAAATAGGTGGACCCTTGGAACTCACTACTCAGCTAGGTTAATTGAATCAGTGAGGTCCGGATTCAGCGAGAGACCCTGTCTCAAAAAATAAGATGGAGAGAGAGTGAGGAAGAAAGCTGATGTTGACCTCGGGCCCCACATGCACCTGGGTACATATGCAACTGCCTTCACATCCACACACACGTGCAGGTGCACTTGCACACACTTATGTACTCACCCAAGCCCCCCAACTCCCAGTGAGGATGGATTCCTGGGATCAGGGGTTTCTAAACTTGTCTGATCATCACCATTTCCTGGACAATGTCTCTGGAAAACAGCTTAACCAGAACCCACACAAACTGGGTCAGAGAATGATCCTGCTGGCCTCGAATGTGCTTCTGTCTAGTACCAAACACACAGAAAGGATGTTCATTAGGGGTGAAGTGGTTACCTCCAAGAAAGGAAGCATGGGGGTGG
This sequence comes from Peromyscus californicus insignis, assembly GCF_007827085.1. NCBI lineage: Eukaryota > Metazoa > Chordata > Mammalia > Rodentia > Cricetidae > Peromyscus > Peromyscus californicus. The sequence continues at coordinate 21,287,541 of NW_026294562.1, forward strand.
TGGGCAGCTTCATGTTGTGTTTTGTACACTTTTCTTCTGTTTGGATCTTCTACAATAATGCTTTACAAATGCTCTGTGGGAGGAGCTTCATGAGTACAAGGAACCACAGACCCCCTCAACCTGACAGGTACCTTCAAGTCACTGAATCCTACACTACATGGGAAAGCCCAGCTCCCAACATGCACTGAGTGCCTAAAGTCTCAGGGCTAGCCAGTGACTGAAATTAGACCAGAGTGCCAATGTCCTGGTCTGGGGACAGGTGACTGCTAAATATTTGCAGTCCCCCCCCCCCCCCCCGCCAAGCTGTCAGAAGAAATACACCATGTGTTGTTGTCTAGGAGTCAAAGTTAACCAGGCTTCTTGGAGTTTTGCTTGCTGAGGTTGGCAGCCTTAAACCCCCAGGAATGGCTTAGACTAAAGCCATGAGAGGAAGGAGCCAAAGTTCCCCAGAAAGGGCCAAGGCACGTTCCAGAGAGTGGACACGGGCCAGTTTCCAGGCATACCCTTTGCTTGAATGGCAAGTGGGCATTTTCTCAGTAGGGATCCTGGTGTCTCTGCTACACTCTTAGTACCAGAACAGGACTTGTGCAGTTGGTCAGTTTATTGGTCATGGTGATGGCTTAGGTTGATTTTTCTTGGGAGGAGTGGGGTTAGGGCTCATATTATATTTTCCCTGAATTGCACACTCTGTGTGTGTGTGTGTGTGTGTGTGTGTGTGTGTGTGTGTGTGTGTGCTCTCTCACATGCACAGTGTTGCAGCTGAGGCATGGCCGGGTGCCTGGAACCATCATTCTTCATTTGCAGGCACCTCCTTTGCCAACTATTTGGTCTGCTCTGATGTTTCCAAATGCAGTCGTTAGTGAATTTTTGTGTTTGGAACAAGTGCATTGTGTTGGCTAAGCTGGTCCCTGGGAGGGGTCAGTGCCATGAAATCTGCTGGGAGGAGGCAGGTCAATGCCCCTTTGGCAGGAGGGAGAGCGGATTAGGGCGGATTGTAAAGTAGACATCTTGCTCTGCATCAAATTTTTTCCCAGGGCAGTGTGTGAAAAATCCAGGCATAATGCGTGCATAACTTTTTATGAATGGACCCTTTATGACTCCCCACAGAGCCCATTGGAGTATCCTCATCTGCATTTCCTCTTCTTGATATCCTTATTAAACTCCTCTAAACCCAGGAACCAGATTTCAGTCTAGGAATTGACACCTCTCCATGCCAGTTTCTCGATAACCTGCCCAGCCTCTTCGGAGGGAGGCTGCTTGCGACCCAGGTTTTCACTTACTGGTTTCAAAAGAAAATTAAGTAGATGAGAATGTTTCACAGCTGGTTAAAGATCACAGGTGGGTTTTCTGTTCCAGGGGCCACTTACCTTTAACAGGGGGTGGGGGTTCAGGGGTGATGCCTATAGAGGAGCCAGTTAGTAATCTTAAACACGGTCCTGCAACATGGATTCCCCTCCCCTGCTGCCATTAGAGGGATCACTTCAAGCACCCTACTTTTGTCTGCAAAACTGCCTTGGCATTCAGCGTCACCATAATGCACACAAAAGCCCCTTATCCCGTTTCCTTGAAACAGGGAGGGGAGTTCAGAAAGGCCAGGCTGGCCCCTCGGAGTCGCGTGGCCCCCGCTACTGAGGCTTCCTGGACAAGGGCAGTTTCCCAAAGGAACAGAAATGATAGTGTGAGGCCAACAGCCAAGCCTGGCACCGACACAGATGTGCTTTGTGGTCTGAGGCCTTGATCTTCATTTGTACCTGTCCTCTTCCAAGCTGGGACATGACCATGGCCCTTCCATTCCCAGGGAACACACTTGATTTCCCAAATTGTGCAATGTTCAGAATTACACCCAAGTTCCTTTTGATGGTGACGGTGACGGAGGAGACAGCGACAATAAGAATCTGCATCTCAAACGACCAGACTTCAAATTTTGCTTCCACCTCCAGCTTTGAGGCAAATGCTCTTATCCTCACTTTGCTCAGCTGTGAAATGGGGATAATAACAATACCTAATTCAGGGGAGGGCAGTGTGTTAGATTTCCCTTGCTCTGACAAAATACCTGAGGGAAATCAACTTGAAACAGAAAAGGTTTATCGAGCTCACGGTTTCAATCCGTGACCCAATTGCTTTTAATTTGGCGACAAGGCCAGAAGCACCTGGCAGAAAAAACTGTTGCTCATTTCATGGTGACAGGTGTGAGTATGGGGACAAGGAGAGGATATTCCTTGAGAGCATACCTCCATTGACCTAGTTCCTCCCACTTCTAAATAGTCTTTAATCTATGAATCTGTGAATGGATTGATCAGTTGCTAAGATCAGAGACCTCAAGACACTGCTGCCTCCCCAAAGCCCTACATCTGATCACTCGGGCCCAAACCTTCAACCCAGGAGCTTTTGGGTCACATTTAATGTTCAAACCATCACAAGTGGGGATGAAATGATATAGTCCATGTCAGGTGCTTCAGACTGGGTCTTACACAGTCCATGATGAAAGGGGGCTTCCATTAGAGCTTCTTTTCCATTAGCAAAGGCTGAGATGTCAGCTAAGAATCACAAAGATTCCAGGGTGGAACAATATACCTGCCTGGGCCGGAGGACTGGGCAGGGGTGGGGCATCCCGCAGCAGGGTCCCACAGCAGGGGTGGCAGAGGGCTCTTCTTACTGAGTTAGGTCCCTAGGCAGTGAGAATGTAGGCCTCCCTGCTCCCATTTGTAATCGGTCCTCAGTGACTGTGGCAGCTGGGTTTTTGTTGTTGTTGCTGTTGTTTTGGGTTTTTTGTTTGGTCGATTGGTTTTTATTTTTTGTTTTTTGTTTTTTTTGGTTTTTTTAAGACAGGGTTTCTCTGTGTAGTTTTTGCTGTGGGATGTTCTGTATGTCAAATGTGTTGCTGATTAGTCAATAATTAAAACACTGGTTGGCCATTGGCTAGGCAGGAAGTGTAGGCGGGACAAGGAGGAGAATAAAGCTGGGAAGTGGAAGGCTGAGTCAGAGAGACACTGCCAGCCGCCACGATGACAAACAGCATGTGAAGATGCCGGTAAGCCACAAGCCATGTGGCAAGGTACAGACTTATAGAAATGGATTAATTTAAGCTGTAAGAACAGTTAGCAAGAAGCCTGCCACGGCCATACAGTTTGTAACCAATATAAGTCTCTGTGTTTACTTGGTTGGGTTTGAGCGGCTGTGGGACTGGCAGGTGAGAGAGATTTGTCCTGACTGTGGGCCAGGCAGGAAAACTCCAGCAGCAAGTTTTGGTGCCTGTCCTGGATCTCGCTCTGTAGACCAGGCTGGCCTCGAACACACAGAGATCCGCCTGGCTCTGCCTCTCGAGTGCGGGGATTAAAGGCGTGCATCTCCACCGCCAGGCAAGCTGGGGTTTTAAAGAGTCCTGCTTAGGGCTGGCGTGGTCTGACTGCTCGGTGCTCTTCCTGTTAGAAAGTGGTGATCTCCCATGCTTTCCTGTTTTTTCCCAAACACTCATCACAGTAATTGGCCATACCAGATGTCATTACCCCAAACTTACAGGCCTCTAGTATGTTATTTCTTTGTGTGTATGTGTGCGTGTGCATGCTTGTATGTGCATGGGTGAACATGTGTTCAGGAGCATATGCATATGTAAGTAGGACTAGATTGGGTGCCATTCTTCAGATACCACCCACCTCCGGGCTGGCTAGCCAGGGAGACTCCTCCTTCCCAGTATTAGAACTGTAAGCACACACCACCACGCCTGACTTTCTCACATGGCTTCTGGGCTCAAATTCAAATCCTCATTCTTGCACAGCAAGAACTTCACCAACTGAGCCATTTCCCCAGCCCTTCTAATGTGTTTCTCCTTGCCAAAGTTTTGGCAAAACTTTTATTGCATTGAATATGACCACCACCAAATCCAAATGGCTAGAGGCGGCAGCCAGAACCAGGAGGACGCCAAGTCACCTGGCACCCCTCTGCACTGTTTCTTCTCAAAGAACGTAACCAGAGCTGACCATCTGGAAAAGCCCATTTGTGCTACTAATTCTTCCCCAGGCTTATGCCTTTCCACATTTCTCAGAAGAATAAAGCATAATTATAGTGTCTAGTGCCTTGTCCAGGGCTTTATGTGGTGTTAATTGTTAAAACACCCACTTTTTTTTAAATTGAATGCTGATCACAACGGCACGTGTTTATAATTCCAACACTTGAGAAGTTGAGGCAGGAGGATCCAGCAAGTTCGAGACCAGCCTGAGCTACTTAGTGACTTCAGTGCCAGCCCGGGCTATATAGTGAGACTTTGGGCTTAAGCTGTAGTTCTTTTGCCTCAAGTTGAGGCAGCTCAGGAGGTACCCAAGTCCACACCTTCCTCCAAGCTAGGGAGACACTCTATGGCTCCCCAAGGCCTGTGAACTATGGGGAAGTGGCCTCCGTTCTCTCTCAGGAGCCTGTAGTCACGATGCTGTGTCACATCAGGGCTGACATGGGGAATTTTGCATGGCTGTGTCATGAGCAAAAGTCTGGACAAGCCACACTTACTGAACTCAGAAAGAACAAGGGCCCTTGAGTCATGTTGCCTTGCTGGGCTGTGTGCAGGGACTGGAGACACCATTTTCTGTTCTCCCAGATCCTTAAATCTCCTTGTGATCTTTTCATTCTGTTTTAGCCATTGTCTTAGCTTGAGGGAACAGGACAAGGAGTCGGTCCTTATGGGTCTCCACAGTGTCCCTCAGAAGTTCTTCATTCCAGTCTTCCTCCTGGGTGTCACCGAGCCAGCAGGCTGGGAAACTCACTCTTCTTTAACTCCATACCTTTGGTATCACGCCTGGTTCTGAGCAATTCAATGCTAAGAGGCTTCGGTCTCTGGTCTTTGGTGTCTTAGTCTCGGGCCCCCGCTTCTGAGGCAAGGGCAGCAGAATGCCCAGTGCCCCAAAGGGAAGAGTGTGGGTGTCATCAGAAAGACACATCAGCAATAGCTCAGCACCATCCCCTTCCCCTGAGAGCCACCACAGGACCCACCAAGGACCCATGTGGCAGGGAAAGGTGCCTGCAATCTGCCCTGTACTTCGACTGCACGTGTCCTTCATGGGCACACTCTTGGACCCATCTTCAGCCCTGTGTGTGCTGCAGGATCAGCTGTCATTTCAAGGGTCATTGATTACTTCCTGTCTTTCCTTCAGGAGGATGTGGTGAGGTGAGCTCAATGTCCATAGTGTCCTGACTGTCCTTTTCCTTTCCAGGGAGGTTTTGCGGCGATAAGGTACCTGAGCCCCTCGTCTCCTCAGACAGCCGGCTGTGGGTGGAATTTCGTAGCAGCAGCAGCATCCTGGGCAAGGGCTTCTTTGCAGTATATGAAGGTTTGTTCTTGATGGAGCAGCCAGGCAGATGACCACTGGCAAGTGTCTGTCCTTCTAATGCAACCCGGTTCCTTCCCAGGTGTACAAAGCAGCTTGCTAGAGGGTCCAAGCTGAGTACCGCACACTGCCTCTGTCACATTGGACAGGCAAAGGCCAAGTGTGCTGAGCTCAACCACTGTCGCAAGCCCACTGAGCTCTCCAGGTGGGGTAGGGATGGTGTCAGGGTATAGAGTCCTGTAGAGACGGCAGTGGCCTCTGACCACCCATGAGAGCTCTTGTTTCATCAGTGAAAAGAAAACCTGGTACTACCTGGAGGTCCCTTTTCATGTATGAGATCACCCCGAGGGCCGCTTCTATGTTTTTTAACTCTCCCTTCTCACAAAGGAATGGAACTAAAAAGTGCCAAAGCCCCCTTCGCCTTGAATCATTGAAAATTTGGTGAATCCAAAATTTTATTTCATAAAAGAAATTGTGAACACATCTGCGCTTGCACATGTGTGTCTGCATGCACAGAAGTGTGTGTGTGTGTGTGTGTGTGTGTGTGTCTGTGTGTGTGTGTCTGTGTGTCTGTGTGTGCAAGCACATGAGTTCTCTGCAGTTCCACCTTCTCCAGGCCCACCTGAGTAAGACTCTGAGGATGTGGCCAGGCTCCCACAGTTGGAATGATCCCCCACATGGTTCCGATGTGCAGAGAGGGCGCTACATGACTGTCTAGAGTTGAAACTCTTGGGCTTTAAAGGCCGACTTGGTTAGACCCAGACGAAAACACTGGCTCTTGGAGCCACCTAGTGGCAGTAAGTAGCCACTCCCCTGCATTTGTTAGATGTGACCACAGATTGACCCTCTTTTTTCATACTTCTTTCTAAAGCCATGTGTGGGGGAGACATTACCAAAGACGCTGGTCAGATCCAGTCCCCCAACTACCCTGACGACTACAGACCTTCCAAGGAATGTGTGTGGAGGATCACAGTGGCGGACGGGTTCCACGTGGGACTTACCTTCCAATCCTTTGAGGTGAGCCCTGCTGGGATGTTTTCCTAAGAAAGAGTGGGAGCTGATGCGTGCTCCATGCTCTCTACTCTACAAAGACTGGTTCTTATAGCTCCACAGAGATTCTGAAATTGCAACGCTCAGGAGCCTGAGGCAGGAGGAAAGTGAGTTTTGGGCCAGACTGGACTATGTAGTGAGACTTTGTCTCAGCAAAAACAAACAAACAAACAAACCAACAAAACACAAAAATACCAGAAAGGACTGGGGGTGGGTCTGGGGGGATGGCTCAGTCAGTGAAGTGTTTTCTTGTCTTGCAGGCATGAGGCCCCGAGTTTGATCCCAAGTACTCATTTTAAAAGGCCAAGCACAGTGTACCCTTGTCAGCCCAGGGTTGGGAAGGCAATGCAGGCAGATCCCTAACTGGTTGCCTAACTGCTGTGCTCCAGGTTACTGAGAAACAGCAAAGTAAGAGGCTTTTGAGGAATAAGGGTTGTTTACCTGTGGCCTACACACACACACACACACACACACACACACACACACACACACACACACACACTCTCACATTCACATCTAAAAGAGACAAGTTTCCACTTTGGGTTAAAATTGGAAGCTAAAAGCCTATTTCAAGCCCATTTCCTTTGCTTCCCTTAGACCCTCTCCAGCTTGGCCCACCCCGACTTCTGCAACAGGGACAGCTGCCTCTTCAGATTTGAGAGTGATGGTTAGGTTTGGATTCTGAGTTAAAAAGCTTGAAGCCAGGCCAGCCAGTGGCATCCATGCGGCCTCTGTCTTTCACTTTAGATCGAAAGGCATGACAGCTGTGCTTATGACTACCTGGAAATCCGCGATGGTCCCACCGAGGAGAGCGCCCTGATTGGCCACTTCTGTGGCTATGAGAAGCCAGAGGCTGTCAAATCCAGCGCCAACCGACTGTGGGTGAAGTTTGTATCCGATGGTTCCATCAATAAAGCGGGCTTCGCAGCCAACTTCTTCAAGGGTATGACTTAGCAGTTTGGCCCTGTGTTCATTCACGGGAAGAAAACTTTCCCTAGTATAAGATCCCCAAATCTATATGAGGCCTTAGCAGCAGCAAGGCTGTGGCAGGTAGGAAGCTGTTCATTCAGAACTGCTGTAGGGCCCTGTGGGCTTCAAACCTGTGAGGAACAGGCTCCACTTGGCTTCTTCAAGGAGATTTCTATTTGGGGAAATGAAAGTTAGTGATTTTTTAAAGGGTATATGTGTGTTTGTGTGTATGTGATAGCATGTTCACGTGAATGTGGGTACATGTATGTGTGTGTGGGTGCATGTACATGTGAGGCCTGAGGTTGACATTAGGAGTCTTTCTAGATGATTTCTACCTTATCCTTTGAATCAGGGTCTCTCATTTTGGCTAGCCTAGCTAGTCAGCTTGCTCCAAGGATCCTTCTGCCTTCTGATGTTGGAATTACAAGCAGGCTGCCATGCACACTTGACATTTGTGTGGGTGCTGGGGGTCTCAACTCAGGTCCTCCCACTTACACAGCAAACACTTTACCTATTGAACCCCGTCTTCAAGACCTAGTGATTTTACCAGGTCAAATGTATTTAGTGAAACCCTGAGTTAATTAATAAGAACCCATGCATGACAACTTCATTAACAGAGAGCTCACTGGGTCCCAGGGCCTAGGCAAGGTGCTTTCTTTACCTGGTATTATTTTGTTCCTGTAATAACCATTCCAGTTAGGTTTGGACTATATTGATCCGAGCTGAGAAGGGCTGCTGAGGGTCACTCGGAGATGAGTGGCAGATTAAAGATCTAAACCCTGTATGACTACAGGCCCCAGACCCTCTACAATCTTGTCTGGCACTCCTTGGTGTGGGCCAGAAAGGCAACCCAGGTCTTCCACTTCCAGAGGCATTGGCTTCCATCCCCCATGCTTGTCCTCGGGGGGGAGGGAGGACAGTAAGGGAACAAATTTCCTTGATGGACCCAGACCCAGATCACAAAGGCAGACCTAGTGTAAGAAAGTGCTTCTGTGGACAATCAGGATCACCAAAGGATGCACACCCTCCTTAATAAGAACCCAAGAGTATTCCCTAGGTCTGGTCTACCGTGGCTGGGTGCCAGGAGCCTGCCAACAGCCCTCAGTAGAGATAGAATATCCCTGCAGCCCCTTCTTCATGGCTCCCTCATTATGGTACTGCTTGGTGTCCAGCCATCCATACCTACTTCATGGGGGGCTGTGTCCTGCCTTCCTTCCTCTTCTATGTCTCCTGGCTGTGACAGATAAAAATCCCAACCCCTTCCCTCCATCCCCATCTTTCTTGTGCCTCCTTTTTCTTTTATTGTTTTAGTTTTTGAGAGAGGGTATTATACTGTAACCCAGGCTGGCCTGTAACTCACTCAGATCGGGGCCATTCTCATGCCTCAGCTTCAGGGAGCTCAGATCACAAATGTGAGCCACGATACCTGGCCCTGCCTCTTCTTAGATACCTTTCCTAGGTTCTCTGTAAAGGGACGACTGTCAGAAGAACTGACTTCAAGACATACTACCCTGCTAGGCAGCCTCATGTCCTTACAGAAGCCCCAGTTCCCCCTTGTAGAGCAGAAAGAAGAAAATCTGTTGAGTTGTGAAGCTCCAATAAAGCGATGGCCTGGAAATGCTTTGCAAGCTGTTGAGTCCCAAGCGAGATACAGGGTTATTGTTCTTCCCATTGGGGCATGCAGGGAAAAAAATCAAGAGACAGAATGAAAATCTTATTGCCCAGCTTCCTTTGACCAGTGAGGCCACAGCAGGATGCCCCAGAGCACAGTGTCTGGCTCGTGTGTCTTTGCCAGGGGGAGGGAGCTGGAAACCACAAAGCCTGTGGCAGAGCCAGGGTGAGCCAGAGAACCTTGTGCCTTGATGCCAGTTGGCAACAGCCTTTGCCTGGGGCCCAGCTGGCCCATAACACTGGCCAGGGTGCCAGCTGGCCTCAGCACTGATCTTCTGGTGCCAGATGGCAGCCCCTCAGAGCCAACTGGCTAGGCAACAGGCAGAGCCTTACTCGCTGCTTACTTTAAGAAAGGATGGTGGCATTCAGGGCTTGGCTGGTCCCACAGCCCTACACAAGGAGTGTGAAATCCTGCTTGAATCCCTACACACTATCATTCCAGCGCAGAGGGACCATACAGGATCGAGGGTGGCAATGAAGGCTTCCTTCAAGGTATTTCTTCAAAGTCCTGGGGTGTGCTCAAACTTCTCTTTCCTTACCTGTCTCTGAAATGATTTTAAGATCCCATGTGGGTCTCATTATTGAGCCATAGAATGGCTCCTTCTTTCCCTGTGTACGTAGGGGGGTGGAAAGAAGCCAGAGCTCTGGCCATAATTGACTAAACTCTAGTTCTAGCCAATTCTACCTGCATGCTCTCAGATTTTCTTCGAAGGTATGCGCTGTGTGGGGTGAGCATGAGCCAGTGGGCTTGGCGCAGGTGATGCCTTGTGGCACTGTGGAGGCCATGAAGCCACCAGACCCTGGCAAGCCTGGTGCCCAGTTGCCTGCCACTAACCGACGCTGGCACAGTGCTGCAGACAGGCACAGCCCACTGCGCTGGCGGCTCTTCTCCATCTCCTGCCTTACGCGTTACCCCTTTTGTCTCCACACGAATGGTGCTTTCGCTGCTTTAAGTTATCCCACTAGCTTTTTTTCTGTCACCTAGCAACAACTGTGCTAAGAAGTGGTGATCCCCTCTTTCTTACCTCTGTGCCCTGCCCACAACCTCCGCATCTCCTGGCATGGGAGCATCCCCTCCGCTCCCCGTGAGTCTTTACTTATCTTTGTCTTTTCTCATGGGATCTTTTCTAAGTTTCCTCCGGTCAGTTTTGTAAACCTGGGGCGCTGCTCCGGTCTGTCTGTCCCTCCTTCCCTGACCCATCTTTGAAGCCCTTCCCTTCACCCGCTCTTGCCCTTCTCCTCTCCTGCTGCCCACTGTCTTTCTGCCTGATCTGGATGGGCCCATGTTTCTCTCTCCTTCCACTGTCCCTATTATTGTCTTTCCAATTGCTGGAATTGCAGAAACTTTGTCAGAGCTGTTTGAAGTGACCACCCCACACACCGACCACGTGCCAGTCCTTCACAGGCATAATTTCCAACCACCGCAAAAGCCAAGGCCATTCTTGTCATTTTCAAACTAGGGGGAAGCTCAGAGAAGTTACACAAGCAGCATCCAAGTCCATGTGATTGGATCACATCAGTTGATCCATCTTGACGTGGCTCCCAGACTCTTTCTACTGCTATCTATCATCCTATGTATGTTCATCTTTGCGAATTTTTTGGCAGATGTCTAAGAAAGTGCTTTGTGTCTTTCAACACAATGAACAAATAGTTACTTGAACACCATTTCAACATGTTTAATACTGCATTTAATTAATGGCCATGGACAACTTCACTTCCCTGTTCACAACCTCTCTAGGTGCCCAATGACAAACTCATTTCAGTCTTTGTTGGGTCCAAGAACACCTGATATTCAGAGTGACCCTATATAATATCCACTGAATGAAACGTAGGGGTACTGACAAGCTATCATCCCCCCAGAGAAGGGCAACCAGGCTGACAAAGGATTCATGCATCACAGACAAGGAAGACGGGCAGAGAGTAGGCTCATCTGAGTTGGAAAATGGTAGTAAAGGGCAAAAAATAGTAGAGAGGGGGTTGCATTTCTGCAGTTTGTTTCCAACTCTTAGATATTCTGATTTCTTTCATTTCCTTGTGCAACTTGTTCTTTCAAGATTTGGCCAACAGCTTCATGCTTTCTCTGCCCCTCCTTACCTCGGTGCCACAGACCTACGTTCTCCTTCCTGCCCCACCCACTTTGCATTTTAAATGATGTCCTTCCTCCATTCCCCTCTTCTGGCATAGTCAGGGCACATCCTGTGTGCTAGCTTTCATGGATAGATGTACATAGCCTGCTAACAGAATAGTTTTCCTTTCATTTCTAATACTCTTCTTGGAGATGGCCATTGCTAAGTATTTTCTTTGCTTTAGTGGCGTGTGAGCTAACAGTGACTCCTGCCTTCTCTCTATGGTCAAAGCTCATAGCATCCTACTCCTTGTTGTTTAATGTTTAATAAACACTGGGCACCTGTTTATGCTGAATCCCTTAGGCTACCAATCTCCAAGCCTCCCTCCTGCTTACCCAACAATTTCTCCCAGGAGCACTGGCTAATCTGAGAGCCCAGTGTTTTCTGTATGTTCTTTTTTTTTTTTCCTTTTTTTTTTTCTGTATGTTCTTAAGAATTTCTATAAAAATGCTGCCCAGCAGACTTCTAGTTCTGTCTAGGATACTCGTACATCTTCATCTAGAAATGCATCACACCATTATCATCCTTTGCTGAATGTCTCTAAGAAGTTCTCTGCTTATGGAAGAGAATCCCAATTCCATGGTACTAAAACGATGAGGCCTCTGGTGTGGAACCTGGTGAGATTCATGAAGCCAATCATGTACACTGAATGGGCACCTGGTATAATTCTGTTCTCCAACCTGGCTCTTTCTATTCTGCATAACTAGATGCCCCTGTTTATGTGATCAGGATCCCACCTTTGACTGTAGCTGCTGCATATGACTGTCAAGTATAGACACAGGAGTTTGGGGGAGGTGGTTACTGGAAGTAGCTCTTGTCATAGAGGCATGTACCTGGAGCCTTAGGATATGGAACAGAGGGGACATACTGTGCATCTTGGTGACAATTTAACCCTGTCGCTTTCCCTCCCACAGAGGTGGATGAGTGTTCCTGGCCAGACCATGGTGGGTGTGAGCAACGCTGTGTAAACACACTTGGCAGTTACACATGCGCCTGTGATCCTGGTTACGAGCTGGCTGCCGACAAGAAGACATGTGAAGGTTGGTACTACTGGACCTGTCAAGTTGAAATTACAAGGAATTGGAGATTACAAGTTTTAGAAGTGGAGACAGAGATATGGGCAGGTGACTGAATATGAAATAGCAGTGTTCAGGAGAGCCACCTATTTTTCTGAGGCAGAAGAAAGCGGGGACAGTCACAAACATAACAGGTTCCAGCCATCCTTGAAACCCTGAGACAGAGGCTGCAGCTTGTCCCCTTCTGGGGACAATTCATGTGGTTGTCATGAGGACGCTATGAGTGCTCTGGCAGGACTCAGTTGAGAGCCCCTCACCTGCTACTTTCCCACGTGGCCTGGGTTCAGCCCACCTACCCACCTAAACGAATCCACTTGCTCACACAAGCCAGGTACAGTGAGTAGCTTGATGCAGACATCTCTAACTCTCCTTTGGTCCAAGACCCGGGGAGCCCCCCGACTGTAGAACAGGTCAAATGCTCCATCAGTACTTTAAAAGCAGTGGATGTGTCCCCAGCTTGTTCCTCTAAAGCCTCAGTGGAAAGCATTCATTTAAAAAAAAAGGATCTGAGTCTGTTCAGATTGTCTAACTTTTCCCTGATTATTAAAGGACAGCAGGCCTTCCTGATGCTTGGGGGATATCTCAGTCACTCGGAACCAAAAACAGATGAGTCTAAAATCTGTTTCCCTTCATGCAGTGGCCTGTGGTGGATTCATTACCAAGCTAAATGGCACCATCACCAGCCCTGGGTGGCCGAAGGAGTACCCCACAAACAAGAACTGTGTCTGGCAGGTGGTGGCCCCCACGCAGTACCGCATCTCCCTGCAGTTTGAAGCATTCGAGCTGGAAGGCAATGATGTACGTCTCTGCCCCGTGACCGATGGGGTGGTAGCTGTGTTGAGAAGTGATTCACAGCTAGGACAGGCTCTTCAGGCAGCAGGGTGGCCTGGGTGAAGCTGCTGCTTCTGGTGGAGACCTGGGGTGGAGACTAGGCAGAACTGGGGGCGGTGTTTCATTGAGTTGCTTCAGCTGCACGTCCATTACACTGAGTCCAAGGAAGGTGGAATCGAGAGTGAAGGAGGCAGGGGATGGGGATAGAGCAGTCAGGGCTGATCTAAACTCCAAGGTGTGGATCTGGGGACCAGTGTGAGGGGAACAAAGGCACCGAGGGCCAGCAGCAGACAAGGAGACTGTAAAGAGCCTGTCCCTGTCTCTTGGAAGTGGCGATGGATAGTCAAGTCAGGAGAGGCCTTGTCAGTACCCCACAGCCAGAGTGGTGACAGGAGCACCTCGTGACTGTACCTGGGAATAGTAGGAGGCCCTGGAGCTCCATGTGTTTCTCCACGTACCCCTGCCACAGCCCAGCTGGGGCTATCACTTGAACAACAGCAGTAGCCTAGCTCTTACCCACTCCGTCACCCTCGCAGGGAACCAAGAGAGACTTCCGTGCCCCAAATCCCAATGCAGGAAGCTCAAGAGATGGCCTGACAGTTGAGAGGGAGCACTGCTCTTATAGAGGACCCAAGTACAACTCCCAGCACCTTTGTTGGGTGGCTCACACAAGAATATAACTCTCCTGACCTCCACGGCCACCTGCACTCACATGTACAAATCCCCCCCAACACACACACACACATATACATAACTAAAGAATGAAGCACATCTTTAAAAATAAAACAAAACCAACCAACCAAACAAACAAACAAATGAAAAACCAATGCGTGGAAGGCTCTGGTGCCAATCAGGGCTAACCTCCTCAAAATGAGTATTTCACAGAAAAAAAAAAATAGCCATTTGAAAGGAACTGACCAGACCTTCAGCATTTAAGTTATTTGCAAAGAAAATTCTGTGCTAACTGAGGTAATGCGGATTCTAGTCCCCGCTCCACCACTGCTGAGCCAGGTGACGTCAGACGAACGTCTTTCCCCTTCGGGGCATTGTTTTGTTCACGGGAGACTATGATGGAGTTGGTCTGTGGCCACAGTTCGAAGACATCCCCATCTCTTGCCCTCTCCTCCTTTGCCATCTCCTCACAGCAGGGGCCCTTTGCTGAAGCCAATGCCTTGTGGTAGCCCAAGATATAAATAAGTAGAAGCAAGGAAGGAGCTTATAGTCTGCTGCCAGGCAGCTGACCTCACAGAGCCTCAGTTGGAAAGCCAGAGTCCCTGCTACCCTCTGGTGCTCACAGCACAGGGACACTTCAGAGGACTCCAGCTCCAGTGCCGGTTGACTGAGCACATTCGCCCGCAGGGAAGAGTGTAGTTCTGAGGTGGACACTCTGGTGAGGACCCACGTGTGTCAGCAGGAGGACTTCGGAAGGGAGGAGGGGGAGGGGAGGACGGACTGGACAGTTTGCTCTCCTGACCTCTGGATGGAGTCTTAGTTGTCAATATGAAATACAAGGGTGAAGCTGTAGTCCGAGAGTTCTAGGACATCGCAACTTTGGTGGCAAGAGGGTACAGAGGGAGGGGTGCCATCAGTGCCCCTGAGGCGCACCTATGAAGTGACTGAGGGGAAGCACACTGCCCTGGTCCATGTTCCCTCACAGGTCTGTAAGTATGACTTCGTAGAGGTGCGCAGCGGCCTGTCTCCCGACGCCAAGCTTCACGGCAAGTTCTGTGGCTCCGAGACCCCCGAGGTCATCACTTCGCAGGGCAACAACATGCGTGTGGAGTTCAAGTCTGACAACACAGTCTCCAAACGAGGCTTCAGGGCCCACTTCTTCTCAGGCAGGTGGGGCGGGCCTGCAGAGGCCCGAAGGCTCCTGGACCCTGAGTTCCTGCAGCCTCCTCTCTGCCTTCTCCAACTTCCTCTTCATCTGGTTTTTATGTTGGTGGCCCAGTTCATTTCCTGGGGACACCCCAACAACTTGCCACATGCCAAGTGTGGCTTAAAACCAAAAAAAAAAAAAAAAAAAATATTTTCTTAAGTTCTATGAGTCAGAAATTGGAATTCAAGGACACCACAAAGCATGTAGTGGGTCCTGTTGGTCACATCACACTGGAGTATGGCCTGTTCAAAGGGGTGTTTGGGTCTCTCTCTTAGTGCTCAGCATTGAAGCAGGCCCATTATTTGTTGGCTTTATAGGTGCTCAGAGTTCTGTCTTTGACTTTTGGGGGAGGCGGTCTCTCACTGAGCAAGTTCTGTTTTGTGTTATGGGCACAGCACAGACCTGAGCTCAGAGGTTGCCTGGATGGCATCCAGACTGGCATAAGCTTGCCCTGGTTGGGGGGGCCAGAAAGACAACATCCTGGTAAGTCCCAGCTTAGGGTAGCCTGACGAGGGCTGATACTTGGAGGAGGGGACCTGAGGCAGTGGGTACAGCCTCTCTGCCTGAAGCATGTGATCTGGGCCAGTTCTGAAAGGCTGAGGGGGATATAGTATGACTAGAAAGAAACTGACCAAGGTCTGGAGAAGAGGGGGTGTCACGAGCTTGGATTTGCGGGTCTCGGTGTTTACAAAGACTTGCAAGACCAGACTGGCAGGACCCATAGTTGTCTGGGGAAGCCACAGGTGGACCATGTCAGGCAGGGTTGGTCGAAACGAGCCATGAATGCTGGCTGAAGAGTGGGATCCAGTGGGACAGGATGGAAAGCTCTCTGTAGGTTCTGAGCAGGGAGGTCTCAAATCATGTGATCAAACCAGGCCAGGCAGGATGGAGCTGAGAGGGCCAGGAATCTCCTCAGAGGCAGGTATGCAAGGCCCTAATGAGGGGTATAGTTCCATGCTTACACACAGAGCCCAGAGACAGAGAAACTAGGTCTTAGGAGGTAAGGGCCCCATGAGTGTCAGTAGGAGGCCTTAGGAAGGGAGGAAGGAGGGGAGCACTGTACTGGGCTATGACATCAGTTTACACTCTAAGAGCTCTGGATAGGGTTTTGGTTGTTCCCATAAAACACAAGCCACAATGTGAACTGTTCTAGAACACCACAACTATGATGACAAGAGAGTACCGAGGGAAGGCTGATACCTTAATCCCTGAGGCACATATAGAGTGGGGTAAAGGAAGGAGGCGGTGGAATGGAGGCAGAACCTCATTTACTGCAGAAAGAAGGTGGCAATGGAAAGGTCCATGCTGCTAGAGCCTCAGGAACCACAGGATAAGGGCCAACACTAGGGGTCTCATGTGACTGTAATTATAACAACCAACAGTTCCTGGGGGCCTAGACATTCCGAAGGCTTTCCCGATTCCCATTCATTTTCCCGTCCAACAACCTGAGGGGACCCAAGACAATGGAGCCTGAAGTACTGCCCTGCTGAACTGAAGTGGGCAGCACCGGCCATGTGGCTCCTGGCCCACACACTTACCTCTCTACACACGGGGAACAGTGTATGTCCAAACCTCCGGGTCACAATAAGCTTCTTGCTGAATGACTGGGCATAGACGCTGCCTCGGCTTGTTTCTTTGCATGTAAAATGGAGGGTACAGATATGCCCTCCCAAGCTCTATTGGGAATTAACATAGATAACAATAGCATACAGGAAGTGCCAAGGACCCATTCAGTATATGGTGATCATTTTCATTATTGCTGCTTTTGCTGTTCACGTGAACCTGCCCTCCAGGGAGCTCCTTGGTTTGGATGGGAAGCAGGACAGAGAACATATGTTCCACCCATGAAAGTGTTTTAGGAGCACAGAGAACCCCAAAGAGGCCAATGGATGCCCCCAATATTCCAAACAAAGATCCCCTCTCCGTGACTGTCACCTCTTTGAGGGGACGTGATCTGGGAGGCTCTTCAGAGGAAACCACTTTTGAGCCACAGGGGACAGTAGCAAGCAGGCAGCTCTTCTCAGGAGAGCCCATTGGTCTCCGCAGACAAGGACGAGTGTGCCAAGGACAATGGCGGCTGCCAGCAGGAGTGCGTCAACACGTTTGGGAGCTACCTGTGCAGGTGTGGGAATGGGTACCGACTGCACGAGAATGGACGTGACTGCAAAGAGGGTAAGCTGGCACTGTCTGGGCCGCACCTGCTTCTCCAGGTGTGTGAGCGGGCAAGGGAGGGATGTGGGTGGGAGCTGGCATGGAGAGTCACCATCTGTAGAATGCCGTGAGATCTCCACGTGAATCTTCACTTTGGTGGCTCTCCTGTGGGACAGCAATTAATTGTCTTAGGGACAGCTGGTCAGGAGGCCCGAGATGAGTGCCTATTGCAGACTGATTAAGCCAGTAGGCTCCAGAATCAATATACCTACCTCTAAATTATGGCTTTGCCCTTCCCTAGCTATGTACCCTTTGGCTAGTTACTTAAATACTCTGAGCTTCATTTTCCTCTTCTGTGACGAGCAGGGTAAACATGGTAATCATGTGTCTTTCCTCAGGGTTTTGTAAGGATTGCAGCCTGCCTAGGAAGTGCTTGAGACGGTCTGATGCATACTGTGCATGCTAGGTGTCTATAAATATTAGGCCCATGTCTTTGTCATAACAGTGCCCCAGGCAGGACTGAGAATGAAGCAGAATATGAGGAATTTCACCTGCTCCCTTCAGAGCCAGATGGGTTTGCTTGTCCAGCCATTGTGGAAGAAGCCTGCCCTTAGCGTTTACTTGCCCTGTGAAGGGAGTTTGTGTATCCATGATAAATGTAGCTAAAGGCCTTGCCCTGCCCTGGGTCGGTGAAGGGCTTGGAGGATGGCGGAAGATGTGAAGACCACATACCTCTTTCTTATTTGGAGATGGGAAAAATTGAGAGGAGGCATGCAAACCACTTACCACAGAGGAAGACTAACTCAATATACTAGTCACCAAGCAAGCCATGGTACCACTCTTGGCTAATAACAGGTGATATGGGCAAAGCAGGCAGGCCATGGATGAGATTGATGGAGGGAAGGCATAGTGCCCCAGGGATCTCTGTTGACATTCACCATGGGTGGCACTCTCTAGGCCTTTTACATGTGACACTAACGCACACCTATGAGCCTGGCATTCCTGTTACACCTGAGGACAGAGAGGTCTTAATCCCATAAGTTGTAGCACCAATACTCTCCTGAACTCGGCCTGACCCCAGGGCCTGTGCTCTAACCAGACGCTGACTCTACCACGTTCACAGTGCCAACCTCCATGTGAAGAGTCACAGTTACAGAAAGGTTTCTCCTCCGGAGCCCGTTCAAACAAAGTCAGAACCAGGTCACACCGGATCCAGGCTGGCTGCCCACACATTGGGTATTGACCCTGAGACTCCCCTGTGATGCTGGCCCCAGTTGAATGACTGTTCTGTTCCCTTCTGACCTCTAGCTGGCTGTGCATACAAGATCAGCAGTGCAGAGGGGACCCTGATGAGCCCCAACTGGCCTGACAAATACCCCAGCCGGAAGGAATGTACGTGGAACATTTCGTCAACCGCAGGCCACAGGGTGAAAATTGTGAGTTGTTTCATTAGGTTGCTAAGGGCATAAACTTTGGTGTTGGGCAGACACGGGTTCAAGTCCCTGCTCCGTGTCCATCATGGAGCATGCCCAGGTCTGTTGTGCTACTGAGGAATGGGAAGATGCTGTGAATCTCGAAGTGGGGGCTGCTGGGCAGATGAAGGGAGTGTGCTCTGTAACAGCACTTCTTCTGGCGGCACTGTGTGAGGTGGCCGCCACCACACAGGTCTGCAGTGCTGTGTGGGACTCACTTGTTTCCGGAGCAGATCTCTCACAGGACATTTCACTCTGGAAGAAGAAAACAAAAGACTGAATTTACACAGAAGGCTGACAGGGGAAGGTCACAAGTTCTCAGGTACCCCATTCCTAGTCTAGAAATTTGTGACTCTCTCCAGAAGTTTCCCACACATGGGAAAAAGCATGTACCTTTTTTTTCTTTACTCAGATCACTCACGTAGAATAAATACAATTATTCATACTCTCTGCAATCTACATCTTTTTCAATTAACAGTAAGACCACTATGCTAATTCTTCCTTCAGTTAAAAAAGCAACAATTGCCTTGCATTTAAAGTCTCGTCTGCATATATCTGATATGTAGTCTTGCACAGCACATTTCATTATTTACAAAAAAAAAAAAAAAGTCTCTTCTCCAAATCCCATGTCTTAGCTCCCTCACCCCGACCTGTAGTGTATGGCATATGAAGCAACTAACAGCTAGAGAATCTCTCTCTCTCTCTCTCTCTCTCTCTCTCTCTCTCTCTCTCTCTCTCTCTCTCACACACACACACACACACACACACACACACATACTCACACACTCACAGACACATATGCACACTCACATACATAGGATCACACACACACACACACTCACAGACACATATGCACACTCACATACATGGGATCACACACACACTCACACGTGCACACGCACATACACAAACACCTCAGACTGTTGAGATGAGAAGATGGACTTTATGAATGACTGACGAATGCAGGGGGGAGAGAAGAGAACAGAGACACACGGTGATTTGTAGATGATCATGCCAGGGAGTTTCCTGCTGCACAAGGATAGATTAATGGGCTTCCAAGGCATCATGGGTAACAAAGGGACCCCAGAGCATAGGGCATGCTCCTTGGGCACCTCCTGTACATGACATGTGCTGCCAATGTAGAAACTGCTTTCTTCTGCCCTGGGTCCCTCAGAACAGTGTGGAATCTGGATGAGGGTGAGTTAAGGGTTGAGAGCCTTTGCCCTAGACTGCCATCTGCTGGAAAGATGCACTGTTCCTTGGTGGCATCCTTTCCTGATGATCAGGAAGAACAGTGTACCCAGGGGTGGGACCTCAAATCTGCAAAATGGGATGCCTTAACCTGAGGTGTCTACACACAAGATATCTCTTTGGAACATGGTTGGTGGGTATGTTGACTGAACTCTGCCTTTTTTCTTTAAACTACAGATTGTGACCCCCAAACATACAACTCATGTTCCCCTTCCCACTCTGTCCTTATATTTAAGCCTTTACCTAATAACCCCTGCTTACCTTGACACCACAGGCAGACTATCAATCAGTCATCTGTATGGCTTGAAACTGTTCAGCTCCCAGGCCAACAACTGGGGACAGTCTTTGGTGGAGGGTTAGAAAGAAAAGAGACCACAGAATCTGGTTATGGTTAATAGTGTGGCCTGGAGAAGGTTGGCGCTGGGTCATGTTCAATTTTCACTCCAATTAGCTTCTCTATTACTCAGTTTCTCCTTCTGTTCCCTGGGGATACTAATAGATCTCCATAACGTCATTAGAACTTAAGTGAGAAAATTCCCATAATTTATTGGCGTGGAAAAAAAACACCCAACAAATATCAGCACTTGGAGGCTGATGGCAGAACAGTGTGGCCCTTCTCAAAGGCACTGGAATTTCAAGTGTGTGGTAGTGGGCACAGGCTAACAGTAGCATCTCTGAAGCCACAGTTCCCAGGTTCCATAGCAGCTCTGCCAGTGAGGACCCTGGAAAAGCCACCTGACATCTTCTTGCAGGGGTCATGCATGGGGCAGGGTTGCAAAGATTGAATGAGGGACATTTGCAAGGCCCATAACACAGCCACCAGCATGGGTGAGCACTCAGTCCCAGCTGGCCTCTAGCATTAGAGGAGGGGGGTGCGAAGAAGTAAATCTGAGTGGTTGGGAGCCTGGCCCTGGGACTGGATGTTGCATCATCATGGCAATGGTGGGCACCCCTGCAAAGCTGGCAGACAGACACCTCCCGGTCCTGTGTGCCCCTCCCCTCTCCTTCCCTTCTCAATGCCCTATCCTTACCTCACTTTCTGCTCTCCCATCTCCAGACATTCAATGAGTTTGAGATTGAGCAGCACCAGGAATGTGCCTATGACCACCTGGAACTGTACGATGGGACGGACAGCCTGGCCCCCATCCTCGGCCGCTTTTGTGGCAGCAAGAAGCCAGATCCTGTGGTGGCTACGGGCAGCAGCCTGTTTCTCAGGTTTTACTCAGACACCTCGGTGCAGAGGAAAGGTTTCCAGGCTGTGCACAGCACAGGTGCGGGCCACTGCTGAGCACCTCCCAGGCTCATAGCTGATGAAGGACCACCTTGGGTCTGTCTGCCAGGGTGGGGTGAGGAGAATGGCATCCTTAAACGTCCCTGTTAAAAGAAACAGCAGCTGCTGCCATTGGCTGGAGGTTGTTCTTTTTGGATGCCTTTAGCTGACAAAATTGGATGTGGGCAACACTTTGTTGGTGCCAACCCCCCCCCATCTCCCTCTTTCCCCCTTAAAAATGCGCTTGTCATCTTGCTGACCTGTGAAGTGCAAAGGTCTGAGAACTGAGTGGTGGAGAGCAGCCATTGTACCCTCGAGGGGCCACTTCTGGAAAACGTTGCTTTTCCTTGTCATTTTTTTTTTTTCTTTTTTTCCTGGCACTCCAAAAGTCAGCGGCTCTGCCGGGTCCTCTGGAAGAAAATAAGTATGCTTCTGACTTACCTACACTGTTAAATATAAGAAAACCAATAAGGAAGTGGACTCTGCTCCGCTCAGTCTCAGCCCTGCGGAGGAGGAATGTAGGCCCTTTGATCCTGACCTTGAATTGTGGCAGAGACAGGGGCTGCCCAAGAACCTGCGGCGGCTTTTGTCTCTGGTCCTGAGCAGGAGGTCATGATCACGGGACACTGCCGTTCTTTTTAACAGCTCCTTTCCCACTGCGGCTCTTTATAATAGCCCCTCCCCCTTTCCTCCGCCCCCTCAAGTCAGAGCCAGAAAACAGGGCTCAGAGCAAACAGAACGGCAGTTCCCATGTCCAATCAGTCTAGCCTTCCCTGCTTAGGCAGACACCCCACACTTCATGAGACCCTCTGTAGCCTCTTGAGGATCTATACTCCCCCCACAGGAGTTTAAGGTCACAGATGAGTGACTTCACCCTCTTGTCCCTGTAGACTGAGTAGAATATGGGTGCTCTGGGTCAGAGAGATGGCTCCGTGCTTAAGAGCACTGGCTGCTTTTGCAGAGAACCTGGATTTGATTTCCAGCAACCACACGATGGCTTACAACTGTCTGTAACTCCAGTTTCAGGGGATCTGATACCCTTTTCTGGCATTCACAGACACTACAAGCACACGGTGCACGTATAAACGTAAAGACAAAACACCCATACACATAGAATAAAATGAAATGGAATAGAGGTGCACTGGGTGGGTTCGGGTCTCAGTGGGAAGTTGGAGCATACTCGGGAAATAGTTGCAGACTTTAATAAAGGGACTATTTCCAGCAGGGCTTGCGGAGCATGAGGACACCTCAAGGGACAGGACAGGGGTTGAGAACCACAAGCATATATAGTCACCCCAGCCCAGAAAGCAGACGGGGGAATGGGCAGAGCTTATTGCTTGCCAGATGTTAACCTCCTTCTGACCTGCGAGTGTTGCCAATGGCTGAATTGTTAACCTCCTTCTGACCTGCGAACGTTGCCAATGGCTGAACCCAGGTTCAGAGTGACAGGTCACGGAGGTGCTGGGGTGGTGGTGGTGCAGCAGGCCCTCTCTGTGCTCAGTGTATGTCTCCTGAGTTAAAAGGCAGGTCAGACATGAAGAGACTGTAGGCAGAGTAAGGACAGGGCCAGGCCAACCCGGGTGAACAACTCCAGCTGGGATGTTAAGAACTAAATAGTCCACAATCCACACCAAAAGTAGCTCTGCCTCCCCATCCCCACCCCCACTCCTCCACCCCACCCTGACGCCTGCATTCATGGATCCTTCCAGTAGAAATTGAAGTTTCTGTGTTGTTGGGCTCAGCTGCAGTTCTGATAGGCTTTTACCGCCCCCTACTGGCAGACACCATAAATTACAGCTGGTGGGAGTCCTTTCTGCTTCCAGTACCTCCAAGGCTTGGAATAGTTAGATCAGTCACACCGCTCTTAGTCAGGCAAGCCTCTCTTTGGCTCCTTTTTCCCCCTTGGTGGGGAGAGGGGCAACAGCTAGTCTTTTTCGGCGGCATTCTTGGGCCTGTTTGGATGCCCCTGGGATGCCCTGCCCTCTGCACCACTGGCCTCTGCCTCTTTCTCGTGCACTAGGATGGTGAGGTTGCCTATCCCCTCCTGCAAGGCAT
The DNA here is from genome assembly GCF_007827085.1 of Peromyscus californicus insignis. Taxonomy (NCBI): domain Eukaryota; kingdom Metazoa; phylum Chordata; class Mammalia; order Rodentia; family Cricetidae; genus Peromyscus; species Peromyscus californicus. The sequence goes on from NW_026294562.1 coordinate 21,310,657, forward strand.
GCAACGGACTTCAGAGAAGCAACAGGCTGATGCCCAGGGGACGAGTGAGTCTTTGTTCTCTCTGCTGCAGAGTGCGGGGGCAGGCTGAAGGCTGGAGTGCAGACCAAAGAGCTCTATTCTCATGCCCAGTTTGGGGACAACAACTACCCGAGCCAGGCCCACTGCGACTGGGTGATAGTGGCGGAGGACGGCTATGGCGTGGAGCTGATATTCCGGACCTTCGAAGTCGAGGAGGAGGCAGACTGTGGTTACGACTACATGGAGGCCTACGACGGCTACGACAGCTCGGCACCCAGGCTTGGCCGCTTCTGTGGCTCAGGGGTGAGTCTGAGGGATGCACAGGATGCCTCCTGATGTCATACCTAGCTAGAATCCTGCCACTGTGAGCCATAGCCAGGAGTCCATTTGGCTGTGGTAGAGTGGAAAGGAGACTCCCCAGAGGCAGGTTGGGAGGCGGCCAGGGGCCTTCCGGACACACAAAGGACGTTATCAGCTGTGAGAGAGCACTTCATCCTTTCTCCCTTTGCCTCTGCCTTTGAGTCCTGTTCCTCATTTTCATTTGGCTTTTGGGCTTTATTAATTCATTATGTTAGTATATATTCACTATGTTCACAGTTCTTATCATAAGCAAAACCAAGTATAGATTACAAATGATCACAAATCATACTTGGTATAAACACAATGTTTACATCTGAGGTCATTATTTTTCTCTTTATTACCCACTTCCTGGGCTCACTATATCTCCAGCACCTGACTCAGGGTGGACATACAGTCTGTGCCCAGTGGGTGTATAGGAACAAGTGAGTACAAAGTCCTAGCCACTCCCCAAACACACCACATGGCACACCCACCATCTGTCCTGGGCTTCAACCCTTGTCTCTGCTGATCGCTCAGGCTTCTTTACTATTGCCTAGGCTTATGCAAATCATTTTGGAATCATCACTGCTCCTGGTGCAAAACAGACATTCAGCCCGGTATTCATGTCTTTGAATGGTTAGTCTTCTGTCTTACCTTGTCTCCCCTGCAACCCCAAAAGAAAGAAAAAACAAATGAGATCTCCTGATGCCTTTGATAAAACTTCTGAAACCAAGGAGTCCGTGGAGAGGAGCCCCTTAGAGATCTTAATTAGTAGGAAGTCCCTTGTGGCACCCTAGGATCTGGAGGCAGTGGCCTTGGCATCTGGCTCTAACCCCATTCCAGACCACCTGGCAGAAGTCTCCCAACACAAATGTAGCAGCTCCACCCACTCGCTGGCCATGACCAAGCGTAGACCTGCACAGTGGTCTTCACTCCAGGTTTCCTGGCAGACACATCACATTGTTAAAAATCACAGCGCAGGAGATCCACAGGACGAGCAGACAGACCCAAGTGTGGATCCTGCTGACCTATGTGAATTTGACTCTTAGGCTCCTCACATGTAAAGTGCACCCAGTGCCTGCCTTCTTACACACTTGCAAAGTCTGTGTTAGATGAGATCTGGATGTGGGCAGCCCAGTGCCTGCCTTCTTACACACTTGTGAGGTTTGCATTAGATGAGATCTGGATGTGGGTAGTCAGTGCCTGCCTTCTTACACACTTGTGACATCTGCATTAGATGAGATCTGGATGTGGGTAGCCCAGTGCCTGCCTTCTTACACACTTGCGAAGTTTGCATTAGATGACATCTGGATGTGGGTAGGCAGTGCCAGGCCCGCCTGGGGCCTGATAGCACATAGATGCTGAATGTGATCTGCGTCTAGCCTCAACTTTGTAAAGTAGGGCCCAGGGAATCTTCCTTTGAGAAGGAGCCTGCTTGGATGCCCGTCAGAGCTTCTGGGGATCTCATGGCAGTCGTGGCCATCCTTGGGCCCCATCTCAGTTACACCCTCCTCTACATTTCAACAATAACAGACTGACCTAAAATCTAGCTTTCCCTTTTCTTTTCCTCAGCCATTAGAGGAAATCTACTCTGCAGGGGATTCGCTGATGATTCGATTCCACACGGATGACACCATCAACAAGAAAGGCTTTCATGCCCGATACACCAGCACCAAGTTCCAGGATGCCTTGCACATGAGGAAATAGCGTCAAGGCTCTGGCAAGGCAGAGACGAAGGATGTTTTAAACACCCATGAATGAGTAGCCCCCAGTGTACAGTATCCTTCTCAACAACAAAAACTCAAACTACATCCTTGAAACTATATATCTGGATGAAAAGTACATGCCTTTGGCCAACAGGAAGAGAAAGAGTGTCCGGTTGGTTCTAGCTGCAGTGTTACCGATCGCAGCTTCTAAAGGAGGTTAAAATTTGAAGTCAGTGACCAAACAAGCTGTGCCCTTGCTCCTATGGGGCAAAAGGCCAGCCTGGGCTACCCCATCCTCAACTCTGGACTGGCTGCCATAAGTGACAGGCAACATGAGCTTCTCCTGATGACTCCGCTGCCTTCTGTCAGCACTGGACGTTGAGGACAAAAGCTTGGCCGTGGCTGAGTTGTTCCAGGTGTGGCTGGGAGTTTTGATTAGCTCTTCCAGAGTCAAGCCAATCAGGAAACCTGAGACTATGTATGGACACAAGAGCAAAAGAGGCATCTCAGTGCGCAGAGGGAGGCTTAGCCTGGGAACTAGCATCATGGAGTTGGAAGATCTCACGCCTTTTCCTGTTACTGGCCATCCTTGCCTCCTCTAGGGTGCTCCTGCCATTAGTACCCATTAGTGAGGGAGAATCCATGGTCACACCCAGCAGAACACTCACTGGTGAGCACTCCCAGGTTGCTGAGATGACACTCAGAGGCTGAGAGGATGCCACCTGTGCTGGGATTCCCACCGGCTTCCAAGCACTCCCAGCTGTGGAGGCAGAGGCATCTGCTCCAGGGAACCTCAGCCCCTGGACAGCCAGTTCAAACAGCATCTGCAAGACTTGCCGCCAAGTCATCTCAGGAACAATTCAGGTCTCACTAGGTGAAAACTAGTAATTCCAAGTTATGTAAGAGTCGTCATCTTCTGGAACAAGTGGGTCTGTGGCACACTTCATGTCACCAGACAGGTTAAAGAGCACGTTGGCAGCTTTGCTGCAGTTAAGCAAGATGCAGCCGTCACACTGCAACACAGAATTCTCAACACCCTGACACTTGTTCTAAAGAAGTGTAGAGGGTGATGTTTACATAATTTTAGCACCTCAAAGCATAATTGAAATAGTGAGGTAGTTTTGAATGGCATTTCATTAAGGCATCTCTGGGCATTATGAGCTAAAAGCTGTGGTATGTTAGCTTTATAAGAGCATTTATGTTGGAATAACTTTAAAGTAATGTTTACATAACCGCAAGTCCTATTGGGTTGGTGGTGAACACAGGAGACTGCTTCCGTTAGAGATGGCGTAGCTCCCGAGCACCAGAATCCCTTTGTGATGAACCATCACTTTAAAGAAAGTGTTTGTGAAAGTTGAAGGTTTTTCTTTTTTAAAAAGGATCCCAGTATACCAACCAGAGGACGACATCTAACTAAAGTGACTGCTGAGAGCAAAAAACTAGAATGATACAAAGAAAGGGGAAAGAAATGCATGGGAGCATTTTGTTCTTAAAACAGAAAAAAAAAATCCAAGTATTATTAATAATAATAATATATGTCTGTATATATGTATCTATGTATGTATGTAAGGATCAGCTATCAAAGCCTTAATCAGGGCAGTATGACAGTGCCAACCCACTGGCTGTGGCTTATCATCAGACTCCGGTGCTGGCCCCACACATGACCCATCTCCCTTCAAAACCAAGATCTCTTCCAGCTTCTCTTGGCCCTGAACTGAGGCTCGGTCTCCATCCTCATGTCCTGATTGCTGGCACACCCACCTGGGGAGAGCTTTATATGGCCAAAAAGACAGCTTATCCCATTGTTTTGGTCCCATCAACCCACTATGGTAGATTCCACTGCTCTGGTGTATGTGTGTGTGTGTGTGTGTGTGTGTGTGTGTGTGTGTGTGTGTGTGTGTGTTTAGGTTATACTTTTGTCTCATTTTGTCTGTGAAGGGTGAACCAGAAATCAGGATGCATAAGGTATCTGTCCCCAACCCCCCACTCCACAGAGATAAAAATTCTGTATTTTTAACCTTTAGAAGTCTAAATAAGATTGACAAATTCCATGGAAAATGGGAGCTGGGGAGAGACAGGGTTTGCCACTGTGGTGACACACTGATCATTCTTTTAGTGTGAATGTTTTTCAGAAGCACACAGCTCTAGCAGAGGCCGTTTACAACAATGCGGCTCTCATTGTAGCCCTTGTTTAGGCCTGTGAGTGACATACTCCCAGAAGACAGGCTCTGATTCAACAAGGGCTGCTGGGGGCCCCTTCTCTGGAAGCCGACACCCACAGGAATTCACACAGGACACAGGCCCTCAAAGAACTGCAGTCTGGCTTCCAAGAATAGTCCACTCCACAGAAAGACCCAGCTGCCCCCACTTTGGCCCTTCCAATTGCTCAGTGGCCTTTTGGAAAACGTCCCTGGATGTGCATGGAGAAAAGGACTCGAGGCTAGCTCTTCAGTTTACCTTCCCATTTATCTGGGACCGAGCCTGTGAATGTCATGAAGCTCTAAGACCCAAGAACTGACTCTGGGACAAATGACCTAAGGTAGTATTTGGAACCTGGGTCCCTGTGCCCTAAGTCTAGCATACTCAGAATCAGCAGAAGCAGGAACCTGCACCCGAGGTGGGGGAACTCCAAACGGCTGGCATGAGGCTATGTATCGATTCACTATTATCTCTGAAGTTTCTCTCTCAGTGTTCCCTCTACACAGTCGTGGAACTCATAGACTGCTCAGCCTGTTGAGATGATTCTCTAACCACAGTTAAGCAGCAGCTTCACATAAGAACACGCCGTCAGTTTGGCCCCTTTGCTACTCCTTAGACTTCTTGGTATTGTTCATGGAGTTTGGGAAGAGATGGCCCCTTAGCATCCATAGATGTTTTAAACTTTGCAGATTGTGATCAAACCGCTGATCAGTAACCCCCAAATCTAAAAAGGTTCTTAAAAAAAAAAAGAAAAGAAAAGTGTTATCTATATATATAAGGGTATTTTTTATTTTGAGTAACTTTGCATTTCATGTAAAATGTCAGTTGGCAAGAACATGGGGGAGATGGTAATCCTTGTCTAAAAATGATGGCTTCATTAAAGAATGTGGATTTGCTGCTGTGTTCTGGGTTTGTGTTACTAGTTCAGACAACCTTTTTAAAAATGTGTTACTTTTTGTTTTTTGATTTTGAGTGTCTGCCTACATGTATGTATGTGTACTCTGTATGTGCCTGGTATCCTCAGAGGTCAGAAGCAGGCATATGACTCCCTGGAACTGGAATTACAGACAGTTGTGAGCCACCAGGTAGGTACTGGGAACCGAACCCAGGTCCTCATCAAGAGCAGTAAATGCCCTTAACTGCCGAGCCACCTCTCCAGTCTCCATTAGTGATATTTTAAAGAAATATTTGGAAAAATCAAAGCAGGTGTTTTGGGACCACACATGAATACAGTGAAACCCTGGCCTCAGTGTGATATTAGTGGGTGAGCCTTTGAGGAACGACAGCTCCCCTTCCCTGTCACCATGTGAGAGCAAAGCAAGGACATGATTGCCCGTGAACAAGACATGGATCCTTATCACACATCAACATTGCTGGGACCTTGATCTTGGCCTTGATGGGTACCAGAAGCATGTGTGTAAGTACCCTATTGTTTCTAATATGCCCAGCATATGGGTTTCTCAACCTAGGCAGCCACTTAGCATTTAGACACAGACAGCTTTTTAAGATGACCAAGCCTGCCGGGCGTTGTTGGCGCACACCTTTAATCCCGGCACTTGGGAGGCAGAGCCAGGCGGATCTCTGTGAGTTTGAGGCCAGCCTGGTCTACAGAGCAAGATCCAGGACAGGCACCAAAACTACACAGAGAAACCCTGTCTCAAACCCCCCTCTCCAAAAAAAAGATGGCCAAGCCTAGTAAATCATTGGTGTGACTAGACGTGTCCAAATTTAAATACTGGAAAATGTAAATGATCGGGGAATCAGAGTTCAAGTCCCCAACCTCTCACCCGTGAAGGACATTCCTTCTGCTATGTCTAAGGAGATGCTCCTTAGGCCCAACACAGAAAGCCCCAAACTTACAATGGTTAGACTGAACAGTTTTGGAAATAAAACCTTTACAATGGTGTAAAAATGATATGCATTTAGTAGAAACTACGCTTCAAATTTTTAAATTTTCATTTTTTGGTAAGATAATCTCTCATGGCACCGTGTGGTCGCAAGTGTCAGCAAAATGACACTGTATAGTGTTACTAAGCTGTGAGGTGTGGGAGGGTGGCTGTGTTCCATGAATTTTTGACTTACGCTATTTCCAGCTTGGAATAGGGCTGTTAGGCATAACTGCCTTATAAGTTAGGGAGCGTCTGGACTCCCAGAGGAGGGGGGCCTGCTGACCTCACTCACCCTCTTTCCGTGGTCAAACACATTCAAGTGTATCCTGCAAATCCACCTCTGGGCATTGGGGGGACCCTCCCTGGGGAGAGAACCATGCAGTCCTCTTTGGCATGTGACTCACTCCACACCAAGCAGTTCTTCCTTCTGGAACGAGAGTCTCCGTCAGTTGGCAAAAGGGCAGAGACATTTCAGAGCACACTTTCCTAAGGCCATCCTCAGAGGACTGTGAGGAATGTCCTTTGTCGACACCGCGGGAGCAACCCCACTGTCTCCCAGAGCCCTGTGCCTTGACTGTCTGTTCCCTGCATGCTCCACTACATCCCATCCATAATGACTGATGCAAGATGTTTAGGGGGAAGCACCACTTAACCAAAGGTGCCAACCGTTCTTCTAAAGAGATGGCATGCCCATCAGAGGGAGAGCTGGGGATCTGTGAGTACATCATGGAAAGAATCAGAAATATCTCAGTGGCCTTGTACATGCACAACCAGGCCTCAGGAAAGCGAACCAAGGCTGTTGGGAAAGTTCTCATGTCTACCTACAATTCTATGTCTTACAAGAAAATCTAGGTGCCTGGCTTGGAGCAGGTATGTTGATTAACCATCCAGTCTACAGATTCAGAGGTGGAGGCTAGGTGAGTGCCCTCAGCTCCTACAGAGGCAGCTGTGGTTTTACGTTTGGGTCTCACTGTGTTGACTCTGTGACTTCTAAGTACCATTATATTTAGTTTAGACAGTCACTCTGGGTTGTGGGATAATCTTTTTGTACACTATAAAGATGTGTCTCTGCCTAAGGTACCTTCCAATTGGTTTAATAAAGAGCTAAATGGCCAATAGCAAGGCAGGAGAAAATAGGTGGAACTTCCGGGGTTCTTCAGTTCAGCCAGGCTGGTTGGTCAGTGAGTTCCAGGGATGCAGGGATCACTCTCTCTGCCTCCTCCCTCCCTCCAGTGCTTGGCAGGCCCTCCACTGACTGAGATGTCTCTCCAGCCCTACAACTCACTTTAAGAGACAAACTCATGACGGAAATCATAAGCTATTGAAAACAGCCTCAGCTCTAAGAGACTAGCGCTCGAGATGCAAGGATGGAAAGCTAGAGGCTGGCATGAACTAACCACTGGGTGTGTCCACTGCAGGAACCATAGCCCTACCCCACACAGAGGGTTCTCAGCACGTCTCACGTAGCCATGCTTTGTGCTGATACCGAAGTTATGTTGGCCGTGTCATGGCTAGAAATGTGTTTAGTGTGAGTTCTGTCAGCTGGGGGTAGAGCAGTCAACCTCAGTCTTCATGTCCTCTTTTAAAAAAGATTTATTTCATCTCTCTCTCTCTCTCTCTCTCTCTCTCTCTCTCTCTCTCTCTCTCTCTCTGTGTGTGTGTGTGTGTGTGTGTGTGTGTGTGTGTGTGGTGTCTGTGTCCATAGAAGTCAGAAGAAGATGTAGGGTCCTCTGGAACTGTAGCTCCAGGCAGTTGTGGGCTGCCTAAAGGGAATGCTAGGAACTGAACTCCAGACCTCTGCAGGAGTGGTATGTGATCTCAACTACTGAGCCTCCTCTCCAGCCCTGTCACCCATTGTTTCTAATGAGCTGCCAGCTGCCAGAGCTCCAAACTCTCACACTAGCGTGTGGCTTCTTTGCTGCGCAGTGAAAAGGACAGAAAATAAAGACAAAGAGAAGGAAGGCTCAAGCCACGTGCGGTGTGCAGGGGACAGAAGCTCATCAGCTGAGGGCTTGGCTACTCCTATGACCATACATGGCGTAGCAAGGGCTTTCCTGGGACTACCTCTAGCCCTGCCTCCCCAGCATTCCCAGCTGGTGTCCTACAAATGGGAGACACTGGCCGATAGTGCCAGTGACAGAGAAGCTTGCCAAGGGAGCCTGTTAGAAATGGTAAGAGCATCTTTCTTAGCTTGACCTTTCTTTCTCTCGCTGTAAACCAATTCCAAGACATTAAGGCTCAAGTCTCCCAGTTCAATACCTATAACTGTACCTTTCCTACAATGAAGTCCTGGAGCTTGGCTTTTATTTTTTTCCCTAGGTACAAAATATTAATTTAAAAAATTTCATTGTATATGTGCTGATCTCATCTTTTCCTTGACGCGAAGCTTTTCTTGTTCAGCCTTCTACACAACGGTGATGCAGGGGAGGTGTCTGAGCTCTCTTTGTTTCCTGGTGGAAGCCTTGGGTTCAGATCAGTGATCTTGTCTTTAGTTGTTCAGTCTTCTGCCTTCTGCTTTCTCAGCAGCATGGACCAGAAGCTCTCCACCTTTCCTACTGATGTGTGGTACATAATTGGTGTGACTCCGCCAGGGGAAGTTTGCTCAACCAAGAAGGGAATCAGCAGGCTTCTGTGGTTTCTTTTTTTTCTGTGTGCAAGTCCTAGACTTTATAGACGCAGAAAATCACTCATGTATATGTACATATGTACACATATACATATGAGTGTATATGTACACCCAAATACATGAGTGACCGTACATACTGATCACATATGCTACACACACATATATGGACTTGAAAGCAGCAGGGAAACTGTCTGGAAGAGGTGAAAGGGGAAGAGAGTGGGTGATGGGGCATGCTGCAAGTACATTTCATGTTTATATGAAAATGGCCTTGTACATAATATATAGAATAAAATATGCAATGGTATATAACATATAATAAATAGTATGTACGATTTAAAAGCTAGGATGACTTTGGTTATAAACACTAGTTTATAACACCTAGCTATTATTTTTATTATTATTTACTTATTCTAGGAGAAAAAACACAAGGTAAGCAATAGAAGCCAAACTCTTGCCAAGTTGTGCTTATTTAGTGCCTCGCTATTGGAAATTAGATTTGTTTCAACGGAGTGTCTCAGAGGGATTGAGTTGAGATGAGGGATCAACTCTTTCATTAATATGATAATTTCAGAGTCATTCTGAACCAAGATCAAGTTGTTGAAGAATATACTGAAGTAGTTTGTGTACTGGAGCATCTCTGGTTCAACGCCACTAAAATTTGTGAACTTTCCTGAAAATAACCCAGGTGACTGCCAATGGATGAGTGACTAACGAAATGATGGAGCACTTATACTAAGTATATATTCAATATATATGTGTATGTATATACAAATGATATTCCTGAATTAATATTATCCAGCCCTTATGGAGAAGATCCTGAGCTTTGCCACAACCTTGAGGGGTTAGAGGCATCATGCTGAAAGGTATGTCATGTACAACTGTTGCAGATCTCACGTAGAACTTAAAGAGAAGTGATGAGAAGTCACAGGAGTTAGGAAACCCTGTGACTATTTACCACTGACCTCTGGAAGGAACCCCGCCTTGGTCCAGGTTTCCGCCTTGGTCCAGGTTTCCACACCTGGGCTGCAGGGATAATAACTCTGTCCTATTGGAAGTCATCAGAACAGAGTTAATGGAAGACGGTCCTGTTCCCTCTTCCCCTTCATAAGCATTAAACCCACGAGGGATACTCAGCCTCAGAAGAGGGCAGGGGCCTCTAGAAACATTCCATAGCTGTGACATCCACAATTCAGATCCTTTGGCTATGGCCGCTTGATGCTAAAAATTCTGCCCGGACCATTTGCAGGTTGGAAGGAGCTGCCACAGTATATCCCTTGAGGTTTTCCTGTGAAGTGGGCAGGATGACCGAACAGTATCCCATTTCCAGAATGGAAAAACTGAGCCTGGCAGGATAGGGGCTGTGAGGATATGGAGGCCAGAAAGTTTGTCTTCTCCAAGACCATACAACTTCCAAGTGCACAGCAAAGGCTGTACCCAAACCTAGATCATGTGGTTCAGGCCCAGGGTTACTTCACCCCACCCAGCTGCGTCTCTAGAGGGCACCATGCCATCCTTTCCTCTCCATGACAGCATGGCACTGTGTTTCTACAAAATATGAAAGTCTTTCTGAAAGTGGCCAAAACCTCCGTCATCTGCGTGTTGATAAACAATGCACGCAAAGGCCCACTTGTTGCTTGCAGCCCTCTTCTCCCGTCTCTCCCAAAGGAAGCTTTGTCTGTGGCCCGCTGACATAATCACTGATGAGATAAGTCTCTACAGCTGCATACACCATAGAGCTCAGCAAGTGCCCTTGGGGCACCGGTAGGCTCAGGGTAGTGTCAGCGGGAAAGGCAGTGGTTGGAGCCCTTGGGCCAGGAGACCCTTATCTGGGAGTCCCAGATGCCACCCTGGTTCTAGTAGCCCAGAAGAAGAGGAATATTGATTCACCTGAAGAAACTGAGGGGTTGCAGGGAAGCCCTGTGGTGTGGTAGGGAAACATCACCAGGGGACTTGGTTCTCAAGACAGCTGACTTCGCTGTGTGATGACCCATTCACATGCTTGGGCCTTGGGTGCTTGCTCTGTAAAGGGAAAATGTATTGTTAATCAGTGGCAGAGCAGTGGACAAAGTCACTGTTGTGACATCTAAGGGGCTCTCCTAATGAAGAATGTACTCTTTAGGGTGGAGTCGGGAGAGGTATAGGTTATAGGTTCTTCAAACACTTTATACTCTCCAAGGATTTTCCCGTTCTTTAGCCCATGTGACTTCCAGCCCACAGGTGGTCAGTTTTCTTGGTTTTGCACATGTAGGGCTTTGTAATCTAAACTCAGCCTTGGGCTGTCTGATCTGGATTCAGTCTTGGGCTGAACCCGGTCCCAGGACCAGGATAAGTCACTTGTTTCAAAAAGGAGCTTGGACTGTCCTGACCTGTTTATGACATGACTTCTCATGAGTTCCTGGGTCTCACTCTTCTATCCCTTGCAGTGAACTCCTGGGGTATAAAATGACCTTTGAGGCACTTCAGGCCCAATATGTTCCCATTCTTTGGGACACTTTAGTTTCTTCCATTATTTCTATTTTGGGGAAGGAGGTGTGCAGGTATGTGTGGGTCAGAGGACAACTTTGTAGAGTTCGTTCTTTCCTTCCCCTTTATGTGGGTCCCAGGGGTGGAACTCAGGTCATCAGGCTTGTGTGGCAAGTGCTCTTAGCTGCTGAGTCATCTCTCTGTTCCCACCCCAGTATTTCCATTGTCAGAAAACATTTAATGTTAAAATTTAGCAAATGTGTTGCTGATTGAGTGACAGACCCAGTTTTGGGGGGCTGTGGGGGAGATCAAGAGCTGGGGGGGGGAGGCAGGAAGAACCAGGATGTCAGGAGATGGGACTAGGGGAGGGGCCAGCCAGGAACCAGGAGTAAGGATGGATGAAAGTCCAGGAGGTAGAGAGAAGACACAAGGCAGGGAAGGCCACTGGCTAAGCCATAGCAGGGTCCACAGATGCGCCCAGCAGCAGGGAAAGGACTTGATAGAGCAGCCTGGAAAGATGTGCCAATCAGCCCAAACCGGAATGATGGACAGGGATGAGGGAGCAGAAAGGAGCCACCAAAGGCCTTGGCAAGACCTTACCCTGATAAGAGATGTGTGCAGGAAATTTGGTATGCTGTGGGGTGCAAAGTTTTATGTTGATTACACACAATGAGGAGGGATAAGCCAGGTACAGAGGGGTAAGTCCAGTTCCCTGCTACCTTGACTGGATCTGCTCACTGCCGAAGCCTCAGCTCAGCCTTGGTAAAAACCCACAGCCTCATCTCTCTCTGGCTAACTCTCCTGAGAAGGTGGCTAACAGTCAGGGGTTACATCATACCCTTTGGGGGAGCTGATCTTATTTAAGCTGAAAACATTACTAAGTAATGTTTCTAAATTCTCAGGTCTCCCTTGAAAGGCATTCTGGGAGAAAATAATTTCCAGTGTTCTGATGAGCCCCCCAGTCTAGCCCTGGCTGAGAGCTGGAGGGGGAGAAGGAAAGCCCATCACCTATGGCACAGCTCTCCAGTACCCCAGGCTCCTGTATTGACTGTTCTTAGGCTGACACTGGGAACAGATACGCGCCGGTGGAGCCCAACTCTGGGTTCAGTTCGCCTTTGCCAGGGTTGCTAAGACTTGGAGGCAGAGGTTCGGGAGGTTGCTAACCGTTCCTGGGAGTTTTAATGTTTCTTTCTCTCTTGCAGAGTTTTTCACTGAACTTTACACTGCCAGTAAATACAGTAAGTAGAGTGGTCAGACCCCTATCTCCAGGCAAGCGGGAGAAGGTCAAAGTAGAACTTATAGGGGGGACTCCAAAACTCTGTCCCACATGCCCTGAATATTGTGATAAAGCGCACACAGTCTGTGTTGAATGGTCCTGAGAGCAACGTTTGTTTGAATTTAAATTATCCATGTGGGGTGTGTGTGTGTGTGTGTGTGTGTGTGTGTGTGTGTGTGTGTGTGTGTGTGTGGTATGGACATACATGGGCCATAACATGTGTAGGACAACTTGCTGAAGGGAGCCAGTTCTCTCCTTCCACCATGTGGGTTCAGGGATTGAACTCGGGCCATGAGGCTTTGCAGCAAGTTCCTCTACCCACTAAGCAATCTCTCCAGCCCTGAGAGCAATGTTTTTATCTTAAGAAAGTATAAACGTTCGTTTTTGAAAAAGAAAATTAAGTCCCTAAATTCCCATCCTCGGAAAACCGCAGGGCAGCGCCCCCTGCCGTCTGACTTTACAGGCACGCCGGCTTCTTCCTCCCACTGTTCTTACTCTACATACAATTTTGTGCCTTAAATATTTTCCACCAGTCTTTCTAACCAACTGAGGATAGCCCCACGTTATTTCTCCAAGTGTCTTGTTTTGTGTGGTGAGTTCCAGACGAGAGTAACTGTGTGATGAACATCATTATAGAGAAGACTTGTCCGTAGTTTCCTTTTTGAGACCAGGGCTCCCAATGTAGCTCTGATGGCCTTGAACCTGCAATGGCCCTACTTCCACCTCCTCAGTGCATGCGCTGCTGTGTCTGACTGTGTCTGTATTTGAGATTACTTCCTAAGTGCAGAGTCTGGGAAGAGAGTGATTGGGCCGATCAGGAATGAGTATTTTTAGTGGGTAAGGTTATCGCTATGTCTGTAACCCAGGGCTGTGTTACAGGGCTGTGTCACCTCCCTTCCCTGTGCCTTACTCTTCTCATCTGTGAAATGGAGGCCATGTTGGTCCTGCTTCATTCGGTGCCCTGAGGTGTGTGGGTCAGTTAATATGGAAAAAGGGCTTGGACAGCCTGGCACACACTGGATGTTCCACAAGCATTAGATGTGGAATTAACAGGTGCTCATGAGAGTAGAAATCCCATCAGGAGAAGCAGGAAGTAAACAGGAAGGCAGCCATGCTGTCTAGGAGAGATGGAGAGAGGGAAGCCTCACCCAAGCTCCCTTCCCCACCTCCAGGCCCTAGAGAAGCCAGCTTCTCACCCCCACCCCAGGCTCCACTAGCTACCTCTGTACCCTGACTGTTAACTGCCTTACAAAATGTTTTCTAGAAACTGGATCTTGCCCATTGTCCAGAATAGCCTTGAACTCAAGTTCCCTCTGCCTCTGTCTTCCAAGTGCTGAGATTAAAGGCATGTGGTCACTAAACCGGATATGTTTCTGCCCTAGCCAGCCTGAGTAAATTTCTGTACTTTGAAGACAGAATACCTTCCCTGAAACAATGGTCAGTTCTTCCTGCCATCCTCAGAAAAACAATACTCGCCGGTTGTGGTGGCACACAGAGGTAGGATTTGCTGAAGGAGGCGGAGGCAGGACAATACTTCACACAGATGCAGGGCCGTGATATGAGAGTGTATAGGGTCGTGTTTATGTGAAAATAGCCATCTAAGGAGCAGCAGGCAACACCACCACCAGCCCTGATGGGAGCTCACGAGGAAAGAGGTCTGTCCTGAAGGTCAAATGCTCAAGTTCAGGTCAGATTCATCCGTGGAAACGTGGTCCTGAATTGTGTGAGTTCTCTGAGGTCTGTTTTACCTTCCTCGGAGGTGCTAACCACAGAAAGCCTGGAGACGCCATTGCGGCCGTCAAGACTATAGAGAGGGGCTGGGCGGTGATGGCGCACGCCTTTAATCCCAGCACTCGGGAGGCAGAGGCAGGAGGATCTCTGTGAGTTCGAGACCAGCCTGGACTACAGAGCGAGATCCAGGAAAGGCACCAAAACAACACAGAGAAACCCTGTCTTGAAAAAACAAAAAACAAAAAAATCCGCAGAGAGGGTTAAATAAAAATAGACCTGACCAGTGCTTGAACATAAGGTCATGACTGTGGTGCTCATGAGATCCCTAAAGCCCCCAGAGGTAGCTATTATTGTCCCTATTTTCTTTTTCTATTTTCATGCATGTGTATGTGGTGTGCAGTCATGTGTGTGCATGTTTTGCATGTGTGTGTGTACATACACATGTATGTGCATGTGTAGGCCCACGGTTGACATTAGGAATCATCCTCCATGTCTCTTCCACCTTATTCATTGATGCAGGGTCTCTCTGTCACACCCAGAACTCCCTAACATGGCTATGACTAGTCTTGCTAGCCAGTTTGCTTAAGGAATCCCAACTCTGCCTTCTAAATCTGAAATTACAGGAAGATCCTGACTCCCACCAGGCATTTACACGGCTTCTGGGATTTGAACTCTGGTCCTAAAGCTTAGGCACCCCTACTCCCCCCCCCCCCCCCCGCCCCAGCCATTGCTTACCTTATTTTAGCTGATGAATAAAATGAGACCCTGCAGCTTCTGGGCAGAGGAAGGAGTCTCCCTCTGCAGGCAGTGTAAGCCCCCAACCTGCAATCATTTTATCCCTATTCATGGTGCTAGGAATCCGGTGCAGACTGAGCCAGCACCCTACCACTGAGCACCCAGGACCCAGGATGACTCCACATGGCATAGTGTACACAGTCGCTTATATAAAGCTTTGTTCCTGGAGATGCACTTGAACTACCTCAGACAGGGGTGACATGCAGCACCCCTCCTTCCTCAAGTGGAGACGTGAACCAGAAAGATGAACTGTTCCATGTGGGTTCATCTGGGCCTGTGGATGATCTACAGACGCCTTTGCTCTGCTCTATGTTTGGAAACAAGCATGGCTTCCTTAAGAAACTTCCTAACAAAGCCTTACTGCAATGCTTATATTTCTCCTAGTGGGGAAAAGTGGGCTGATGTGTGCTGGCCCCAGCATGCAGGCTAGAGACAGGAGATGAAGACTGTGTTACGGCAGATTCACCATGTAGATAGTGAAGACGTCAATTGACTTTTGGAATTTATTTCCCCATAGCCTAATTTCACTCTAATTCTTACTTTGGAAACACTCACACAGGCTCTGTCGTTGCTGTTGTTAGTCATTTAGGGCAAAGGTGACCCCACCATCAACAGGACTTTTTACATGGTGTATGCTCTACAGAATTCATTTTCTTATGTCGCATACTCTCTTTTCACACAGACATCCTCTCCAGTTGTCACGAGTGCCAAAGCTGATGTAAGTGTCCACTTCAATGACCAAGCCTTGGTTCTGTCATCTGTGAGGGGACAAATGCTCTCCACATCTCCTGTATTTGTTTTGAGGATTGAAGTTTGACATGTGAACTGTCGCCAAGCCCAGAACTAGACTCAGTAATTATTCCTATAACCACCGCTGCTCAAAAGCAAGAGAGAGAGTGTAAAACCACAGGTCCTGGGGCCAGAGAGATGGCTCAGCAGTTAAGTGCTTACATAAGATCTCTGTTTGGTTCCCAGTACCAATACAATAGCTCACAATGGCCAGTAACCCAGTTCTTGAGGATCTTACACCCTCTTCTGACCTCTGCAGACTGAGGTGCACACACACACACACACACACACACACACACACACACACACACACACACAAATAAATAAATAAATAAATAAATAAATAAACATTAAAATACATGCTTTTACACAGGCAAATTCACAGAGCATAGAGAAAAGCAGCCAGGCATAAGAATCCATACCTGTGTTTGCATCTGTACGTTGGAAACCAGACAAAACCTATCTACAGTGTCCCTGATCCATGCTAGACTGTTGACTGGCTTGATCTTGTGCAGACATCCTCAGCTGCTGTGAGTTCATGCATGGGATGCTCCTGTCATGAGCAGAAGAGCTGTTTTGCCCTAGTCTTCCCCAATTTCCTTTCCTCCCTACTCTTCTGAAACACCCCTTGAGCCTTAGGGAGAAGGCAAAATAAAGAGATCCTATTCCCAAGTGAGCACACCCCAGACCCTTGCTCTCTGCACTTTTACTAGTTGTGAGTCTCTACATTAGCCACTGTCCACAGTACAAAAAATAGAAGGCACTTTTTCAGACTAAAGGTGAACATGGCATCTAACTGTGGCTGTGAACTGTACCTTGGTTTTTCTTCTTCCAAAAGCATGTTCGTGCTTCTGTTCCCTGGGACTCCTGCTTTAAATCAGTTGTTCATTTTTCTAGTAGATGATCAGCATTCCAAATGCATGTAAACTATATAAATTAGATCTCAAGAAAGCAATTCACCAATTATATACATCACAAATATCTTTGGAAATATTTCATTTCTCCAGTGCATCCAGAGCCCATGCATGTTTTTGTTGCTGTTTATTTTTAATCACCAGATGCATCTTCTACTCTTGAAGAATCTGGGCCTCCCTGACTCTGTTTTATTTCTCTGTTCAGGACTGTGGTCCCTCTATTGGACTAGCGGCCGGAATTCCCTCCCTGCTGGCCACAGCCCTGCTGGTGGCCTTGCTGTTTACCTTGATTCAGCGAAGAAGAGGCATCGATGAGCCCATTGAGGTGATCGCTGCTTCTTTGGGTGTGAATGTGTAGCTTGAATCGGTATCTCAGTGAACTGGCCTCTGTCTGGGCTAGGCATGTCAGAACCCAGAACCTGTGTTGTTTCTGAGGACAAGGTAGTAGACGTTGCTGGACTGAAATGTCCTTCATAGGTAGATTCAGGCAGAGCTGACTTGCACATGACTCTCTGGTCACTTGAACAAATCTCTGGCAATAAGATGACATTTGGTGGCAAAATATAGGAATGGAGGGAGGTTATTGGTGGCATGCAAACATGTTTGTACGGTGGGGTGTTATCTGCACCAAGGGAGGAAAAGGCACAGGTTTCATCATCGGATAGTAAGAATGTGAGGGGAACAAGAGACAAAGAAGTGCTGAGGTGTCTATGGAAGGGATACGTTGAGACCTTGCCTGTTCCTGTGTCTAAATAGGCATGACTTACAAGAGAATGTGCATGGACCCCCCTGACATCCCATACTTGAATCAGATTTGCCCTGGGGACCATGAATGGTCACCTAGATCCGTATCCAACAAGGCTTCACAATATACTATACCTGTGCCACGTAGCCTCTGAGTTCTAACTTCACTCTCTACTTATAAACAACTACGGTTGTTTTCATACTGGTAGATATTAACATGGGAAGATAGAAAGCAGACATCCAAACACACAAAACAAAACAAAACAAAAAATAAAGAATTTCTGGTGATAGAACTATGTAATTGTTCTAAAAACTGATTGTTTATGGTGGTGGGGATCAGGTACAGGACTTTTCCCACATGCTAGGCAAGTACTCCACCACTGAGCTGCACTCCCAACCCAACACATATTTTTATTATGTATATAGTCCCCCTGAACATCATTCACAAAGGATACACTTCAAGACCACGTAGTAGTCACTTGATGCTGTGAAGCATGTTGAACCCAATGTCCCTATGGACACTATGCACAAAAATATGATAACAATAAATTAGTCACCCTGAAAGATTAACATTCTTAGTGAATAAATAAAACTGAATGACTTAAAATAGAACAATAAATGTCCCTGTCAGCTATCACAGGGCTGGTATCATATACAGCATGGATTCAAAGAGCAAGGGGATGGGATGAAGTAGGGTGGCTCAAGGCTTCTCACGCTATTCAAAATGGAAGCTTATAACTTTTGGCTTCTGGGATTCCCATTAACATCTTAAGATCCCAGTTGGCTACTGGTCACTGAAGCCATTGCAAGTGCACAGGGGGATTACTGGAACTGCCAACATATGGTAATGTGGAAAGTAGAGTACGGAGAATCCAATTATCACCTCACAGCCAATCCTGTTTCATCTCCTCTTGCTCACTTCGTCGCAATGCCAACCCTGGACTGTTTTTGAATAATGATGCTTCTTGAGTCTGTTCATTTTACTCGAGGTAGCTTAGCTTTGCTTAGCTGCGTGTTTGTTTTGTTTTAAAACCTTCTGGCAATTCTAATGGGCACTGTGGTTTAAAACACAATGATTTGAATGGTTACAGCTATGGTCTTTCATTTGTTGTTTATTTATTTTTGACTATTTTAGGAAAGTGAGAGACCATGTGAAATTTCAGAACTCTATGACAATCCCAAAATATCTGAGGTAAGAACTTTTTATTATAATCCCCACATGTGACAGAAAGTGTAGCAAGCTAAGGATTTTTAAGCCTAGACCGCACAAAGGTGCCATCTGAAAGGAGGCAATTAAACACAGTGAAAGCACAAAGGAGGTGATCCAGGTGTCTTTACTGACCAGACAGGAATTCAAAGTTGATTTAACTTTAGCAAACAGGGCGTGGACTGTAGATCAATGGTAAAATACTGACCTAACACATAGAAGTCACTGGGTTCTATGCCCAGCATGGAAAATTCAAACAACAGCAAAAAAGAAAATCAACTTAATATAACTTATTGAAAGGACAAAAGAACCAGCTGCGTGGCCGCGCTAATAGAACACAGGGGTTTATAGGAAGGTAGGTCACTTGTGATGAGAGATATTTATTCTTGTTTATTTAGTGTGTGCGTGTGTTTGTGTGCACACAATGTATGTGTGTGTGCACACATATGTTTGGCTATGTGTACCATGGAATGTGTGTGGAGGTCAGAGGACATTCAGGTGTCTGTCCTTGCCTCCCACCTTGTTTAAGAAGAATTTCTTTGCTGTTTTCCGCTGTGGATGCTGGCCCACAAGCTTCCAGGGAGTCTCCTGACTCTGCCCCACATCTTCCGTAAGACTGCTGGCATTACAGACACTTGCATTGTACGTCTGGATTTTATATGGGTTCTGGGGATTCGAACTCAGATCTTTACACTTGCATAGTAGGCACCATTTCTCCCCAGCCCTTGAAATGGACTTTCTTTTTTTTTTTTTTTTTTTGGTTTTTTGAGACAGGGTTTCTCTGTGTAGCTTTGCGCCTTTCCTGGAACTCACTTGGTAGCCCAGGCTGGCCTTGAACTCACAGAGATTCGCCTGGCTCTGCCTCCCGAGTGCTGGGATTAAAGGCGTGCGCCACCACCGCCCGGCGAAATGGACTTTCAAAGGTGAGCTAAAATAGGAACTTGACTTGAAAAGGGATACCTAAGGGAATATGTCATTAAGATCAGAAACAAATAAAAAATGTTCATCACTTGTATTCAGCACTGGACTTTAGGTCCTAACCAACACAATGGAATAAGAAAAGGCAAACATAACTTGAAAAGGAAGAAGTAAAATTATCATAATTTGCAGATCATATGTGACTGTCAACATAGAAAAAACAATAACCTACAGATAGGTTATTAGAATTAGCAAAATAGTTGAATAAGTTTATTGCACATAAAAACAATACACAGGATTTAGCTCTGAGGTAGAGCACTCACTGAGCATGAGCAAAGGCCTAGGTTTGATCTCCAACACTAAAAAAAACATTCAAAATCATGTGCATTTCTTAATATCAACAGCTACCAGTTAGAAAAAGAATTTTATGAATTCCTATTTTACAGTGGTAATAAAATACATAGAATGCTGAAAACAAATTTGATGAAATGTCTAATCCTATTATGGAAAAACTAAATCTTCAATAAAAGAATTCAACAATAGCTAAGTTATGATAGTTATATACTTTAATCCTGGAAAGGAAGATTCACCATCATAAAGATGTCAATTTATGGTACTTTTAGTATCTGTATAATCAGTGTAATTATGGAGCTAGAGAGCAGTTAAAAGTACTTATTGCGCCGGGCGGTGGTGGCGCACGCCTTTAATCCCAGCACTCGGGAGGCAGAGCCAGGCGGATCTCTGTGAGTTCGAGGCCAGCCTGGGCTACCAAGTGAGTCCCAGGAAAGGCGCAAAGCTACACAGAGAAACCCTGTCTCGAAAAACCAAAAAAAAAAAAAAAAAAAAAAAAGTACTTATTGCTTTTTCCAGAAGACCTGGGTTCAGTTCCCAGCACCCATATGGCGGCTCACAATGGTCTATGCTAATTCTAGGGCATCTGCACTCTTCTGACCTCCTCAGATACCAGGCATGTGCATTTAGGGAAAACATTCATACACATAAAAATTAATTTAATTTTTAAAATAAACATAATTGTGATATAAATCCCAACACATTTCTCAATAAACTTAGTAAGATTCTAAAGTTTATAGGGAATAAAACATGAGAAAAGTAATTAAAAAATAACATGTAGGCCTGGAGAGATGGCTTAGCAGTTAGGAGCACTGACTACTCTTCCAGAGGTCCTGAGTTCAATTCCCAGCAACTACGTGGTAGCTCACAACCATCTACAATGGGATTTGGTGCCCTCTTCTGGCGTGCAGGCATACATGTAGGCAGAACACTGTATACATAATAAATAAATCTTTTAAAAGAAAGAACATGTAGAAAAAAATGAAAAAAAAAAAGCAAGATAGTGGGTTTGAACCCAACTATAACAATGATCATATTAGATGTAAATGACCTAAACAGCTTCAATTGCAAGGCAGAGAGAGTCAGTTTGGCTATAAAAGCAATAGCCAACTTTCTAAAAATCTACAGAATCACACTTTATGAATATAAAGACTTGAACAGATTAAAAGTTAAAGGACGGAGGGCTGGAGAGATGGTTCAGAGGTTAAGAACACTGACTGTTCTTCCAGAGGTCCTGAGTTCAATTCCCAGCACCCATATGGTGACTCACAACCATCTGTAATGGGATCTGATGCCCTCTTCTGACCTGCAGGGATACGTGCAAACAGAACACTGAATACATAATAAATAAATAAATCTTATAAAAAAAAGTTAAAGGTTCCAGGAAAGGCGCAAAGCTACACAGAGAAACCCTGTCTCGAAAAACCAAAAAAAAAAAAAAAAAAAAAAAAAAAGTTAAAGGAAGGAGACACTGCGCTAACAATAATTAGAGAGAGTTGTGTCGCATGAAAAACCCTTGAAGGCAATAAGTTCAGGCAACGGTAGACACCACTCATTTCCTGCCCCTCAAGAGTCAGTGTCTTTAGTCTCCTGATCCCCACTGTCTTGCCAATCATTGTTTCAAATGTTTGGTCTGATTTTGGCAGTTTCCATTGGAAGGGTCAATATAGTTGAGCCCTTCTTGGCCAGAAGCTGAAGTCTCTACTATATTATTTTAAAAATCTGTTTGTGTTCTCAAGAATCCTAGGCGGTCACCGACACATGAGATGGACCCACGAGGTGCCCAGGAAGGCCACATATATGTGAAGACAGTCTCTGGAAGTGAGGAGCCCCTGCCTGACACCTACCGTCCTCCCGAAGAAATAGAGAGAAGGAGAGGGCTGTGGTGGCTTGTGCCAAGGCTGAGCCTAGAATGACGTAGCTTTATCAGGGAGCTGACCTGGAGCTGGCACAGGGCTGAAAACCCCGGGATCTGTGCTTGGGAACCATGCTTGGAGAGGCGAGGGGCCAGCTGCCTCTCATTCCATATAAATTTCATTTATAGATCTGGGGTGTATCTGGGTTGTTTTTCCTTATCAGGGGATGCTGCAATAAGGTTCATTCAACCTCAGACCTTGCAGCTTAATCATCGATACAGCCCAGGTGAGTTACTGTGCATTCAGATGAGCCCCCTTTGTCCTGTTTCTTAATCCAGAGAAGTTTGCTTTTGGGAAATAGGCTTGGCTTCTGAGTGTCCTGCCTTCTCCTCTGCCTGCCCCATCTCTTATCTTAAAAAGTAAGTAAATAAAGCTATGGGAGTTGGATTTTCTGGGTCATTGGCCAAGGCCAGCTTGGCACAAGCTAGGACATGAGTGAAACTTACAGAAGACATGGGAAAGAAGATATTTCTTCCTTCTGAATATCTCAGGGTAAGGCTCACATGGAGCCACACATGCCTCCAACACAGGGAAGCATGTGACAAGACCACGTCATACAGCCAAGAAGGGGACATGGACTTCTGAGTCAGACCTGCCACTGAGCAGCTGTGAGAAGTCTGATGAAGTCACCCACACTCTCCAAGCCTGTTTGGGGTGGTATAAAAGAGGAGGGGGAGATATTCTGTGCTTCATTTGGGCTTTGGAGAAATTATGTAAGACCTGAAGGGAAGAGTTTTCCACCTAGTGGACACTAGCAATACCCATTCCCACTCCTGACCCTGCTCCTCACACCTCCTCCCATCCTGCTTGTCTGATCAAGTCAAGAGGCTGCGCTGCAGCACCTCTCACCCAGAGTCACAAAGTCAACAAGGAAGTGTAGATTCCAAACTTTCCTCATGACCTGCAATCCAAACTGTGGGATTTAAAAATAACTCTCATTGTCCCACCGGTCTGCTCACTTGAACTCTGAACAGCATTTGTCCTTGTGTGTCAACCAAGTTTCAACTTCCAAGTACAGAGGCCTGCGTTACACATGACACGTTAACCTCCAGGATGCTGACGTCTTTGATGGCTCATCTTCATTGTCGACCTGATGGGACTTAGAATCACCATGGAAACACACCTCTAGAAAGGTGTAACTGAACAAGAAGATCCACCTGAATGTGAGACGCACCATTCTAGGGGCGGGGCTTCTGGACTGAATCCAGAGGACTTCAAGTTGAGCACACAGAATTCATCGCCCTCTGTTTCCCGACTACAGATAGACTGTGTGACCAGCTGCCACACTCTCCTGCGGCCATGCCTTTCCGGCTGTGATGAACTGACTGCACCCTCAAACTGTGAGCCAAAAGAAGCCTTTCCACCTTCAAGTTGATTTTATCAGGCATCCAATTGTAACAATGAGACATAACTAACATAAAACTGAGATTCATGTTTTAATGACTTTCTTTGCAATGAGGCATTTTGTTTTGAAGTATTCTAAAGAAAAGATGTTTGTGAGGGAGAGAGATAAAGAGGACCAAAGATGAACACAGGACCAAAGGGATGGGTTAGTATATCTACACCTGCCATCCGAGGGAAATCTGGGGCTGACTTCACCAGCTTGGGCCAGGCCTTTGCCTTTACTTTCCCAGATGGCTTCCAGGTAGCCTGGTCACAGCTTCTTCTGATGCATGGCCACTACCTTGGACAGACCATGCTTCACAGTGGGAGAGGTGAGGTCTCAGGGCATCTCTGGGAGCATCTACAATCTCCATGAGCCACCTGGATATCCCAGGGAGCCATCTTTTCTCAGATGGGGCCTCTGGATGCTCAGAAATGATTCTACTTCTTGAACAACAGGGAATGGTTCTGTAAACCCGATGACCACCACCCACTAATAACTGCTTTCAAAGCAACTCTGAAATTCAATTTTGTGTTTCATGGACCCAGCTCCTTAGATAAGCTCATTTGGGACATCTTCAAGCAGCCATGCCCAGGGATGCTGAACATTTACTTCTCTTACATGGTGGGGAAGGACCTAGGACTCCCTGAGAACCTGATCAGACTGTGGCCTTGTGGCTTTGATGTATACGGGTATCAGCTCCAGCCTAGAATGTTGGTCACCTAGAACCTCAGTTCTATGCTTATAAAACTGACCCCAGAGGGCATCTGTGAGGCCTGATTGAAAAACAATTATCAGTAAGCCTTGTAATTGATAAACTAAGGTATGACTGTGTCTTAGATACTCTATTTTAATTCTACTTACAATCAATTGCTTGGAATCTTTATTTTAAATTATTTTCACTAAAATTTCAAGAGTCAGTATTTCTGTTGGTACAAAAACTTCTTTTGTAATAAGGTGGGAAATAAATGGCCATCTGACAAACTCTCTGTGGTTCTTCCCCGACAGTAAGGGGGCAACTTTCCCCTTTTCTCTTTTCTGCCTCTTTCCCTCGGATGCTGGCCAGAACCTAAGTGTGCTTGCTCTGGCACTGTGGGTTCCAGAACTTTCTCTAAAGCCCCCTCCCTGCCTTGTGGCAGGACTCCTTTAGTAGGCAGTGAGGAGACCTCCATGCTGCAAACTGAGACAGCACTGTGGTCCTGTTTCCTTCTTTCCTCCATCCTCTTCCTTCATCAACTGATACATTGGAAAGATCTGGATTTGGGGTATTAGTCAGGCCTCACTCAAATTTACCAGCTCGCCTGCTGCAAAGGAAAAGTTAGGCTTTTCGGAGTAATTCCACAAAGCAGGCAGGCATAGCAAAGCTTTGTGATGACGACTCCATGACTCCATAAGCGACTCCACAGAAGGGGTGTTTCTGGGAGGGAAACGTACAGTCAGTCATCCTATCCCCTTAGCAAGGCTTTAGCTGAAACAACCTGACAAGGGGTGGTCTCTTGGCCAAATGACTGACAGGCCCAGATGGGTTATCTTCTAAGGGAGGAGTGATGGTATGAAACATTCTGTCCTTTTGGGACAGATCATGCTGCCACCCACGACCAAAGGTATTCTGTTCTTTTGACCAGGCCTAAGAAACGGCAAAGCTGATGTTTGCCTTTCGAGTGTTACCAGTGGAGTGGGAGGTGGGGGCCAAAGCTCCAGTGGCCTCCAAGAACATGAAGAAGGGGCAGCTGGGTAAGGCTGACTATCCCTCTGTGGGGAGAAGCACAGTAAGCTGGGACATCAGAGTCCCACCACCCCTACGATATACAAGACTGTGACCAGGGGCTCTCTTCTTCATACGGCATCACCCATCTCCTGGAAACAGACGGACACTCATCAGTTTATCTCCAGCTCTACAGCAGGTTGAGGATGCCGACATAGTTCAATAGATAGCTTTTTAGGTCCCTTCAGGGCATAGGGTCTGTCTAGTTGGTGCCCTCCTGGAGGAAGCAGGAGGGGAAGAATGGATCTGGTGAGGGATCTTCCAGAGGTTTGCTTCCTTGCCTTGGGTGCCCTGAGATGAAGAAATCCACACTGTTTCTCTGAGAGCTCCAGATGGAAAAGGGAGACTTTCCGGCCATGGTTTAGGAAACTGCTTTTGTGACCAAGAGAGAGCAATGAGAATTCATCCCTGATACAGCTCAGTGCTGGTCAGGAAAGGAACCAGCTCACAGCAGAGCCAAGATAACTAGGAGTCAGTGCCCTGCCTCCCAGCACTTCCAAAGGGACTCAGAGTCCCCTTGGGAACCTCAGATGTACTAATTATACCTGTGTGTCCCTTCAAAATAAACCACGAGCTCTTTCTCTTCCAGGTTCCATTTGTGTGTAGAAATATAATAATTGAACAAAGCAAAGAAAAACTTTAACCTTCTGTTTCTATTTTTATTGATGATGCACAGAGATCCAGACACACAGGGGTTAGGTGGGCTTTGATGCACTTCTCTGGATGACGCACTGATGACAATACCATTTTTATTGAAAAAACATGAATTCTGTGCATCAGTGGGACAGACAGCCTGAGAATGTGACCCACGGTCGTGTCCTGGCTTATCAAGCCTCCGAAGTTGCTCTAGAATATTCTCTATGCATAGTATACATATGATCCATTTGCTGTCTGCATTCCCTGGGGCCTAAACAATCCCAGACTTCCCTAAGCCATCTTTAACTAACACACGGCACAATTTGTCTAACCTGAAGAGAACAATGTCAACTCATTCTTAGGCATTTCTTTCCTGTGGTTCAATGTAATCCAATCCCAGATGGGCAAAGATCTCTTCTTCACTGTCGGCTTCAAGAAACACCCTCTGCAAGCATAAGGAGAAACACACACACTCAGGAGCTTTCCTTCAGCATCTCAGTACAGACACACTGAACCGCCTCCTCAGGGTGAGTGACAGCTGAAGCATCCCACCCTGCTCCTGAACATAAAAGATCAGAGAAAGTCAGGGTGTGGTGACTCACACCTGGGATCCCAGCACTTGGGGTGCAGAGGCAGGAGCCTGGGCTGCAGAGTGAGACCTTAACCCAAACAAACAGAAAAAAGCCCTAGTTACTGCTTCCTGTAGTTTTGACACTTTCCCATCCAGGAAAATGGCACATGTAGATTAAGGTAAAATTGTGACAGAGCTCCCCAGTCAGCAAATGATACATGGATACTTTTCCAATGAGCCTCTAATTGTTCTAATTTTTCTTTGTGTGTGTGTGTGTGTGTGTGTGTGTGTGTGCATGTTTGTGTATGTGAACACGTATGCGTGGGGATGCATGTGTATTCATGTGTTCCATGTGGAGGGCAGAAGTCAACACTGGATATTGTCTGCCTCTAACACTTTCCTTTTTTTTTGAGACAGGCTTTCTCACTGAGCCTGGAGCTTACTATTGACTAGACTGACTATTCAGCTCCAGGAATCTGCTTGTCTTGGTTTTGCCAATGGCTAGAGTTACTGGTATGTCCACCACTCCTGGCTTTTATGCGGTGCTAAGGATCTGAACTCAGGTCCTCACGATTACACAGCAGGAAATTTACAAATAGAACCATCTCTCCAGCCCTACTGGTCTCTTCTATTCTTAAAATAGATTTTTATGTATATGGGTGTTTTGCCTGTGCATATGTCTATATACCACATTCATGCCTGGTGCCCGAGGGGGCCAGAAAAGGGCATCGGAGCCACCACGTGGGTGCTGGGAATCAAACCCAGATCCTCTGTAAGAGAAGCAAGTGTTCTTAACCACTGAGCTATCGCCCCAGCCTAGACTCTTATTCTTAACCATAACTGTTCTTGGAACCACTTGATGAAGTCTTTTCTTTTTTCCCCAATAAAATACACTGAAGCCTGAGTCACACTCAATCCAAGGAAATCAAAATTCCCAGAGAGGTCTTGTTATTAATCTACTTAAAGTTCTAGGTTATTCTAATGTGCAGCAGAGGGACAAAGTGCTAGTCATGGGGCTGCTGTATGTGCTGTGATCTCTACAGCCTTCCATGCCTGCCCATAGGCCCCACCCTCCGGCTTCCATCCCATGATCTCTTTAAGACTACACACTTCTTCCCTTGAGTCCCTTCTAATACATAGCACAGGCCTGGGCCCAGAGCTGACACTTGTTGAATTATTTTTTATACATTCACTTGCAAGCCTTCCTGAATTGAACCCCGTAACTCTGCCTCCACCAACATGCTCAGTTTCTGAGTATTCTGTCAGCGCCTACTCCTCCCCCTCCTCTGTGAGAATGATCTTGAATTTCTATGAGGACTCCCTCATCTCTCCATTCATGAAGATGTGGGATTGCTCCCATCTTTAGGAAGAAGCACACCACCCAAGCCTGGCCAATCGGAACTACGGCAATGGATTAATAGATGAACACATCACCAAGCCTGGTCAATAAGCAGTTAGAATCCATGCAAAAACCATTAGAAAAAAAAAAGATCTTCCTTGTTAGAATAACTAGATGAATGGGACTCATGAGAAAACCTTGCCTGACAACGAAAACAGCTCTGGAAAACCCAGCTGAGCACCTGGATACAGCTGTACCTGAAGCCAGGGTTGACCCAAAGGCAGCAGTGTTTACCCAAGTTCCTTTTCTTTTTCTTTAAGGTATGTTTGTTGTTGTCAGTTTCTTTTAAACTATAATAAACCCTGAGGGGGCAAGGAGATTAGATTTTTTTTTCTGTACAGAGTTTCTCTGTGTATCCCTGGCTGTCCTAGAACTCTCTTTGTAGACCAGGCTGGACTTGAACTCAGAGATCCATCTGCCTCTGCCTCCCAAGTGCTAGGATTAAAGGGGTGCACCACCACCACCCAGCCAGAGATCAGATCCTTACTTCTAGTGATCCCATGTCTTCTTCTCCCTCCAAGCCTAATTTGGTGCCCTTGACAACTATAAGAAAAGTGGACTTTTTGCTCATGGATTTGACAGTAGAATTGTTAATTCTTCATCAGCCACATAGTAATGTCACTGTTCTGAGGCATGAGTTGAACAACGTGCCACTGTCAAGCGAGTCCCCCATGATTAGTGACTGAGGCTTGATGGCCTCCCATCCATCTGTGTGCACCTGTGTCGCTCTACTGTAGGAGAATGTCGCTCATTCATGACCCACTCAGAGCATGGTTGCATTGGATTGGTGTTTGTGGGATGCTTCTGATTTGTAGCAAGCCTTGATTTTCTTTGGAGTGAATGACTGTAAGCACCAAGCATACAGTCAACTCAATTCTGGTCACCTCTGTGCTGGCCCTGGAGCCCCATCAGCTCACTATCTGAGCCAGAAGCCTCAGAGCTGCACCCTGGGCCAGGTGGGGACTGTCACCTGAGCCGACATTTCCAGCTCCTTTCCGCTGCGGTCCGCAGAGAACAGAACATTTGTACCAAAGAAACCTGGACATGAAAATCACTTAGGGTTGGGGTGGGGATGAAGTAAGAGAGCCCAGCAGGTAAAGGTGCTTTCTGCCAGTCCTGAGGACCTGAGTTCGATACCTAGAACCTACATGGTAGGTCGGAACTGGCTCCCCTGACCTCCACATGCAGACCATGGCATATGCACACCCATTTCTGCCACTATAAAAACATAAATAAATGTCATAAAAATTGTTTAAGAAATCTGTTCAAGGGAAGGACTTGGGGTCAAGGGTCAGTAGTGCATCTTAGCAAGGGAATGCTACCTTGGTCTTGTCATACAGAGCATGGTTATCCAGCATCATCTTCCGCTCATGGGTGGCATAACGTCGCAAGTCTCTCTCAAACTGCTGCAAAGAGAATTGAAATAAATTACTATCCATATGCAGTGTTTAGAGCCATCCTGCACCCTTGGGTGTTTGAAACTGCCATCTCCTAGCATATGTTCTTGTATGACTTTCTTCCCCAGGGCCATGGTCCTGGGTGGCTGAGCTCTGGGGTCCCTGTACCAGAACAGAAACTCAGTGTGAACGGGAAGCTAATGGGCTTGTTCCCTTGTCAGATGCTGTCCAACAGGCAGCAGGTGGTGTGTCAATATCTGTTGAATAGATGAACGGACAACGTGAGCATTGTTTCTAGAAAAAATACCTGGTCCAGAGTAAATGCTGCCTAAATCATTTTAAGTTTTAAATATCATCATTATAAAAGAGGGTGAAGAATGGGGAGATCTTGGCCCAGATTTTGGGCCTATCTGTGCGTCCTTTGGCACACTACCCAGCCTTTCTGAACCTAGCTTTGCCTCAGAATGGAGGGAGTGCACAATAAGGCCACTTCCTCTTTGATGTCCACCCCTACTGAGATTCTGTGAAGAGTCACAGTGACATCTCTCATGATCAGGAGTACACCCTGAGACTTCAGGGAATAAATCTGAAGACTAGGACAAGCGACAAACCAACCTTTGAAACAAGGACAGTGGGACACACACACACACACACAGACACACACACACACACACACACACAGACACACACACACACACACACACAGACACACACACACACACACACACACACACACACACACACACACACACACACACACACACACACACACACACACACACACACACACGGTGCTGGTTTCCTGAGAGAAACCCAGGTCTAGAATAGTCCTTGGGATTAAAGAGAATGCCTGGGACAGTTGCGCCCTCTAGTGGTGAGAAATGATTTCCTCTTCTCTGGGAAGTTTCTGGGACTGGGTGAGACTTTGCCACCCAGGAGCCCTTTACAGCAGGTGCAGATGCAACCAGCCCTATGGAATAATTGCCGGGAGCAGATTCACTAGCACAGATCAGGGAAGTTTTAGGTCCTACTTAGCTTCCTGCCAGTCTACCCCAGCTCTTGGCTGGGCCGCAGCTGCCCACAGCTCACACTGGTTTGCCAGCATCTGGAGAAGCTGTAGGTGTAATGGAGGTTGGCTAACGGAGGTCAATGGTGGGCTGCTCCCAGCTCCCACCCTGTGTGGTTTGGGAGACAGAAATGTATTCCTGAACTCCTTGACCAAGGCCTTCAGGGAGTTTCTGTGCATGTAAAGAGATACAGCTCACTCAACAAATACCTGCAGAGTGCCAGTTCCTTGGGGAGCTGAGAGTCTAGCAGGGGACACAGACGATTTATAATAACAGAAGAAATAAGCAAACTATGCGCTGATAGGAAGCCCGTGCCGTCGACTTACTGAGCAGGACTGCCATGGTGGGCATCAGTGAACAAGGGCTTGAAGAAGGTGATAAAAACCAAAATGGCTCAAGAGAATTGTGCTGGATAGTTTTATGTCAACTTGACACAAGTTAAAGTCATCTGAAGGGAGGAAACCTCAATTGAGAAAACACCTCCATAAGATCCAGCTGTAAGGCATTTTCTTAATTAGTGATTGATGGGGGATATGCCATCCCTAGGCTGGTGGTTATGGGTTCTATAAGAAAGCAGGCTGAGCAAGCCATAGGGATCAAGTCAGTAAGCAACATCCCTCCATGGTCTCTGCATCAGCTCCTGCCTGCAGGTTCCTGTCCTGCTTAAGTTCCTGTCCTGACTTCCTTTGATGATGATCTATGATATGGACATGTGTGGTGATATATTGTGTGCCCTAATGAAGCTTGCCTGAGGATCAGAGGACAGAGCCAGCCACTAGATTAGACATAGAGGTCAGGCAGTGGTGGCACACACCTTTAATCCTATCACTGGGGCGGGGGCAGAGATCTATCTGGATCTCTGTGAGTTCATAGGCCACCCTGGACTACATGAGATTGACTCAGTCTAGGAGAGAAAACAGAGCCAGGCAGTGTTGGCACACACCTTTAATCCCAGTACTGGGAAGCACACAGGTCTTTAATACCAGGAAGTGATGTCTTGGCGGAGAAAGGTATGTAAGGCGTGAGGAGACAGGAACTAAAGGCTCTTTTTGGCTGAGGCCTTTCAGGTGAGGACTCAGAGGCTTTTAGTCTAAAGATTCATGGAAACAGGATCAGCTGAGGAGTTGGCGAGGTGAGGTTGGCTGTGGCTTGCTCCGCTTCTCTGATCTTTCAGCTTTCACCCCAATATCTGGCTCCGGGTTTTTTATTATAAGACCATTTAAGATCTGAACAACAGACATGTAAGTTGGAAAAAAACTTTCCTTCCCAAGTTTCTTTGGTTTACAGTGTTTCATCTCAGGAATAGCAACCCTAACTAAGACAAGAGTCCAGTCCTTTCCTGAGCCCCAGAGATTTGCTGGGGATAGGGATGTGTCACTGACACACAGGCATCATGCTGGGAACTAAATCTACCAGGGACACAATATATTAGTTTTTAGAAGCTTTGAGAAATACTAGCTCATCTCAGGATATTGCGGACTCAGACAACATGCGGCCACTCTGACTCACATCAGCTGTCACTCACTGCCATTGCCCGTTCCTGCTTCTCTTCCACGGGTTTCACCAAGTCACACCCACCTTCTTCCTTCCCCCAAGGTGGGTTGGCCAGAGCCTGGGAGGGGGATTCAGGGCGGCAGCAGCAGTAGGGACAATAAGAAAGAGCAGGAGCAGCAAAGCCTACAGGTCCTCCTGGTCTACCAGTGACCTTGGATGCTACCCTGAGTTAAAAGGGACAACTGAGGAGTGCCATGCGTCCTAACAGGATCCTGTGGCTTCAGGCGAGGGCCAGATAAGATACTTAGGAATGCCTTCTTATGGTGCAGGCAGTGACACCCTGGCGTTTATGGAACCCTGAGCCTGAGCCCAGCTCGGTGCCTGCTGCTTTGTTCTGTGGATTCTCCACTGAGCTACATGACTGAGGATGCTTAACAAGAGCCTAGCATTACCTCTAAAAGAGGGTGGGGGGCGGTGCCCAGTTCAACCCCAATTTTAAGAGGAAGTCGCTGTCTCGCTGAGTCCTCAGCAGAGCCCTGTGAGGCTAGCACTGCTATTAGCCCCAAAGAAGGCCCAAGGACTGTTATTTACCTGCAATTCAAGAGCAGGGTTCAGCCTCTTGATTCTCAGAGTCTCATTTTAAAAACCTCCCCAGTTTCTTGCAGCAGCACTGGGAGGCAGAGGGCATGCATGTGGTCTTTTGCTTCAGAAACGCAGACAGCAGGTAGAAGGTACAGAGCCCTAGAACAGCTGCATCATTGTTTACAACAGACTTCGCCCGGGGTTCTGCAAGCTGTGCATTGCTGCCCCTGGAGGGTGCCACTCACATCAGTCTCATAGGACTTAGTCCAAGATCGCGCAGCTGGGAAGAGGCAGGGCTTCTTCAGTAGGCCTAGGGCCTGAATCCATCTGGGTTACTCACACTATGCTGCTTCCTGGGTTTATCTAAAATACCTCCTAGTTACCCATGGGCTTTTCAAACACAGGTGGCTGGCCTTAGCTACCTAGAGTTTCTGAAGGAGTCGTGTACAGTGAGGTGGAGAATTTGTAAATCTAACCTGTCCCTACGTAAGGCCACTGCTGCTGGCTTGGCGATGGCTGTTCTAAATGAATCTGACTCGTGACCATATGCAGTATCACACCCCGGTTTAGAGGCTTGGGGGCACGGTCCCCTCACTCTCCGAGCATTCTCTCCTGCTGCCATCAGCTCCCTCCTGGGCCAGGGCAGCTCACAGCAGACAGCTCTTACCCTGGAGCCCGTCCATCCGAGCAAGGCGAAGGCCCGGCGATCGTAAGGACACATGACCAAGTCTACGCGGATGGCCTTCCAGCCCTTTCCTTCCTGCTGGCTGCTCTTGTCGCCGCCGTCCACTTTCTGGTGGTACAGCTTCAAAATCAGGAAGCATTTCTGGAAGTGATCGAGAGCATCCACCTTCCTGCTTGGCAGCTTGAACTTCTCGAATGTCGACTCTATGAGGTCACAGTACAAAAGCAACCCCTGAAAAAGAGAGAGAGAGAGAGTTCAGAAAGGGCCCTTGGGGGGCCCTTACCATCTTACAGTGGCTCTTAGGGAAGCATTTTCAGAGCTGAACAGACACGGGTGGACTTCTGTCCTTGCTCTCTCGGCAGCTTGGAGAGAAGGTAGTATGTGGTTCTCAGGCTCTCTCTACAGAAAAGGAATTTCTCCATGAGGAAGGCTGAGCCCAAACTCCTCAATGATAAGACTTCAGAGGCTCTACCTCTCCTTGTCTGCTTCTGAGGGACAACCTTGCTCCTTTCAAAGCAAACCGCAATGAACAGAGAGCTGCACTGTTCCCTGTGCGTCATGCTGACGATGGCCTGGACTGGCTCATAGGGTTGTGGCTGGAAGCCCAGGCCCAATGTGGGGTACGGTGACCTGCTGCTTCCACTGTTTTGTGCTGTTTTTACAATGCCAGGGGTTGAACCCAGGGCTTTGAACTTGCTAGCTAGGCCTTCTACCCCTGAGTATACCCCAGACCCGGAAATGATACTTCTCCTGAGAGAACTATCTGCCCATCTTGGAGGCAGTGGGAGAAAGCCCATGATGCCTTGTTTCATCTCAAGTGAT
The DNA here is from genome assembly GCF_007827085.1 of Peromyscus californicus insignis. NCBI lineage: Eukaryota > Metazoa > Chordata > Mammalia > Rodentia > Cricetidae > Peromyscus > Peromyscus californicus. The sequence goes on from NW_026294562.1 coordinate 21,344,340, forward strand.
TGTTCAGAAAATTAACAAGTGATTCAAAGGAATGCCAGGCAAGTACCAGCCTCTGGGAGTTCCTGTCTTCCTCACAATGGTGCACTTGGCTGGTAACAGATGGGGGCATTCAATCCTGAACTTGCCAAAGCTTCGACTAGAATGTTCCTTCTGGTGCTGGGTGGGCTCTGCAGCAGAGCCTGCTACCACCTCAGATGTGGCCCTAGCTGTCCCAGCCAGCTTTCTGCTGGGTGTCCCTACTGTTTGACGCTCCCCTTCCTGTCCCTACTTCTCTCAATGTGATTTCTGTCCTCTGAAACTGCTTTGAGGGTGGGCTCAGGCTTCCCCATCGGTGCCCATGGTTGTCTTCCTAGCAGAAACCGAGTGGACTGTCCTGGAAGGAGGCATTTCCCTCCGACTCCTTCCCTCCAGTCCCGGGGTATGGAGGTTGGAGGAGTTGGGGGTTAGGGCAGTTCAGCCTTTTCATAACGTGCTCAGCATAGGTGTGGGGTTTTTTTTTGTGTTTATCATTTGTTTGTTTGTTTGTTTTTCTAGTACCTCTTTCTATCTGAGGGTGGTTGAATCTATGAATTAAGAACCCAAGGTCATGGTCACAGACGCTGACTTTAAACTCCCTCTGGTTCTGGGTAGCCTGGAACGGAACTCATAGTTACCCTCCTGCCTTGGCCTCCTGAATTGCTGAGATGACAAGCATTAGCTACCATGCCTAGTTCTCAACATTTTGAATCTTCCAGAAGTTCCATGAACTCCAGGGGGACCACATGAAGCAGTTAGGGTCCTCGTACCCGGGTCCCATGCACCACGCATGAACCCAAGCCTGAGTCATGTAGTCTCCTTCCTTGGTGGTGAACTATCAGCAGCCACAACCAGAATTCAAGCAGAATGCATGCATGTCTGGAGAATTCTGACCTCCCCAGAGATCAGTATTTCTAAGCGCTTCCCTTCCCTTTCTCCTTCCTCTGACCAAGGAGTTTTCTCCAAAGGACACCATTTAGGGTCACCTGATGGGAGAGCACACTGAGGCCCCTGGGCTGCTCAACACACTTCTCAGACATTTAAGCATCTTGTGGGTATGCTGTGCACAGTCCGTGAGTACACGTGTGTGCACTGTGTAAGCTGTGTTTACAGCCATGTGTAAAGCGAAGCTCGGTGTAAGAACGGCTGGGAAGGGGGGTGACGTGGAGGTGGAAGCCAAATTCGAAGAACTCTGCTGATTTCACAGCTGAGGCACTGGGGGTGTGTCGGGACAGCAACACCCAATCACCTGGCACCTTGTCCCTGAGGGAAGGGGAGGGGCTGCCCTGCAGGCTCCTGGGCCCCCTGCAGCCCAGTGCCTGGCTCTCACAGAGTTCAATAAGCAGCCCTACCAGGGATCATCACAGCCTCCATTTGTTAGGTGTTTACCATTTGTCAGGCACTCCAGGGTCTCCCCCATCGAATGCCCTGTTAGCACAGACAGGAAACGACCATGAACTGTTAGGGCCCATCCCGGGGTGCACCACCAGTGACTGGACTTCGGAGGTCTCCGATCAGACGTGTCTCACCATTGGTTCCCACTGGGATTATAACGCCCATCTCTGCCCAGGGGTCACAGCAGGAATACCTTGAAGCTGGTGATGCAAAGAGGCCTCCCCCAACCCCCACCCTCCACCCCCCACCCCTTCCACCACCCTCACCTCCACCCCCACCTCTCCGATCCAGCAGTCACAGATACTCTCAGCCTGAGAACAATGGCACAACAAACATCAATGAGTTTCCAACCTTGGCAGCGGGCCTGCAGAGAGAGGTCTGTCAGAGAGAGCCTTCCATCTCCTCCCCTACCCTCCTCAGAGCAGAGCACTGGGCAAGTGTCCTGACTCTTTGTGGTGTCTTCTGGCTGAGCTTATCTTGTCTACTCTCAAGGGCTCTGGTCACCCTGTGCTCCTTCTCCTGAAAGGGACAGGGAGACATGGCATGGTCTCACAGATGAATTTGGAGCTGATTCCAAAATCTAGTTTTCGTTTAAACTGCTCATGGCTCTGGGGCTGGCTGTTTCTAGTTTTCACGTTGTCTGGTCTCCTCTGGCATATCAGTGAATTGGCCCATGCCCAGCAGATACTGTCCACCCAGGATGGGGGAGCTGCACCAGGGAAACTCAGTCTCCTCCTCCTCCGCTCAGTCAGACCTGCAGGGCCCTGGGGGAGAGCCCTTCTCTCTCTAGGGAGAGGGCCAGAAGTCAGATGGCTTTGGCTGTGGGATTAGCTTAACCCCGCTTTGACCATTAACAATGGGTGGCCTTGTGACAGGTGGATCCTGGACAGTAGCTATTGACCATGAACTCTGCCGGGCCCAGCCTACCCTCACTGGCTTCCTTCTTCAAACAAGATGCATACATGTAATGTGCAGCCTAGGACCCAAAGCTGGTCAGTCTCACACCAGCCGTGTGGTGCCGTCACGAGGTGTTGCAAACCATTGAGAACTGACTCCGTAGTCACCGTACAATGATCGTGTAATAGAAAATTAGCAATGCTTGGGGCTGGAGAGATGGCTCTGTGGTTAGAGCACTGGCATGTAAGCATGAGGACTTGAGTTTCAGATTCCCAGAACCCACAGAAGTGCTTGGTAGACATGACTGTCGGTCTGCAATTCCAGCCTCAGAAGGTGGAGACAAGGGATCCCCAGAGCAAGCTGGCTAGTAGGACTACAAGCTCTGGGTTTGAATGAAAGACCCTACCTCAGTGAATAGGGTGGAGAGTGATTGATGATGATTCCCAGCATCAACCTCTGGCTCCACACGCACCCACACATGTATGCCTCTACATATGCAAAACATGCATACATACGCACCACGCATACACACACATATACACACACACATACACACACACACACACACACACACACACACGACACATAAAACACTAGAGACATATACACACACACATACACACACACCACATACACTACACACACAAAACACTGGACACACACACACACCACACATCACACACACAAAACACTGGACACACACACCACACATACACACACACACACATATACACACACACACACACACACACACCACACGTACAACACTAGGCACACACAAATACACCACACACACTCACACATACTAGACACACACAATACACCACACACACTCACACATACTAGACACACATAATACACCACACATACTTTCACTCATATACCATACACACTCACACACATACACACACACACACACCACATGCAACACTAGATGTACACACGTATACACCACACACACACACACACACACTAGACATACACACATACACCACACACACTTTCACTCCACACACAAACATACACCCCCACACACATATACCACACACACACACACCCACACACACACACACACACACATGAAAAGAAACAAATGAAAAGCACTGCTAAGAGGGTCTTGAGTGGCAAGTGACTGCCTTGGTCTCCTTACCTGCTGTCCCCACAAGTCTGTCACTTTATGCAAGAGTTGCTGCTCTTCTTCCTCTGTGGCTCCTGGGCTGGTAATTAGAAAATCTACATCATGCCCAGTCATCTTACCCCTAATTTGAAAGAGCACAAAATGGGAAATCAGTTCCAATTCTAGCCCTTCATTAAAAAACAAAAACAAAAACAAAAACAAAAACAAAGAACAACAACAAAAAACCTCTTTGATTCTGTGTCCCAAGTATGGGGTTTGTGATGCAAAAGGCTAACAATACTTTTAAACCAGCAGTTCTTGGTTGTACAACTCTACTTCTTTTTTTTCTTTTTTTTTTTTTTTTGGTTTTTCGAGACAGGGTTTCTCTGTGTAGCTTTGCGCCTTTCCTGGAACTCACTTGGTAGCCCAGGCTGGCCTCGAACTCACAGAGATCCGCCTGGCTCTGCCTCCCGAGTGCTGGGATTAAAGGCGTGCGCCACCACCGCCCGGCACAACTCTACTTCTTACAAAATCAATTCTTGGCAGAAAAAGCCAGATGTGGCATGTATATTGCTGTATATGGATGGGAAAAAGTAACAGAGATGACTTCTCCACCCAGCACAAACACACACAGAGAAACATGTATGACAATAAGTAGCTAACCAAGAGCTATGGCCATACTTCTTGGAATTATGGTATGGGTTAAGTGATTTTTCTTTTCTCTCTCTCTCTCTCTCTCTCTCTCTCTCTCTCTCTCTCTCTCTCTCTCTTTCTCTCTCTCTCTCTTTTTGTTTTTTTTTTGTTGTTTTTTTTTTTTGTTTTGTTTTTAGAGGAGGTCTCCTATGGTCCAGACTGGCTTTGAACTCACTATGAAGCTGTGGATTACCTTGTACTTCTTATCCTCCTGCCTCCATCTCCCAAGTGTCGGGATGATAGGTATCTGTCACCACACTTGGTTTATTGGATGCTGGGAATCAAAGCCAGGGCTTCCTGCATGCTAAGCAGGCGCTCCACCAACTGAGAGAAAGCCCCAGCCCAGGGAAATTCTCTTAGATTTAGTCCTCTTTGATCCAAGTGACCAGGTAAGGTCTCAGGAGAGGTGGGTGAGGGGCAGAAGGGACAAGAACCCCTTTCTGATACGGAGGCATTAATATCCAACTGACTACATCATTTCTGAAGACTCATTCACTTAGTTATTCACTGGCTCAACCAAAGTTTCCTGAGCATCTTCTTTGTGACTGGGCTCACACTCTGGTCTCAGTGGGAACTAAACCCCACTAGCTCCACAGGGAAGGCGTGCATGATATAGGCATCTGGGAAGCATGGAAGAAAGTCCCTAATCCAGCACAGAGCAAGGGCGAGTCAAAGGGGGCCTTCTGGAGCAGCATCTGAATTGAGTCTTAAGGAAGGAGAAGTCAGATGCATGCCAGTTTTACAATATTGTAGAGAAAATTCCACCTGACCAACGTCAGAGGCAAGAAACAGCTTTGTGTGCAAGAGATGCCAAGCCCTTTGGAGCTCCCGAAGTGAAGCGCTGGGTCAAAGCAGCAGAGAGAGGCGGGCACTGGGTCAGAAGGAGCCTTTTGCACCACTTCAGAGGCAAGTAGAAGGTGCTAGAACAACTGCATCATTTACCTTCGGAAGCCCCCAGTTATGGTGACCAAGGCATCTGGAAGAAAGGCCGTAACTGTCTCTTTAACTAGCACGCTGATGGCCTCTGCTTCTGCCCTGTTCACACAGCTAACGAGGTCTTCGTAGTAGAGGAATCCTGAGAGGAGAGTGGACAGGCCAGTGGAGAGGAAGGCACACATAAGATGACATTAGTGAGAGAGGATGCTGTCTAGGCGTTGACCAGACTCGGCACAGAGCACGGTAATCTATGGCGTTGCCTTGTCTGTTTGCTTGTGGGCTCTTCAAGGTTGCAATGGAGTGCTGAATTTTAATGGAGAGGTCTACAATGTCCTTATTAAGGGAAAAGTATTCAAATCTTTCTGGAATCTAAACTCTTCCTATCTGATGTCATAATGAAGAACCAGCCCTGCCGCATCCTCCTCCTTCCCCTCCTCTATTTTGAGCAAAGGTCCAGTTGTCTCCGAACTTCTCATTTTTCTGCCTCTGCCTCCCAAGTGCTGAAATTACATGTGTGGAGCAACATGTCCAGCCTTCTTGACCAACAAGCTGTTTCCTGCTATTTAAAAGGGGGATAGGGGCCCTGGTGGTGGTGACACACGCCGTTAATCCCAGCAATCAGGAGGCAGAGACAGGCGGATCTCTGTGAGTTCCAGGCCAGCCTGGTTTACAGAGTGAGTTCCAAGACAGCCAGAGCTACACAGAGAAACCCTGTCTCAATGTGCCCCCCGACAAGAGGGGCCTAAGAAAAACTCAGGACTTGGAAGTGATGGTTTCATTTGAAAAGTGAAAGGCAACAAGAGGAAGCAGGTGGGTCTGTGTCCAAAGCAAAGCAAAGTGCCTTGAGGGGATGGCATGCTGCCTCTGGGCCTGGGTCTATGGACCAATGACTGTACAGAAGCAATGTCATGGCGGGTGGCGGGAGGACATCTGGCTATTCCCACAGTGGTTGTAGGGAGGCAGAGAGGAAAAGGTGCTTAACTCCAAGGATTGGGGTGGGTTCTGGAGGAAAGCTGGGTGCGTCTGGCTCAGCCAGTGTGCTGATAGTTACTCATGCTTCTGTATAAGACACTGCACTTTCATTAAGGGGACCACCCAAACACCACTTGACAAACGGGAGACATACTCCTCTAGAGGCTGCCAATTGGCAGAAGGAGACACAGAAAACCTGTTGTTCCTTGTTTCTCACCCTGGGATGACAGATGGCCAGGAGGCCATTTGGCTTCAACATGCTGTAAACAAAATTCCCAGGTTCAAAGCCGTCTGTGATCTCTAAATGGGACGTGTTGACAGGACCAGGAAAAGACGTTCACGCTAATACCGCCACCACCTGTCCCTACCAAATCAGATGCTTGAGGAACTATTGTCTTCATATGAATACTGATGTTTTCCTAGCTCTCTTGTTAACAGTCACCTTTTAATTGGGACATAGCTTTTGTGTGTGTGAGTGTGAGGAGTTTGGTCTACAGAGCAACAGTTCCACTAGGCTTTAATAGAGAAATTGTCTTCACCACTGGCACTCAGGTATGACTCAGTCCCTGGAATTCCCTATGCTCACCCAATCAATGGTGTACATGAACATGAAGTTATGATTTTTTTTAAGAATGTGTAGCTGCCAGCTAGCACCTCATACCGGTATTCCCAGGACTCAAGACGCTGAAGCAGGATGGTCATAAGTTCAAAGACTACCTGAGTGAAATACTGTGTTGCTTCCCACTTCCTCTCTGAGTGTGGGCAGTTCTTACTATCATCCCACTCCATCTCCTCACCACTGACATTTAATGGTTACATACATTTCTTTTCAAAGGTATCTCTAAAGCTGGTGTAAAACATGATTACTGGATGTGTACTTTCTGGGGTCCAGAGTAGAAATACTAGACCTTTTTTTTCTTAGACTCCTTGTTTTTTTAATTTCCTATACGGCATCGTATAAAAGCTTATTACCAATCACTCAGAAATCAGCAAATCTGAGAGATGGCACAGTGGTTAAAAGCAACTGCTGCTCTTTCAGAGGACCCTGGTTTGATTCCCAGCACCCACATGGTGGCTCACAACCACCTGTATGTCACTTCAGTTCCAGGGGATCTGATGCCCTCTTCTGGCCTCCATGGGCACTGCACAAATGTGGTGCCCAGACATGCATACAGACAAAACATTCATACACATAAATTAAAAATAAATAAAAATCTTTTAAAACAGATATTAACAGGTTTACTGTCTCTAGGGAGATCCCCAAGATATGATTTACCTCCTCTACTGTTTCTTGTGATTTAATTGCTTTTTGTCTATCTGTCTGTCTGTCTGTCTGTCTGTCTGTTGTTATCACTTAAACAGAAGGTAGCTGTTAACTACTCCCACATACCCAGTATCCTCTGCTAGAAGACTCCATTACTTCCTTCCATATTTAAAAACTTGATAACTTCACTATTCTCCATAACTCCAGAAGCCACAGTATTCGGAATTATGGAATTGCATCTCCTCATTTCTGTAAAACATACCAGCACAGTCCATAGAAGGAAGTGACCTGGCCACTGTGGGGAGCTGGGGGGCTTGCCAGACATTCAGATGGTGGTAACAGCTCTTCCATCTCCACAATGCACTGCTGTCTCTTCCTAGGCTCTAGGGCTCTGGTTGGACAGATCAAGGCTGTGTCTAGATTGCTTCTCTGTTTTCCAGTCCCTAGCACATTCACAGTGTGAACCAACCCAGTGCAAGTGTGGTTTGTCCAGACATCCTTTCTCTCCTTCCTCCTCGTCAGCTTATCCCTCTGTCTTTGACTCTTCATGGCATGATTCTTACCCAGGCAGGCAGCCAGACCCAAGTGTCTAGAGGAGGCTGTAGGAAGCAGGACAGTGCCCATCCTGGTTTGACCTCTGGATAAAGCAGCCCAGGAAGAGGCCTTGTTCTAGGCCAGGCCCAGGGCTTTGTGTGAGCCGATGTGCTCCCCAGTTATCTCAGGTTCGTCAGAGAGGTAACAAAGGCGCAAGATTTTAACCCGATCACTCAGTGACAAGTGCTGGAGCCAAGATATACCTGACCCCCAAGCCTGGAGTGCAAGTGAAGGTGGCCTCCCTGTCACTCCACCTTGACAAACCCAGAGCAGCCCGTGATCTGCCCCGTTACCTGCTTTCTGCATCCGTGTAAACCGCAGGCTTTTGTCTGACTTGATTTTACTGAGAGTTCTGAAACCCATCCTGAACCATTTCTCAGCTGTCTTCAGCCCCACTCCAAACACAGAAGTAAAGAGCTGAAAAGGAGGAAAGGTAGGCTGGTAGTTCCCCCAAATCATCACTATGACAATGGAGTGGCGCTTTCCAAAGTCTCAGGCTACAGACAAGAAATATACGCAAAACTTTGGCCCAGTTACTCTTGAAAACAGTGAGAAAATGGGTAGAGTGTGTGTGTGTATGTGCCTCCAGGTTGCTCAGTCTCTTACACACAATCATTCACCACACCTTTGACAGAAGGATGCTCTTGGAGACTCAGCATATTCACCCCATCTACAAATGGGTAATGGCAAAGTACGGGCTTAAAATGTAGTCCAAGCCTGGGCGCCTGCTTTGGCCATACACGAGGTTTTGTATCACTTATGAACTAAAGGAATTGCTGGTCACAGTACCAGAGACTCTAAGGTAAGAAAAATTGGGAGGTGATCAACCCTGGGTCCCAGAAACGAAGACGCAGTGAGGTCGTGAGTCTGGGCTTCCAGGCCAGCTTTGCTCTCCTCATGTACTTCTGTCCCTTTGACATTTGTAACCACGAATGATAGATTCTTGGAAGGTAATTTCTTCATATGGAAGTAAACTGGAACATCGTGTTTGTCCATGCATCTGCTTCTTAGGACTCTGCTATGGACTGAGTTGTACATCCCATGTTGAAGCCCTAGTCCTCAGTGTGATGGCCTTTGCATGTGGGGTCTTTGGGAGGTGTGCTACTTAGCTTTGTCAACTCTACACAACCTAGAATCACCTGGGAAGAGGGTTTTAATGAGGAATTATCTTACGACCTTGGCCTGTGGGTGTGTCTGTGGGGGATGGCTTGGCTGTTGATTGGTGTGAGAATCCTCTGTGGGAGGTGCCGTTCTCTAAGCATGGACTCATGCTTAATATAACAGTGTAAGAACGAAGAAAGACAGCCGAGAGCAAGCAAACTAGGACCCATGCATTTGTTCACCTCTACCTCTGCCATGTGAAGGCAGCAGCAAGAAGGTGGCAGGCCACTGCAACCCACAAAGAGAGCCCTCCACAGAATCTTGGCCTAGCACCTTGACCTAAACTTTCTGCTTCCAGAACAGGCAGACAATAAATTTTTGTTTAAGCAGCTTAGTGTGTGGTATGTTGGTATGGCAGCTTGAGTTAATATAACCATCCACAGCAAGTAAACAGGAAGCCACTCCCCAGTAAACAAATGTAAAATCACTACTTACTTTGAAGGATTTGTATCGTTCATCATTTAACACGGCTTTAACTTCAGAACTTTCTCCATCCTCAATAATTCCCTGCAAGGAGAGTTGAACAAAAGATTTTGAGTTATATCCTTATGTAATCACGCCAGTCTCAAATCTACAGCCCCAGCTGCTGATTTCTCATGAAACTTTGAGAATTTCCCTGGCTGACCTGTAGAAAGCAAGAATTTCCATGTAATCCTGAAAATTCTTAGTTGATCATAGATCCAAAGACCCTTTATAATCTTGGACAAGGGTACAGAAGGATGAGGGTCTGAATCCACAGAAGATAAGACAAAATATTCACTGCCAAGTATTGTCCAAATAGTCCTGATAATTTTCTTTTCAATGGGTTCAACTTGCTGAGATAAGAGGATTTTTCAATCCATCAGGTTAATTGCTGGGTCCACTAAAAAGCCAGTCATTATCAAGCTCTTATGAAATCTAGCCTAGTGCCTCTGTTGTCTGAGCTGGGATTTTTTTTCTATAATAATGTACTTTGCATTTGATTAGATTGAAACTTGCTACTGGGTGGCAAACTTGCCTTGCTGGGAAATCCTTAAATGTTGTTAAACATGCATCTACCGCCCAATTTCTTCCCAGAACACTATAGATGCAGAATCAGCCCATTGAACACCACCCTGTGCTGGACAAGAAGAGCCCTGAGTGAGCCTGAGCCTCTCACCCAGCCTGGCTTAGGAGCCAGAGCACTCTGCTGCTCTGAACTCTCAGACTTGAGTCTTTTCCCTACTATCTGGGTCCACATAGTCCTACTGGGATCATGCTGGGTTATGGATTCTATACATCTATACCTATCTCTTTTCTGTGCTATGTTGATCTATCTATAGTTAAATAAGAGGAGAGAATCCATACCTATATGATCTCCTCTGTCTCTCTCTCTCTCTCTCACCTATTTGGAGGTGTAGCAAATTCCACTTCTCCCTTACCTCTATGATACACTTCACCTTGTCCCCCAGGCAGGGGATTCCCTCTGTGTCTTTCATGGTGATAATGGGGAATGGCAGAGATTTCAGTACAGCGGCTGCCCTCATGAACACCACATAACAGCCTTCATTCTCTCGAAACTCATAATTTTCAGCCAGAATATCAAAGGCATCCTAAAAAATAAAACCAGATTAGCTGCTCTGCTCTTCAGAGTCACTCACAAGTCCCTCCTGTCCCTTTTACTAATGGAGTGCTTTTGAAGCAAGGATCAACCTCCTGTAACTTTGCATCCTCCCCTGTGGGGCACTATCATTTAACTGAAAAGATAGGTGTCTGTTGTAGAATATTAGCTGAAGATATATGACAATTGTTTATGCTGTGGAATATTTTTTAATGATACAAAGATATGTTGCATTTGTTTAACTCTGTGAAGCTGTGTTGCTGTGTCTGTCTAAGACACCTGAATGGTTTAATAAAGAGCTGAACAGTCAATAGCGAGGCAAGAGTAAGGATAGGCAGGGCTGGCAGGCAGAGAGAATAAATAGAAGGAGAAATCTAGGGAAAAGGATCTCAAGGAGCAAGAAAAGGAGGAGAGGAGGAGATCAGGGGACAGCCACCCAGCTACACAGCAAGCCATGGAGTAAGAAGTAAAGAAAAGATATACAGAAATAAAGGAAGGTAAAATCCCAGAGGCAAAAGGTAGATGGGATAATTTAAGTTAAGAAAAGCTGGTTAGAAATGAGCCAAGCTAAGGCCGGGCATTTATAAGAAAGAACAAACCTCTGTGTGATTTATTGGGGGCTGGGAGGCAGGAAACAAAGAGAAAAGAGCCAAAGAGTAAAGAGTAAAAACAACCAACTACAGGTGTCTAATGAATTATGAGGAAACGGAGTTCAGCATCATTAGACATTTAGAAATAACTTAACCAAGCGGTGACCTGGTGCTCGTGGGGTCCCAGCAGTCATGACTGGGCATAACCCTTTGCTGTCTTCCTCTGCAGTCCATGGCCAGGGTTCGGTCATGATTCCCAGACATCCAGTTCTTTTAGCTTGCACATAAAACATAGCCAGTGCTTGTGGATGAAGGGGTGTGTTCATCACACCGACCCGGAGCCAGGGTTATTTAAGGTGAGGCGTGTTTTCCTCATCAGCAGAGAATGCAGCTGTGGCCCAGTGGCCCAGTGGCTGCTACCCATTTCCTGTTCCTCCTCACAGATGCACTTGAAAGTCAGAGACGAGAAGCCCTGTGCTTGATACTCTACTGAATGTGCTACCCTGGCAAACCCTGACCCCGAAGCAGCTGGGAGCCTGCCTACTGTCTCTATAGAATAAACTGAATATGTTTCTCCATGTCCATGAAAAGGAGGCCCACTTGACAAAGAACTAGAGGTCAGGTTAGGTAGGCAGGCATGGAGAAGCATTCTAAGATTTCCAGAAAAGTCATAATTAAACTTGTAGACTCATGGAAAGAAGCCTCAAGCCCCACTTCTGCCCTGAGTATTGAGAAAGCCTCATTACCGTGAACACCCGGTTACAGTTGTTTAACGTGGTCTTTCTCTGACAAGCATACTGGGAAATCTTTTGTGCAGTAGGTGTTGGAGCCTGGGTGTTCTGGGAGCCTGGGGCACGACTCGGGGAAGAGTTTCTTCTCACCTACACAAAAGCATAAGCATCCATTTTGAATGACAGTGCCAATCATAAGTGTACATAACTATAAATATTTACTCAAATATAAAGAAAACATTTACTTTAAGACAATTTGTGGAAATTATCCCTGGAAGAGGGTAAAATCGCAGAAGACTCAAAGTATGTCACACACATCTCTAGTGTCCTATCATAGACATGTACAATTGTTCTTTTTATTAGTATATATTAATTACACCAGATAATGAGTTTCATTGTGACATCTCATGTATGTACAATATATGTATTTTTGAAATCACAAAAATGAAAAAAGAACCAGAAATTAATGTTCATTTCCTTTGTGTGTGTGAATTTATTACAGATGGTCCAAACCCCTTTCTCAGAGGCTCTAGCATTATTGGTCAAGGATTTGGATTTAGGAATTCATATTCTTTAATTTTTTAATGAATGATCAGAGTGAGAAAAATGGGAATTTTTTGCTTTTCTGACTTCCAGAATATCAGTGTTGAAGTATTTTGAAATATCTGTGCATGAATGTGTTCCTAATAATAGTTCTCTTACTGGGCAGTGGTGGCTCACAGCTCTAATCCCAGCATTTGGGAGGCAAAGCAGGCAGATCTCTGTGAGTTTGAGACCAGCCTGGTCTACAAAGAGAGTTCTGGAACAGCCAGGGCTGTAACACAGAGAAACCCTGTCTCAAAAAAAAGCCCCAAATAAATAAATAATAATAAATAGTTCTCTTATGGGGCTGGAGAGATGGCTCAGAGGTTAACAGCACTAGCATCTCTTCCAGAGGTCCTGAGTTCAATCCCCAGCAACCACATGGTGGCTCACAACCATCTGTAATGAGATCTGGTGCCCTCTTCTGGCATGTAGGCATACATTCAGGCAGAACACTGTATACAAAATAAATAAATAATTTTTTTGAAGTTAAAAAACAATAATTAAAAAAAAAAGTAGTTCCCATCGATTTGGTACTTTTTTTTTTTTTTTTTTTTTTGGTTTTTCGAGACAGGGTTTCTCTGTGTAGCTTTGCGCCTTTCCTGGAACTCACTTGGTAGCCCAGGCTGGCCACGAACTCACAGAGATCCGCCTGGCTCTGCCTCCCGAGTGCTGGGATTAAAGGCGTGCGCCACCACCGCCCGGCCGATTTGGTACTTTTAACATGTCAACACCGCGCATGATTTATGTGTGTGCCACTTCAATTCCCATGCCATCTAAAGAGGTGGGCATGATTGTTATATGATAGAGGAGCAGACGGAAGCCCAACAGAGCTAAGTGGACTCCATGAGAAAAGAGTCTGGAATCAACCCAAGTCTGTGGATTCTGACACCCACGTCTGTGGCCGTCCAGCAAAGGGGCCACTTACAACAAGCTGGTGTCTCCCTGTCATCTCCACCGGTTTCCCCGCTCGCATGCATTCAATCAGCCAGGAGACGTCGAGGAGTTCGGGCTGGGAGCTGGCTTTGATGTTCTGTAGATGGAGCCACTCCAGGACGTCTGAACCTGAATTGTTCTCTGCCACGATGTGGGTGACAGAATCACTAGAAGTGGAAGGCAAAGTCATCAGTAAAAGAAGCTTCCAAAATGCGATATTCTCCTCCCTCTTCAAGGTTTCAGAGTATCCCAGCTAACTAAGGACAAGGTACACACTGGGCCTGACTCATGGATCTTTACATAGGGAATGACCTCTCTTAATTAGAGAAGGAGCAATGGACTACATCTGAGGTTGGATGCATATCTATCTATCTATCTATCTATCTATCTATCTATCTATCTATGATATTAGCAAGAGTCATGTAAAATAGAAATTAAGGGAAGATGGAAGGTGAAACCGTCCTTAAAGCAGTGCCTGGCAGTGTGCAGGTAGTTTTGGTAAATTATTTCATTTTTGCTCATGGAAGACTCTAACCCAGTAGTTTTCAAATTTGTCTGATGAAACCTGAGTTAAAATTTTTGTATGAGAACCCAAAGTTCAAAGAGAAATAGGTGTAAATGTGCGTGTGCCTGTCTGTCTGCATCAGGTGGAGGCGATAGAGCAAAATGCCTTAGATGAGGCTCTAGGGACTGAGAAGTCCAAAGTCAAGGAGGGCTCACTCTTTGAGTACAAATGGTACAGAAAAAAAAAAAAGGGACATTTCTGGATCTTAGGAGCCTACACGAGACAGATGGCTAACGATTCTGAACAGACAAAAGGCCAGGGTGAGATCTGGGTTAGGTTTAGAGAAGGAACAGAGCTTGGGTGAGGTGAGAGCAGCCAATGGAAGTTGTCCTGAGTGAAGGGGCTCAGCAGTCAGGGGACAGGAGAAGATTGATGGGATTTATGGGACTGGACTGGTAAGTGTATGTTAGTTGTAGAAATGGCTGAGCCAGTAGTGGCAAGGGTCTTAAATGCCTTGTTCAGGAGCTTAGTTCTTCTTTTCTGGGGATGTCAAGCCAATGAAGACTTGTGTAAGCAGAGTACCAGTAGTGTTAGTGTGCCATTTTTAAAAGCTAACCTGATCCACACAATGCTTTGGAAGGGAGAGAGTTGGGGTGGGAATATGTAAGGAACAGCAGACGAATTCCTGGTACACTTGAAGAGAAAGCAAAGGAGAAGCAGACGGGTGCCTAGCAAGAGCACCCTGGAAAAGGCGGAGAGGGGAGCTATGTCATCCACACAGGAATCACAGTGCAGCGACAGCCCTGCTGGTGAAGACAGAAATTGCATCTCTAGCAGAGAGGTGGAGACCTGGAATTGAAGCTGCTTCTGGTGTGTTGCTTTCTGGATGCAGATGAAACTGAAAATATCTGATTGACAGGCCAACTTCAGGCTGCTGTCACAAGACAGGCTGGAGGTTGGAACTGAGGCCATTTGGGTGACAGAAGCAAGCTGAGGTCAGACAACATTTTGTAGGGGCCAAGGCATATCAGGTGACTACGTCCCTAGCTTAGGTCCATAATATTCCAAAAATTATTTGTAATACATTTCTTGAAAGGTTCTTAACATCAAAACTTCAAGGCAAAAACAAAAGGACTAGTCAATTCACAGAGGAGGCTTTAGTCCATCCACACCTCTGTCTTTAGAGGGAAAGAGTTTTTCATAATACATATATATGCATATGTGTAATATTATTATACCTGTTATATATCATTGCTTGTTATAGCATTGTTGAATAAACAGTAATACTTATAGTAATGGAATTTTGCCTGAGCTCAGAGAGAAGGGCATGCTGAGGGGGTCCTGATGCTCAGCCTCCAAGCCTCCCTTCCTATCATCCCCTTCTACTCTTTTCCTGGGACTTCCTGGGACCTGATAGGCAGGTCCCAGTTCACACTGTGTATGAAAGCCACACACCCTTCTTAGATCTCTAAACAGCTTTGCGGGCGATGGCTCTGCATTGTGTGAAGGAAGGCTGGGATTGAAACTTCCGATTCCTGTTCACACAACTGGTCAAACAAAATCAACACTGTGCATTCAGAAATAATAACAACAAAATCAAATAAACAAGACACCCCCCTCTCTCTCCCTCTCTCTCCCTCCCCTGGAAAGGTTTATTATGCCTTACGGTTCCAAAGGCTATCTTCCACCAAAGCGGGAACACACGAGGGCAAGAGCATGAAACCAGATGGTCTCAGTGTGGAAGCAGAGAATGAACAGGAAGTAGAACCCAGCAGGCGGTCACACATAAAGCAAAGTCTTGAAAGTAAGAGAATGGCTTGTTGGAAAGGAGAAGGGTTTCACCAGGATAGGGCAAGGGGTGGGGAATGAAAAGAACTAAAATTCATTATATACACATAAAACTATTGAAAGAATTCCTCAAGGCCAACCCTACCCCACGGGGCCCACTTCCACCAGTAAGATTGTACCTCTTAAAGGTGCCACATCCATCACAGCCGGTGTGACCAGCTGGGAACCAAGTACTCAAACATGTGAGCCTATGGGGGACATTTCACATTGAAATAGTAACAGTGCCTGAAGTCTGTGATGTGAGAAACATGCACTCTTTCTAGTCACAGTGGAGTCGTGGGATAAATTCTTGATTGGCAGCTCAAGCTAGAAGAACATTGGCAGATTTCAAACCTGATGCATTTTTCGAAGAAGCCTCGAGATTAAGTATTAAATGAGGTGTTCTGAAGCAAGGGCTGCATCAAACAGCTAGCAGCAAATCCTCCACTAACGCAAGCAAGAGAAGCAAGAAAACCATGGTCACATTCGTGCATGGACGCATTCTTTTTTTTTTTTTTTCCGAGACAGGGTTTCTCTGTGTAGCTTTGCGCCTTTCCTGGAACTCACTCGGTAGCCCAGGCTGGCCTCGAACTCACAGAGATCCGCCTGGCTCTGCCTCCCGAGTGCTGGGATTAAAGGCGTGCGCCACCACCGCCCGGCCATGGACGCATTCTTAGAGAGATGCCTGAAGGATGGTGCAGAGTTCAGGACTGTGCCGTTGGTTGCCAGTCAAGCAAGAAGCAGACATTTTAAGTCAACATTTAGAAGTTGCTTGTAACGTGACATTGCCAAATCATCTTATTTATGCTTAAATTAAAGCACTGATATAAATGTTTGGTTTGGTTTTTTGTTTTGTTTTGTTTTTTGTTTTTGTAAACTGGTCCTTTGACACAAATAATTTAAGAAACACAAATTTAGAGGCTCTGCCCATCCTGGCCCAGTCTACGTTCCTCATCCTCTTGTGTTTCCTGGTGTCTAATCCAGACTGGCATTGTTTCTTTGGGGTGGTGGCAGTCATGGTCTCCTGCAGACAATTCTTTCTGACTGAACACTTCTCCATGCTCGGTCCTGAGCCTCGCCAGATGGTATCACAGGGCGACTTGCTCCCTCCAGTGTGGCCCGCTGACAATTCCTTATTGATGCACTGTGACAATTATCTGTCTAGTTGTAAACATATGCATTTGTCTCTGCTCTGAGGGCTTCAATATTGAAAAACTAAGAGTACTGAAGCACTGCCATATACCAGGCACTGTTGTTAAATATTAAATATATTAAATGTACATGTCACACATTTAATTATTAATAATGCTGTGAGGCAGGTATTATCAGACCCACACAACAATGAGGAGAGAGCCTTGGGAGACATTAAAAACCCTACCCTGCTATTAACTGTGGGAATTTGATCCTGGGTCTGTTTTCACTCAAGCTGATGAACTTGAGTAGCCACGAGTTTGCCCCCTCTGAGACTTGCTGCTTGTTCCAGAGCAGAGGAGTTCCATGCTCAGTTCCCTTCCACCCTCCTTACAGAAGATTATCATTATGGGTATCATTCAAATAATGGAAAGAGAAGGGATATCTGAATGGGTGCCATGCTGAAAAGCAAATAGTTCCTCTCCAAGGGGCAGAGATATGAATAAAGAAACTGTCCGTCACATAGCTGCCCAAGAAGCCCTTGTATATAATTTATGCTTTCTTACTTGATGGCCAGTGTCGGGACTACAAGACTGCAGGAGGTTAGTGCTATCCCAGGAAACCTGAAAACAGCTGCTGAATCTGCACACCAAGATGGAGGGTCTACAGGGAGGCCACCAGCTGCTCTGGGCTCTCGGGGTTTCTCCCAGTCTCCAAGGGAGCCAGGTGAGTGCAGAAGAACTGAGGTCCATCTTGTAAAGACTGCTGCCTCTGCCGAGCACTCTCGGCCGAGCACACTCACCACCTGGCTTCGCCCTGCATCTCTTTACCTGGTCTGCCTCTGGATAAAGCCCTGCCTCTGACACAGGCTTCAGGAATGTCCTGGGGCAGAGGAGCTGCTGTGAAAAAACCAAACATCATGTATACAGCCTAGTCCACACATCAGCCATAAGAGGTCGACAACATAATTTCAGACAAGGAAACCAAGGTTTGATGAGATTACACAAAGCCAGGATTCAAATCCAGCTGTGTCTGAGCCCCAAAACTAAATGTTCTGTGGTTAGATTCCCAAGGGAGGTTCCGTTTATTTGATTGAGACACTTTTCTATGCTCCTTACTTCTGTCATGAACTAACTACCATAAATTTTCTACATCTACAATACAGATGCCATAGGTAAGGGCAAATAAATCTGCAAAAAGGCTGAGGTAGGCACCACCTTGCCTGCCAGGGAGGCCTAGGCTTTGCTATTATAGTGAGTGGTGATAGGCACTCTCAGGCCGCTGTCTCTAACCTATTTCAAATGTTCCCAGGAGCTGCTAAGGTTTCAGAGTTCAGCTTTCACCCAGTTTCTTGGCCATGACGAATAGGTAACATCTTAGACTAGGGTTGACAAGGTTTTCATTGATTGTGTTTCTTCTGTGACAGCGTTTGTTCCCCCTCCTCCTACAGGATAGAAATGCCGGGTCTACCCAGGAAGGAAGAAGCAGCAGGCTGGAGCCTGTGGTTGTACACATTATGTGTGTGTGTGTGGGGGGGCTGGTGTATCAGAAAACAACTTCAAGTGCTGATGCTCCCCTTCCATCTTGTCTGAGATTCAGTCTCCTCCTTCCATTGGTAATTACCCATAATGCACTCACCTTAGTCCTTGTCCCTCAGATGAGGGACAGTGGTATCACTATGCCTGGTGTCCAGCTCAAGGCCAGATTCACAGCCATGATAAATAGTTATTTGTTGAACTAATGAGATCATTAATAGTTCTAAAATAATGCCTCTCTTCCCCTAAGTTCAACCAAAGGTGTTCAGGAACTGGAACTTTAACTCAGCTCCCTGGATATGGTGCCCAGGAGGTGCTGATGGCCTATCTGCTTTCACTTGGCAAATGCTTGGCTTGGATATGGTTTCAGTGTGTCCCCCAAGAGTTCATGTTTGGAATCTTGGTCCCCAGTGTGACAATGTAGACAGTAATAAAACCTATAAAAAGTGAAGCCTAATGGGAAGCAGTTAGTAATTGAGGTATTGCTCTCTGGAGGAATTAATGTAGTTCTCACAGGATCTGGTTCGTTCTCCCGAGAGTGATTGTTAGGAAAGAAGAAGGCTGATCTTTCTCTGCTTCCTGCCTCCTCAGTTAGCATGCAATCACCCTTGCTCATCTTACCACTGGGATGCCAGTCATAGTTCTTACTAGACCTGAGCAGCTGGTGCCATGCTCTTGGACCTCCAGAACTGTGAGATAAAACAAATGTCTTTTGTTTACAAATTAGTCAACCTCAGGCACTTTGTTATAGCAATGGAAAACAGATTAAGACAACAGAGATGGCCACAAGGCTGAAGTAAGTTGCATCTGTGAACCCAAGCACACTATCCAAGAGGGTAGTCAACTTCTTACATGAGTCTCTCATGTCCCAGAATGAGTGTTCCAGGTGGGGTCCTCATGGCCTTCTATCATCTAGTCTCAAAAGTCACACAGTGCCACTTCCACTTGGTTGAAGTAGTCACCAGCCCTCCAGGATTCAAGGGAAAGAAAGATGGCTCCATTGCTTCATGGGAACAACCATACTGTAGGTGGAATTTTCCTGTCCCACAGCCTCAAATAAACACACTGAAGCTTATATTAATTATGAATGCTTAGCTGGTAGCTCAGGCTTATTACTAACTAGCTCTTACAACTTAACCCATTTCCACTAATCTATGTGCTGCCCTAAGGCTCACAACTTTTACCTCTATCCCATTTTCTGTGTCCGACTCATTCTCTGTCTGACTGGCAACTCCTCTGACTTGGCTCTTCCTCATGCCATTATTCTCAGTTTGGCTTTCCCACTTAACTGTACCCTGTTCAGCTATTGGCCAGTCAGCTTGTTTATTAAACAAATCATAGCCACATATACAGTGTAAAGAAGAATTATTCCACAGCATTTATACTATGAACCAGTGCACAGGCCAGAACTGCACTCTGGGAAACATGACTGCGGATTAGGGTCTTCTCTCCAGCAGCACTAGCCTAGACTAGATCCCACACCAACTCAACGACAGTGTTTCCAAACCTGCTACTCACTCCTCCTGAGGTCATTTTAGGGAGTACAAGCCTGAGCACATAAAAGCTGTGTACTTATGCATGTTTGTATTTTTTTTAATAAAATGCCATTATTGGTGTGAAATCCCCTGGAGCTGAAGTTACAGAGAGTTGTAAGCTGCCATGTGGGTGCTGGGAATGGAACCCCGGGTTCTCTAGAAGAGCAACCAGTGCTCTTAACCACTGAGCCATCTCTCCAGCCCCCAACATCTGTATTTCTTTGTGTGTATGTTTGTTTTTTGTATGAATGTGTGTGTGTGTGTGTGTGTGTGTGTGTGTGTGTGTGTGTGTGTGTATGTGTGCATGTGTGTGTTTAAGCTAGAGGACTATTTAGAGTGTCTGCCTTAGATATTCTCCAACTTGTTCTTATTTATTTATTTATTTATTTATTTATTTATTTATTTATTTATGTATGTATGTATTTGGGACAGGATCTCTCGCTGAACCTGGAGCTCACAACTAGACTTGAAACAGTAGGCTCCATCCCCGACTGCTCTAGTGAGGGGTTACAGACACTGTTGAGCAGAGCTATTTACATGAATACTGGGGATCTGAACTCAGGTCCTCATGCTTGCATGGCAACCACTTTAACAACTGATTTCCCCAGCCACATTTTTACCAAGATTGTTTTCTCCGTGTCAAACCATAGCTTTTATGGGTACTATTTCTTAGGAGAAGACTACAGCTTATTTAGTGGTTCAGTTCAAGGACAATTAGAAGCATGTTGAGAAGGGGAAGGGTAGAGGAAAATGGGTAACAGGTGCTGAAATACATTAAAAAGGAGTAAGTTGTGGTGTTTACCCACCACACACACACACTCACACACACACACACACACACACACACACACACACACACACACAGAGTTCATAATAGCCCGTCTTTTATGTCATGGAGAACTGGGAAGGAGGCGCTTGGTGGCTCTAGACACACAGAAATAGAAATGTAAAGAGATAGAAACACTACAATTTGATCCTTACTCATTGCATGCACATTTTGAATTATTCTTCTTTACCACATAAATATGTGCAGTTATTACATCTTAACTAGAATATGTATGACAAATAGAATTTTATGCAGAAATTCAAAATATTGCTAGAATTGCCAGGTGGGGCTCGGGTGTTCAAACCCTGTGTGTTATAGAATTATCTTACAAATCTCAGCTCTGAGTATTTTTCTCATGTATCAATCTGCCTGTTCTTGTCTTCTCCTCCATACCTGGCTCCATATTATTAGAGAAGCCTTATATGAAGAAGGGAGGCAGCCATTGTTGCCCTGCCCTTTCCAGTGTGACTTTCTGAGCTCTCATGGATGGTCACCCACTTTCATGGTTGTCTTTGTTGCCTGGGAGAAGTTATGGGGTGTGTGTGTGTGTGTGTGTGTGTGTGTGTGTGTGTGTGTGTGTGTAAACAATGACTTTAGCACTATTTATAGTTAAACTGAGCAGCTTAGAGAAGCCAGCTTAACCCACCCCCACCCCAGCTCAGCCAGTTCTCTTAGCAACCGACATGTTACAGAATCCTTGAAATGAAAGCGGCTGAGGTTGGTTTTAATCCTCACACAGCAACATCAATAGAGACAGTTTTCTATTCCAGTCCTGGCCAGAATTTCACCCGATTCTTTAACTTCCTTTAATGGTATTATGAAATTTCTCATTAACTTGAAGCTCATAATTTTTGAAATAGAAGGTAGTTTAGATCAAGACAAGAATAAATTTTCTATTTTTTTGCTCTTGAATTTATTTTTAAAAAGTTTTTATTAGGTTGCTGAGGACAAAAGCAGAAATCATAGACTGAAGGAAAAATGTATTTAATTGCAAAAGTTACTAACACAAGTTCCTTGGGTGATTTCATAGTCACCAGGTAAGTTACTGTCTGAGTAAGTATCTTCTTTTGTTTTTCAAGACAGGGTTTCTCTGTGTAGCCCCGGCTGTACTAGAACTCACTCTCTAGACCAGGCTAGCCTTGAACTCACAGAGATCCGCCTGGCTCTGCCTCCCGAGTGCTGGGAGTAAAGGCATGTGCCACCACCGCCCAGCATAAATACCTTCTTAATTTTATGGGTATGGATGTTTTGTCTGCACGTATGTCTAGGACCACATTGGTGCCTACCCAGTGCCCACCAAAGCCAGAGGAGGGCATTGGATCCCCTTGGACTGGGGTTATAGCTGGTTGTGTGCCACGTGTGGGTGTTGGGAGTCTAACCTGGATCCTCTAGAAGAGCAGCCAGTGCTCTTAACTGTGGGCCATTTCTCCAGCTACCACAATGTGGACGGCTTGTTGCCTTGACCTGACTGGGTGTGGTGAGAGAGAGGAGAAAGGACAGACACTAAAGAAACGAAAGACACATGGACACAGAAAAGCTGGGGTCGGGTGGGCTGTGCACATCCTGGTGGAAGGGCACCAACTAAGAGTTGCTAGTTTTTGTACACACTACCAGAATTTGCACTCAGAACAGAGGAAGGCTTTGCCAATTTCCCATGGGTCTGAGGCATTAGTCCTTAATATGCTCCTGCCCATGTCAACAGTACACATTCACTCAGGATTTCCTCTGCTGCCCACATTCAGCCCCTGAGCAAATGTCTCCTAAAGGTTACTGCATATTTAGAAAACAAAACAAAACAAACAAAAAAACCTAAGTTCTAGGTCCCTGAGACGGCTCCACAGATCAGATCAAGGCACTTGCCACCAAATCTGACATTCTGAATTCAGTTCCTGGGGTCCATGTAGTAAAAGGAGAACTGACCCTACAACGTTGTCCTCTGACTTCCATGCACGTGCTGTGGTACATGGTTGCCCACACACATAAATTACAAATAAACTAAAAATCACATTGAAAAGAAAATAGTCGAAGTTTTGCAGATGGTGTCTATCTACTGGCTGAGGAAGAGATCTAGGTCAACTCCATAAGGTGACTGACCCCGTGGCATCCTGGGGAGTAAGTGCTCTTCTCTGAAGGGCTCTCAGTGGATGTTATTAGAAGCAGAGGGGTTTATGGAGAAAGCAAGCAAGAGAGAGAAGCAAGAAGAAAAGCAAACAACAACAAAACTAGTAGCTCCATGTTAGGGGACTGTAATCCAGGGGTTCACAACATCAGGTTTTCAAGGATGTGCAACCCATCTCTTTCATCTGGCCCTCAGTTTGTCTGCTTGTTTGTTTATTACCAACAATGGCCTTGAATAGTTTGATTTTTGTACACCAGAGTTTTGAAGTGATAGAACAGTCTCAAAGAGATACAGAGCTGGATACTGCTCAAAGCATCAGGACCAGACTTTACTCAGCAATGGTGAAGGGAACAGGCAAGAGGGGCCAGAGTGAACAAGTGAGACCCGGGTATCCCAGAGTGAAACCCTCACTCCTACAGACTGGAGGTGAGAGCTAGCTCCTTGAATCTTTCCATGTCAAAGAAAATGAAGCTACAGAAACATGATGATTTGATTGTTACACATTGCATGCATGTATCAATTATTATTCCACACCCCATAAATAGGTGCAATTCTTTTTTGTTAACTAAAATATATGTGTCAAATATAATTTCATACAGGAATTTTAAAAAATACTGCTATTGTCAGTCAGGACTTAAAGGTACAAAGTTAACATCTGAGTGGTTAAAAGGTTCACGTGTGGCAGAGAAAGGATTGGTCATTGGAGCTTTCCAAAGCAATTGCTAAGAGAGGGCTCTCTGGAGTGCATCTTCCCATTGCTGGGTTTGACTAGCACAGTAAATCCTCCTTGCAGCCTTGAGCTTTCTCAGGCAAGCATTTTGAAGGGAATCATTCCAGGGAAGTGCCTTTAACCTCTAGAAACCATGCCAGTGTGTTGTAGGAGGCATCGAGGTCTTTGTGTTCACAGATAAGCACTACAAGAACCTGGAGTGTTAAGCATACAGGGTTGTTCCCTAAAGGGAAGGAATGTGATGCTTGTTATCCATACAGAAGGCTGCAGAAGATGCACTTCCTAGCCTGGTGAACTTTGATCTTTGCAGCCAGGGACTTCTCCGGCACCAGCCCCTCCCCCAGACCCTTACCATAAGCTTGTTTTTCTCAAGCAATCTATAGAACCCATTTTTATGGACTTTACAAACAGTCTCAACATGGTCACATCTGATCTGTATTTAGCTTACTTTGTATTTATATCTGATCTGTATTTACTCATTTATGTACGTTTTGTTGTGCATGTGGGAGTGTATTAATTATCACCAGAATAGTTTTCACCAAAATGTGCTGTTTAAAAATGCCTAAAAGAAACCATTCGGAGTCAGACTCCCAGAATTTGAACCAACATCAGCTATTGTGTTGAACTGAACTGCCTTCTTGCTTCCTCTGGCTCCTCATTCTTTTGGCATAGACACCCTGCCTCCACACACGCACAATGTATGATTGATGAGAGAGTCTCCACCCATTTTCATGTGGAAAATGTGGGGTTTTATTACCATGAGATCCCCCACAGCTTTGACAACAATAGCTCTGAGATAATGAGTGAGGGGGTAGTCACACTGCACAGGTCAAACGATGAACAGATGGAGAGCAGAGGCAGACGGGTTAGAGAACCTATACCCAGCCCAAGCTGTCTGAAAGGAATGAGCTCTGGAGGCTAACGCTAGTTTTGGGTCACATTATGTCGGCAGTCACAAGAACAGAACAGTGATAGCATGCAGGGTGTTCATTGCTCGCTGAACCTGGTCGTGTGTGAGGAGACCAGCTCCCTCAAGATCTTGCCGCTGTGACTTCCTTGACAGGATGGATGGTAAAGTGTGATGCCTTTGTCAGGGTATTTTATCACAGCAACAGACAAGAAACGGAGGGGCTGTAGAGTTGGCTCAGTGGTTAAGAGCTCTTGCTGCTCTTGCAGAGGTTCCAAGTTCGGTTCCCAGAGCTGACCTGGGACCTGACTAACAACCACCCGTAAACCCAGTTCCAGAGCATCCAGCACCCTCTTCTGTATCCAAAGGCACTGCACCCATGTGGAACACATACATACAGGCAAAATGTTTAAGGATACAAACCTTTTATAAAGAAATCTTTTTTAAAAAAGAAAGAAAAGAAACTAAGATAATGGTACAAATTGAAAGTTTTTTTTAACATTTATTTAGAGAAGAATGGATGACAGATGAAAGCTTTCAGGTAGCTCACCCTGTAGGAACTGGACTTGCAGGCGGTTGAGAGCTGCCTTGTGGGTGCTGGTAACCAACTTGGATCCTCTGGAGGAGCGATCAGTGCTCTTAACCACTGAGCCATCTCTCCAGCCATAAATGAAAAGAATTTTAACATTTATTTATTGTGTGTATAGAAGTCAGAGGCTGACTTATGAGAATGACTCCTTTCCTTCTGCCGTGTGGTTCCCAGGGATTGAACTCGGGTTGGCAGGCTGGGCAGCAAACACAATCTTACCCACTGAGCCATTTTGTAGGTCTATCACCGTTTTTAAAAATGTATGTCTAAGGCCAAGTGTGGAGGTACATGTCTTTAATCCCAGCACTTGGGAGACAGAGGTAGGAGGATCTCTGTGAGTTTGAGGCCAGTCTGATCTACATAGCAAGTTCCAGGACAGCCAGGGTATCTAGAGAGACCCTGTCTCAAAAAAAAGTATGTCTATTATAAAAATAGAAAAATGGAAAGACACAGAATATGAACGTACACCTCCCACACCTGAAAACTACTGACAGTGTTTTCACGGGCTGCCTTCCTGCCTTTGTTCCACTTGTTACGGTCATCTGACCTGGTTTATATTGTGGAGAAACAATCTCATCCTCTCGGCATGGCTGAACAGGTCAATGGATCTAACTAATCAACAAGAAAATAATCGCACTTTTCATTGCACTACTATAAAATTTATCAAAAGATACTGACATCCTTTCTCTCAGAATCACATCAGATAGAACACTGATCTGAACGCCAAGGTCAGGGGAGCAAACGGGGCTGTACAGAACTGCAGATCTGGAAAGGGTCGGAGCCAGGACGTGAAGTCTAGACGTTTTCTCCCTACAGAAATGAGCGGCTCTGTATCAGGGCACAGAAATTCTGTTAGCGCCAGGGCTTCTGCTTCCTGTGGTTCATTTTCCTCCTCAGTGCACACATGTGCTGAATGTCTCAGCCTGAGAACTTCGCCCCATCATAGGCACAGCAGCGGCTTGCTCACAAGGCACCCGTTTCCTCTGCCTCCAGAGCAGCTGGCACCGTCCTGGCAGCCAACATCTGGAGCACCATTCTGCTTCTTGGATTCGCTTTGCCAACAAAGTGACCTGCTTCCTGGTCATCACCCTAAACCCTTGCCTCAGTCAGATTGCTCCGTTGGTTGCTCAGTCAGTGGGCCTCACCTGAAGCTTGAACCTTTTACCAGAAAGCTTTCTGAGTAAGTGGACGGCTCTCACCTTCCTTGCTGGTTCTTGCTCAGTTTCTTTACCGTGAAAAGCAGCTTCCTATCTGCTAAAACTTTTCATTTCTGTTTTTAATTTCTATTTAAATTTATTTCAGTTTTTGTCCCCTCCTTGATCTATCTAGTGTCTTTCCCTTTTAGTGCTAACACTGTGTATAAGTCTAACAGATTAGTTACAGGCAAAAATGAGATGCAAAAATTAGGCTTGTGTGAGAAGAATGTTAGGGAACGAAGTTGAGGGTGGTTGTAATGACTTAAAACAAAACAAAACAGAAAACTATGTGAGAAGAACTCAATAAACAGAGAACCTCAGGAAATTTCAATTGGGGACATTTTAGCAAAAGAACAAACTGTCCTCTGAGTTTGGTGTGTGGAGTTTGGCATACCTGGTTATTGACCCTGGAAATGGGTCTCTGCAATGCTTCAAAGTCAGCATTTTATCGGCAAGAAATGTTTGACAATTTCCTTGTTAAATTCGAAGACTTAAAATTCAAAATACCACATAAAAGTCCTATCATCTCTGGCCTGTGATGCTCAACCCACCCCTTGCACAGTCACACACAGTGAACTGAGTGGATCTCCGACATTCCCCACTGCAACCCCAGCAGTTCTATCTGCAGTCATCATATACGTCAGGGCCTTTATTGGTTCTTTGATTCTCCTCCTTGATTCAAGACAGCGAATGTATAGAATAGTCAGAAAAGCAATGGTAACTGCTTCTTGCTGTCAGTGACTCTGTCCAGCTGGGTCTCCATGGTGGCTTCAACTACCTCCCTTCCTCTTATCTCATCACTCTGTGGTGGCATCTGTCACCCCTAGACAAACATCTTTAGCCAGCATCTCATCTTGAAGCCAACTTGGACCACTCTTTGGAAAACCATCACCAAGTCCACTTGGGTACCTGTGGTGAGCCATCTCAGCCAAGCCCACCAAAAGCCCTTAGCACAGCCAGGTGTGTGGAAGTCAGAGCCAACCATCAATCAATACTCCCTGCTCCAAAGCAGCAATCTAAAAAACTGAACCCAGGGGTATTGGCTCAGTATGGTAAAGAACAGAACTGAGTGGTTTCAGTGGGAACTTTTCTGACTATTTTTCTGATTATCACTACTGGGTAATTCATCTCAGAGTCAGTCATGAGGAGCCAGATTTCTAAAACTCTGATCTTTTGGTGCCAGTTAGTTCCTATATGATCCCAGTTAGCCTCCGCTCATCTTGTCTCTCTTAGTCAAATGGCTCCTTGGGTCTCTCGGAGATGTCTGCAAGGCCCCTGCCTGCTTGCAAAGCGGCCAGAGCGGTCCTACCTGAGCTCGCTCTCCACCCTGAACCCTTTCCTTCGGGCCAGCTCCATGAGGAAGGCTCTTCGAGTTGTTCCCATTCTCTTCTCCAAAATGAAGAGGACCAAGTCTCGAAATCTGATGTCATGAGATGTGGCTGCCACCGAGGTGCCCATCTGCCTAGGCCTCTTCTTCCGGGGACCCAGGTGGACTGCTTGCAGTGGATCCATGGGAGCAGACTGGCTGACTGCTATGCCATCAAGTGGTGTCTCCTGCACGAGGGCTCTGATGTCATCTCACCAGCAGACTCTGAAGCTGGGAGAAGCTTCATGGGTGCCACCCGGGTGACAGTTTCCTGCTAATCAGTTCCTTTGCCCAATATGGAGCTCCTGACAAAAAAGAAGAGATGGAACTTTTGTTTTCATATGCTTGATCACTGCAGCATCCCAGACTAAATTTGTGAAGAAAGTGGGATGGATCCTGCCCCTGGTTGAGTACGGTTTCTTATTTCTAAATGTGCTCAAGCCGTTTATGTTGCATTTTTAAAGCTATGTAATTTTATTTTTATTACATTTACTTACTAGGCAAGGGGGTATGTGTATGCATGCCATGGCATGGCTGTGGAAGTCAGAGGAATTTTCTCCCTCCACTGTGGAGACCCAGAGATCAAACTTGGTAAAGATGCTGCTGGCCACTGCTGACTTGATTTATTGATTCCTCTTTTACTCCACTCTCATCCTCTCCTCTTGGACATTACATGGGATGCCTGTGTTTTGCACAGGTATCATGTTGGCAGTGGCTGTTTTGGTTTTACATGAATGGTGTATGCATTTCTCACTCTGTTGGTCACCTTTGTTGTTTTTTGTTTTGTTTTCATTCTTGTTTTTTAAGCCTGTAACTATGATTTTCAGATCTCTGTTCTATGCTGCTGCTTTAATTTCTATCACTTTGTGGTGGGCACAGGACCACAGGTTGTGAGCACATTTTATAAATAAGGAAGCCAGGGTTCAGTCACTGCTGATCACAGAAAAAGGGGCGAACGAGATCGTAAATGCAGTCCTTCTGGCTTCAAAGGTGACACATCTTAGTTTGGTTTTTGCTGTTTTGTTTTGGGTTCTGGTTTTTCTCATGCACTAAAGTTTTCCAGAGAGTGATCAGTTATATAAGTAACATAGGTCTCTGAGATGAGATGGCATTTGGATAAGAGATACTTTCATGAAGTTAGGGTCATTTTCATAACTCTCTGTGCAAAATGAAATTTGCATCTTTAGTCAACATATTTCATAGGTCTCACTTCTTTAATAACTATTGTTGGACCTAGTCAAGCACCTACAAGCCTTTGCTGACTGAATCCTTCCAGACTACTGTCAGCTAGACATCCATAATAGACATAATACAGGAGAGAAGATTCTCGACCTCCTAAACAACCTGCTTAAAACCACAGAAGCAATAAATAGCCACAACTAAGAAATGGCTGAGTCAGGGCTTGAAGTCAGGTTTGTCTGACTTCAAATTCTATTACTCTTGGGGCCAGTGAGACACCTCAGTGAGTAAAAGCACTTGCCTCCCATCCTGAAAACTCGAGTGCCCTCTCAGCAACCAACTCGATAAAAAGTGAAGCCGACTCTCACAAGTTATCCTTTGATCTCCACAGGTGTACCAGGGCACATACACTCATGTACACACACACACACACACACACACACACACACACACACACACACACATACACACAAAGTAAAATATAAGAAAAATTTCGAAATTAAGAAATATATGTTCTTTCCAGGTATGATGGTGCACACCTTTTTAGTCCTAGCACTGGGGAGACAAAGGAAGGCAGATCTGAGTTCGAGGCCAGCCTGACCTACAGAGTCAACTCTCTCTCTCTCTCTCTCTCTCTCTCTCTCTCTCTCTCTCTCTCTCACACACACACACACACACACACACACACACACACACACACACACACACCAAGCATCCTCCTTCTGTCCTTCCTTACCCAGTGTGGTGGTCTGAATAAAAATGGCCCGCATATGGGGAGTAGAACTGTTAGGAGGTGTAGCCTCCTAATACGTGTGGCATTGGTGGAGGAAGTGTGTTACTGTGTGTGGGCTTTGAGATCTCAGGTGCTCAAGCCCGGCCAGTTGTTACAGTCTCTTCCTGCTGCCTGTGGATCCAGATGTAGAACTCGCAGCTCCTTCTCCAGCACCATGTCTGCCTGCGTGCCACCATGCTTCCCACTGTCATGGTAACTGACTAAACCTCTGAACTGGAAGCCACCTCCAATGAAATGTTTACCTTTATAAGAGTTGCTGTGGGTATTGGTGTCTCTTCACACAATAAAACCCTAACCAAGACACCCGGTAATAAATCTGGGCTCTTCTCATCCAGTCTGCCACTGCGTTTGGGATTCTTGCTGCCTGCAGGGACATATGAGCGCATGAAGACCTCAGCACAGCTGAAGGAGGGTGATTTGACAGCTGCCTTCAGGCATCTGCAAAACTGTTTTGCTCAGGGAGGTAAAATGGGAAATGACAGAGAGCTATAGGGTAACAGATTTCAGCTCTCTGCAAGTAAGAGCTTTTGAGTAGCTACAACTGTCAAAAGCACAGAGCAACGGTGGGGTGGTGTAGTAGAGACCATGACAGTGTTCAAGCTGGCGCCAAGCATGTGTTCACTGAAATGTCACAGAAGGGACGTAATCATCGGAAGGGGCCTTTCATGCAGCTCTCTGTGGTGCTAGGTTTGCGTGAGAGAGAGAGCAACAAGCGGAGACAAGGGGCCCTTTCGGCCGTCTGTTAGATGTTTGGTTTGGGATCGCTACGTGATGAAATTAGTCTTAGCTACCAAGTGGCCCAACAGCATGAACAAAGCACAGGACTCTAGCCAGGGCTTGGGGTGGTGTCATCCCTGTCGTGAAGGAAGACCACAGAAGCAGCAGCAGGGATAGGCAATAGCACAGGGATGCTGCCAGGGATGCTTAAGATCCAATCTGTGCGGCCGGGAAGCTGGGACCTTGAGCAGCTGCTGCGCTGCTGGTGTCCGCATCTGCAAGGTAAGAGTGAGATAGCCCATCCCACCCCCTTACAGAAGGTGTGACAAAGAGGAAGAACCTTAAACAAGAGCCAATAGTAGCTTCTGTTTTCTTCAGAGGGTCATCCTCACTCAATCTAAAATCAGGTCTATATTTTATAAAATCATCAAATTATCAAGGTATCATATCAACCAATGTTATTGTCCCACCCCAGAGTGGGATGTGTTTCTTGCAATTACTCTGAGCTGTATCAGTGTCCTTTTCCTGATTCCCAAGCCCCAAGATTTCTAATACCCATTACACTAATCTTCTATGCTGAATTCTCTCTTTTGACACACACACACTGTATGAAACACCTAACTGAATCTTTTAACACAATGTCCAGTGAGTGTAGAGGTGCAGACAGGGGGTTATCTACACCCCTGGAGCCATACTCCATCTGAAGAGAGACTCATGAAGACATGCATACCAGGCAGCTCGTCATGGCCTGATCTGTGCAAGCAAGGCTTAGACACAACAAGAGTGTCTACCAGTAGACTGGTGGATAAAGTGTGATGGGGTACTCGTAGCCACCTAGGTCAGGCCGTATGTAGTAAGCAGCAATGGACAAATATCCACAATCGAATAATTACAAAACCAGCTCACAACTTGTTGTGACCAGTTCTAGTAGAGAAGAGCCGACAGGCACACGGCCAGCCTCACAATGGAGCTGTGAATCCCACAGCTCCTGGACTTTAGGCAGGATTTTCAGCTTTGTCTTCGTGCATTTCTCTTTTACAGATTTGTTTCTTCCCTTCCCCTCCTCTCCCTTCCTTTCCTTCTTTCTTTTTGTCTTTGAGATAGGGTCTCACATGCTTCCCAGGCTGGTCTAACTCAGCAGCTCACAGGGCCCTTCCCAACTCCACCCCAACTCAGAGCACCGTGAACGACACACCTGCCTGGCTGTTGTTTAACAGACAGATTCCTACAATAAACAGGAATTTTATTTTAACCACAACAAGAAATACTTTTTTAAAACTACCTTGCCTTTACACCATGTTTCACTGGTGACTCAAGGGCAGTGAGGTTGTTATAAGTGAGCTGAATAGAGGGTGAACATGTCACTGTCACAGTTCATGTGAAGTCCTACCTGAGTGTCAGGGTTAGACTTGCTTGGGAATTTCACCTGACCAACTCTGGGGATGAAATGTGGGTCCTCTATTCCATTTTCCTGACTTACAGGGTCCTTCACGATGGCATCCTGTGATCTGAAGCCTTTGTATTATGGTTTGAAAATGGTTTGTACCCTCAAAGCATACATGGAAACTTTATAGCCATTGGAGCATTGTTGAGAGGTAGTCTGTGAAGGGGTGACTAGGCATCAGGAGGGATTAGTGCCCTTGTCACTGGTTGGTTGGGGTCAGTTACCATGATGGTGCGTGTTGTTAAAAAGTGAAGCCACCCACGGGGCTAAAGAGATGGCTCATGCATAAGAGCACTTGTCGCTTTTGCAGAAGACCCGAGTTCCAGTCCCAGAACCACATGGTGGCTCACAACTATCTGTAGCTCCAGTTCCTGGGGATCCAATGCCTTTTTCTGGCCTCGGTGGACACTGCATGAATGTGGTGCACAGACATACATGCAGGTAAAACACCAGGACACACACAAAATAAATAAAATCTTTAAAAAAAAAAGTGAAGCCACCCTTCACAATTCTCCTCTGCCACACATCCCTACATGAGAAATACTTGCCCCACGCTCTTTGACATCCCAGACTTCAGAACCATTAGCCAAAATAAACCCCCTTTCTTAAAAGTTACCCAGCTTCAGATAATTTGCTATAACAACTGAAAATGGATACATAGTCACAGATTAATGGAGGTCAGTGGAGAACTGCTCAGAGTCATTCTAAAATGGGTCTGGGGACACGGAAGCATAGTGGTCATTTCAGGAAATAAACTCTGGTCTGAGGAGATAGCTCAGTCAGGAAAGAGCTGGCCATCCCAGCACGAAGATGGGATTGGATCCAGGGTACTCATATTAAAAGCTGCATGTGATGGCATAGTCTTATAAACCCAGTGCTAGGGAGGCAGAGACAGGTGGATGCCCAGGGCTTGTTGGCCAGCCAGCCTCATCTAATTGGAGAGCTCCAGGTAAAAATGTGAGACACTGTCTCAAAAACAAGGTGGATGCGTGGCCACACACACACACACACACACACACACACACACACACACAGAATAAAAACACTATATAAAAGTAAATTGTTTTGCTATTCCTGTTGGCAGGCCTGTCAATGCCGGAAGTTAATTTCTTCCTTCTATACCACCCAATTGCATCAGGTGTTAAGTGGTTCCTTGGTCCAGACAATTGGTCAATAACTTCCAAATCCCTTGTGTAGACTAAACAAATCAAAATTTATTTTTCCTTCATGCTACTTGCTGGAGGGTTAGGTTCTGCTTTAGACTTGGCCTAATGGAGGCTTGACATGTCTGTGCCTGCAACATCTGGACTATCTTAGCCACTGCTGCTGCTGGAAAGAGATCATGGCGGGGTTGCCTCGTACCCACACTCAAACGCTTTGTCTTAGAAGTGATGCACATTGCTGATGTTCATCACCCGTTGGTTAGAGTAGTCTCAAAATTCCACCTCTCTACAGCAGGACCAGAAAATATAGGAGAGCATGTGGGATGCAGGAAAACACATGTTCCTGACATGTAAGGACCATGCCCTTTATGTCAAGGGGATGATAGTGAGTGTACTCCAAGCCAGGGAAGAGAATAGGGAGGCTCCAGAACCCCGTTCCTCCCACCCCAGAGGAGTAACCCTCTGCTGTGTGCAGGCCACTCTCAGGCTAGCGTTTCAAGTTGCTGATATGGGCAAACAAGGAGGTCTGGTCTCCCAGAACTACTTTCACATCAACTTCCAGACATGATCTGGAGGGATCCTCATGAATGAAGTGATAGAATGCTGTCCTGGGTTTGGCCAGGGGCCTTTCCTGCATCCATTTCCTTGTCCATAACAGTCCTGTATGTACAAAATGTAAAGGAGATGGACTACCCTTTCTATCAAAGGGCTAAATGAGACAGAGTGGTCCATCTTTAGAGAAGTTAGTAAAGACATCATCTGGCAGAAATTCCCTCCCCCCAGCATTTTCCAAGGTAAAAGTATGTGCATGAGGTGGCCTCCTGATCTCAAACGTGACCCTTTGCCTATCAGCTGGCCCACTGGGTCTGACCACTCAGAATGAGGTGCAGAACCCCTTTGCATTAAAAAGCAGGGCTCCCACTGAGTGTGTTTGCTTGCTGGATTTAGAGGGGCTGTTCATTCTTCTGCAGAAGTAAAAATTTTTGCCTTGCTGAAAAACTTTGTATTGTGTGGATATTTTCTTGGAACCCCAGACCCATTTCTGATACTGTGTTGCCATGATCTAATTATTCACGTACTTTCCATTGGATTGTAAGTCCTGTGTGTTCGTAGCTGAATCCTCAGCACTTAGCACAGCAGCTGACAAGGCAGGAACCACCAAATGTTCACAGATCCTCTTAGATTCCAAACATACGTTGATGTAATTAAGCTTTCACACCGGGCAGCTGTCAATCTTCTGCCACAGCTGTCCTTCTTTACCCTCCACAAGCACAACTAAGTGTCTTTTCAATATGAATGATCAAGAGACGTTAAAGAGCCCGGCCACTCAAACGCAACACCCAGCACTATGAGCTATACACTCATAGGTGTGTTCCCAGACTTTTCTGTGCCCCGATTCCCTTACCGGCACAATGCAGGTTCTAGTGGTCTCTGCCTTACGAGTGCTTATGAAGACTAAATAAAAAAGTATTGCCAAGCAATGCTTGCTCAGAACAGCGCTGTTAGCTAAAAGGCCATGACTTCTCTTTATCCCCCCCACCCTGCCACTTCCCTGTGTCCTCACACACTTCACCCATATTTCTGCCAGTGCCTGTGGGGTGCTTTCTGTATAGTGGATCTTTCCAAAAGTAGAGTTCAAGCCACTGAAGGCAGACTCAGGATCTTAGGGAGGGTGGAGAGATCTGCAAGAATCCCAGGGTGGTTTTCAGGGGATGTTCCAAGCCAAACAAACCATTCTTCAGTGCTAGGTATGGTGGCACACACTTATAATCCCAGCAACTAGGAAATTGATGCAGCATGGTCATGAGTTTGAGGCCATCCTGGGTTATATAGTGAGACTCTGTTGATGATTCATGCTGACGATGATTCTGTAGTGAGTTAAGTCAGGGGGATCAGACAGACTAGCTCTATGCAATGTGTATTAAAACATCAAACAGCTCATGAAGCCCTGTAGTAAAGAAACCTGCTTGGTTTGTTGAGTTTGGAGCATGCCCAACTTGCCCCTATTCTGTTCGCTGTCATGCATGATACTTAGAAAATCTATTGGATGTAATCAGGGGTATCGGTGACCCTGGACTCAGATAGGCCTGAGCCACCTGACGCTTTGCAGATGTTCTGCCTGGGCAATCTCTATCACTGGTAGAATTCTCAGCTTCCAACTTGTAAAATGGCAATCAGGGTACAGACCTTCAGAACCTCATAAGCTAAAACTTCCTCGGCTTGCCTGACCCATGTGGGTGCCGCTAACTGTCCTTCCTGCCTTCCCACCCTCCACTCCAAGGTCTAGCTGGCCTGAGTGACACTCCTGCTTGGATAGGGTGTGACAGGTTTGAGGAAACAGGGCACATCTGGCCCCTGGCCACTGTTCTGCCATTCCCAGGCAGTCGCTTCTCATCCAGATTTAATATTGATCCATGTCTGTAACTCCAGTCCATCCTCTTCTCCTTGGTGACCCCCATGGCCATTCTTAGAGGCCTCTACTGAGGCAGGAAAGAGCCTGGCAGGCTGCAGCTTTTCCCTGGATGGACAAGCACATCTCCCCTCATCAACAAACGCTATTTTTACCCTGAACCCAGTTGCTTTTTGCATACATCGAAGGAGTCAGTTTAGGAGAGGAGACGTCTGTTTCCGGCAGTTTTATTTTCTTTTATATCGGACACCTCACATCACCTCCTTATTTCAAGCTGCCCATCTGGGAACTTTGCCATCCAACTGCAGGCGAGGTCTTGTTTTGGTTTGGTTCCTTACTGAGTGAGAGCCAGCTTCCTCTGTGGCCTGCACAGCTGTTTTTGGCTCTTCACAGCAGGTGTCTTCTGGAGAGCAGAACTGCCCCTCTGGGAAAAGCTGTAGAGTTTCTCGAAGGACAAAAATCTTAGGAAGTTTGCTTTCTGTCATTGAGAAGCCATCCACAGCAATACATACTTCCTGAGTGCCTAAATACAAGAAAATTCTGTATTTTAGCTCTGTATTTCATCTTTATCCACTAAGTGAGAAATGATAGGACATAGGACTTGGTGGCTACATAGCGGTACTGGTGGCTTCTGTTTTTGTTTTCTTTTAAAAATTTTTATATTTATTTTATTTTATGTGTGTGAGTGCTTTGCCTGAATGTATGCCTGTGCTCCACATGCATGCAGGGTGCCTAAAAGTAGCAAGCCTTGGGGTGCTGGGAACCGAACCCAGGTCCTCTGCAAGAACAGTGAGTGCTCTTAGTCCCTAAGCCACCACTGAAGCCCCCTTCTATTCTTCATTTATCCCCCCCTTTTTTTTTTATTAAACTCCAGAGGAACACAAAATGAGCAGGCTGCAGCCTGAGCATCCCCCGTGGATGTGAGGAGAGACAGGTGTTTGCCTACAGAGAAAGTGTAAATAGGAGAGTCAGGGGTTTTGTTTGCAAAGACTTGGGAGCTGTTGACTGTGTCTGAGCAGAGGCTGACTGAGAACTATGGTGCCTCATGAAAACTAGTCAGGCAGGGATGGATCAGGGAAGAGAGTGGAAAGCATTTAAGAGATAACGGTCATGAGATGAACCAGGACCAGGCAAAGGGAACGGGAACAGAGTCTCAAGCAGAATGACAGCCCCAGACCACAGGCTGAGTTGTTGGTCACTGGCTGGGAGGAGGGGGGTGTCAGTCAGTGATGGCCCCTGGGTGCCTGGAGCGTCCTCTAGCCTCCAGCCCTGCCATCCCTGGCTTCGTTCACAGGAGTATCTAGCCTACTCCTTCTCTGTTTTTTCTTTCTTTCTTTCTTTCTTTCTTTCTTTCTTTCTTTCTTTCTTTCTTTCTTTCTTTCTTTCTTTCTTTCTCTCTCTTTCTTTCTTCTCTCTCTCTCTCTCTCTCTCTCTCTTTCAAGACAGTGTTTCTCTGCATAGCCCTGGCTATCCTGAAACTCACTTTGTAGACCAGGCTGGCCTGGAACTCACAGAGATCCGCCTACCTCTGCCTCCTGAGTGCTGGGATTAAAGGCGTGTACTACCACCACCTGGCTTGTTTTTCTTTTTGAGGCAAGATTTCATGTAGCCAAATTACATGGCCTCAAACTCACTGTGTGGCCAGGGTTGACTCTGAACTCCTCGTCTTTCTGCTTCTACCTCTTGAGTGCTGGAATTACAAGCATAAGCCTGGGTGTCTGATTTGAATCTGTCTTGAGTTTCAGGACTATTTACATTCCACTTACAAACCTTTCCAAAATCCTAAGACTGAGTTACTCATCACTTTCCCTGTGCTGTCCCGAATTCTTTCCATCTTTCTATTGCTCAGTAAACTCTTGAGGCAACCAGCTCAACATCCTGTCCCTCTGGATTGTGGCTAAGACACCAGCATGGGGTCAGAGGTAGATATGGCAGGTGAGCATTATAACTGGTTCACTAAGCTCTTGAACCCTCAGCTGCTGGTATTCAGTGGCTGTCCTCAGGTGGCTCCTATATATGGAGACGACTCAGCCCATGCCACTAATGGTAACCTGGAAAAATCTGCTCAATTCTGGTTCCAACTTTCAGGGCATGCACCCTTTAGTTAAGAAGCTGATGATATAACGAAGTACTAGTAATAGTGGCCACCTGTAGGGCTAGTCCACTTTAGCAAACACTTCAACATTTGTCCTGACCTTCAGATATCCCTGGAGGTGAGCATGCTGGCTGGCAGGATCTGTGTGGAAGATTAGAATGGAGACCCAGAGCTGTGACTCAAGGAGACACTGTCGCCAATGGCCAGAAGAGAGCCGATGGAAGCCGAGAGTACAGCCATGAATTCACTCAACAGACACTTACTGCTGAGCGCCTTCCAGGATCCAGGAGTTCTTCCAGGCTCTAGATCTGCAGACTGAAAAACAGGGCAGCCAGTCCCTGCCCTCTTGGAGCTTAGAGTCTATTAGATGAAAACAGACAGTAACTAAAGTTATTAAATCAACTGGAGCTGGCTGGTGTAAGAATTATGGAAAAGAGTAAGGGAACAGAGTGTCTGTGGATGGGGCTGTTCCGATTTGAACCAAGTTGCTCTGAGAAGGCTTTACTGAGAAGGTGACATTTAAGAAAAGGTATGAGGAACAAAGAACCATAGGAACAGGCCCTAGAGGACAAACTCACTGGGCCAAGGAGTCAAGTCAGAAAGATGCAATTTCAAAAGTGACTTCTGCGATCTTTAGACAATTAATTGAAAGACAGAATAGAAGTGTTCACCAAAGTAGTAAAAATATGTAGAATTAAACCAAACCTGGTATGCATTTGACCTTCATGGTTTGAAGATAGCTATTAAATAGTTCAGCTATTCTTTCCTCAGTTTTATGGGATTATCTCAAGATATGGGAGTAATTGTAGCTCTAGGCGTTTGGGCCACCTTAGGTGGGAATGTAACAGCTAGCAAACAGAAACTGTGGATAGCACTATGGATCCCCCTGATCATGCCCAGCCCCTTAGCCAGGGACCTTCTTCTCTCCAGCATAGACAGTGATTATCAAGGCACTGACCCTCTGTAGAGGATGCTGACAAAGATTGCCCAGCTCCTCAGGCAGGAGGCTGATGGCTCCAAGAGAAAGCCTCCACACTTGAGGTCAGGGCTCTCCTTGGAGGAAACCCGCATCAATTGCTGATCAATGGGCAGGGAAGGTTGTTGCCATGAGTAACAGCTCTGAATCGTCACTGAGCTCCAGCACATGGGCGGGCAGCTGCCTGTGTTGTATCTATTACAGTTCCTCCTGACCCATCTTCTCCCATTGCCCTTGATCCCACACATCCCTCATCTAAGTCCTGCAGACCTCAAAGAACATACCTTTAATATGCACTTGAATTGCTTCTGCCCCTTCCTCCCTACCATTCTATAAACAGACAAGTGTAGCTTATCTCTCCACTTAGAGTCTTCAATATGCCTTGGAGGGCTGAGCATCTGCATATTCCTGGGGCTTTAGTTTACACACCTAAGGATGTCATTTCTGTTTCTGTCCAAAGAGACTCAGCAACTTCATCAGCTCCTGACACAGGTGCAGGCGGCCAAAGGGCTCAGCCCACAAGCAGCCATGCCAAACCATTTCTCTAAGCTGTTTTTGCTGATGATGCAGCCACTCCCCCGCCCCAATCCCTCTCCAGGAAATACAAGTCTTTTATCAGCACCTGGGAGGAAAAGGAGGTTCAACCGCCCTGTAGACACAACCCGCACATGTGATGCCAAGCGCAGTCCTTAGCAACCTTGAGGTTTTATTTTAAATGTTTAAGTGTTTCTCAAAAAAGAGACATTCATGGGAGGGGGTTGATGTGGAAAATCGTTTTCAATGCAGTAGTCATTTTCAAAATACAAACTTTTGAATAATCCTTTCCTTTCTAAAATTTAAATAAAAGTAAAATTCAATGTTAGAAAGTTGTAGGGACAATAGTTCTCGCATCATGTGCCAAATCTAATGTCTATATTTAACTAATATACATACATACATACATACATACATGCATGCATACATACTAGCTACATGCTGCTGTGGTACAAGGATGTCGGCTCCTTTCAAACATATCCTGGGGCAACAGGTTGCTTCATGGCAGAAGAAGTAAATTTTCATACTGCTGGTCAGCTGAATCTCTGCTAGAAAATGTAGAAGAGAGACTAAGCTTGGTAGGTAAGAGCATTTGCCATGCAAGTGTGAGGACCTCAGTTCAGATCCCCAGGGCCCTTGTAAAAAGTCATATGTGATTACTCGTACCTGGAACCCCAGTGTGTTGGGGGGTACAGAGAGAATGAACTGCTGCAGTATCTTGGCCAGCCAGGCTAGCCAAAATGGTGAGCTCCAGGTTCAGTGAGAGACCCTGCCTCAAGGGAGCAAAGTAGAGTTTGATAGGGCAAGATGCTAGAGGCCCCCCTCCAGGCTCCACATTTGCACACATGGGCACACAAACTCACATACACACTGCTAACACACCAACAATAATGCCAAATTATCATACTATTTTCAAAGACAGAGGGTCCAGAACAACAACTTCTGCTGAAGGAAGAAGTTGACCTCCTGTAGCTTGGGTAGCTGGGGGAGGGAAAAGGGAAATCCCACAACTTTGATTAGACAGTTGGGTGAATTTCATCAGCTCCAGGGTCATCAAGTCATCTCCTGAATTCAGGCAGCTCTAACAGAACACTGGCAACAACAGCAGTTTATCTCTCATGCATCTGGAGGCTGAGAGGTCCTAGAGCAAGGAGCCAGTAGATTATCCCTGGGGAGGGGTCAGCTCTTTGTTTTCAGATGGCCCCTCCCACTAGCTCCTCCCTGGAGATCCCTCATGAGAGAAAGATCACTTCTCTGTCTCTGTCTTTCTCTGTCTCTGTCTGTCTGTCTGTCTGTCTGTCTCTCTCTCTCTCTCTCTCTCTCTGTGTGTGTGTGTGTGTGTGTGTGTGTGTGTGTGTGTAACAGCGTATGTTGAGGGCACAGAACACCGAGTCAGTTTTCTCATTTCACCTTTACATTCATTAGTTCCAGGGATTGAAAGCAGCCCTCCAGGCCCGATCCATCTCAGCTAACCTCACTCTGTCTTTTCTATTAAGGACCCTAATCTCATTCCTAAAGGCCCCACCCTTACGAACTGACTAACATTGAAGTCCTTGCCTCCCAGTGCATTCACACTGGGCATTAGAGCTTTACCGTGTGAATTATTTATGGTCAAGGCAACACAAATATGCAGTCTGTAGCAATGGAAAGAAAACAGATACACACGTTGTTTTGCTTATTAGATTCATACGTTGTCACATTAAACATGTGTTTCTCATGCAGACCTTTGGTTCACAACCCTGGCTGCGTAATAAATGTACCCAAGCTTCTAACGGTGGCCAGTCCCAGTTGCAGACTAGAGGAATTAAATCTGAAGGTGGAGGTGGGAGTGTGTGTGTGTGTGTGTGTGTGTGTGTGTGTGTGTGTGTGTGTGTTTCAGAAGCTCAAGGCTGAGAAAACGGTGGCATGGAGTCTTTGTTGAGCATGACTGAGATGGAAAACTCCGCTTTGATCTCCTTTATAGAATTCTGAAATTCTCTTGACACTTGGGTTTGCTAATGAAAAAAAACTATTCTGAACTGCTGGGTCATTTTCATCAATACTCTGGGTAATTTAAATTTGCACCACCAAGATCTCACCAGGTGGCCGGTGGCAGGGCACCAGAAGGCATCACCTGCCCTGTATGAGAGAGTGTCACAGGACAAATAACTGCTCTTCTATTGTTCATGTCCAGGTGCCACACTGGGGTAGAAATCTGAAGGATGTCACATCTCCTGGAGTCACTGAATGGATTGGCTGTGAGGGGCCGAAACAACAAAGCCAGGGTGAGCCAAAGCAAGGACTAGCTTTAGCTGTCTCCACAGGAAAAAAGAAAAGCAGCGCCCTCTATAGACAAAAGTAGGAAGCTCACATTTTAGTGATTTTGTTCTCTGACACACGAGCTTTCCAGTACTCATGTTCATCCACCCACATGCCTCTACACACAGAAATACACAGTCAAGGGCACTACACACACATGCATGCACACACACAGAGGCACACACACACACACACATACACAGGCACACAGAGAGGCACACAGAGAGGCACACACACGCAGAGGCACACACTTACACACACACACACACACACACACACACACACACACACACACACACACACACACACACACTGAAGGCAAAGGCAATACAAAAAAGGACCACATTAGTAGCACCAGCCTGGTCTCCGATTATTGTACAGAGCAGGAATTCCAGCTTCCTGGAATTCAGACTTATACCCACGAGTAACGCTGCAACATGAACCCACCAGTGTTGCCAACAGCATGCTTTTACCTGCAAAGGAGCAAAGCAGCTAGCTTCCTGAACCGGCCAGATTTTCCGTTTCTCTGGCATGGAAGTTCTCTTTGTCACCACTGGGGGTCAGTATTTCCATCTTAGAAGGCTTTGGGGTTGTGAGCCAAGCTGCCGAAGGAAAAAACATGGTGAATTAGATATCAACTAAATGACTTTTGGGGGTTCCAGCATCCTCTTTTTTTTTATGTTCCCTGCATCGAGTTCTGTCTGTGTTTTCCTGTGTGCAGTAAGCATCCATTTTACTTGCAAAGGCTGACATCAGGTTTGTACCATTCATTCAATTTAGAAAAAGTTATTTGACGGTTTCGTGTGTGTGTGTGTGTGTGTGTGTGTGTGTGTGTGTGTGTGTGTGTGTGTGTGTGTGTGTGTGTAATGAATTTTTGTTGTTTTCACCTGCCACCCATTCATTCGTCTGGTCAACATGTTTTGTGTATGAGAGTGAGTGTGTGTTGGGGGGAGGTGAGTGTTCGTGTACGTGCTTGTAAACTACAGGACAACCTTCAGATTTCCTCTCTCCCTTGCACGGAGCTTGCCAAGCCAAGTAGGCTGGCTGGCCAGGGAGCCTCAGTACCTGCCTGCCTCTGTACCGCCGCCCAGTACTGGAATTGGAAGCACATTTTATATGGGCTGTGGGACTCCAACTCAAGTCTCCCTGCTTTCAGGACCACAACTGAGCCATCTCCCGAGCCCTAAATGAACACGCGGTATCCTGTAGCACAGGATCTCCTCCTATGGAGCTTTGGGGATTCTGGATGCCGAATACGGCTTGAAAGTGGCCATTCTGTAGGAAAAGAAGGCCATCCTAGTGTTCGGCCTCATTTTGACATTTGATAGCTGGGCAACCATGGGTAAGACATCTTGACTCTCTTATAGTTACGTACGACATGCATAACCAACACTTCCTTTCTACCTGATTTTGAAAAGTAGAGGTGTTGAGCGATGAAATACACAGAATGGTCATTAAACACCTGTTCAAGTCTGTAGAACAGCACATGTGCAACACTGAGTGGACCCTAATGTAAACAGTGGACTTGGCTAGGTCTCTGCAGGTTCACCCACTCAGCAAGTATACTGCTTTGATGGGGGCTGTTGGTAACGGGAGAGGCTGTGTGTCCTGGTATGTGTATGGTATCTCCTTACCTTCCTCTT
This sequence comes from Peromyscus californicus insignis, assembly GCF_007827085.1. Taxonomy (NCBI): domain Eukaryota; kingdom Metazoa; phylum Chordata; class Mammalia; order Rodentia; family Cricetidae; genus Peromyscus; species Peromyscus californicus. The sequence goes on from NW_026294562.1 coordinate 21,387,320, forward strand.
AATTTTGCTATAAATTCTGAAACCGCTCATTGAATTTTTTCACTTAAAATGTTAATGATGTTACTTGTACATATGAACCCTAATTGAAGGCGTGTATAACGTGTAGGTAGAGGCTACTCTGACTTCCTGATCCTCCATCCCTGGGTTGTACAAATAGCATGAGGTTGAAGTCAAGTCCATCATTTCTTGACATTTTGGTGACAGGAAATTTCCTTAAATCTTCTCCAGGTGTCTATCTAATTTTTAAAGACAATGCCAATCTGCAAATTCCTCTTTGAGAAAATATCAGTTGACACTCAGATTATACACCAGAGAGGTCATGGGTCCCATTTCCTTCCACAGTTAGCAAATGTTGGGTTTTTTGCATATTGTAACACATAAAAAAGACACCCTACTAGAGTTTTTGCTTGCTTTCCCTGTGTGTGTGTGTGTGTGTGTGTGTGTGTGTATGTGTGCATTTATGCATCTGTGCGTGTGTGTGTGCATGTGCATGTGTGTATGTGTGTGTGCATGTGCATGTGTGTATGTGTGTGTGCATGTGTGTGCATGTGCATGCATGTATTGTGTGTGTGTTTGTGTGTAGGGATCATATCACTTCTTGTGTTTGTTAATAATATTTTTGTTGGATATGCTGTGTTTTCTTTGTTTTGTGGGACATAGTTAGAGAAAACATGACAGCATGACCACTCCTTGGTACAGTTAAGGAAGAGATCAGCCAGAGGCATCTGGAAGAGTCCAGAGTAGAGAGAAAAAGAAGTAGACTGAACTTGGCCAGCAGACTAGACATGGCCAGGGCTGTCTGCAGAGAGGAGAGAACAGCAGGGGATGAAGAACGGAGAAAACATAGTGAGAGGAGCAGGAGCAGAGCATGGAGAGAAGGAGACAGCACGGCAGGAATAGCAGGGCTATAAGGAGAGCGAGTGGCTGGGGGTGGGGAGCGTGTGAGCTGCAGGGAGCTTAGGGTAGGGAGGAGTGAGAAGGACTAGGACACCAGCATGGACTTTGAAATCTGTAAATGGTGCTTGTGATGCTGAGGGAGGCTGGAGGCCAGTGTGAACTTCGAGGCACCACAGGTAGCCATGTGTCCCTTCTGCCAGGGGAAAGGGAAGTGACTCCTTTTGGTAGATGGGAACCAGTTTTGAAAGTTCATGGGGAATGCTGGCTTTTATCTAAGTGCCAGAAATCCTCCCACAGTCCAGATTGAGCCCATTTCTGGATATTTGAACTGCCTTTTGGAGTCTGGAGAATTAGAATTTCCTTTGGAAAATAACAAAATTAGCTTTCTTTCTGTATTTTGGTTGCTAACGTTTGCTCTAATGTGTTCTCTGCCTCAAAAAAATGTGTGTGTGGTATACGTGTGTGTGTGTGTGTGTGTGTGTGTGTGTGTGTGTGTGTGTGTGTGTATGGGAGTGTACATACCCCTGTGCCTCTATGTATGTGTGTATGCATACACACACACACACACACACACACACACAAACCAGAAGTCAATATCAGATGTCTTCCTCTATCTCTTTCAATTGTATTTTTTTGAGACAGTCTCTCTGAACCTGGAGATTGACGTTTCAGCTAGACTGTCTGGCCAGCAAGCCCTAACAACCCTCCAGTCTACACCTTCCCTCCCCTGACCAGTGCTGGGGCTACAGGCACACATCCCCACACGTGGCTTTTTTTTTTTTTTTTTTTTTTTTTTGGTTTGTTGTTGTTGTTGGTCAATTCTGAGGTTCTGAATGCAGGTCTCGAAGCCTGCACAGTAAGCATGTTAACCCGCTGGGCCACCTCCCCAGTCTATCTTTGACTTTTGACTTGGTTAGCAGTGGTACTTTGTAGACGGTTTATGGTGCCTAGGCTTTGCATCACATGTAGACTTTTCCCATTCAGAGATTATAAAGAGGAGCAGAATCCTATGTTCTCTTCTTGGTTTTTTTTTAATCGTTTTATTTTCATATTTAAATTGTCAGCCCCCATGGATTCTATTTTTATGAACCAAGTATGATATTGGACCAAAGTTCCTCTTCCTCTTAAGAGCTTCCTAGTTGTCCTAGATTCTTTCATCAAATAATCTGTCTCCCCTGGTCTGAAACCTCCATAGATGGTGAGAGAATCAGCATAGGTCAATGACTTCTAAATCTGGCAGCAGAAAGCTCTGTAAGGTACAGAAATTCAGACGAGGCTTAGAGGCCCAATGGTGCCTTGTCATTTGGAAAAAGAAGAAATAAATGTGCATTGAGCTGAAGCTACACGTCAATAAATAGCTGTGTGGGAGAGTGGAAAGAACACGGCCCCTGAATCAGAAGCCCTCCCCTTGCTTCTCCTGTGTGAACAAGACACCCAGCTGTCCCAAGCCTTGGTTTTCTCCTGTGCAAAGAAATATTAGCCGCTGTGTCATCGTGTGGTTTGGTGGTCAAGTGCATTAGTGGCTGTGGAAGAGCTTTATAAACTGTGGGGAGCCATAGGCCTGGCTGCTGTTTGCGTTTTTGCAAGGCTGGCCCAGGACTGCTAGTTAATGTAGGTGACACAACCCAGATTTCTGAATATTTAAACGTTCCATCTTCATGATTTCTTAGGAGCTGGTCAGCTTCTTTTACATTGCTAGTAAGAATCCTGGGTCTGTGTCTTTTTAGCTTTCTCCTTTTAGACAGTATCTGGTCAGGGAGGTGGTAAGAAGAGGAGGAATGACAGGGACATTCAGTGTCATCTGCCTGGAAGAGGGCTAAGAAACAGAGTGAAGTTCATGGCCTCATATGATAGTTTTCCAGGATTTTTTTGTTGTTGTTGTTTGTTTGTTTGTTTCTCAAGACAGAGTTTCTCTGTGTAACTCTGGCTGTTCTAGAACTGACTCTGTAGACCAGGCTGGCCTCGAACTTATGGAGATTTGTTTACATCTGCCTCCTAAGTGTGTACCACTATCACCCAGCTTCTACGATTTTAAAAAAAATGTTCCGTTCTATGATTCATAGCAGCTTTGTTGGCAATGCAGAGCGGTGGTAAGAACCAGGCAGTGTGGTGGTCAGATCCATTCCCTCCTCCTGTCAGTACTCTGCAACCTCATTTCACCCCAGGGATTATGAAGATAGCATTCCTCGTGTTCATGCAAGTTTTCACGGGGGGGTTCCTGACAGCTCAGACTTGCTCCAGGGAACACAGTGTACTGTGCCTGTGGTCCATCCTGTCGGGGATGTGCAGCCAGAATGGGACATTGCTCTTTCCCACCCCATGGACCAACAGGAAAATGCTACTAAGATCTTGTCAACTGAGCCAGAGAAGACAGTCTTCTGCATTGTCCCGGCGGAAGGCACAGTGTCTAGGAGGACAGAATGCAGAGAACACGCTGGATACAGTGAGCACACGGGATGAGTGCTCAAGGAAGGGATCCTTAGGACCAGGACAAAGAGGTGTACAGGGCAGCTGATGAAGAACAATGCTGCAGTGACTGAATGTGTTGAACCTGAGAAACCTGTTCTTCGGAGTTCCCTGGGTTGTGAACCCAGCTTTATTGTCTTTCCATCAACCCAACGACCAGTTAGTTACTTGGTGGCTAATGTTGATCACTGCTCCAAAAGTGCAGAAGCCATCCAGCCCAGGGGAAATTGACATCAACATTCTCCCATGGTTAGCACATTTTAGTATATTTTATTAAGTTCTAAAACTTTGAAAACTGATCGCCCAAAACACTCCAGCAGTTGGTCCAGGTGCTGTGACAAACGACATTTTCTCTGGGCCAGTTATCAACAATAAGTGAACCCTCAGGGAGTGAATTAAAAACCACAATAGGGTGTTTACAGTTTCTTTGGAGGGGGTCCATATTACTTCATTTTCAATTCAGAGTTTTCATTAACTCTATTCAAGTCTAGAGCTAGAGGAATGTACACATGTGTGTTCTTGTTAGTGCAAGCCCACTGGCTGGGGTGGGGAGGTAACCCACACCCAGTGCTCCACACTCAGGAGGCTCACACTTGGATCCATGCTTTGATGAATAAGGGGCCTCATGTGTTCATTTAGCACTGAGCCCTACAAAGTATGTAGTCAGTCCTGCTCACTAGATGATAGATTATGCTGAGAGAAAGAGAGAGAGAGAGAGAGAGAGAGAGAGAGAGAGAGAGAGAGAGAGAGAGACCTTATAACCAGGTCTGTCACCACACAAGCATGCAATCCCAGCATTCAGGGGATTGTGGCCAGAAGATCACCACAAGTTCTGGGCCAGCCATGGCTGCTGGGTCTCAACAATTAAAATTAAATACAGTTTAAAAAGAAAACAAGAGGGTCTGGAAAGATGTTCAGTGGTTAAGAGCACATATTGTTCTTACAGTGTTTCCAGCACTCACATCGGGCAGCTCCCAACTACCTTAACGCTAACTCCAGGGAATCTGGTTCTGATGCCCTCTTCTGGCCTTCCTGAGTACCTGCACTCACATGCACATACAGCAAATAGACATACACACATACACATAACTAAAACAATAAAATAAATATAAAAGTAAAAATCAAAAAATAAAAAGGGAAATATATATCAATATTTACAGGGGAAATTGTTTCATCATGCTAATAATGTATATACATAAAGTATGATTTCAAATAAATAGCAGTGAATAGGTAGGGTTTTGTTTGTTTGTTGTTTTTTGTTTTGGTTTTTGGTTTTGGTTTTGGTTTTGGTTTTTTGAGACAGGGTTTCTCAGTGTAATTTTGGTGCCTGTCCTGGATCTCACTCGGTAGCCCAGGCTGGCTTCGAGCTCACAGAGATCGGCCTGGCTCTGCCTCCCGAGTGCTGGGATTAAAGGCGTGCGCCACCACCGCCCAGTGTGGTAGTTTTGAAAGGAAAAAAATAACCATAGTTAAGTTGGTTTGGGAACATTAAGTCTCACCATGTTACACCGACTGCCTAGTTAGAGGAAGTGAGAGAGAAAGAGGGAGAAATTGAGGAGAGAGGGTCACGGGTGTAGGAGAGAAACATAAACTAGGAGGGAGAGCTGAAGCTGGTGCCAACTGTCTTCTTTGGATGAAAAAAGAACTGGTTGTTTCTGATGCATGCATTAGCTATGGATATGGATTATCAGTGAGATATACTGTGTGCTCTCTTCTTGTGTGGCTTTTCCTTATTTTTCTATTTTTATTTCATTTCGTGTGCACATGAAGTCAGTTCTCTTCTACTTTGTGGGTTCCAGGGAATGAACTCAGGTCATCAGGGTTGGCAGCAAGGGCCTCTAATGTTGAGGCCCCATTATCTGGGTTTAAATGGTTTCTGGTCTGGGCTTATTTTGAACCAAACTAGAAACCTCATCACAGCTCTCCTTTGGGAGGCTGAACTCAAGGTAAAACCCGTGCCTTTGATCTCCAGCTTCTCAGGGTACATGGCAGATTGCCTTGATTTCTAATGATAACACGAAAAAGCAAACAAAATAAGAAATCTCTTTTCTCATACTGAGCTAATAGAAATATTTCCCCTTAAATTTTCAGTATTGCTAATTAATTAATTAACTTTCCTCATCCTAGTAATCTCTTCCACCAAGTGGTCTTTTAAATATATGTGACTCTGTTGCTTTAATGAGAGCATAGTCACAGTCAGTCACTCTGAAAATGCAGCACCCAGAATCCGTATTTAGAAATTTTAACACACACACACACACACACTTGAGTGTGTAAAATAGTGCAGGAAGCTCACTGCAGTTGAGTTCGATCATTTACTTGTAGGTTGGTTGTTAGGCACTTGAAAACACTTTGTTCCCACGGAAGCAAGGCTATAAATGGTGCTTTGGTCCCCAGGCTCAAAAGACTGTTGGATAAATGTTTGCCCTCGAGATGAAAATAGAAAACAAAACAACTGGTCACACAGTAATGGGGGAGCAGGAGAAAGCTAACAGTGTCAACTTGTTGGCTTTGAACACTCCAGCAGCATGAATCCCAGTACAGCAGCTCAGAGGATCCAAATGGCCCTTTGAAGGCTTAGTTGAAAGTGTGTGTGTTCTTCAAGGGCACCAAGGGATCCTTTTGTAATATCATGTTCGGTTTTATCCTTCTGGCTGAGCACAGGAAAGAGGGCCAGAGAGGAGGAAAGCCTTCCCGAGATGCCCAGAGAGCTCAGAAAGTCGAGGGGGAGAAACACTGGGTGGCCTCCAGTGCTGTCACTCAATCCTGCCATGGGAATACCAATTGTCCCCCATGCTCCTTCTTCATGTGGGCTCATGAAGCTTACACAGCCTCCTCCCTGGGGAGCTGTCCCATTTTCCCAGCTCCCAGACTAGCTCACAGTGTAGCATCTTGCTATCTCTAGAAAAGTCATGCCATTTCATAATTCTGTGCTTACACATGTTCCCTTCACTTGCCTAAGAACTCCTCAAAAGAAGAAAGAATTTAAAAACATTTTAAAAAGGATTTCAGAGACCTGCTTAACACTGGATGCATGTTTCATTTGTCTAAGTTGGCACCAAGCTTTGAGGAAAAACCAGGACTGAAAAAGAGAAAGAGTGAAGACATTGCCTGTAAGGGGAGGCTCAAGGCTGGGAAGGGTCTTTAAACTCTACAGATGATGGCTGGCTGGACTGTGAGGTGTCCCCAGGCACCATGCTACCCCTTTTTATCAACAATTCTTAGTGTTCATATGGGACTCACTTTGCAGATCTGGGTGGGCTTCTGATGGTGTTATCTCCATCCTGTTAAACTGAATTTGAGGATCTGGAAGCTTCTGGAACAGCCAGAATAATGATGTGGTGGTAAATATTAAACAACTGGTTCTGGGGAGGGGGGTCCCTGATTTAAAGCCTTAGTCTCTTCTTGGAAAATCACTCCACTACATTCACCATCATAGTGCCCCTCACATGCAGATAAATATAGAAGATGTGACTAGCCTCAAAATCATCCACGATAGAAATTTAACTAGGAAGAGATGATTTAAGTGGATTTGTTACATTTATTTTTCAACAACTTTATTTTTAATTTCATATATACCTTTTTTCAAATAATAGTGTTGTTAAATACAGGTTCACAAAATTCTCTAAAAGTTAACAACTGTCTCTGGTTGTTGGGGTCCACAGATGTTTCCTAGTGAGATCTGAGCTTGCTTTACACAGCAGGGGGATGTGTAAGGGGATGGACTGATCACATGCGTGGTTACCAAGTGTTTAGAAGGGTCTGCTCTTGGCTGTGCTGTGTGGCATGCTTTGATCTAGCAAGGAGGAGGTCTTTTGCTCCACCCCTTGGCATTCCTTTAAAAGCCCTTTAGCAGAGACAGAAGGGGCTGGTGGGTTTTGGTCCAGGCCCTCCCAAGGCTATCCTGTGTCTGTCTCTCTCCCCTCTGTATTTCTATTTAAGTATTTCCCACTTCTCCCTGCTCAAAAGTATCATGGGGAAAAAAGTGGGGATGGGTCCCCCACAATTGGTATGAGCTAGATTCAACAACTCATTGAACAAGAGCCATCTGGCCATCTTGGAGGAAGTAACTAAGCAAGTGGCCCAGAATGAGGGAGAAATGGTCATAAGTATGATGCTTGGGCCCTGAACTCAGTAGTCTGCCCAGCACAGGACTCCTGGGCCATTCATGGGTTGTCTGTTGTTTGTATTTGAAAAATTCCTAAATGAAATACAGATTTTTGCGCATTTGACATTTAAATACTAAGTAACTTATCATTTCAAGGTGTACTTTACATTTGCACTTTTATAAGTAAACCCTAAGCTTAGGGATAATTTTTGAATTTTTCATTTTTTCTTTAAGTACACAGCCATTTTAAGAATCCTAAGACATGTTCTCAAACACTCTTTAAGAAGTTTCTGTCAGTAGCCAGTCCTTTATGGAGAGCAAACCCTTTTACAACCCTGAATAAAGGTCACTTTAAAATTATTTTGAAAACTTAAGAGTTGGCATCTCCTGCTCGCTTTAATTTATTTCTTTGGTTTGGTAAGATTATGTACGTGTTTATATAACCTTGTTTGCCATTTGCTCACTATGGGGATTGCCATTTTTTCCTAATTTGGAAAACCTCTGTATACATTAGATTACAGGGCATCACTGAAGGTCTGTTTCTGTGAAGTGACCTTGCATAGATGCCTGTTACTTCTAGATGTCGGGTCCTCTTGTTTATAAAGGAGAAAAATGGGGAGTTCTGTGAGAAGGACACTGACCCATTGGATCTTCCCCATTCCAACTTCAAAGCTGCTGAAGTTTCTAGTCTCTCAATCCTCAATTGGTTATTGAGGGTTATCAAGAGGGAATTTGGCTTGGACAGTTTGAGGCTCGGATAGGACACCTTTCATAAGTCCTAAGGGACTACATTATTAGTTGAGTAACATTGTAAGGCACATACAAAATGCTTTTCATAAACAGTCAGCTTCCTTGTTCTGACCAGAGACACTGTTGTCTTTGTAAAAAGGACACTCTCCCTAGGTTGTGGGTGAGTCAGTCTTAGTTCTTCCTTATTTTGTTCTAGTTTGAATCTTTATCTATTTCAGACTTTTTCAGGGGCTAGAGGGATGGCTCAGCTGTTAGGAGCACTTATTGCTCTTCCTGAGGACCCAAGTTCAGCTACCAGCACCCACATGGCAGCTCACAACCATATGAAACATCAGTTCCAGGAGATCCAACAGCCCCTTCTGGCATCTGAGGACACCAGGAATGCATGTGGTGCACATACATGCATGTAGGCAAAACACTCATACACATAATAAATAGATGATAGATAGATAGATAGATAGATAGATAGATAGATAGATAGATAGATGGATGGATGTTTGTAAGTCAGTTCATTCTCTGGGCCTTGGTTTCCTGATCTTGGATTTTTAAGTTAAAAATACAGACTGTTATGCAGTATTTGGGACAGGCTTTTACTAAAAAAGTATCCACTTGTTTATCTAAAATTGAACTGAGCATCCTTTATGTTTATCTGCTAAATCTGATTGAATACATGAACAAGAAAATTAGGCCACTCTGAAGAGTAATTGGGGTCCCAAGTATGGGGAGTCTACCAGAGGAGAACATTCTGGAATCATTGTGAAGGAAATGCTGGTGAGGTCAGCATTGATTGATCTGGGTCTCTAGAGTACTAGAGACATCGTTAGAAGGTAAACAAGCCATGCAGGTGGAATCAGAGACCTAACAAAACCCCATAGCATTAGAGTTAATGACAGAGGGTGAGCCACTGGAGAAATAAAGCTTGATTCCTCAGTCTGTTCCTCAGATAGAGATGGTCAACCGCTTTCCCATGGAGTGCCTGCTTTGGTAAGGAGCATTGCTGGACTTAGGGTAACAGCCTACGCCTCAAGAAGCCAGCTTCTGCCACCTGTCCTTGATAAATGAATTAAAGCAGTCAAACAGTGAAAGCAGAAAGAGGATCTGCATTCAATGTGGCCACTTTGGGAAGAGGTCTAATGACCCACCCAAGTCCACCTGCAGGGTCCTGATGTGGGGTTAAAGTTCAAGCAGAGAACCAGAGTTATGCGTAGCTCAGAAGTCCTCAGTCAAAGTGTGGTCCCGCCCACCACGGACCTTTCTGGAACGTGCAATGACTAGTTCCTGGCTGGCCTAGGTTTAGGCCTTTTCCTCTCTCAGCATGAGATTCTTGGAGGAATTCCAGCTTCTTGCGGTCCACTGTTTGAACAGTCTGATAGTCAGATGAAAGATAAAAGTGTCTCTGCTGGGCCAGTCAGACTAGCAGTGACTTCCCAGACTCATTTTCAGAAGGACAGCTTCCTCTATGCACAGACTCAGGTTGGGGAACGGCTTTCCTGGCCACACAGTTCCCATTGTTGCAGGTGATTAGGATTTCAATCACTGTTAACTCAGTTAACCAGAACCGCGGTGGCAGCCCACAGCTGTGTTTGTTTCATACCTTTGCAGTCTTTCACTATCGACCGGATTTAACAGGGGAAGTCACAGTTAAACAATGTTCTAGCTTTATGTTTGCTGCGAAGAAAGATCACAGCCGATGTCTGTAATCCCAACACTTCAGAGGTGGAGGCAGGAGGATCACGAGCTCTATGCCTTTTGTGCTGCATATTGAGACCCTGTCTCAGAGGAAATGATAGGAAAAGAAAGGCCAGCGAAACAGAATATAGTCTTTTCATGTGGATATATAGATATAAATAATTTCATCAAAGTAACATAATAGATTTTTTTAAAAAAAAACAACAAAGATTGGCATATGCTCAAAGTGAAAACTATGACTGAAATACAAAGAGATAGAGTAAGTCAGAGAAGATATTCTGGTGGGCCTGGATGAAATTTGACAAGCTTCTTTAAAAAACAAAACAAAACAAAACAAAAACAAAAACAAAAAAACAGTGGTTACTGAAGGTGAGTGGGATTTGGGCAGGCCATAAGGCGTTAGAAAAAAGAACAAGATTGGGGTGATCAGAGACACCAGGGGTCTCCCTAGCAGTACCCTCCTTTTCTGGAGACAGTATTGACCAGGCCTGGGACACTGGGCAGTCCCAGCCCCTGGTGCTTCTGCAGAGGGGGTAGACAGTGACAATCGTTCAGAACACTGACGTAGTTTTAAACATGAACGCTGCAAACTCGTGGACAAGCTGCAAGACTGCTACAATAAATCCCCCGCCCCAGCACCCTGTTTCGTCACTGCTAACATTTTAAATGACCATTTGAAAATAAGTGGTAGGAATCATGACCCTTCCATGTTAAATCCATCAGCACCTACCGCCCAGAAACAGTGTAAGAAGGATCTTCTACACCACCACTCAACCGAACAATTCCTAAATTATTAGCATCACCTTAATTGTTAATACCAGTTAATATCCAGATCACAGTAAAAATCTGCAGTTGGCTCAAGCACTCTGTAGTTGATTTCCTTAAACCAACATCCAGTTAGGCTCATGCATTGATTGTACTTGATTGTCATGGCTCTTGAGTCTGGTTGAACTTTGAACAGTTCCTCTTATTTTTTTCTCCTTCCTTTTTCCTTCCCTCTTTTCTTTCTGTCAAGACCAAGTGGCTGCTTTGTAGAATTTCTACATCTGGATTAACAAACAAACAAAAACAATAGCAACAACCCCCCCCCACACACACACACACAAAACAAACCAAAACCCACCATTATTGTTTCCTTTTAGTGTTACAGACTTTCTTCTTTACTCTTTATTTCATAAGGATCTCATTTCCCAGTTTGCCTAATATTTTGCCTATACACTGTGATCCTAACATCCTTGTAACCCTTGCACTCTCCAGATGTCCTCTTTTGGATTAACTATGGTTCATTCCATGTAAACTGGAAAGCTAGATCTGAAAGTTAACCAGTCTGAGCGTGAGCACTGGCATCAGAGTCCTTCATAAGTGAGATAGGGCACTTAGCTTTGTTTCACGTCAGGAAGCATTGTGGGTAGTGCTAGACTTGATTATTATGTGATTAAGGCACTAACCACCAGATCTCAGCTCTAACACCTCGGCTCTGTAATTGGTCAGAGGCCTCTGGGATGAGACTTCAGTACGTTGTGCTGTCGTTGGAATATGTGTCCTCCAAAATATTTTATGTCCTGGCTTTGGCATTCATTGATGGTCTTTAACTTAATCTGTTTTTCATTTGAGATTGTGCAATGGTGGTTTTACTGGAAAGTGAATTCAGTCCTTTGTATATGCTGGACATGCATGCTACTACTGAGTCATAGCCCTACCCCCCTACCCTCTTTTTTTATTTTTTTCCTTTTCTTTTCCTTCTCATTTTTAAATTCTTTTAAAGATTTATTTATTTTGTTTTATCTATATGAGTGTTTTGCTTGTGTGCATGTATATATACCAAATGTATACGTTGCCCTCAGAAGCCAAAAGAGGACATCGTATCTGCTGAAACTGAAATTATGAATAGTGAGCCACTATGTGGGTGCTGGGAACCCAACCTGGCTCCTCTGCAAGAGCCACAAGTGCTCTTAGCCGCTGAGCCTTCTCTCCAGCCCTCTTACTATTATTTTTTTCTTTTGAGAAAGTTTCTCAGTATACAGACCCAGCTTGTCTTGAGATTGCTCTGTAGGACAGGCTAGCCTTAAACTCACAGAGATCCACCTGCCTCTGCGCTCTGAGTGCTCACTCTGAAGACATGCACTGGCAAGTCAGGCACTCTGGCTCTCTTCTTATTTTCCATTTTGATACAACGTCTCATCGAATTGCCCAGGCTGGCTCTGAACGCTGTAGCTCAGGTACGACTTAAATTTGCCACCCTCTTGCCTCAGCCTACCAAGTGTGTAAGATTACAGGCCTGTACCGTCAAGCTCGTCTGGGATTTCCTTATTCTGCCACTCATTCTATAGTGATTAATTAGCTTTTTTTTTTTTTCTGTAAAAACTGAGGAGGATTTTTAGGACCTTCTTTTTTTTTTTTTTGAACTCACAGAGATCCGCCTGGCTCTGCCTCCCGAGTGCTGGGATTAAAGGCGTGCGCCACCACCGCCCGGCATTTAGGACCTTCTTAAAGTGCTAGAATAAAGGCTTTATTCTTTCTAAAATTCCAAACAATCTAACTTTATAAATTTCTAGCTATTGGAGTAAATGAAGTGATTACCTGTAACATTGGTAAATTTCTTTTTTTTTTAAGCTTTTACCATTTTGGACTAGGGGATTTTTTATTGATTGATGGTCTAAAGTAAAGCAGTCACTTATTCTGTGATTGTCCCAAAGGTATCTACTGAACCCTCCTTGCAAAGTCTGTCCTCACGGGGCAACTCAGTGAGCAGGGGAGGAGAAGACAGGATGGCAAGCTTATCCTCCTCTTTCCTACCCGGATCTGAAGCCAACCTTTGCTTCAACAGGACCCTGCCTCTTTTCAGTGTGCAGTCTGCCTTCTTCTCAGTGTGATGCAATTGAGAGTTTTTCCATGTGTCTGACATTTGGAATAGCATTGCCTCAGCAGCCTCTTAGTGCTCTGTGCAGGTTGATCTTCTTTGTCAAATTTAGTATCATTGAGTTGTATATTCTATGCCTTTATTTCTCACTCATACACTATGAATATTAATTTCTACCAATTTTTATGCCATATATTAAAAATTTCCCTTCAAAATACCACAAGGATATATACTCAACTATGTTTGTAGCAGCATTATTCATAATAACCTGGAAACAAGCCCCTCAACTGAAGAATGGATAAAGAAAATGTGGTACATATACACAATGGAGTACTACTCAGCAGTGAAAAACAATGACATCATGAAATTTGCAAGCAAATGGATGGAACTAGAAAATATCCTGAGTGACGTAACCCAGACTCAGAAGGACAAACATGGTATGTACTAACTCATAAGTGGATACTAGATAGAAAGCAAAGGATAACCAGACTATAACCCAGGACTCCAGAGAAGTGAGCTAACAAGGAGGACCCAAAGAGGGACGCATGGATTGCCCTGGGAAGGGGAAATAGATGAGATCTCCATGAGTGAACTGGGAGTGATGGTGGGCAATGGAGGGTAGGGGATGGGGGGTGAGAACATAAGGGAATGGGATGGTCAAGCTGGAACAGGGATGGAGTGGGAGAGCAATGAAAGAGATACCATGATAGAGGGAGACATCATGGGGATTGGGAGAAACCTGGTGCTAGGGAAATTCCCAGGAATCCACAAGGATGACCCCAGCTTAGACTACTAGCAATAGTGGAGGGGGTGCCTGAACTGACTTATCACAGTAATCAGATTGGTGAATACCCTAACTGTCATCATAGAGCCTTCATCCAAGTTAACTGATGGAAGCAGATGCAGAGATCCACAGTTAAACACCAGGCCGAGCTCCGGGAGTCCAATCGAAGAGAGAGAAAAGGGATTCTATGAGCAAGAGACATCAAGATCATGATGGGGAAACCTACAGAGACAACCAACCCAAACTAGTGGGAACTCATGAAATTTAGACCAACACCTGTGGAGCCTCCACGGGACTGGACTAGGCCCTCTGCATAAGCAAGACAGTTGTGTAGCTTGATCTGCTTGAGGGACCCCCTAGCAGTGAGATCAGGATCCATCCCTGGTACATGAGCTGACTTTTTGGAGCCCACTGCCTATGATGGGACACCTTGAACAGCCTTGATGCAGGGGGAGGGGCTTGGACCTGCCTCTACTGAATGTACCAAGCTCTGATGACTCCCCATGGGGGGGCCTTACCTTCTTGTAGGAGTGAATGGGGGGGGTTGTGGGGGAAAGCTGGAGGGGCGGGAGGAGGGGAGAGGGGGGTCTGTGATTGGTATGTAAAATGAATAAAGTATTTCTTAATAAAAAAGAAAAAAAGAGTAAAAATGATAATATGAATCTAAACAACAACAACAACAACAAAAAAGTCACAACACTGGCCAGTATACACACACACACACACACACACACACACACACACACACACACACACACACAGTTGAAATCAGAGAGAGAATGGCATCTTGATGGCTTTGGCTCACCCTGCTCTCTAAATGGAACCATGACATGAAAAGTCTTCTTACCTGCTAGCCAGTTTCTACTTGGAAATTCCTTTTTTCTTTTCTGAGACTGTGTCTTTCTATGCAACCCAAGATAGCTCCCAAGTTGTGACCGTCCTGCACCCACCTCCCATGTGCAGACATTACAGACACACACAAACATGCCCAGATTAGTTGGAGGCCTTCTAAATCCAGGTGGATGGCTTGGAAAGACGGTTAGGGTCCCATTAGATAAAGTAACAGAATGCTAATCAAGAGCTGCAGTGTCTGCTGCTGACGTCCTCTCCTGGGAGATAGATCCTCAGTTCTTAGAGGCCATTAGTCTTATCTCAGCTCCCCACATCTTTCAGAGAGAACTCTGCCTACCCACCGTTACCTGCTCTCTGGCTGACTCCTGGGAGCCACTTGGCTTGCCTGGGACTCCAAAGTATCTGCATCCCACTCTGTTTCTAGTTTGCTAGTCTGGGGTAGTGGCTGGAACACAGGACTGATGAGGACCAAGGGGTGTGGTATTTGATGAGCGTTTTTATCAAAGAGATGGTCACTTGCTGGCCAGTTGTGAGGCATAACATGGGTCATCATGGAGACCATCACAGAGGGGTGGGAAAGGCATGTGCACTTGGTTCTAGAAGAACAGAAACACCTGTGAAGGCCTAAAGAAGGGTCTGCTGCTGGAAGCCAGAGTGTGCGGGTGAAGGTAGCTATAGGAAGCAGCAAGGAATTGGTCTAAAATCCGGTGGCTGCTCAGGCTGGAGGGAAAGCAGGCCAAGGCAGAACTGTGTTACCAGAGACTTGACAGAGCAGCCGAGTGCTGAAGGCAAGGGAGGGGATAAAGATGGCACAGAGTCTAGAAGTTCTCCAGCCTGATGTCAGGCTTCTAGAATGTTCTTTCCAGCATGATCCTGGACCGATGCGATGAATACAGGATACTTTCATCTGGGTCTTTCTGATTGGCTGCTACACTCTAGGTCAGTCTGAAAGACAGAATGCTGAGTTTTCTGAGGAGATAAAATAGGGGCTGATTTGACTGTAGAGAGTGAGGCTTGATCTTCGAGGGGCCTTAGTCTTCTGCTCAAGCCACACACACTGTCCCCTTTCTTCCTTCCTCCTTCTTTCCTTTCCCACCACAGCAGAAGTGAGCAGGCCACCAGCTGCCAGCAGCTGCCACCCTTCCTTTTCTGTCTCTGCCCTCCCTGTCCTTTCCCAGTACTGGCTTCCACTCTCTCACCCAGGCCCCTTAGCTGCCCCCTCACCTTCCTCAGCTATTGTGCCCTTGCCTGGGATGCTGCGAAGGCCAGAGGCATGGCTGACCAGGAGCAAGTTCCTGCCACAGGAACCTGCAGGCAGGGCTGCTGTTGCTTTGGGATAAACCTCCTGTTCCGGCCCCAAATCAGGGGCCGATGGGAAAGGAAAAGTGAGTGAATGGTTTGGGGGCTGAGGACCAGAGAAATGCAGTAGCCTTCAGCAGTAATTCTCTCCTTCCTGGGGAGCAGACGTCACATCACAAGAGAGGAAGGACAGTGGCCTTAATGCGGTCATGGTTCTGCCCAGACCCAGACCCTATGGTGCCAACACCACACATTGCCTGTTTGCCTGAACTGGCCCCAGCAAGGAAGTGCAGCCCGAGGACAAGTGCCCCAAGCAGATTAGCTGAACGACAGCTGCCATGCCAGGCCCCCTGAGGACTTGGGCTCCCAACTTGGGGTCCTTCCTAGCCTTTCCTTGAGAAGATGTCTGGAAGAAAGGAGAACCAGAGACGTCTCTCCTGGAGACTACAGCAGTGTCCCACAGGGGCGAGCTAGTTTTTAGATGCCTCACCAGTGTTCAAATGTCTGGGCTCTCCTTAAAACCCTTCTCCTGACTTTAAGGGTGAATAAGGTCGGGGGAACTCGGTGATTAAGCTGATGCTAGGACAGAGCCTTCTATCTGCATCACAGATCTATCTCATGATGGGACAACCCTTTCTTTTGATGGGCAGTTTAGACTGTAAACAGGCTTGGACTGAGTCCCAGCTCCTCTGTGGGCAAAGGACATCACTTTGAACCTGCTATTTAGCCTAAAAATCAACTTCTTCATATGAAAGGTGAACGTGACCCCCGAAACACAGCAAGTGTTCAATAGGCACCTTGTTGTAGTTGTTACCACAGGGGCAAGAAAATGCACCAAGACTGAGCGGAGCTGTCTGTTCTCACTCCCGAGCTCCCACACGGTCTGTTTTCTTGTTCACGAGCTTCAATCTCTCACAGAGCTGATTTAAGCTTTCCTCAATAATTCCAGATCTGTATTGTTCCTGTTAAATACTTAATACCCATGAATGAGATTTAAATAACAGTAAAATAGATGCTAACATCCATCACTCTACTCAAGAAATAGAACCTGGGGACCGGGAGAATAGCTCAGTTGGAAAAATGTTTGCTGTGGAGACACAAGGGCTTGAGTTCTGATGGCACACACTTGCTATCCTAGCTCTGGGGAAACAGACAGGCAGAAGGAATTCTGGGG
Source organism: Peromyscus californicus insignis (assembly GCF_007827085.1). NCBI lineage: Eukaryota > Metazoa > Chordata > Mammalia > Rodentia > Cricetidae > Peromyscus > Peromyscus californicus. The sequence goes on from NW_026294562.1 coordinate 21,404,199, forward strand.
CTCGGCAGCCAACCAGCCAAGTCTAATTGCTGAACTCCATGTCTTAGTGAGGGACCTTGGCTCAGAAAACAAGGTGGACAGTGCCTGGGGAACCCGTGGTCTCCATGTGCACACTCACCCTCCACCCGCAAACACACAAAAGAAATAGGACCATTGCCTGGAAGCCTTGTGTGCCCTTTCACTCCAGCTCCCATTCCTTGGAAATCATTCACCTGAATTTTCTTTATTCCCTTCATTGATTTTATCATATATGTGTGTATTTTCAATATAATTTGGCAAGTCTAACCTTAATATAAATAGAACCACACATTAGTCTCTTATTTTTAATGTATTTTAATTAAAATATAATTGTACCTTTCCTCCTTCCCATTCCTTCCTCTAAACCCTTTCCATTTTCCTCATGTCTTCCTCTCAAATTTATGGCCTCTTTTTCTTTGATCATTGCTTCCATATATATATATATATATATATATATATTATATAATATATATGTATGTATATGCACAATTATATAAATACAACTTGCTGAGTTTGTTTTTGTTATTCATGTGTGTTGTACCCAGAGTCCTCCAAAGGCCATCAAGAGACCAAATCCGATGCAAAAGCAAAGAGTCTTTTTATTGTTGCGGGTTAACTCAGGCCTCTCCTTCTGACGAAGCAGCAGAGCAGGAAAGACCCCGAGTAGCAATGGGGCAGGGTTTTTATAGGGGGTAAAGCAAGGGGGGATCTTGGGATCTACAGACTACATAGGAACAGACTCAGGATTGGTTTATGCAAGTGGCAATCATGTTAGTAACTTTTAATTGGCTAGAATTAGCTGGGGATTACAGTTATCCATTTTTGGGCAGACCTGGACAAGTCCCAGGCTTTGTCCTTGAGTTTTTGTGGAGGCTGGCTGGCCTAGCACACACTGACTGTGGGGGCTGGCTCAGTGGCCCAGGCTTGGTATGTCCTATCTCCCTGTCCCTGCTGGCAGGGGCATCAGTGATTAATTGCTTTTTGTTCATGGCCCTCTCAGAAACTGCTTGCTCAATCTCAGGAAACTGAAATTTGTGGTGGTATTGTATTCCCCAAAATATTGTGCACGCTAATAAACTTATCTGGGGTCAGAGAAGAGAACAGCCACAATATTAAACATAGAGGATAGGCAGTGGTAGCACACGCCTTTAATCCTAGCATTCCAGAGGCAGAAATTTGTCTGGATCTCTGTGAGTTCAAGGCCACATTGGAAACAGCCAGGCATGGTGACACACACCTTTAATCCCAAGAAGTGAGCCTTCAATCACAGGGAGTGTTGGCAGAAAGCAAAAAGGTATATAAGGCATGGAAACCAGAAACTAATAGCTTTTAGCTGGTTAAGCTTCAGGCTTTCGAGCAGCAGTTCAGCTGAGAACCGTTGGGATGAGGACACAGAAGCTCCCAGTCTGAGGAAACAGGATCAACTGAGGAACTGTCGAGGTGAGAAATCTGTGGCTTGTTCTGCTTCTCTGATCTTCCAGCATTCACCCCAATACCTAGCTCCAGGTTTGTTTTTATTAGTAAGAACCATTTAAGATTCATGCTACAGAAATTGAGGCCTGATCTCTGAGAGAAGACTGAAGAGCCTGTTATGGCATCTGCTTGGTCCTTTCCTGTCAATTGTGTTTTTGTGTTGTGTGTAAGTGATTTCAAAACTGACTACTTTGTATTGGATGCCCAGTTAGGGGGCTCATCTCTAGGAGAGGTTAATTTTCCATGTCTCAGATGTCATTAGTCACCTATAATTCTTTGCCTAGGAGAGGGACTCCATGAGAGTTTCTGCTTCTGCATTTAGAATGTCTACTGATATCCCACTGTGTGGTCTTTAGACATCATTTTTCCATCTTTCTAGGAGACATTAACTTCTTTTTTAAAGTTGACATTTACTTATAGGTGTGCTCACATGCTTTGCTGCTCACATGTGGAGGTCAGAGGCGATTCACAGGAGTTGGCTTTTTCTACCCTGTGGGAACTAGAGACTAACTTCAGGAATCAGTCTTGTGGCAAGAGCCTTTACCATCTTGAAGGTCTGTATAGTCACTTCTTTAGTTTGTTTTTATTGCATAAATTATTATTTTTAAACTGGGGCTGGAGAGATGGCTCAGTAATTAAGAGAATTGACTGCTATTCCAGACGACCTGGCTTTGAGTCCTAGCACCCACATGGAGGCTCACAAATTCTGTAACTGCAGTTCCAGGGAATCCAATGCTTTCTGTCCCCCCACCCCCACCCCACTAAATATGCAGGTTAGGTGCACAGACATACATGCAGACAAAGCACTAATGTTAGCGAAATCCACGAGAGTCTGTTTAAAGGGTATCAGGGATTTATTAGGATAAGAAATGGGGAAATACGCCGGGCGCTGGTGGCGCACGCCTTTAATCCCAGCACTTGGGAGGCAGAGGCAGGCGGATCTCTGTGAGTTCGAGGCCAGCCTGGGCTACCAAGTGAGTTTCAGGAGAGGCGCAAAGCTACACAGAGAAACCCTGTCTCGAAAAAACCAAAAAAAAAAAAAAAAAAAAGAAATGGGGAAATACATTCACAAATGCAGGACATGGTAAATCCAGTTGCAGAGTCCTTGGAAAGCTGGAGACTGATCACATGCTGCTTCACACCGCCTGAATTGGTCTTCACCACCCAAGAAAGAGCTCACCCATTCCCCCCTTTCCTTCCCTTTTAAGAGATCACATAGGCAGACAAGAAGCACCAACTCTATCGGGCCAGGTAGCCCAAGGTCATTGGTGGAGTGACTACCTGCTACAGCACTAATAGACATAAAATAATAACAAAATATTTTTAAAGAGAAAAAATACTATTTTTTGCTATTTATCCATAGTTGTAGCACTGGAGTTCGACAGTTTCCACCATGAAATAGTATTCATTTATGTGAATACGACACAGTTCACTCATTATTCTCCTGCTGATGGACAATTGGGCCATTTCCAGAACTGGTTTTTGTTTTTCCTGTTAGACACACCACTGCAAGCTAGTGTTCAGTGGTGCAGGACTTGTACAGCACGCACAAGGCCCTGAAGGAGGGGAGCTGTAGCACTTCACTGAACATCCGTGCATGTGACCTTAGTGTATCACTCAGAAATGTCTTACAGACCTGTGGCCTGCGCCGTCACAAATATGTACACCCCCAAACTTAAGAGATAATACCAAACTGTCTCCACAGTGATTGTGCCTCATACTTCTCTTTCCAGCCTGGAAAAGCGGATTCTCGTTTTCATCGTGTCAGACTTAACACAGTAAAAAGAAGAAAGACAAACGGCTGTAAAAAGAAAAAGCAGAAGTGTAACCCTTGCCCCCGTCTCTTTCTCTGGGGAAATAAGAAGCTGCCAGGCCAGGTGCTGAGCAGAGTTGGTGGAGAGGAAAGTCGGGGGGCCAATGGGGAACATTTTACAATAATTCAGAAGGGACAAGAGGCTGTTATCATCCCACTGGCCAGACCCTCCTGACCTTTGACAACGTCATACATGTTTTCCTCATGTTTCTTTCCACTGAGAACTGTGGGAGGGGAGAGGCAGGGAACTAGATCTCCTTCAGGATAAACTCTAAGAAAACCGAGCAGCCTGATTAGGGAAGGCCAACAGCTACAGGAAGCGAGCTCTGGCATTTTTTCTCATGATGAGCTACTTACTCTCAGGCAGAAGAACCCCACCCTTCATCAGCTCTGAAGCGTCAGCTCTTGAATACCCTGAGGAATGGGAAATTCAGGTATAATGCTTGAATGCGAACAGTCGAGGCACCCGGAGGAGAGAAGAATTTCTGTTTGAACAGAGAATCCAGGAGGGAAGGAATCCACTCTTGCTCTCCATCCCTTGTCCTCCCTCCTCTGTCCGGTCCCTCCTCTCGCTCTCTTCAGTCAGGCCTTGGGACTATAACAGGAGAGACAACTGAAAGCCCTCTCTCTACTTTGTCCCCTGTGCATTCTTTAGGCCCAGGGTGAGGGTCCTTGGATTATGTGAGGAACATAACCTCCTTCGCAAAGGCGGTCAGGACATCCCAGGAGGCAGGAGCAGGGGTGGGGTGCCCAGGTACAACAGGAAGAAGGAGCACCTCCTCTCATCTGCTCACCCTTGACCCTAGACTGCCTTCTGCTTTTTAACTCACAGATAAATTGGAAGCCTGCAGGGTAGGCAGAGGAATTGTGTGTGTGTGTGTGTGGAGGCGGGGGTCTTGAGGAGGGCAGCAGAGCTGTCTGGAGGGGGTCAGCAGCTACAGGTGTGGGATATCACTGTCCTTGGGGTACCCCCACACCTGACATACCACTTGGGTCTGGTGAGAGGAAGAAGTGAGCGGTGTCCAAAGTCAGGAGGGGACGAAGACACGGAGTGGAGTTAGGAAGCGTCTGCCTGATGTCATGTGTTGGGAAATTGCTGGGCTTGTTCTCAGCTGCTTTGAGGTGTATCCTAGTTTTATGCGAAAGCATTAAGCTTTCAGCAAGGCAACTCCTGACTCCACACAGTGTATAATGGAGATAATTTCTCCTTCCTGGAGTCACCTATCTCTCTACCCCTAAGTGACATTGACCTTGCACAAAGAATTACCCATCACATTTTAAATACAACTTGAGAAGAGGAGACCCCGTCTCGCTGAGTAAATGACCACTGCCATGACTTGCCACTCAGATGTATGAGGAAGGAGCACCATGAACGTCCACTTCACATCTTAGTTCTCTGAGCAGAAGAGGCTAATCCATAGCTTCATGCAAATGAGCTGAAAGCCCCCAAGAGCCATCCAGATGTAATGGACTTTACAGCTTTTCCTTGTACCTGGGAAGTTGCAGGTGACACTGGCCATCTGCTGAAAACAGAGACTGCCTAAGATTTGGGACAAACAGGAAATAGTGCCCAGCCAGAAGCTTATTCCAACCTGGCAACAAACCTGGTCATAAAAGAGCTGCTGGAAAGGATTTGCATGCCCAATAAGGTTTCGCTACTGAAGTTTACACAACCGCACCGTAAGCAGCCAAGCTGGCTAACTCCCTGGATCACATGATCTCGTAGAAACATGAAACTTGACGATGCGCTCCAGCGAGTTTTACTTCCCCTGTGCAGGGGTGTTTGCCAGCAGCCTGTGGTTACTCTCAGAAGTCAGCTCCAGTGGCATGAGCCCCTGAGCCCAAAGCCTTACCATGCTGCTCCCTAGGAAGGTCAGGAGCTACTGACATCCCCCTGGACAGTGACCCACATCTCCTCTCAAGAGAAATGGACAAGCTGAATAAGATAACTGTCCCTGCCAGCCAGAAGCTGAGGTAAGTTTCCCTGCCGATCCTTATCCCCGTTCCTTCCCCACTAGTGTTCCTACTGTTTTCAGAGGTGCTAACACTCTAGAATACTCTGCCAGTTCCAAGGAAGTGATTAGTAGTGGCTGAGGGGAAGCAGACAGGGTTTTTTAAGAAATGTGTAGGAGCAAGTGGACCAACTCTGGCTAGGTTTTGCCAGTGACGAGACAAAGGTGAAGCTCTGGAAAAGCAAGAAGATTAGAAAATTCTCTGGCCCACATGCTACCAATGGCCAGCTTTCTGAGTCTGAATAGGACACACTGCTGAGGAAGGGCTTGTCCAGACAGAGTCTGCACCCACTGCATGGGGGACATTTGTGGTCATCGTCGGTTATTGTCTCCTGTTGATTTTGTGAGTGTTCACCATACGTTTATTGGGGGGAACTATATGTCTTTCCAATGCTTTCATGACAGTACAATAATTATCACTTTTGAAAACTGCATAAGGGCCCGTCAGCTGGCTCATTGGATAAAGTGCTTACGGTAGGAGCTGAGCGACCTGGTGACCTAAGTTCCATCCCCACCACCCAGATAAAAGGAGAGAAAGAGATTCAACTCCACAAAGCTGTCCTCTGAGTTCACACTCACTGCATGGCACATGTATGCCCTGACACATCATGCCCACACACATACTACACATGTACACACACACACATAATAATAACAACAATAATAATTTTAAAAACAGCTTTAGCAAATTAAAAAAATATACTAGGAAAGAATAAACCAGCAGTGGACTAAGGTATAAGTCAAAGGACTATGAATATATGACTTCCCAAATTTTGAGTTTGAAGATCTTTTTGTCTCGCTGGAGTGGTGCCAATGATTTCAGAGACTGGAACTTTTCAATGTTTAGGGGTGTGTTATATTCCAGCTGCAGATTGGATCTTTGGACTCTCATGGGGTCATACTTAGGAGCTGGAGAACTGGAGATTTTGAGACAAAGTTGAAGAGAAATGAACCTGGAGTTGGGAGAGGGACAGCCTTTCACAGTCAGCCTACGGGTCTTCTACCCCTGGGGGTGTGGTAAGAAGCTGACTAGGGCGCGCCAAGGGGGCTAGGACGGCCGGCAGCACCAGCTGGTCAGCCATTTCTAGAGCACGCCCAGGAGAGCCACAGAGTTCTTAACATGGATGGACGTCAGAAGGTCCCACAGGCACCCTAGGTCTTTAACTTCGCATCTCACAGGGAAGAGAGGGAACAGTGGAAGTAATAAGGGGCCACAAAGTGGAGAAGAGGATTGGAGTAGCAGAGACATTTTCATGAAGAAGACGTTTCAAGAGTTAGGCTTTGAACGGCAGCTCAGATAAAATAGATGGAGAACTGGGGAAAATAGTTACATCATGCTGAGGAGGAAATACAGAAGCTGATGTGAGTGCAGTCTCAAACACTGGTGAGGAGAGTTCTGCCCAGCAGAGGCTGCAGCGTGGAAGGTACAGGATGAGAGGGCCCTAGGGAGTTGGTCATGTCTATGGGGCCAGCTGGAAAAGTGAGAGTGAGGGGTCTAACCGTGCGGAGTTGGGTAGAAGTGCTATCAGAGTGAGCAGGACCAACTGGATAGAGGCAGCTGGAGGCACAGATACTGGGATGCTGGGAACTTAAGGAACCCAGGCATTTAGAATTAAAGGCACAGCAGTGAGAGGAGAGAAAGCAGGGAGAGATCAGGTGTGGCAGGGAACGGCCAAGGTCTCAGTGTCAGGGCTGGTGTGAACAGAGATACCAAAGGTCCCTAATCTAAAGCCGTCCAAAGCCTCAGATCCTGCTTCAGGGAACCTGGATGGGAATCGAAATAAAGAGAGCAATAGAATTTAATCGCTTTATGACCCCTCCCACCCCCCGGGAAAAGTCCAGTTTAATCATGCAGTGGGTGATGGGCATTACGTAATTATATTATAGGCTCGAAGACCAAAATTATACTTCAGATAATCACATGCTACACTCATCTACTCAGAGCAAAGCAACATTTTCCCCACTTGGTTACTAAATTGTCTGCACAGAATCAGCCTGTTTTTAATGGAATGTGCACTGTCGACGTGGAAATTCCACGTGTGGAAATTTGAAAAGAAATGAGACTATAAACAAAGCAACTCAAAAGACCACCTGAAATATTTTCTGTAAATACGTGACATGGTGAGAAGTTGGCAGATGAAGCGCTTGCTCCCTCTGCTTTGTGTACCCTCCCTGACTGGTCAACAGCAATCCAGAAAGTTGCCTAGCGAGTTATTTGGCAGCAGATGCAATGGAAATGGAGAGTGATGCTCAGATTTCTTCAGTTCGATCAAAGCCTATAGAGGATTTGGCTTGAAGTAAAGCAAAGCAAACGGCAAGGGCACAACAAAACCATACAGTGAGTGTTTGTGAAAGGGGTTCAGTCGGGTGACCGGGATCCAGGGGTGCATGGCCTGGTCTGGAAAGAGACTCGGGGCAGAAGGGATGACTAGGAAAAGACTAAGGCAGAGTGAACCAAAGAAAGGAGGACAGGCAGAATTGGGGGCTGGGGGAAGAAAGGATCCTCAACATGAAGGATGAAAGGTTCCTAAGGCACCATTGGGGTAGACACTGAGAGATTTTCAGTGCACCAGAACTGAGGCCGGTGAGGCAGCCAAGTGGGTGTGTATGTATATATCTCTTTGTTAATAGAAGTTCCCAGACTTCCAGTATCTCATATTTGGTTCTTAGCCATGATTTCCCTTTGAGTTTTATAAGGTAGTGACATCATCATGAACTTGACTGAGACCTGGGTTCTCAATTCTTCCACAGCAAACATCCCTGTACCACACAAGTACCATGTTATTAAGTGAGCATTTGGGAATCTACAATCCCAAAGAGCTTAGGCAGCCATTCTTTTCAGGGTACTGTAACTAACTTGAAAATGAAGTTCCTCACTGTAACACACATGAACACACACCTATTTGCTTGTGTAAGTAGAGAAAGTCTTTGACATAAGGCTGGTCAAATCATGCTTCCTCAATCTTTACCTTAATGGCTAGAGGATATAGCATTGTTTTTGGTCAGACAAGCCAAGGTTTTTGTGATATTAGGCAAGTTTAATTTCCCTGGCCCCAGTTTCTTTACCTGTAAGGCAAAGATTATAATAATAGTGCCAAATGCCACAGGGCTATTGTGAGAATTAAATAAGCTGTCCTATGCAGCACCTGACATCAGGATCCCGGCGTACCGTAACTACTGAGTTTGAAGATAGCAGTTGTTAATGTTGCCATCATGGTCATTCTTATTCATTCTGTAGCTTGCATTGATTTTCTGGACATAAACAAAGGACTTCATACTGACCCCAGTGAGTTTCATTTCTTCTTTCTGTTTTGGCCATTTTCTCTATTGAGTCTGAAATCTGTGGCATTGAGATTTGCATGGATTGTAGACATGTCATACATGTCTCTCAGGCCTCATCTAAGTGCCAGTTAGACTATTCAGGACAGAAGGCTCTGTCACAGGTGTCCAGGCCTTGCTGGCTAAAGGACTTACCTGGGATTTTCTCTGACAGACTCCAGGACACACCCCTCTCTTCATATCCTAAAATTTTCCATTGGAGTTTCCAGTTTCTGGGCTTTTCACCTTAAATTCTTTAAAAATCAATTCAGCTTTCCTGCACCCTTCCGCCCTCCCTTCCTCACAGGCCCTCCCTGTTTCTGTCAATGGTTTCATGATCAGCCCTAATTCTGACTCACCCTCCCTGCCTACTCACCTGCCACACCCTCGTCTTCCTTTATTTCATTTCTATCTGTGTTCTTTCCTTCCACACCATCCGAGGTAGGTCCTCATCTTCCCATGTCTCCTACGTTTGTCTGATCTGCACCCCTCCACAAAATGAGTGCTTTGGTCTAAACAACTCCCAAAGTCCTACGTAGCCCTGCGCTTTGTGACCCTGTAAGCATGGGAGGCCAATTCTGGCATGAGTCTTACATAGTTTCTAAGCACCTGGCTCGTAGAAATACTTCTAATGTATTCAGAAGGATGATGGAGCTGACTCCAAAAGGCTGGTTCCAACGGCCAGTTACCACCCCTGGGTCCCAAAGAAGGGGCTGGAGAGATGGCTCAGAGGTTAAGAGCACTGACTGTTCTTCCAGAGGTCCTGAGTTCAATTCCCAGCAACCACATGGTGGCTCACAGACATCTGTAATGAGATCTGATGCCTTCTTCTGGAGTGCAGGCATGCAGAAAAAATACTGTACATAACAAATAAATATTTAAAAAAAAAAAAAAAAAGAAGGGGGCTATTATGTCCCAAGGGTGAAAACAAAGGGCTAACGAGATGTAGGGTGATAACGCTCACTTGTTATCTATCTTTTAAGATCTTCTTAGTCACATATGCAAATCTCCAGCAGTGTTTGTGAGACACAGGTTTGCAGTGATCCTCCCTCAGCCAGGGTGGCATCCCTGAGTTATCTTCCTCACGGGCACCCATCAGGTTATTCCTGATTTTGAGAGTACATCTTTTTTCTTTTTCTTTCTTTCTTCCTTCCCCCCTCCCCGGCCCCCCCCCCCCCCCCCCCCGAGACAGGGTTTCTCCGTGTAGTTTTGGTGCCTGTCCTGGATCTCGCTCTGTAAACCAGGCTGGCCTCGAACACACAGAGATCCCCCTGGCTCTGCCTTCCGAGTGCTGGGATTAAAGGTGTGCACCACCACTGCCTGGCTCAGTCTTTTTTCTTTTAGGAGTTTTACCTGGCACTATTATAAGTCAATTCTGTATTTTCCATCCCCCACCCTATAAAATGACTCTTTGTTTTTGATCTTATCAAGGTCTCAAGAAATGGTTTATCTGATTTTATGTGAAGGATCCAGGCTTACTGCTTATTAAGTAGGGTGTTCAAGGCTGGTGGCTGATCCTAGATCCTGCCTCTGAACTCAGGGAGCTTCCAGGCTCCTGCCCTCTGCAGACAGAGCCTCATCAATGGAACCTTTAAGTCTGCTCCACTAAGACTCCGGCTGGAGTGTCATGGATGCCACAGGCCTCTCTCAGATACCAGTGTCTCTCTCAGATATCTGTGTCTCTGGCCTTCTAACTATACCTCAGTGACTCCTCTTTTTTGTGTTTTCCCCCCTTTCGGTCTGACAAAATACACATAACATAAAGTTTGCCATCTGAACCATCTTTACGTGTACAGTTCAGGAGCATTGGATGCATTCATAACCTTATGCAACCACCATCACCATCCATCCCCAGGACTCTTCATTTTGCAAAACTCATTACACAGTAGGTTCCCACTGCCCTCCCAGCCCCTGGAAATCAGTCTTTGTACTTTATGACTCCTCTAGGAACCTCAAGTAACTGGAACCATGCCATATTTGTCTGCTCGTGCCTGACTTACTTCACTTGGTTTCACGGTCATTTGTGGGGAAGTGGCACTTGGCTCCTTTAGGGGTGGCCTTGATTCTCTCTGTTTGCTGTGTTGGGTGTTGATGCTTAAAGTCACCGGGATGGACTTACTTTTCTCATTGCACAGCCTTGCTGGGTTTCCAAGGGAAACTTCCAGGGACTTAGGACCCTAGAGACCAAGTACACAGTTGATGGAGGGTAAGAAAATGATATCTATCACTCCAGAAATGTAGAGAGGGGTTGGAATTCCAGCCCTCCTCTCAAGGGTCCCTCGGGGGGGGGGGGGGGGGGGGGGGATGGAACACTTGAAATGTAACACTAGATGCTGTTTTCTAGGTCCCACAGGCCCTCTAAGCTCCCCAGCACCATTGTGAGGCAACAGCCTCTGTGCTGGCTCATGTGGGGTCTCAGGAACGCCTGGCCACAAAGAAAACTTCTTTTGGGGCAGGCCATGCCATCACTTGACCGTGTGTCAAGCCTCTTTATTACCGGCACGTTCTTTTCTGTCCCTGGGCCTTCGTCTGACAGTGTATTGGCCACTTCTCTCATCGTTGTGACAATGTACCCGACAGGAGCACTTAAATGAGGAGAGGTTTATCTTTGTTCACAATCCACTCACGGCCGGGAGGGCGTGGCCTGGTCAACAGCATTGGGAGGCAGTATGGTGGCTTGGTTACATCCTGAAAGACCAGGAAGCAGAGAGTTTGGGATAGAACCAAAAAATGGATACTACCTTCGAGGTCTGCCCAGAGATACCTCTACTGACTAGTTCATGGTCCCAAAAGTTCCACAGTCTTCCAAGGCATCACCAAACACATGAGCTTATGGAGACGTTTGACATCGAAACCATGATAATGGGAGTAGGTTTGTCTTCCTTTCTCACTCCCTTCCTTCCCAAATCTTATTCCACAGCTGAGAGGCATTTACTTCCCAAAGGCACCCTCCTCCAGGGCCCTGCTCCCTCCACCTGACCCACCCTGTTCTGTCTGTCTGACTTGTCTTTACCTCCTTTCCAAAACAGTACACTGACAGCTACTCTGGCAGCCTTAGTTTTCGTTCTGGTATTTTCACAACTCTCCCATGACCCTGCTTCCATGAAGCTTATCCAGGGACCCGAGACGTCTTCAGATTTCACTCCTTCACACCATGCAGGCAGGGTACATGCAGCCAGGCTACTGGGCTTCCTTGGGCATAGCCACACGCACTGAAGAGCCCATATACAGTTTAACATTCTGTTGTTGCAAGCCTTAGTAACTTCAAGGAGAGGCCTTGCTGTTGCTTTACACTGGACAATGGAAATTCCACAGCCAGTGCTGGTCAAGGTGTCTGTGTTGCAGCATGCCTGCTTGCCTGTGGAGAGACATGGTGTCGATGGAGAAGCACTGAGGCCCACCTTTCCAGAACATAAGAGACGTTTCTCAAGCCTCCTTATGTCTCAAGTAGGACAATTGAGACCAGAAAGGCAAAGTCACCTGTGCAAGCTAGTGTCAATAAAGCCAACTGTCACACTCACACCTCCATGTTGCCTGTGGGTGAGGGAAAGCAGGCCACACACCATCCCTTTTGCTCTCCCTCCCTGAGTCATTTATTGGCTAATAGAGCTTTCTAGTTTAGTCAATGTTCTATCCATATCCTAGACAACTGTTTTAAAAAGCTAAAAGGGATGGGCTGGAGAGTTGACTCAGTGGTTAAGAGCACTTATTGTCATAAAGGACCAGGGTTCGATTCCCAGGACCTATATAGAGCCTCACCATCTCCTTAGGCTCCAGGAACAATGTAGTACACAGACCGGCAGATGTACACACAGGCAAAATACCCATGCACATAAAACAATAAAAATAAAACTAAAAAAATTAGAAGTTAAAAGGGAACCTCCACGAAGCCCTGTAGACTCAGGTGTAACTTGGGTCGTTGCATAATTTCAAGCCCAAACTTGAATTCCACTGACTCAGGTGTGAGCAGCACCACACTGGTGTGTTTTTACAGTGACTGGGTCAACAGTGGTTCCCATTGTCTGAGGGTAAGTTATAATTACAAAGAGCTTAGCTGGCCTTACCTGCAGACCAAGCACCCATCACCAGTGCAGTGTAATTTAGGAGGCACCCTGGGAAAGAGTCTCTGCTGCACCAGAAAGAGAATTCACATTGATTGGAATAGGCGGGCCTGGGTCTGGGTGCCTGCTCTGCACTAATGAGCTCAGTCTTGGAGAAGGGCACTTAATCCACTTTACCTTGGCTCTTTCATCTGGAAAATAGAAGTAATGCTATGTGCTAATAATATACACATATAGTAGGGGTATTGTATGTAAAACCAACAGCGGGAATATCCTCTTCCCCGAAAATACGCCCTGGTCTCAACTTCCCTGATACACCAAATTGTGTCCTTAGAGAGCTCCACACAGGATGGAGTGTCTTGGGGTTCTGGTTCAGAATCACGTCACTAAGTGCAGTAGTCATGGACCTGGCTGTTCCTTGACACCAGCAACAGTCAGGAGTCATTGCTCTGACAGCGAGCTTGGACTCAGGGGTAGACGCTGTCCTCCTGCCTCTGGCACAGAGATCATTAAGTCAACAAGAGTTATGAGTTGAATGAATAGAACACTGTTCCGGATAAGGAGGTCAGAGTTGGAGACACACCCACCTGAACAGAGTTCCCCAGGTGAGTGGTGATGCCCATGGGCGTTAGAGCAGAGGATGAGGAACATAAGCTTAGACACAGGATGTTTCCTGTATCCCCACACATCCTTTAAACTAGTGGTTCTCAACTTCTGGGTCGAAACCACTTTGGGTGTTGAACGACCCTTTCACAGGGGTCACCTAAGACCATCAGAAAACATAGATATTTACATTATGATTCATGACAGTAGCAAAATTACAGTTATGCAGTAATAACAAAAATAATTTCATGATTGGGGGTCACCACAGCATGAGGAACTGTACTAAAGGGTCGTAGCACTAGGAAGGTTGAGAACCACTGTTCTAAACTATACCTGGAAGCTACACCTGTTAGTGCCAATCTGTAATCCTATGTACTCAAAAGACTGAGGCAGAAGAATGACAGGTTTGAGGCCACCCTGAGCAACTTAGAAAGACCTTGTTTCAAAATAAAAAGTAAAAGGAGGGACTGGACACATAGCTTAGTGATGGAGTCCTTACCTAGTATGAATGAGGCCCTGGACTCCATCCCCACTACTGAAAACAAGAATAAAAACAAAAACTGTACTTGGTTCAGGTGTAAAAATATGCAGCAGGAGGAATGAGGGGTTTTTGCTTTTTTTGTTTGTTTGTTTGTTTGTTTTTTCACGACAGGGTTTCTCTGTGTAGTTTTGGTGCCTGTCCTGGATCCCACTCTGTAGACCAGGCTGGCCTCGAACTCACAGAGATCTGCCTGGCTCTGCCTCCCAAGTGCTGGTATTAAAAGCATGCACCACCACCGCCCGGCTGGAATGAGTTTTTTAAGGACAAATACACACACACACACACACACACACACACACACACAGTACTGGACAAACAAGGAGACAAGAAATAACATCTTTTTTTGTGACAGACTCAAGCATGAGAAATATACTTTCTTTTTAAAATTATTTTTCTTGTGTGTTTTGTGTCCATGTATGTCTGTGCATCATGTGCATGCCTAGTGCCCCAAGAGGCCGGAAGAGGGTGTCAGATCCCTTGACACTGGAGCTACAGATAGTTACACGCGTAGGTGCTAGGACTCAAACCTGGGTCCTATAGAAGAACAGCCAGCGTTCTTAACCATGGAGTCATCTCTCCAGCCCTGGTAAATACACTTTCAAAAAAGAAGTGAAAAGCCAAGTGTCATGCCACACACCTCTAACTCCAACACTAGACAGAACCAGGCAGATAGAGAGTACAAGGTCATCATGACCTACATAGTCAATTCCAGGCCAGCTTGGGCTATATGAGGTCATGTGTCAACAAAACAAAACAAAACAACCAAAATACAGTGAAGAAAAGACAATGGAAAGTGGAATGCTAAGTTCTTAGAAAGCTAAATTCTACATATATGTGATTTGTAAAGGTTTTATTCTTTTTTTATTTTTTATTAATTGTACCAGGCTTTTTCTTTTGGGCCACCAACCAGCTCCCAAATCATGACACAAGACTTCTTATTGGTTATGAATGCTCAGCCTTATCTTAGCTCTTATTTTAATCTGTTTCTCCTTATCTACTTTTTGCCTTGGGGCTTTTTACCTTTTTTCTTTCTGTATATCTTACTTTCCTGCTGTCTTTATGTCTGTCTGTCTGGAGGCTGCCTGGCTTCTGGCCCTGGGTGTGTCCCTCTCTTTCTTCTTGTTCTCTTCTTTTTGTTTCCTCTAGCCTAGATTTCTTCTCCTATTTATTCTCTCCACCCACCAGCCCCACCTATCACCTCTCTGCCTAGCTATTGGCCCTTCAGCTTTTCATTAGACCAATCAGGTGCCTTAGGCAGGCAAGGTGAAACAGCAACACATCTTTACATAATTAAACAAATGCAGCATAAACAAATGTAACACATCTTTGCTTAGTTAAAATAATATTCCACAACAATTAATTAATTATTTTCTCCAGCTTTTTTCTCAACTCTTAAGCGTGTACATATTCACATTCAAAGATCTCACTGTTGCCATGCCAACCCCAGATGGCTGGGCCTATGTCTAGTCCTGTATTTTTGGGTGAATGTTGTTGCTTGTAAAATGATAATAGTCTCTCTCTCTTCCTCTCCCTCCTTTTCCTCCTCTCCCTCCTCCTCCCCCCTTTCATACACACACACACACACACACACACACACACACACACACACACACACACACTAAAACAAAAGCTATTCATTTAAAACTTCAAAAGTAAATTGAGGAAAAGAATGTTTTAAAACTGTTACTGACTGCTCTGTGTGTCTGGATGGTAGTAGCAGTAGTTGTATGAGCTTGTGAGTTTACTAAATGTTACTGTATTCATGATGAAATTTGGATTGTGTATGTTTCGCTACAATCAATAACTTGTTTGGGCTTGTGAGTCAGCTCGGTGAGTAAAGGAGCTTGCCGAGCTGAGGTCCATCCCTGGACAGCATGGTGGAAGGAGAGAACTGATTCCCAGAGTTGTTCTCTGATCTCCACATGGCACCATGGAACACATGCACATTAGTGTGTGTACACACACACACATACACACACACACACACACACACACACGCATAAGCAAACAAGCAAATAAATAAATGTCATTTTAAGAATTGATAATATAGATTATTTAAGGAGCCATAGTCATAGTAAGACAGGGTTTCCCTGTGTAACTTTGCGCCTTTCCTGGATCTCACTCTGTAGACCAGGCTGGCCTTGAACTCACAGAGATCCGCCTGGCTCTGCCTCCCGACTGCTGGGATTAAAGGAGCACGCCACCACCGTCCAGCTCAAGGTTTTTCTTTAAATGTATCCTTTTGTGTTGTGCTGTGTGTACCTATTTAAGTGTGTGTAACTGAGTGTGTGAGTGCTTGTGCATGTGTGCATGTGTGTGGAGGCTAGAGACAGAGGCCCATGTTTAGTGTCTTCTTCAATACTCTCTATTCTGTGAGACAGATTTCTCACTAAACCTGGAGCTCAAAGATTCAGCTAGACTGATTGGCTAGCAAACTCTGGACTCTTCCTGCCTCTGCCTCCCCAGTGCTGGATTACAGGCACACCCACTGCACCTAGCTCTTTTACATAGGTTCTGAGAGATTGCACTCAGGTCCTCGTGCTTGTTTGTATAGCAATAACTTTAAGGTGTGGGCTTTTTCTGAAACCCTAAAGGTATTCTTGATACTCATTTCTAGATGCTTTTTAAGAAATGCAAGGTTTCTTTTCAACCCCCACCCACAAAACACGCAAGATGTTCCTCCTCATGCCTCTGTTTTTAACTCAGAGCCCAGAAAGAAAAGTCTAACTGAGTCAAGTGTTTTCAGGATACAGGAAAACTATTCTTCAAAATCACTCTTTACTTTTAACAATGTTTTGGGGGTCAGCTGCAGGAATGGGTAGCCAGACTGTGCAATGCCATGCAGTCACAGGCAAAATGCTCTTTCTCCAGTTGAGTCAATTAAATTTTGCTTATGTTAGCATTCATTAGCCATACACAATGGGTTTCATTATGAGATTTTCACATATGCACATGTAATATATAATTCATTTTGATCATAAGTTAACATAAATATTTTTGCTAACATATAATTATATAAAACAATAGAGTTCATTCTGAGGTGTTCACAGATGTATCTAATGTACCTTGATCACATGAGGGGTGAATATCACTCCTCCATTTCTCATTAAGTTAATTTTTAAAAAAGACACACTCAAATTCTTTAAGCATGTTCATTGCCTAGAAAAACATTTCCAGAATTTTCTGAAAGCAAGTTTGAATGACTTGGCCACTTGCTTTTACAAAAAAAATTCCTAGCTTCTTTGACTTAGAAACCCTGTTGTTTGTTTGTTTATTTGTTTTGAGGTGGTGTTTTTTGCTGGTAGTAGAGAGGCTGGGTATACCAAACTTCATTAGACAGCACCTGGTCGAAACAGTGAGTGTGTGAGAATTAAGTAACATGTGTGGCTCACCCAAGGGCCTACCTCTCTGTGGACACAGAAACCTCCTCTAATTATTTGGTTTTCATAACCTGCCTTTTTACAGGAGAACTTTTCTCTTCACCCACTTCCATACAGCACAGGTGATAAGAACCAGAAGCAACAGGGTCCTTGCATGCTCAGAGGACAGAAAAAGCTGTAGCTCTCTAGGCACCAAGGGCTCCTAGCCACTGAAATCAGGATGAGGAAGGACCATGGCAATGTATGTGGTCATATCAAGTGACAAATCTTCCAAGACCATTTGGAAGTCAGGATAGCACAGCTTTGTGGTCAGCACATTTTTCTCAATGTGGACAGTCCCCAGCCAATCTGCCCCTGACAGGGTAAACGGAACTAGGACTTTAAACAAGATAATGGATATTTGTAGAATCATCCCTGTTCTTGGTTGTGCCAAATCCAGCCCAACTTCTGTCTGTTTATAACCCAGCTCAGCAGTGCAGACATGCCAACCACTAGCAGCAAATATTTGCAGATGTCTGCAGGAACAGAGAGACAGGATAGAATGCTGGAAACAATTGTGATCTACTTTCCATGGTTAGTGGCTGTTAGCTGTGAGGTGTTGTGTCAGACATACAAGGGCTCTATGCGCCAGGCTCCTCAGGGCCTCTCTGCCTAGGCCATGGGGTAATGTCACCGCTTTTCTTCCAGTCCTGGAGAGCTCCATGACATCCCCTTCTACTATCAAGCACCACCCTATTTCCTTCCCCTCACTGCCATCTGTCCCTTCCTCTTTTCTCTCTGCCCCTCCCTAAAGGCTGAAATGCCCGAAGAACTCATGCTTTCCACCGGCAAAACGTTTGACCTTGGAAGTCAATCACAGGGCAGGGATGAGGACACGTGTCCTCAGTAGGACTGCTGGGCGGGTAGGGGGACTGGGTGGCCTCTCCAAAGATAGAAGGGAAGCTGGCCATAGCGGCCCATGGCGAAAGTGGTCATCTTCCCGGAAGAGGGCCCAAGTTGAAATGAATCACCGTGCCTCCAGACAGGGCAAAGATCATGCACCTTGGCGTCACACCTCGTTTTGTGTATTACCTCTTACTAGTGATAGGACTACAGGAGTTCCTCAACTTCTCAGGCCAAATGTTCTAATCTCTATAAATGGGGAACCACAACAGTATAAATATTCTCTCCCCTACTGTAGACATAAAAATTGTGAAGAAAGTTCTTGTCACAATAGAAAGCGGGGTTACCCCAGGCGTGGTTGTGGCTCATGCAAGACCTGGTGTGTCATACACAGCAAGTGTCAAGGGTTACTTCTGTTCTGGTTCTTTTTCCATGGTTTGCTGCTGGCCTGGGGGTGGGTCAGTCTTTCAGAACTGTCTTGTTGGGTCTGGGCTTCAGTCAGAGCTCTGAGCTGTGGCCCAGGAAGAGGTGCCTTGTTTCCATAGCACGGGTCTATATCCCAGCAGGGGACCTGAGCCAGGTGGGAAAGAGCAGGGAGAGAGTTTGGCCAAAAGAAACAAAACAGTCACCCCCTAAGATAATCCTGGGACTGGTTAGTTACCACATCTCCCCAGGACCTGATTCTCTTCCTTGGGGCAAGATGAGGCTGACCCAGATCATACCCAAGGTCTCTGTCACTTCCAATGTCTATGACTTCACAGACAAAACAAGGAGCTTGGATTTCAAAGTTAGACAGTCTGAAACAGCTCTTTCTGGGCCTCAGTGTTTGTATCTATAAAATAAGATGAGGGCACTCACTCAACCCTAGGAGGTTACTCTGGCTATCCTGCCATGGCAAGAACTGT
Source organism: Peromyscus californicus insignis (assembly GCF_007827085.1). Classification (NCBI taxonomy): domain Eukaryota; kingdom Metazoa; phylum Chordata; class Mammalia; order Rodentia; family Cricetidae; genus Peromyscus; species Peromyscus californicus. The sequence goes on from NW_026294562.1 coordinate 21,423,205, forward strand.
CAAAATGTCTTGCCAATTGCACTACATTGTCTAGAAGGAAGCAACTGTGGCTGCTGAATTCACAAACCTAAATATAACAGCGCTGATGCCACAGGAAGGTCAAGCTGGAGGAGATGGGCATGGGGAAGTTGAGGCTAGACACGGAGTATGGAAGAAGGAGGCTAGCCATCTGAGGGGAACGAGGCAAGACATCAAGGGGAGAGTGGAGAAGGAGGCCATTGGAGGATGTCTGTGTCATGCAAATATCAGAACAGTCAGTAGTACTCTGTTCCCGAGTGGTGGGTCTGGAGCAGTGATGTCACACTGCAGACAAGTTATCCAGATGTGTAGGACTCAGAGAATACTTCGCTTTTTTCTGTATCTTTGCTCTGATTTTGTGGAGGCCAGAGGCGTTGGGCAAGCCATGAAGTGGGGAGGGATCCCTGTCCTGCAGTATTTATATTCAGTTTAATCCTAGATCCCAAGCTTGGCTGGCTCCTTGAATTGCGGAACAAATAAGACAAAAACAGCAAATCATGACACCAAACTTTAAGGAGTAGTCTGGAAAAAGAAGTAAATCTAGGTAAATAATATTTTGAGCAAAATAAAAAAAGTACAAAAAAAAAGCATATGACGAACTAAATATTGAAGATTTAAGTGTGGAGCTGGGGAGATCACTCACCAGTTAAAGAACCTGTGTGCAAGGGTAAGGACCAGAGTTCAAATCTCCAGAACCCATGTAAATAGCCAATTACACTACATTGTTTGGAAGGAAGCAAGTGTGGTTGCTGAATTTGCAAACCTAAATATAACAGCAAGGACGCCAGTTCCAGCCTTGGAAGGCAACAACAGGATCCCCAGAGCAAGCTAATTAGCAAAAGCAGCCCTATTGATGAGTTCTGACTTTGAGGGACCCTCCTCAGTGAATAAAGTGAAAGAGAGATGGAGGATGACTCCCCCCACAGGCACCAGCACACATGTGCACATGAATCACACACATGCATCACATAGTGAGAGGGAAAAAAGGAGGGGAAGAAGAAATTTGAAATGAAGACAGGACAGTGCTATTGTTAATGTCTTTTTGCCTCAGATTCCAAGACAGCTCGCTGAGCACAGCTTCATGCCAGAGATTGTGTGTGTGTGTGTGTGTGTGTGTGTGTGTGTGTGTGTGTGTGTGTGAGACAGACCCAAAACCCAGGGCCTTGTGTTTCACGTGTTCTACCACTGAGCTGCCTCCAGTCTTTGTTTTCCCAGACATAGTCTCACTACCTGGCCCAGACTGGCCCAGAACTTGTGGTCTCCATCCTCAGTCTCCCTAGGGTTGGGATTACTGACTGCAAAGCCACACTAGGTGGGCAGTGATGTCCCTTCTGAAAGCTGTCAGCCTGAATTCCCAGGAGGAAACTTCACAACATTCCTGTCTTCAGTGTGTTCACTAGTCTGGGAGCAGGCTCAGCAGAGATAGGTCTCACTGGCCCACACTGTTTCCATTCTCCCCACTTAATCACAGCACACCCCAGGAACGGACCCTGAGCACTTCCTGCTGTCTGGGACTCAGCTCATTGTGAGCCCATGGACCGAGGCTTTGACCTGCCCTTAGCTGGTTAGCCTCACTTTGGACAGCATCCCTCTCACAGCAGCCTGTACTTGCTACTCTGAGCTTCCCACCGGGCCCCAAAGGTCCCAGATGGTAGACCCAACCTCTGAGCCTTTTACGCTTGCTTCCTGTTCCTCTCCCGTGTCTGGCATTTCCTGGTCTGTTCACGTGACTGGTGATGACGACAAAATACCAGCAAGATCCAAGAGAATGCAGGAGCTTCAGGCCCAGAGACCCAAGGACACCAGGTTGCAAGCGCCATGTTTTTCCTTTTTCATGACTTCCTGGAAGTTTAACTTTTTCTAAATTAAATACGTATTACAATTCAATTAAAGAAGTAAAAAGTGGGCTGGGACTTACAACTCAGTTAGCAAAGCACACGCCTAGCATCTGTGAGGCCCTGAGTTCAATCCCCAGCACTGAAAACGGAAGTCCTGTGCAGATGATCAGTAACACCTTGAAAAGAAATCTGGAGTCAAAAATATTAAACCATGTAAACACTCAAAAGGGGTTGGGGAGTGGAAGCTGTCTCAAAACAAACAAAGGCCAGAAAGATGCCCCTCAGCGGCATCTTTACTTGCTACCAAGCCTGTTCCTGGGACCCAAAAGGTAGAAGGAGAGAACAGATGTGCCAAAAATCCAATAGACTTACGGATGTTCATTAAAGTACTTTTAATTTAAAATATAAGTTTAAAATAAAAGCAGTTTTAAACATACATTTGTAGTAAGAAGTAGTAAAGAGACTGGGTATATTCTTTTTTTGAAGATTTACTTATTTGTTGTGCATACAGTGTTCTGCATGTATGCCTGCAGGCCAGAAGAGGGCACCAGATCTCATTACAGATGGCTGTGAGTCACCATGTGGTTGCTGGGAACTGAATTCAGGACCTGGAAGAGCAGTCAGTGCTCTTAACCTCTGAGCCATCTCTCCAGCCCCGAGAGCGGGTATATTCTTTACATACACAGACAGAGACAGTGAGAGACAGAGACAGGGAGACACAAAGAGAGGATAACAGAGAAAATATTACTGCAAATTAATCTTAGAAACAAGCAGCTGGAGACCCCAGGCCACCCATTTGTGTCAGTGCAGAGGTCCCAGGGGTGCCTACAAGAGACCAGGATGAGCTCCAACAGTGATCAGCCAAGTGAAAACGGCAAGCCAGGTTCAGTGGAAACTAGGGAGCTACTGCAAGCTCATGGGGAAGGGACTAGCAAGTTGAGGTTTGAGATTTAGAAACAGGAGCATTGAAGACCCTCACAGCACAGAATGGAGGGCCTCACAGTCTGGCACAGCATTTTCCAGGTAGGGAGGGGAAGGCTGGGGCCCAGATCAGCTCAGGAGGCAGGGCTAGCCTTACAGCTCCTGAAGCGTGAAGTGCAAGAACTGGATCCAGGGCTGAGACCGATGAAAGGGGAAAGAATATATCTGCTCTTTGCAGGATTTGCTCTCCTTTGAGATTCTGTTAATCCAAAGACCAGCCCACCAAGGGATTTTCTCTGATCTGGTTGCTTTGCATTTGATCTTTTCTGGGAAGAGAAGTGGGGGAAATGCCAAGATGCTATGTCCCCTCTTCACGGTCCAGTGAGTGCAGTGGGAGCTGAAAGGGAAGCAAGATACTTCACACACACACACACACACACACACACACACACACACACACACACACACACCTTTAAACTTTTTTGGCTAGGCTTTTAAAAATATGCTTGTGACAGATGCTCCTATTTTCAAATCATCTTCTGTATTTGATAAAAGACAATGTGGCGTGAATCTTGTCAACTGTGAGCTTTTCTTGACTCCTGGCCACACTGCAGTATGGCTGCTTTCCCCAAGGCCCCTCACCTCGGTGCCCCACAAACCATCCTTCCAGAATTTGTCCCACCCTCAAATTCCTAGGGATCTTCTGAAGATCAGCTGGGATCCTCCCCGATGAGTTTTCACTGGGGAGGGGTCAGGGGGAGCGCAGTGCACAAAGCTCTCCTACCCTGGTAATGCTGTCTGAGGTTCTCAGCCTCAGCGCACACTGGAAACACTTGAGAGCCGATGATTGGGTTCAATAGTCTGGAGTGAGGCCTAGGTATCAGGATGATCAAAAAACTCTGGGTGATTCTACCCCCCAAGCCTAATTAAGGCCACTTCTTTAGCTTAGCCTGGTTTCCGTGGAAAAATTGTAATGAGATTGATTGCCCACACACTCATTGGGAAAGACAAGTTGATGTGAGATGATGATGTGCCTGTGGCTTGTGGGGTTGGCATGCTCTGCTACCCAGCAGGTTGGAACTATCTCTGCGGGTATACTGTGCTGAGCCCAGGTGCAGGGACACCCAGCAGGTGAGAACCATCTCTGCTGGGGTACTGTGCTGAGTAGAGGTAAAGGAAGAAGACAGGTCACTGGCAGCCACAGCTCTCCCTTCCCACTCTTCTCCTGTGTTGAAGGTAGATGGGGTGGTGTGCTATTGACTGGAACAGAAGACTGGGCACTTTCTGTTTGCTGGGCAAAGAGGTGCCACCTCACTCCAGTTAGAATGGTTACTATTGAATGGCATAGGATTACAAGGGTGTGGAGGAAAAGGGGTTCTTGCACACATGTGGTGGGAATATACTTTAGTAATTAGTATTATGGAAAGCAGTATGGACATTCCCCCCAAATTAAATATAGAATTACTCTATGATGCATCAGTCCCTCTACTTGACATGCAGAAGGCAATGAAGTCAGTATGTCAAAGACACAGCTACATTCCCATGTTTACTGCAGAACTAGCTGCAGGAGCAAAGAAATGGAATCAACCCAAGTATCACAGCCAATGAACAGGAAAACAAAATGTGATACATATAAATGGTGGAATACTATTCAGTCGTTAAAAACATAATGGGGCCGGGCGTTGGTGGCGCACGCCTTTAATCCCAGCACTCGGGAGGCAGAGCCAGGCGGATCTCTGTGAGTTCGAGGCCAGCCTGGGCTACCAAGTGAGCTCCAGGAAAGGCGCAAAGCTACACAGAAAAACCCTGTCTCGAAAAACAACAACAACAAACAAAACAAAACAAAACAAAAAACATAATGGGATGGGTAAGGAAGTGGGAAAAGAGTGACTGATAATAAATTACAGGTTTTTTTTTATTTTTCCCTCTTTTTTATTGAAAATAGATTCTCTCCCATACAATGTATTCTGATTATAGTTTCCCCACCCACAACTCCTCCCAGAGTCTCCCCACCCACCAAATCCAGACCTTGCCTCCAGCAGCACAGGGCTCAAAGGGAAATCCATGGAACTGGTGTATTGTGACTTTTTTTATCAGAAGGGTTAAGGAAAGACACTCACACACTTTCTGGATGGTTTCCTTCTTTTCTTCTTCCACTGTATTCTCTTCTCTACAGCTTATACACCCCAGCAAAGTCTTTCAGGCAATATAGACAATACAATGTGGTCATATTCTATTTTTCAAGTGAATGATTACAATGAATACAAGTAAAAACATGTTTTCATCTCCCTCACATGATTAAAACAGTCATTTCAAGAACCCACGTACATTTACGTCTAAGAAACTTGTTACAGATTAACAGAGTGGGAGCAAGCAGGGGATACTTTTCTCAGCCATCTTTTACTGGCAGGCTGCATACTGTGGTTACAAAGAAAGAATCAATCACTTTATTATTTATCTAGAAGATAATCTTAAAAGGAATCTTAAAGGGATCACAAACCTAAACTTTTATACTTAAAAAAAGAATCAATCAGTTCTACTTTAAATCTTTAGGGTGCATACCCCCTCATCAGTAGTCTCTTATATCAGGAGACTGAGGTACAAGGAATTATTACCTTTGATCACCAACTAATCCAAGCAAGAAAGGCATGTCAGCTAATGATAATTGTGCTGCTCTGTTCTTGTTCCCTGACCTTAAAGTGTTCCTCACTCAACTGTGTGTCTTTCTAAAACTTTAGATTGTCTTCTTGGGTTTTTCACTTCAAAGCTATTTAACAAAATTATCTTAGTCTAACTTTAATTTATTTTCAGAGCTTTGTTTCAGCTATGATGCACTCTGAAACCTGTGAATACATCTCCCAACATTAAGATTAAAAGAGTTTAAGCTAGCTGGGCTACTGGGACTCAATTGTTTTTCTTAATCATTATTCCACAGTCTATGTGGCTCCTCAATAGCAACTCATGTGTTCTAACCATGTGACACTTCCTTGTTTTATTTTTAATCATCAAAATTCTATTTAAACTAACATTATTATGAATTAGACAGTGCAGCTTAGGAAGAAATCATCTTCATAATAATCCACAGGTTAAAATGCCCAGTAGAATGGAATGTTTCTATGAGATAAACACACTACATTACAGGCAGTGGGGATCTCCCCACACCCATTCACACTATACCAGATACCAGAGAAAGATGGTAGCAGCAAACATGTAAAGACAGAGCAGAAGCAAAATGCACTCTGGAGTCTGTGGTCTCAGAGCCTTGCCTATCTGAGATTCACCCATCAGGGATTCACCTCCTGGTGGGCTGGCACCCTGAGGTCAAATGCCATCTGCTGCTCCTCTGACATGGCCACTGGCATGCACCCTTTCTTTCTCTCTTGCAGAAAACGGGCATCTAAAAAATAAAAAAGAAGAAGAAAAGAAATAAAATAAAAAACCAGGATAGGCAAAACAAACAAATAGAAAAAAAGAACCAAAAAAAAGCACAAGAAACATACATAGACACAGAGTCACACTCTTTTACACACAGAGAAACCCCTTAAAACACAAAATCAGAAACCATAATAAACAAGCAAAAGACCTGTAAGGTACAAAAATGCCCATAAAAAGCATTATGATTCAGTTCATCTTGTGTTAGCCATCTACTGCTGGGCATAGGGTCAGCCCTTAAGTGTGGTTAATTATAATTTGATAGTGTAAGTAGGTTCTGATATTCTAGGAAAAAGGAAATTTTGTTTATACCACAGTGAAATGATAACTGTTTGAGATCTGTATCATTTGGACTAATATGAACCCTGCACAATGTATATATGTATTGAAATGTTACATAAACCCCATACATATATGTTCAACCTTTATGTGTCAATTGAAATAAAAATACAACTGACTCAAAAATTGAGCATATTTATAGGTCACCATCTATATACATACATATACTAAGAATAAATAAAAGGTCACAGTTGGCCTCAAATTTATAAATTAGATGCTTGTATTCATTAGCCATGAGAGCTTAGACAGCTGTTCAGTGGAATGTTACTCGTAGAGATTGGAATTAAGAAGGGCCATTTTTAGTATTGTTTCCATAGTACCTTCCATAGTATCATTTATACAGTCACATGTGTACTTCATGGATCTGCTATTACAGAACCATATAGATGTTTCTTTCCTGCGCCACCTTTTCCAGCCTACGAGCCTATAGATGCCATTGATCTTTTACCATCTCCACAGCTTTCCCTTTTCCACAATGTCATGTACACAATTGGAATCAGATAGTACATAAATTTTCTGAATTGGTTTTTCCCCCCACTTGTCATGTGTTTTAATTTAAAATAGTCATAGGTCACACTCTATCATGAAGGAAGTCAGGGCAGGAACTCAAGGCAGGAACCCAGAGGCAGGAACTAAAACAGCAGTCATGGAGGAATGCTACTTAGTGGCTTGCTTATCCTGCTTTCTTATAGCACCCAGGACCACTTGCCACAGCAAGCCCTCTCACATCAATTATCAACCAAGAAAATACCCCCCACAGGCTTGCCCACAGGTCAGTGTGGTGGGGACATTTTCTGAGATTCCCTCTTCCCAGATAACTCTAGCTTGTTTCACATAGACATAAAGCCCATTTAGCACACTAGGCAAGTACTCTAATATTGAGTTACATTCCCACACCCAGAATTCTTTATCCAATGATAGGTGTAGCTAGAGTTTTCCTGCCTGGCCCACAGTCAGGACAAATCTCTGACACCTGCCAGTCCCACAGCCATTCAGACCCAACCAAGTAAACACAGAGACTTATATTGGTTACAAACTGTATGGCCGTGGCAGGCTAACTGTTCTTACAGCTTAAATTAATCCATTTCTATTAATCTATACCTTGCCACATGGCTCGTGGCTTACCGGCATCTTCACATGCAGCTTGTCATGGTGGTGGCTGGCAGTGTCTCCTGACTCAGCCTTCCACTTCCCAGCTCTATTCTCCTCCTTGTCCTGCCCATACTTCCTGCCTGGCCACGGGCCAATCAGTGATTTATTTATTGACCAATCAGCAACACATTTGACATACAGACCATCCCACAGCAGATAGGTGTGGAACATTGTCTATCCAAAGCATCTGCCTTACTACCAAGTGGCATCTCCATCTTCAGCCATTCAAGTTACAGTGTCCAACGTCACTATTTCCGGTAGTGATTTCTAGACTACCTATTAGGAATGACAAAGTTGCCCTGGGGGTGGGTTGTACTCCAGATAGGACCAGTGCCTTTTGTTAATGAAGGTAAAAATTGTATTGTAAAAATCAACCCAGATGTTAATATTTTATGTTTGTGATTTTTTTTTATAGACAACTTCAAAAGATGGTCCATGATATTAAGAACAATGAAGGTGGAATAATGGATAAAATAAAAAAGTAAGTTAGTCTCTATTATTTATATGGAAGAAGTCAGTCTGGGCTGAGTGGAGAACAAAGCTCTCCGTCATCCAGTGAGGACCATGTCGCCTCTCCCCATTTTACATGCCCAGGAAGCCAGGTGGTTAAGTCCCCATTCTGGAAAGAGGAAAGTGGGGGAACTGAGACTGAGGGATCTACAATTTTCCATCCCCGTGAAGAGGTGTGCTGGGCCCACTCAAGGTACCTTAGCAGGAAAACCACTTGGATGACCGCTGAGCTGAGGCCCAGGGATGAACCTGGAGAAGCCAGTAAGAGCTCAAGGAGACTCAGCCCGGCTTCTCTTGTTCAGCTTTGTCTAGGTGCTGCCAAGGCAAGCATGCCTTGCTTTTTTGTGATGTTATATCGCTAATCTACATTTTGATTTCTGCTTTTTTAATTGCTGCCTTAAAATCATGTTTCAATGAACTCTGGTAGAAGCAAAGCCAGAATCCTGGATTTTTGTGTGAACCAAAACCACTTACATTAAAAAAAAAAAAAAAAAAAGGCAGCAGAAGTTAGGCTGGGTGTCATGGCACAAAATTGAAATCCCAACTGTTTGAGAATTTAAATCAGTCTTAAAGCACTTGTAGGGTCCTAGCATTCATAAGACCCTGGATTCAATATACATGCATGCATACACACACACTCACACACACACACACACACCACAGAAATTGTACACACTTCTTGCATTTACCACTTAAAATCTAAGTAAAGATGAAAAGAAAAATAGTATATTGTTTTGTCTTGTGAGAAAGGGTCTCACTACGTAGCCCTGGATGGCTTTGGACTTGCTATGTAGACAGGACTGGCCTCAGACTCACAGAGAAATACCTGGCTCTGCCTCCTTGGTGAGTGCTAGGATTAAAGGTATTTGCTATCACATTCTGCCTAGTGTTTAGTCTTTAAATTTGCTTTTTTTTAAAAAAAAAAAATTAATGTAACACTGATTCACCATGAAAAAAAAATCAAAGAATTTGGAACCTATCAGGAATGCTCACTTCCTCCTATGCTCCAGCTGACCCACTCCCCCAAAACAGGCATCGTCATGGGTGAGTCATCACGCATGCGTGCCTCTCTGTGTATGCTTTTGCAGGCATGCATACTCCAACACTGCACATGCCCACACACAGACATTTTCATTTCAAGCAGCATCATGCTGCATATAGCATTCTTCCTGCTTGAGGTGTTGGTTCTACCACAGACCTCTTTACTAGGATGAGAAAATAAACCAGTGTTTTAAGTGCTGTTTGTAGTAGTCTATTGTGACAGCATTATAACTAAACAAACCGGTATTAGATTGGTGGGAGTGTTAAAGGGGAGAGCGTAAGTTTTAACTGGTAACATTTTTTCACAGTGATAGTTTCACGTCAGTCAAAATCTCTAGCATTTCCTTTCCATTCAGTTGTCACAGATAATAAGCCAGTGAGGGTCTTTTCATACTTCAAGTACTCCATTAATCTAAATTCCTGAAATAAAAGTTTTAAGTGAAAGTTAAAGCTTTATCACCATTATCAAATTTCCCTCCCTCAATTTTGTGCCAACAGCAGCATAGACAGCTCATCTCTCCGTGTCTCTAGAGCAGTGTATTCATTCTCGTTGATTTTTGCTGGTGTCTTAGAACCTAACGTGTACAGGATGGAGCCTCAGCACACACAGGGATTGGCAGGTAGTGGCCATGGTACTCTGTGAGGGGAAGGGGTCATCTTGTGGAGGAGGACAGTCCATCTTCAGGCTCCGTTCTGCCAGAGGTGTGTGGGCTGGCAGAGGTGTGTGGTCATTTCTGTTCATCCTTTCTACTATGGAATCTCATTCCCCACACTAGTCACTGTCAGAGTCGCTGGCAATTGTGGGTTGCCCCAGATTCTCAACTCCAATATTCTCTGTGTGAGGTTGCTCTCCCATGTTCAGTCATATGGCAAGCAGCCATGGACCAGCAAAGGTTCCTGACAGTTTCTATGTCAAACATTCTGCCTACTGTCCCCAGAGCACTTTTCCTTGTGTGTGTGTGTGTGTGTGTGTGTGTGTGTGTGTGTGTGTGTGTGTGTGTTACATGCACACAGAAGCCAGAACCGGATGTTGGGTGTCCACCTCCATTGCTCTCCATGTCATTGCCATGAGACAAGGTGTGTCACTGAACTGGAAGCTCACTGTTTTCTAGCCTGGCCCTCAAGATGTGCCTATCTCTCTGTTCCCGAAAGCTATGGTTATAGAGATGCGCAGACGTGCCAGCTTCTCACGTGGGCAACAGGGATTTGAATTCGGGTTCTCATGCTTGCAGAGCAAATGTTCCTACCTCACCCCACCCCCAGCACCTTCCTAGGCCCCAGAATGCTTCTCTTGATGAGCCATGTTTCTTCTTAGCTGGAAAATCTGGCTACCATGGCCATTACCATGAAGGGCTCCTGTCTCACTGCAATTGGGCTTCCCTGTGAAGTCAGACAACAGGTTCTCTGTAGCAGGACTCTTAACAGGTCTTATTAATAAAATCAAACCTGAGGCCAGTTATTGGGGTGAATGCTGGAAGATCAGAGAAGCAGAACAAGCCACAGCTACCTCACCTTGTCAGTTCCTCAGCTGGTCCTGTTTCCTCAGACTGGAAGCATCTGTGTCCTCATCCCATTGGCTCTCAACTGAACTGCTGCTCGAGAGCCTGAATGCTTAACCAGCTAAAAGCTTCTAGTTTCTGGTCTCCACGTCTTATATATCTTTCTGCTTTCTGCCATCACTCCCTGGGATTAAAGGCTCACTTTCTGGGATTAAAGGCGTGAGTCACCATGCTTGGCTGTATCCTTGAACAGATGGATTTCTGCCTCTGGAATGCTAGGATTAAAGGCATGTGCTACCATTGCCTATCCTTTATGTTTAATATTGTGGCTGTCCTGTTCTCTGACCCCAGATAAGTTTATTAGCATGCACAATATTTTGAGGAACACAATACCACCACAGTTCTCCCTTGAGAGGAGGAAGCATGGTCGAGCACACTGGTTCCTCTAATGCAAAGTCTGTGATGGAGTTCTCATGGGCCATGGGCCGTATGTGGAAATGCCTGTGAAGTATTGGGTTTAGTGTGTAGCTGACAGCTACTCATTACTTTGAAAATACACCTTTTATTCCTGGCCTGTGGTCAGCACCATTCTCCCCCCACCCTCCCATGTGTGTGTGTGTTTTGCATGTACACAATTGTGTGTGTGTGTGTGCACAAATGCATGCAGGTACATGTACATGTATGTGCGCATGTGTATGGAGACCAGAGTCCCACATTCCTCTGCTACTCTCCACCTTAGTTTTCTGAGACTGGATTTCTCACTGAACTGCAGCTCTTCAATTCAGCTAGACTGGCTGGCCGGCTCCCGAATCCTCCTGTGTCCAGCCACCAGTAGTGGATTTATCAGCAGGCACTACCACACCCAGCTTTTGTGTGGGTGAGTCCTCACACTTCTGCAGCAAGCACTTACTGACTAATCTCCCCAATCACACAGCCACCCTTAAGTCTGTCCTTTACTCTGAGTTGAGCTGTTAAAACATAACGTCTTGTGACTAGAGGTTGATAGTGGGTGGTAGTTTGCCTGAGTGTCTTGAAATGTTGCTGTCCATGGACATCAGGCCCCTTTGTGTTCTTGTTGCTCTTCCCTGCAATCCCTTTGACAATCTCTTTCTAGACTTCACCATGAGTTTATTTTGATGAGAATTGTTAGTGTATGATGAGAATGAGATGCAAAAATAGATAGAGTCTATGATGGAAAAGGTAGGATCCCTATTCTAAAACAAATATTGTTATTTTTGTAATCTACAATTTTGGTTTGTAAGGGGTTTTATGTATTTCTAAAATAAAATATAAACTCCTAAGTTGATTTTTAAAAAAGAAATGAAATATATATATAATTATTACCATATATACTGCTTCTATAAAAGGAACTGATATTTTAGTAATTAAAGGCTACTGGATGTAAGTTTTATCTATGTGTACTCTAAATTTCATTAAGGAAATCACTCTTAAGTAAAATGGGTAATTATTATTAATTAGTAATTTACTATAAACCTTCCATCTTGAGATGATGCTTACTCATTTGTCATTTTTTTCTGATGCTGGGGATTGACCCTAGAAATGTACACCTGGTAGGCAAGTGCTCTACCACTAAACCATAGCCTCGGCCCCATATGCCACATTTTGAAATGGTATAAAATGATTTTTTGTTCAACCTATGAGCAAAGTACTTATTATTGTTGATTTTGTCCCTTTTTAAAAAGCATTTGTGAGCCATTAAAATATAGTTCATCTTCTCTTACTCTCCCATCAGCCAATGAGCATTGACCTTCCTCGAATCATTGAATGCAGTATTAACTGGTCTTTGGGCCTCACAGAGCCCTTCCATGGCTCAGCCTAGCTTGGGCCAAGTCATAGGCTCCTGGTGCATTGTGGAGAATAGGCTTCATTACATACACTGAATTCTCAGCGTGAGGGGCCCAGAAGGTATTCTAGTAGTTATCCATCTCTGTGCTGGCTTGTGCTATGAGCCTTGACAACAGTTGTCCTGCCCATTGACCCTTGTTCTACCGGTTCTCATCTACAGGCTAAAAGTCAAAGGACCTCCAAGTGTTCCTCGAAGGGACTATGCATTAGGTAAGAGTATTTCTAAAATACGTTAGCTGGCTTTTGTCTAATGTTCATACTTATTTCATGGGGAAGGAAGTATCTTGTACTTATTTGAAAACAAAGGATGCTCATCCTGATTTTAAGAATGACCACATCAATGAAGCCTTCAATACAGTGAAAATGTACTCTACCTACCCATCCACTCACCCACCCACCTCTCCATCTACCCACCCATCAATTCATCTGTTTACTCACCTACCCACCCATCCACTCACCCATCCACTCATCTATTTGTCCATCCATACATCCATCCACTTGCTATTTATGGGGCTATTTATCATGCATATCCCATGTGTCTGGCATATACAAGGCCATACTTACAAATGAAATATAGTTTCCACTGCCACAGAATTGTTAGCCCCAAAGGGAAGCTGATGTTAGAAATATCTACAATTTCATGTAGTAAGAAAGAGCAGTCCTGTGCAGCACGTGGCAGTGGGGACTAACCTATCCTGCATAAAGGCTATTTGAGGATCAGAGAGAAGGCTCAGTAAAGGGCTTGATATGCAAGCATGAGGACCCAAACTTGACCCCTAGAAACTACACAAAAAGCTGGGTATACGCCAGGCCATGGTGGTGCACGCCTTTAATCCCAGCACTTGAAAGGCAGAGGCAGGTAGATCTTTGAGTTCAAGACCAGCCTGGTCTACAGAGCTAGTTCTAGGACAGCCAAGGCTACACACACACAAAAAAAACCCTGTCTCAACAAAACAAAACAAACAAAAAAACACACATGGTAGCATTCACTTGTAGTCCCAGCACTGGGGAGAGGGAGACAGGCCAGTCCCTGGGTCTCCTATGTAACCACTCCCAATGAGAGACTCTGTCAAGAGTCAGGGAGGGATCCCTAGGAATGGCACTCAAGATCAACCTCTGAACTCCTCACACACCTGCACACACACAGCTCCATTTCAACTAGAATCAACTTTGGTCACAAAAAGTCTAATCTTGGGATCAGTAGATTTATAGCAATGGTAATCAAAGTCAAATATTCAACACCTTTGTCTAGAATAGACAGAACCCCACACTGTCAAGCATCCAGCAAGTTCAGACAGATAGCCATGGGATTCCTGTACAGCATGGAACTAAGAAATAGGGATTTTGTCCAGGGATTTAAAAAAAATTCTACCTAATTCTTAAGTCAAGGAAACCTGTTCCCAAGCATAGCTAAATGTGAACAAATCATTCTTCTCTACAAAGATGAAAAAAGGGAACAACTCTGACCTTTTCCATATCCAAATGGGTATGATGGGAAAATCATGGAAAGATGGATTCTTGTGTTTAAGAGGAGCACTAGAGGCGATTCAGACCAACATCCAGCCTGGACTTATCCCTACCCCCACAGCAGTACCCTCACAAATGAGACCACCTCCCATGATGGTTTCCAAAGGCTACCTGATCCCCAATGGATGGGCAGCCCTGACTGGATGTAGGGTTCTCCTGTGTCTCCTAATGGCCGCTCAGTACAAGCTTTGACGTCTCAAAGACATCAACGCAGAGTCAAAGACATCAATTCAGAAGTGATCGGTTTATTCTGTAAAACAGACATTCCCAGGTGCTTCAACTTTGAGTGGTCAAATATGTCATGAGTTTTCCTGTGTGGCAGTGGGTAAAGGGCCTGCCATACAAGTATGAGAATTTCAGTTTGAATCCCCAGAAACCACATAAGGCTGAGTGCTGTAGCAGCCTGTAAGCCCAGCACTCCTGTGGCAAGATGGGAGGCAGAAACAGGAGAATTCCCAGAAGCCCATGGGCCAACTAACTGAGCATACACAGAAATGATCAAGAGACCCCATTTCAAACAAGATGAGGCCAAGAATGGCACACATCTGTGTTCACGCGTATGAACACACACACACACACACACACACACACACACACACACACACACACACACACATTTTAAAAATAGTTTCCCAGGCATGATGGCTGCTGTGACAAATAGGAAGGAGCTGGCAGTTGTGCAGTGGCAAAGAATCGTGGTCGGTGGGGGACAACTTAGGCAGTCTGGTAAGGTCTCTCTGAGGAGGTGACATCTAACTCAAGTGCTAGGGGACAAATATGCAAGCATATCTGTCCCTTGTAGATGAAGCAGCAGCATTAGAGGTGACAGACTCAGATGTACCTCAGTCAGCTTTCAGAAACCTAACCAACTATAAGAGGGGCATCTCTCCTCTCTGTTGCTTGCTCATCCCTTCCCCCATGGCCTCCCCCTTCTTTGTTTTCTTCTTTGGTGAAAGGCAGAAACAAATGCTGTATTTTCATCCTTTTGCCTAAACCACATGCCGTGGGGCTTATTGTCAATTCCTACTCTTCCTTGACCTCTGCAGGAGTGAATCTTCCTCTGAATCCCACTGATTCCAGCCTTCAAGTAGCTTTCCTGTTTGTTGCCATGGGTACAGCTCAGCCCCTCATCATCTCTTGCTTGTCCTTGGACAGAGCTTCTAAGTGGCTCTCAACACCCAATTCCATTCCTATTTCTCATCCTCCATCAGAGAAGTGAGCCATGACACAGTTTTCTTCATCTCATGGTCCCACTGGACTCTTCATGGCTCACCAGAGTGCAGTCACAGGTCACAGGGCCCAGTGACAAGGTCCTCTCACATCTAGCCACTGACTGTGTAACTATGGGCATCACCCTTCAGTTCATCCTTGTCATTTGAGGAATGGAGATCTGCTAGATTTTGGATACGGGGTCCTAACGCTACAGCAAGCCTCTCTGACATTCCCTGACTTTAGGAATGTGTAGCTTCCCATCAGTTGGACACCCAAAAGTGTTCTCTTTGACCTCAAACACCTGATCTCTTCCTGAAATGCTCCATTTAGTCTTTTCTTATACGTTGCTGGGGCTCAAAGCCAGGGGCCTTGTGTATGCTAGGCAAATGCTTTACTATTGAGCTACACCCCCAGGCCCACCATGTAGCCTTGATATCAGTGCATCAGTGTCTCTTGAAACACAGGAATGAGGCTTGCTTCACAGTCTGATCCCTAGTATGGTGGCAGCAGTCAGCTGGGGGCTTGTTAGATACACATAGCCTCAGCCCTGCCACACAACTACTGAGTTAGAATTAGCATGACCTCCCACAGAGTAAAGGGAAACAAGCCTGCTTTAAGCCAAATCCATCCAAGTTCCCAATCTTAGAAATCAGTTTGCCGACAGAGCCAGCTCTCACTCTTGCTCTTCCCCTTAATCCCTGGAAACTGTCTTTTGGCAAAACCAGCATCAACCCTTGCAGGTGTGTCCCCCCTTGCCCTGTCCTCCCCCACCCCTAGCTGCTCATGTCCCCTGCTCCCCTGTGTCTTGGGGTTCCCATTCAACTGCCTTCACAGGCTCAGAAATCAGCCCCATGGCTTCTGAATGCAGAGAGTGTCGAAGGACCTCAAAGATTACATACAGAGACAGAGACAGGCAGACAGACAGACGGACAAGGGGCGGGGGGGGGGGGATCTGTCTCAGTTCTGCAGATAAAGAGCACCTCCAAGGGAAGGGCCTCAGGTTTTAGGGGTCACTGCCGAAATCCTCTGGCCACTCCACAAACCCCCGAGGGATCAGATCTGAGCAAGGCTTCTCTACTTGCACCCTCTGTCCCCAATCTCCAGGGACTCTTGGGAGACACCCCCACCCACTCACAAAGGTTTGCTTAGTACCAACCCGGTCCCCCACTGATGTCAGGCAGCGAGGGGACTGAGCAACGGTGGAAAAGTAGAGGTTCCCCCAAAGAATGAAGCTAGAGCGTCCCCGTGATCCAGCAACCCCACCCTAGGGTGAATGGCCCGAGGGAAGGCTATCATACGCCAAAGAGACATCTGTGCTCCTGCTTGCTGCTGAGCCCAGGCATGGAAACCACCTGAGTCTCCATGCTGACGAGTGGATAAGGGACATGTGGTGTTCGCACACAATGGAATTTGTAACCTGGGTGGAGTTGGAAGGTCACTATGCCAAGTGAAGTAAGCCAGGCACAGAAAGACAAATCCGGCACGTGCTCACGCTGCATGGGAAATCTATCGTGGCAGCTCTCACAGAACTGAACAGAACCGAGACACCGACCATCAGAGTGGCGGTTACCTGAAGCTGGCAAGGATGTGGTGAAGGAGGCAGGGCAATGGGTCCAGTGGGAGCGTGAAGTCCCAGCGTGCTGTTTCACAGAATTATAGAGAACAATGTACAATGAGTTCCAATAACTAGAGAAGTGCTGAAAGTCCCGTTTGAAGAGACAGGTGTGCTTACCCTGCTTTAAAAATTATACAATGGATATGCAGATTGAAACACCACATATTAACCTATTGAGCTGTATATGTTTTATGTTTTCATGTATCAATTAAATTAACTTTTATTTACAAATTAATTCATTTGGGCCTAATGAGAGGCCCCAGGGGATACAAGAGCTTGCTGTGAAAGCAAAAGGAGTTGAATTCAAATCCCAAATGTTCACCTAAAGGCTGGGCATAGCTGTGTGTGTCTGGCCAGCCAGCCTAGCTGAAACAGTCAGTGAGTGCCAGGTTCAGTGAGAGACCCTGCCTTAAACATCAGGGTGAAGATCAACATCTGATGGCTGTCTCTGGCATCCATACGTATACATAGGCATGCACACCCGAATAGGGAACAATAAAATAATACGATTATATGATTCAAAGGACAATGGAGAGAAAGCGGAGGGGGGGGGGCTCTCAGGTACAGCCTGCCACAGAAGCCCAGAGTCTACACAGCCTCCCTTCGTCCCTGGAGGAAGGAGCTCTAACGTTGCTGGTGCCCTGTCCCACTGTCCTGAGTGGAGGCAGCGTCACTCTTTGCTCCATGTTTCTGCTTACCTTCATCCCGGTGGAACGGGAAAAACTGCCACAGAGAGAGAACACTGTATTGAGTGCTGGTGTTCCACACAGAACGAAGACTAGAGAAACACAACTTGGGCTCACAGTATTTTTAAAGCTTGGAAAGGACTAGAACACCATTCAATCTAAGCTTCCAAGGTAAGTAGAGCCAGAGAGGCAAAAAAAAAAAAAAAACCTGTCCAAAGTTGCTCTCTGGAGTTTTTGTCAACCTGACATGAGCTTAACTGAGCCTTCATTGAGGAGTTACCGCCATCAGATTGGCCTATGAACATGTCTGTGGGTCATTTTTTTTTTTTTTTAACGATTGCTGTCGGAGGAATCAGGCTACTGTAGGTAGAGCCACCCCTGGGCAGCTGGTCCTGGGTTGTATAAGAAAGCAAGCTGGGTATGCCATCGGGAGCAAGCCGGAAGCTGTGTTCCTCCATGGCCTCTGCTTTGATTCCTGCCTTGAGTTCCTCCCCTGACTTCCTCAAAGATTGACTGTGACTGGGACCCATAAGGCGAATAAATCCTTCCCTTTCCAAATTGCTTTTGCTCAGTGTATGCAAGGAGGTGCAGTAAAGAAACTGCCAACACAACCCCTCCATGGTATGGTTAAGGCGAAGGGTTTTCTTGTGCATAAGAGAGAGAAAATACAGTGGCATCTGAAAGAGTCCAGAGCAGAGAGAAAAGAGGCAGACATGGCCAGAGCTGTCTGTGAGAGAAGGGAGAAAGTTGCAGGAGACAGACTAGTGCACCCAGAGATGGATGGGGGGAGAGACGGAGGGAGGGAGGGAGGGAGGGAGGGAGGGAGGGAGGGAAGGAGGGAGGGGAGAGGAGGAGAAAGAGAGAGAGAGAGAGAGAGAGAGAGAGAGAGAGAGAGAGAGAGAGAGAGAGAGAGAGAATAGTGAGAATAGAATAGTGTTGGGGTAACAAAGAGTGGAGATCCGAGGTGAGAAGGGCCAGGATGGGGGCTTTGAAATGTGTAACAAGTACCTGTGAATAGGGAGTGTAGGAGCCTGGAAGTCAGCATGGGCTTTGATATACAGCCACAAGTACATGTCAATGGAGCGCCATTGTCCCTTCTGCCAAAGGTAAGGGAAATGACTCCTCTTAGCAAATGGGAACCAGTTTCACAAGTTCTTGAGGAATGCTGGCTTTTATCTAACCACCAGAAATCCTCCTGTAGTCCAGTCTGAGCTGGGCCTAGACTCAATTTTGGACTGAGTTAGTGGGCCTGCCGTTTTGGAGCAGAATGGGCTACCCTTTGGACCCGACAGTCATGGAATTTATTAAAACAAACAAACAAACAAAAGACAAGTGTAACATTCCAGTCATGTCTCTTGACAAAGGCAGGCAGGCAGGAAGGTCCCATTGCTAAGCTCCTGCAGGACTTCTCTTTGTGCTTTGAGATTCAAACTTTCTAAGAGATCAAAAGTGAATGGTGATATGGCCGCAATTACCGTTCAAGGGCAAGTAAATGCACCCGAAGGCCCACAGAAGAGCAGGCAGCATTGGTGCCTGTGGGTCACCTGGAGCTGGCCAGCTGGACTCACGCTCTTTGCTCTGTGTCCCTCTCCTGTTACAGACAGCCCTGCGGACGAGGAGGAGCGGTGGTCAGATGACTTTGTAAGTATCTGCTCCGGGGATGGGGGTGGGGTGGGGTGGGGTGGGGTGGGGGGTGGTGCCAGCCTCCTGGGGGAGACCTCTCAAACGGTTTGTTTCTGAATGCTGATTGGCTAGCTGAACATCACAGGGAGAGGGACCCAGAAGGACTGAAAAAACCTCTTCCCGGCAGGTGGCCGTGACCTCACTTGCAGCTGCCTTGATCCAGTGCTGACCACAAGCCAGGCTGAGCACTTTATATGTGCAGCCTCCAACCCCGTTCTCAGAGCTCACAACCGCACAAAAACACAAGTGTTTAAATCATTCTCTACTGATGGGCATACTTCTGACCCAAGATCCCCACTACTCAAGTATCTCCTGACCCCAGACAGGAGACCCTTCAAAACAGTAATTAATGCCAGAGCTGGTACACACATATAATCCCAGTACTCAGGAGGCTGGGGCAGGAAGATTGCGGGTTCAAGGCAATCTTGGTGACTTGGCAGGTTTGAGGCCAGCCTTGGCTATTTAGCAAAATCCTACCTTGTTTTAAAAGGGACTTAATGCTAGGCACAGGTGCTTCTAGAACCCGAGTAGAACGCTTGATTAACTTGCAATTTCCAAACTCAAACCTGGGCCTTGCGACCTCAGAACCAGGCTGTTGACTACCAAAGTACCTGCTATGACCAAAAGAACATCAGCCAAGTTCCCTGGGTCACAGAGTGAAAAAGAGGAACCTAGCTGGCAGGTGATATACATCAGAGTGAACTGTCAATCTTCTCCAAGCGGCTCTGCAGTCCGCACCTGTGGGGGAGCTGAGTCTTGCCGAAACTAGGCATCCTAAAGTTTTCACACTTGTGCCCTTCCACAATGTTAGCATGCTCTGATCTGCGTTTCGATTTGTAAGGGACCGTACACAGACCACACCCCCACCTCACATATAAGGAAACAGGTCATGAGGACAGACCTGGCATTCCCACTGTCCCTCAGTGGGATGAGGACCCACGATGCAGATATCCAGGCCAGTGCCTAGAATCACATTTGTGTTCACCACCTGGAGTGGATGTGGTCTTTGAAGACAGCAGTTCCTCCTGTTTTAGCCGCAGAAAAAGAAAAGAAAAAAGGGGAAGAATGACCTCACTGCGGGTCACTTGGGCATAAAGTTCCTCCCAGAACCCAGTGTAGCGGAAACCAGTGTCACGGCTGCGCCCCCTGCTGGCAGCAGCGCAAGCTCACATCTGCGGCCAAGGAGGGGAAGAGAGGAGGCCGCTTGCTGGCTGAAAAAAAAAGAATTTGAAAGGGAGCGAGGATGGGTATATGGGAGGGCTAGGTGGGAGGAAAGGGGAAGGGAACATGGTGTAATTATAAGTAGTAATTTTTAAAAAGAGGGCATAGAGCGAGGAACACAAAGTAAAAACAGTCTGGAGAGTAGGGACTGACCTATCCCAAAGTCAAAGAGCTGAGATTAACAAGGATTGGGTAAATGCCCCTGGCCGTTATTTTTACTTCAGTGGGTCTCCACCGCAGATAGTATGAAATGCAGGCTTGTTCCTAAAGCCTTTAGACCAGACAGAGAAACCTCGTTAAAACATCTTAAGTGTCCCGTCTCTGCCTTGGAAAGTTCTGTTTGGCTCCTGTGTGGTTATGGTGGGAGCTGTGTGGAGCAGATGGATGCGAAAATGTCTCCCCCGGCCTCAGTTTCCTGTCCTCCGCCTCAGGAACCGCTTATGCCTCCTAAGGTAGGAACTGTCCTTCCCGCGGCACCTGCAGGGATGCCAAGCATGGTGCTTATATTTGCAGGACAGTGACTATGAAAATCCAGATGAGCATTCGGACTCCGAGATGTACGTGATGCCCGCGGAGGAGACGGGAGACGATTCCTATGAGCCGCCGCCCGCTGAGCAGCAGACAAGGGTGGTCCATCCAGCCCTGCCCTTCACCAGGGGCGAGTATGTAGGTGAGGCCACTGTGGATGCTGGGCCCACAGGGAGAGGAGATGGGCAAACCTAGCTGCTGCCTGAGGGTCCCTGCCCTTCTCCACTCTCACTTCCAAGCGGCAGTCCCGGAGCTAGCAGGTGTGGGGCACGATGTTATGGCTTTTTCATTTTGTGGGGAGCATTTTCCCTCAAATTGTGAGCATTGAACAGGTTCTCTGTACTGATAAGGAAGTGTACCCTAAGGGCTGCCTTCCCCCTGCCCTTATAACTCCATGGAAAATCAACCTGGACATTAGTCCTCTTTCTTCTGGGAATTTCTTCATCCAAAGCTCTGAAACTTCTGAGAAGTCCAAAGAGAACGACAGTGCCCTTCAAGGACCTGAGTGTCCACTCAGGCTCCCTCTGCTCTTGTGCCAGGCAGCTTTACACACAGGCCAATCAGACTGGATGTCTGAGAGGGAGTGGGGTTGCCGGTGAGCCCTGGGCCTGGAATCAACCTCTTAGGCCAAACGGACACTGCACAAGTCTGGCTTTGAGGCATGCCTCTGTGGTTTATTAAGAAGCCTGATCTGGTAGCACAGGCCTATAATCCTAACTTGGGGGTGGGGATGAGGAGAGAGGATCCCAAGTTCTCAGGATGGGCAACTTAGCAAGACCTTGTCTCAAAATTGAAAATAGTTTTTTAAAAAAGGAAAACATAAACAAACAAATAAAACAAGCCGAAGCTAGCTGGGGGCGTAGGTCAGTGGCAGAGCTCTTGGGCAGCTTGTGTAAGGTGCCAGGGGGAACAGGGAAAGTCATCTCTGTTCTCACCACAGCAGGTGACTAGCTTTCCGAAGGTGGGGTATGTCCACAACCAGGGCAGCTTGCATGTATGCAGCTTGCATGTATGCAGCAGGATCACCCTGCTGTCGTCAGCAACCTCTCCACAGTGTGTTGGGGGCTGCGGGTTCTGTGTTCCACAGTTAACCTGTTAGGCCCTTACTGTGGCCTGAACCATGCTCAGCCCTGAGCATTTAGCAGCGAGCAAGGCAACATACTCCTGCTATGTTCTGTAGGTTTACCCTGTCAGTCTTGTGGAAGAGGGAGGCAGCTTCACTGTGTGGAGGAAGGAAAGACTGCGGCAAGAGAGCTGACTGTGCCATGGTTACATATGTGGTAGGGCTGGGCCTCTCAGCTCCCACACTGGCATGCACCAGGCCCTGCCCCATCCACTCCTCGCTGGATGTGGTACCTGACTTTGTTCACTCATTACAAGGATCCTGAGAGGGAAGAGGCTGTATTAGGTGCACACGGCAAACCAGAAACCACAATTCAATTTTTCCTCAAAGCCTGTCTTCTATGTTTTGTTACTTCTCATGGTTTTAAGCATTGCATTAAGAATTCTATATAAACTCCAAGAACTAGAAATAAAACGAGCAATGATAGGCTTAGCAAAGCAGATACTCTGGTATGTGAGCACAGTGAATGTGACATTGCCCACATATCTCAGACAAAGAAAAAGCAAGTGCTAAAGGTAAGAATGGGCACCAAGAAGAGCCATAGTGTCAGGGTGTGACGAACAAGGTAGCGTCACAGGAGGAAGCAGGAAACCCAGCAGCCTGCTGTAAGCCAGTGTGTTGCCTAGGATGGAGGATGCCAGGGCATCCCTAAGCTAAGAACTTCTGAAAAATATGTCAGTCCAATCAGAACTCAGCTCACAGCTTTGCTGGGCAGGCTGGGTATCTGAATCTCTCACAGAGCTTGGTGGTATCAGATCCATTGACTAGGCATCCGTACAGCAGCAGCTGCTTCCCCTGCAGTTTTTCTGATTCCTACAATAACTCTAAGGTAGAGAGCACGAGCTTCTGCTTTAAAATGAGCAGTTGCAATTGGTCAAAACAGGCGCAGTTAGTCGATGGCGGAGCAGAGGGAACCCAGATCCCTTAGTTAGGCTTCAGAACCTGGACTCTCAGATAACCTGCAGAAAAGAACAGTCCTGGACAGAGCAGGGTCACCTGGCTTCTCCAGGAGTTGAGGAAAGGAAGTCCTTGGAATAACCTGAGGTTCCTGAAGGACTTTAAAAACCCATCACAACCGACTTCCTCCAGAATTAGATCCAGAGTGGGGCCACTTTTAAAGCCCCCAAGATGGCACTCATGTGTAAACACAAGTGAGAACCACACTCCCTGCTTCCGCATGCTGCTTCCACCCACTGCTCAGCGGGGTGTTGGACTCTCAGCTCCATGGAGCCTGTGGACTTTTATCGCGCCCCTGGGAGTATGGGCCTAAGGATCGTCTGCTAGTTAGCAGGTAGGCAAATGGACAGTTGAAGCTTTCAGCCCAGCGTTCACTTGGCTCCTTTAAGAACAGCACACTGACCCTTTGCAGTTACATACGTGCCTTTGGCTGTGTGTTTTCTAGATCCCCGTGGTATCCACATAACATAATGACCTAGAGCCTCTTTTGTGTTGTTTCATGTTTGTTCAAGACAATCGATCCAGCCAGCGGCACTCCCCGCCCTTCAGCAAGACGCTCCCCAGTAAGCCTTCCTGGCCTTCAGCAAAAGCAAGACTGGCCTCCACTCTGCCAGCTCCCACCACTCTACAGAAGCCTCAGATCCCCCCTAAGCCCAAAGACCTCCTTGATGATGAGGTAAAGTAAGCCTGCTCAAAGGGCAGCCTAGGAGGGGACTTGGAGGGGCCAGGAAAGTAGGCCTGAACTGGTCTCCCTCCCTCCAAGCCCTACTGTCTTCCAAATCCCTCAAGGTGACACTGAGGGGAATTTGCTTTCTCTAAAAATGGCACATGTGACCCATTTTAATCATGTCAGCTTTCCACAGAAGTGTGGTGGATGTACTGGATCTGTCTCTCCTATCATCCCTGCCATGTCTCTCAATGACCTTCACAGCTCTTGCTTCCCACTCCTGCCCCCAGCCCCCGGGAATCCAGAGACCCACCTCATCAACCTCCCCTGGGTCAGTGCCTGACTCATGAGAGTCTTCCTCCACTTGGGATTGGTGCCTTTAGAAAGCAACCCAGTGAACTGGCCAGGCTATCTAATGATGGATGCCTGAACCTAGTGGTCCTGGCCCCCACAACATTTGCATTTTAATGACAGAGACAACCCTTAGTTGGGGCACAATCATTAAGATTCTCCCCCAGGAGGACACTAAAGACAGCTCTAAGCCCTCAGCAGACAGACTCTTACCGAAGCTGCTCGAAGAAATCATTTGTTTTGAGAGGCCTGTAGGTGACAGAAGCTGTGGCTTGGGAACCTGTTGTAAAATGACCTTTATTTGCGTCTTAATATAATTTCCCATGAGGAGACAGAAAAGAGAACCTTCTAGGTCTAAATTCCTTCTGGTCCTGTCAGCTCTGCGATTTTGGGCAAGCTGGCCAACATCTCTGAATCAGTTTTTCCCCCTTACTATTTTGATATTTATTTAATAAATAGATAGACGATAGCTAGACAGATAGAGATATAAGTATATTTCTTACACACACACACACACACACACACACACACACACACACACACACACACACACACAGTGTTCCTATCATATTCTAGACTTTATACAAAGTCAGTTCTCTAGTTTCTCCTGAGGATTTAGGGTGGCGGTAGCCAGCACTGAGTCCAAGCTGCTGAGCCTCATGGTAGCTCAGTTCAGTTGTGAATGGATCCCGGTCCCTTTTTTCCATTTATCATGGGCTCCCATACCGTGTATACACCTTTATCCTGAAAGGCTCCTCACTCCTGTCACCTCTACACACTTCAGTGCCTGACTCCTGCGCTAGGGGTGGCGAGAAGCTGATGGCAGCAGACTTAGAGAGTGGTGGGTTCTCAATGCTGTGTCAGTCTGTCTGTCTGTCAGTCAGAGAGGTGATGCTGTCTCTTTAAGGAGGGCACAGGGTGGCAGAGAGCAGCAGAGAGAAAGGAACCAGTCAGACTCTTGGCCGTTGGCCAATTCACATGAAGACATGAATTTAGACACAGACCAGACTCCGTGGGCTGTGCCGGGGTCTCCGTTTCCGTGATTAGGTGGGAGGGAGCTCAGTGAGGCGAGGCAGAGTTCCGTACACCGCATCCCTGCAGAGGTGGCTCAGGAAAGCCTGCAGCAGTGGGAAGAAGTATAGAGAAGACTATGTTCTAGGAGGAGCCGATGGAAAGTTGAGACTTTAATAAAGGTTGCAAAGAAAAACCAAAACAAGGGACTGGGTGACGGTTCAGCTGGTGACGGGTTTGCTTTGCAAGCAGGAAGACCAGAGTTCAGTTCCCACAGAAGCCACACTAAAAAGCCATGGGTCGTGAGGCTTGCCAGTAATCCCAGCACTGGTGGAGACAGGCTGGTCCTTCAGCCTGACTGGCTGGCCAGCCAAAGTTAATTAGTGAGTAAGTCCCAGGCTGATAAGAGGCCCTGTCAAACAAAGAAACCCAGTCTCAAAAAACAAAAAATAAAAGTAAATAAAACTAACTAAACAAAAAAATCAAACAAAGCCCACAAAGTGGTCAGCACCAAAAGAATGACTCCTGAGGTTGTCCTCTGGGCACACATATGCTCCTGTACACACACACACACACACACACACACACACACACACACACACACACACACACACAGGGCTGAGGAGGTGGCTCAGATGATAGAGTGTTTTTTCTAGCAGGAACAAAGCACTGGGTTCCATTTCCAACACCACATGAATCAGGAGTCGTGGCAGAGGCCAGTAGTTCCATCATTCAGGAGGGTCAGGGTTCAAGGTCAACCTTGCCTACAGAATGAGTGAAACAACCAGGCTAGGCTACATGGGACCTTGTCTCAGGAGAAAGAAAATAAAGACTCCACAAAAAAGAAAAAGAAAAGACAAAACCCACACACATGCACACAGACACACTCAATTTTTTCTTTTTCTAGTACTTAGAACCTAATCACCCCCGAAACTTTGATTTTTTATTTGTTTTGTTTGTTGTTGTTTTGGGTCTTTCGTTTGTTGTTGTTTTGTTTTTGTTCTGTTTTGTTGAGACAAGTTCTGTCTATGTAGCACTGGCTGTCCTAGAACTCACTATGGAGACCAGGATGACACTACAGCTATGGTTTTATAGACTGTCCATGGGATAATAAAGTTTACATCAAAACATCACAGTAATGCCTGCAGTCTCTTTAAGGTACAGATTGTGATGGGTCTTCAGTATGCACCAGTTTTGACAAGTAGCAATTTTAAATCACTGAATTGCAGTACTGGAAATGCACATTGCATAGACCCTCTCCTTGAACAAACAGAGTTTGTTGGGATTGGATCAAGTCTTTTCTGTCATTGGTCTTTTGGAATAAAAATGTCTTGGTTCCATAAATAGCATAACTCTAAATAGACTGGATTCTAGGCAGTATGGACAGGACAGCTCCTGTTGAAGGTGAGGAAGAGATGAGAAACAGCAGCTGACTGGAAAGAGGAAGAACCCTAAAAGTGGAGTGGAGGGTGGGTTGTGGGAGAGGCATGCAGGTGCCTTCTGAGTGCTTCAAGTTCTCAGCACTCAGACTGGGTTCAAACCCTGTGTCTGCCGCCTTGTGCAAGCTATGTGTTTTCTCTGTACCTCAGAGAGGGTGGGAGTACCCACCGGACAGGGCTGTTAGGATGGCTAAGTGAAATGTCGGGGTTTTGTTGCTGTTTTTGTCGTTATTTTGTTTTGTTTGGAGGGTCTTGTTGTTTTGTTTTGTTTTTTTTTTGCTTCTCTAGAAAAATTATTTTTAAGACCTGGGTAGCTCATTTGTGTTTTATCAGTATAAAATCTCTCTCTCTCTCTCTCTCTCTCTCTCTCTCTCTCTCTCTCTCTCTCTCTCTTTCTCTCTCTCAATTAGTGGTCCACTGGTTGTTGACAAAGACCAAGAAAATTTAGTAAAGAAGTAACTGATTTTAAAAAAGTAATGGTGCTAGAAAAACTATATATCTACATGCAGAATGAGGGAATTGGGCCCTCTCTCATGCCATATGCAATATTAACCAGAAGTGGATCATAGATATGAAACTATTGGGCTCTTAGAGGGAAGGAAGTGTAAGTAGAAATCTTTATGGCCTTGAGTTAGGCAATTTTTTTTTAATGATACTAAAACACAAACAGCAGAGAAAAAAGATACACAATGTGGACTTAAAATTTAGATCTTTGTGGTAGAAGTGATACACCAAGAAAGCATGAGGAAGGCCTATTACACATGCCTGTAATCCCCACCCCAGGAATCTGAAGCAGGAGGACCTCAGTTCAGTGCTAGTCTATGCACATAGTGAGACTCAAAACTGGAGAAAAAAACACAAGTCATATATATATATATATATATATATATATATATATATATATATGTGTGTGTGTGTGTGTGTGTGTGTGTGTGTGTGTGTGTACATACAAGGAACTATATACCATAACAATAGAAATGTAAATAACCCAATTAAAAGTGGGAAAGAATATTAATAGTCAAAGTTATGTATATGGATAGTAAGTACCTAAGCAGTAGCCATCAAAGGAATATAGATCCAAACTATAAGACATATCTAAAGTCATATTAGGTATTTCAGAAGTCTGGAAATCAAAGTACCCAAAATTGGCTGAATATTGATGTAGCAGTCTGAATGAGAATGGCCCCCATAGTCTCAGGCATTTGAACATTTGGTCCCCAGCTGGTGGCACTGTTTGGGGAGGTTCAGGAGGAGTGGCCTTGCTGGAAGAAGTATGTCACTGGGATGGGCATTTGAGTTTATATAATCTCACCCCACATCCAGTGAAGGCTCTGGTTCACACTTGTGATTAAAGATGTGAGCTCTCAACATCCTGCTACCATGCCTTCTGTTTGCTATTGTGCCTCCCCACCATCATGGGTGCTTGCCCCTCTGGAACCCTAAACCCAAATAAACTCTTCCTTCCATAAGTCGCATCTGCCCCTGATGTTTCATCACAGAAAATACAACTGGTATTATACACTTTACTTAAGAGACTTCAGTAGCCATGGACTTAGCACTCATGGGACAGAGTCTAGTCGACAAGCCCCTGTTGATCCAATGGATAACTAAATGCCAAAAGGCACCCCATTGTAAACTTCACCTCGTGCAATTTTCTAGTATGTGAATTGCAGCCCATTAAAGCTTTCATAAAAACAAAAATCTCTCCCACAGTTAACTATGAACTTATAGCGAGCATTCTCTTCATGCACTTCTGTTTCTTTTAGGCTGATTATGTGGTCCCTGTGGAGGATAATGATGAAAACTATATCCATCCCAGAGAAAGCAGCCCGCTGCCTACTGAGAAAGGTAAGCATTTGGAGTTTGGAGTGCCTGAAAACTTCTAGCAGTTAGCCTGCACCAGGCTGTTCAGCAGTAAGTGCTGGGGAACTCGGAATTGACAGGGCTGCTCCTCTGTAACCACACCCCCTTTGGCTAGGGGAGCATCTGGTTCAGAGCCTTTCTCCTCCTTCCATGTTGACAGTTTTAGACCCAGGTTACAAAAACTCTGGAGCTATTAACTTCAGCTGCCTCCATGAAGAATGGTTCTCAAAAGCTAACGCTCACAGGATTGCAAGCCACAGGGTGGACTGAGAAACACTGTACTGTGAGCAAGTCTGTGGAGAAACGATAAAGTGAGAGCCCATGTACTCTCATCCTGGCTCTTTAGCTCCACCTGTCTCAGGCCTATGGGATGCTTTGTCTGCAAATCCTGCCAGGGATAAGAAATGCCATTGCCAACACGTCTCAGATCAGACGTGGAAACAGCACCCTCCAGAAATAGTGACTTTGGAAAATATAAAAGGCAGGTGATACTTCCCATCTAATAAACTGGACCAGAGAGAACTGTCCTCAACTTTCCTGGAGTTTTTGTTTGTTTGTTGTTTAATAACAATGCTCTCCTATACTCTCCAAGCATGAGCAATAGCTTTAAGATCAAGCCACCCATTACACAAAACAATACCTACACATCCCCTCTCTCCTCCCCTCAAACCATCTCAAAATCCAAGAGAATTTGTGTATGGAAGGGAAAGAGTGATTGATTTGGCACCGCCGTGTATAGCTTTAATATACTTTTGATTAAAACAAAACAAAGCCCAACTCTCTTTTGTCTCCCAAGCCTCCAGGGGGGTGACATTCTGATCCATGTGTACTTTAGCAGATCACCTTATTTCACTTCTTTAGTCACTGATCTATCCAATCCAGAGCTTCCCCACGAGATTTCTGTGGATGGTTTATGTGACTAATAAGGGTCATGGAATCTTTGCAGATTCTCTGGCTTGACCAATTATCTTTCTCTCTACAAGAACTTTCCTCAGTGGAACATGCCTGTAATCACTCCATGTGTGCATATTTGTGTATTTCAGCTCCCATGGTGAATAGATCAACCAAGCCAAACAGCTCAAAGCCAATGTCACCTCCAGGGAATGTCATAGGTAAAGTATATGTGTGGTTGCTTTCGTTTTGAATCTGTTCCAAAAGAGATTCACAACTAAGATCATACGTGAACAATCACCTATATCCCCAAGTTTCCTGATAATGGGGAACAAAGTCTTAGTCTCATCGATGCCCACAGGCTTCCTGGCATTGCCCTGACCTCTACCCACTGGATTCCAAATCATCTCCCTAAATGTGATGGGCAAAAATATCCCCACATGGTGCCAATGATCTCTGAGTTGGGATCAACTCCTAGCTGGATGAGAACCACCAGTTTAAAGAAACCAAGCAGCTCAGTCCATAGGGACTTGTCTCCCAGTGAGAATTTGGAGAGAGTAAAATGTCTGGTTGGTCTGTAGCTCTTATCAGAAAAGGATAGATAGAATCTGTATTTCTGAGCTTTCTCTAAGTTGGTATCATTTACAATTCTGTCCCCCTACCCCACCTCCCAAAAAAACATGAAATTTATAAATCCCCATAAATGTGCAAACTGAATTTCACACTAATGCAGCCCAAATTGTTGCAGAATTGCTGGATGGAATCTTTGTGTGCATGCTTCAGAGTATGGGATGCTACACCGTCTAGTAATAGCAGAAAATAGCAGTCTCCAAGAACGCTTGCAAAGAGATGGAGCTCTGGGGCTTTCGTGGTTGACGTGGGGGTGGGTGGGGTTAACAGAACAAACGAAGCTGAAGTAGAGTGCTGTGGAAAAAACACAGAAGCAGGACACACTGAGGACCTGTAAATGAATTTCCTAGCTGAGAAAGTAAGCAGCAGTTGGCACCCAACCTGCACCTTTAAAATGAACACTTCTAAATTTCTGCTCAAGACAGAGATAGAGACGGACGCTGATTATCCCTCCTACTTTTATGCTTTTGGTACATCATCTACCACACTCATCCCTTAGAGTGTCCCAACCAAGAACTGGGCATGTTCAGAAAGGAATGTGGGTGCCTGTTGGGGTCATCCCACTGATGTGCCCCTTGGTCTGGCTACACTCTGGGAGAGCAGAAGGGCCTAACTGGTGAGTAGAGGGGTCTGTCTCCTCTCTCCCTTCACGGTCACAGAAAAACCTTAGCCCTCCTTTCGAGAGAGGTAACAGTGACTCTGACCTGCACAGCAAGCCTCCAAAGAACAGTACAGACTCCTGGCTAGAGAGAAGTGCCTGTCTGGGTCCACAGCTCACGTGGCCCTGCCTCTTGCCCTCTCTGAGCCTCCATCTGCTCCACTCGGTGTTAGTGAGGGGCGGGTGGCACATTTGCAGTCCCTAGCTCTCTGACAGTACCCAGAGACACTGGGGTCTTCATCGCAAGACACTGATAACAATCCTGTTTACTAATCCTTTATGAGTTATGATTTGAGTATTATATAAAACACTCACCCATCTTAGTATAAAGTCAGTGATTTCTATGAACCATGACGTTTATAGTAACACATTATGTAATCGCTGCCCCATCTCACTTTTAGAAAATGTCCATGCCCACCCAGCCCCCAGGATCAGTTATGTCCATTTTTATAGTCAGTGCCGTCCCCACTTCCGGCTCCAGGCAACCGCATGTCTGCGTCTGCTGCTGTAAACCTGCTTTTGCTGACATTTCACATAGACAGAATCACTCACTAGGCGGCTCTGTGCATCTGGCTTCTGAACATCTGGCTCTTTTCCCTCACTATAAAGTTTTTAGCCATCACAAATTTTTGCTCCTTTCCTGGATTCTGGCTGTGTCTGGCTGATTCTTAAAATGTCAGATTTATCCTGTTGTCTGACCATGAACAGTAAATTTGGTAAGATGAGGAGTGTCCCATTTCACAGAGCACCTGAGACTGTTTCGAAGAGGTCACCCAGCCAGTTTGATGACAGAGAAATAAGTACAGTTCTATCTTCCTAAGATCACAGTGGATTTTTTTTTTTTTTTAAATGTATTTGTCAGGGGACAGGGCACGTTTTCCTTGGTACACACGAGGAGGTCTCAGGACAACTTTGTAAAGTCAGTTCCCTCACCATGTGGGTTCTGGGGATTGAACTTGGCTCCTCAGGCTTGGCGACAAGCACTTTTATCTGTTGAATCACATCACTGGCCTAAGAGCATGGGTTTGCATCAGCACCATGCTTTGCTTCCCCAGACTGCAGCTGGAAGGCCCTCCTGTCTGCCGGCTAAAAGCTATTTATGGAGAGGAAAGAAAAGGGAGATGTCAGTGTGCTGGTTGGGGACATGGAGGAAAGGATAACTCAGTAGAAAAACCAGGCAGTGGTCTAACAAAGGTGGGGGTGGGGGTGGGGTCTGACTTAGACCTTTTATCTGCTTCCTATTTTTTCAGACATGGTTGCCCCCTCTGCCCTGAATTCTTCTCTCTGAACATGGGTAGCTAGTCTACTTGCAGTGTCAACCTTACTGTTCAACTTTACTCAGCTATCAGATGATCACAGAGGGACTCACACACCATGGTCGGATGACATTTCTCTTTATTTTCGTGTCACAGGTACAGCTCACTGTATGTGAGGGAGCACAGTAAGAAAACTGTGGACATGACTGCTCCATTATTGGGGGAAGGCTTTTATTGTGAGTAAAAGAGAGAAAATATCCAAAGGCCCCTGGAAGAGTCCAGAGCAGAGAGAGAGAGAAACAAACTGGCCACGGCCGTGACCAGGACCAGGGAAGCAGGGGCAGCGGGAGAATAGTGGAGATGGCAATAGAGAATAGAGCGTAGCAGGGGAGTGACTCGCGAGAAGAGCGAGAAAGCAAGGTGATATAGCAAGACAGAGGATAGCAGGAAGTAGAGAGGATGTGGGGTGAACAAATCGTGTGGGTTATAAGGAGGATGAGTAGCTGAGGGAGGGAAGGGCCTAGACGCTAGTGTGGACTTTGAAATGTACAACAGGTACTTGGGATACTGAGGGAGCCTTGAGGGAGCAGCACAGGCTGACAGCTGCCGCAGGCATATGTTAATGGAGAGTCAAGGGAAAGGACTCCTTTTGGAGGATGGGGGTGGGGTTGGGGGTTGGGGGGCTGTGGATTTCACAAGTTCCTGAGGGATGCTA
Organism: Peromyscus californicus insignis; assembly: GCF_007827085.1. Taxonomy (NCBI): domain Eukaryota; kingdom Metazoa; phylum Chordata; class Mammalia; order Rodentia; family Cricetidae; genus Peromyscus; species Peromyscus californicus. The sequence continues at coordinate 21,455,854 of NW_026294562.1, forward strand.
GCTTCTATCTATCTGCCTGAAATCCTTCTATAGTTCGTCTTGAGCTCCTTTCTGGATATATGGGCAGTCTGAGACCCAACACTTAAAAATGTGCTTTCCTTTCTTACATGTTTTCTAACATTGCGTTTAAGTCAGTAAGCCGTAAGTAGGAGCCGTGCTGGAGAAGGCCCAGAGCAATCAGGACCACCCACTCTGGTTTGGCAGCGGTTAGTGACATTAGCACTCAGCTCAACAAGAACGGCTCTGCACAGAAGTTAAGAGAATAACCCTGTGGCCTAACTTCCAATACTTTTTTTCTTTTTTTTTTTTTGTTTTTTTTTTTTTTTTTTTGGTTTTTTCGAGACAGGGTTTCTCTGTGTAGCTTTGCGCCTCTCCTGGAACTCACTTGGTAGCCCAGGCTGGCCTCGAACTCACAGAGATCTGCCTGGCTCTGCCTCCCGAGTGCTGGGATTAAAGGCGTGCGCCACCACCGCCCGGCTTCTTTTTGGTTTTTCGAGACAGGGTTTCTCTGTGTAGCTTTGCGCCTCTCCTGGAACTCACTCCGCAGCCCAGGTTGGCCTCGAACTCACAGAGATATGCCTGGCTCTGCCTCCCGAGTGCTGGGTTTAAAGGTATGTGCCACCACCACCCGGCTGACTTTCAATACTTTTGAAGGCCTTTTTCTTCAGGGTGAGATGCCAGGAGGACACATGTCTCTTCTCCAGGCACCCTCCAAGGGATCTGTGAATGCCTCAGTGCTTCCCACAGACCAGGTCCTCAGTGACACTTGGTAACCCATTTCTGTGTTGACAGGAAGCTAAAGCAGTACACTGGGCAACAGATCTGACCCAAGCTTACCCTAGGGTATCTCCTGTGTATCCACTCTCTCTGGTAGCCTCTTATTCACGGCTTGGGAGATAACTCAGTGAGTGTGAGCGCTTACTGGTCAAGATGAGAACCTGAGTTTGGCTCTCTAAGCACACATGTTAAAAGTCAGGCATGAGCATGCATGGAACTATAACTCCAGCTCTGAGAGGGTGGGTAGAGACAGGAGGGTCACTGGAACCTGCTGGCTGCCAGCCTAGCTCCAGGTTTAATGCAAGACCCAATCTAAAAGGAATCAGGCAGAATAATGGAGCAGGACACCTGGCATCCTCCTCTGTTCTCTACACACATGCACAAGCACATGCATGCATGGACACCACACACAATGTTTATTCAATTCAGTTTGACCCATCACAAATTCTAATCATGAACCTTCTGTCTTACTGAGCAGTAGTGTCCAAGCAGTCCCTGTATGGGGAATCTATTGCCTCTCCCACTGCTTCCTTTGTGACTGTCTGGCTCTGTTTTCAGCCAGGCAGGTGGGGAGGGCGTGAATATATGTCCAGGTTGCTGGGTCCCTTCTATGAGTTCAGAAGACGTGATGTGGGGAATGGCCCAGCACTTGCCCTTACTTGGCTGTGAGTGTGTAGACATTCTCTGGTGTGCATGAGGGGCAGACACTGTGCTGAAGTGTGACACACATGAAATGGGAGGGCCGTGTGCACCAGGAGGAGTCGCTGAGCCCATATGTCTCTAGACACCTTTGTTGAGCATACCTCTACAGCATACTCAGGGCAAGTGGTATTTCTTGGCTCCCTCCCAAAGGAACTTTTGTGTGTTTTCATTGGGCTCTCAGAATCAGGGTCCTTGAACTTGCCCATGAGTCTGAGGACCAGGTCTTCCAGAAGCGTTAGAGTGACCTTCTAACCTACAGCCTGTGTGAGAGCTGTATGTTGGCATTATTTTCTTTTCTCATTTGTGTACATGTTTGCGTTGTGTAGGCACAGATGTGTGGGTGCATGTGCATGTGGGGGCCTGAGACTGACGTTGGGAATCACCCTCCATCACTCTCCACCTTACTCCTTGAGGCAGGGTCTCTCAGTCAAACTTAGAGTTCATCAATCTGGCTAATCTTGCTCCTAGATTTCTCCGCTAGAGTTTCCCAGCTCTACTTTTCAAGACTGGCATTACAAGCAAGCAGCCATGCCCACCTGGCATTTACATGGGCTCTGGGGATCTGACTCTGGTCTTCACTCTTGGGTGGCCAGTGCTTCAACTACTGTATTATCCCCTGCCCCTATATGGCATCTCAAATCTCTCATCATCTGTGCCCAGACATTTGGCCCCCAGATTCAGTGTCACTAGATCTATGCCCTTCACTTAAAGTCACACAAAGCATGCGTGTCTCAGAAATCCCAGCCTCACTAGTACAACCATTCCTGAAGGCAGCGCATGTACATTCCTGACTCATGTACGTTCTGTGCAGGTCGAAACAGTGGGGTCTGGGACTCCAAGTCATCTTTGCCTGCTGCACCGTCCCCACTGCCGCGAGCTGGGTGAGTACTGATTGAGGAGAGTGGTTGTATGAGATCTGGGTGTGTGGGATGGTGGGGTCCTGCTGCCCCAAGGACTCCTGTTAGTTCTCCATTGATGCTTCTCTCTGAGCAGTTACTTGGTCTTTCTGAGCCTGTTTCCTGATCTCTAAAATGTGACAATAATAGAAAAACAATTGAGATAGGGTCTCACGGTGTAGTCCTGGCTGGCCTGGAACGTGCTATGTAGGTCAGACTGGCTGCCGGCCTCTGCCTCCCACATGCTGGAATTAAAAGCCCATGCGACCACACACAGCTTCTTCTGGGTTTTCAGTTTTGTTTGAGGCAGGGTTTCACTATCTATAATACACACTTGGGAAGGTCCTTTAAATGGTTGAAGTCATCTATGAGGAGCTTAACCTAGTTCCAGATAGACTTCTTACAGACACTGGATTATTATTAGTACTCTTCCCTATACCTCAGCTGTCAGACAAAGCATGAGAGGGAGCAGTGGGGAGGAGGGAGAAGAGAGTGGGGAGCTGAGTCAAGGAAAGGGAAAAGAATTAAAAATAAACTCCAGCAAGAAGCAGAAAGCCTTAGCAACAGTACGTCCAAGTTCTAAGAAAGCCAAGATAAATGGGAATGTTGGCATAGGTGCAGACATTTGGGACCGTAGATCACAAAGACTTTGAACTAGTGGAGTTGTGGGTCTCCTGGAAGACAGACATCAGAGAACAGTTGCCTGGAAATAGAGCAGAGGTGGATACAGAAAGGTGATGGTTGCACCCTCACCTGCTTGATTGGTTTTTTATTTATTTTTTTTTTTTTTGGTTTTTCGAGACAGGGTTTCTCTGTGTAGCTTTGCGCCTTTCCTGGATCTCGCGCTGTAGACCAGGCTGGCCTCGAACTCACAGAGATCCGCCTGGCTCTGCCTCCCGAGTGCTGGGATTAAAGGCGAGCGCCACCACCGCCCGGCGGTTTTTTATTTTTATTTGTTTACCTTTACTTGGGCCCCAGGCAGTACCCTCAGAGTGCCAGGGGTGTGGGAAGGGCCCTGCATTTACCTCACTCCTCAGTTCACACTGAGGAAGCTAGAGCGCGCAGTTGCCTTACCACCAAAAGAAGGGCCCAAGGTCACCAAGCAGCCAGCAGCAGACCTGAGACAAGAGTTGTTCTGATGACTTTTGGCAGCTGGACCTTTGTTTACTAACCTTAATGTGGTGGCTTGAATAAGAATAGCTCCTATAGGCTCATATATTTGAATGCTTAGGGAGTGGCACTATTTGAAAGGATTAGGAGGTGTGGCCTTGTTGGAGGAAGTGTGTCACTGAGGGTGGGCTTTGAGGTCTCAAAAGCCCACATAAGGCCAAGAGTCAGTCTCTCTCTCCCCTCCTCTCCTCTCCCCTCCTCCTCCTCTTCTTCTTCCTTCTTCTTCTTCTTCTTCTTCTTCTTCTTCTTCTTCTTCTTCTTCTTCTTCTTCTTCTTCTTCTTCTTCTTCTTTTCTCTCTCTCTCTCTCTCTCTCTCTCTCTCTCTCTCTCTCTCTCTCTCTCTCTGTCTCTCTACCTATAGATCAGGATGCAGCTCTCAGCTACTGCTCCAGAACCTGCCTGCATGCTACCATGCTCCCTGTCATACTGATTACGGACTAAACCTCTGAAACTGTAAGCAAGCCCTCAATTAAATGCTTTCTTTTATAAGAATTGCCTTGGTCATGGTGTCTCTTCACAAAACAATAGAACAATAGAGTGCTGACTAAGAGAGTTAACCCTTCTCCATCTGTTGGGAGGATCATCACAACTAAACCCTCCATCCATTCCTGTCTGTGCTTCAAGCTCAGTCTTCCTACCCACTGTTTTCACTTTCATGGTTTAGGTCTAAGAAGAAGGTTACCGGTAGCTCTGCTTCGTCTTGCTTGTGTCTAACAAGGCTAATCTCTTATTCCCCAGGAAGAAAACAGCCACACCACTGAAGACAGTAAGTTGATTCTGCACTTGAAAGTGCTTCACGTTTCCTGCAGTCCCGGTTGTTAGCCACTTACTTAAGGTCAACAGTGCATCCAGTTGTGCTCAACACAGAAGGCTTAGCAATTGAAGCTGCTGCCTGGACAACCCAGAGCAACTTCCAGTCTCAGGGAGCTGGGAAGGTGCTACTCCTGATGAGGTGGTCCTTGCTGGATTCTGTTAGCCTTCCTGAATGTGTGCAGCAGATAACAGGAGATGTGCAGTCATCCATGCCTCCATCACTGCTGACCCCAGAGCAAATAGCAGACCACTATGTATCAGATAAATAGTCACAGACCAAACTCAGCTTCTGATCAGAATGCGGTGACCCTGGACAAGTCCATGATGCAACTCAGCCCAGCTGGACCTGAGCTGACTCTAGAACCTGACAGTGACTATTGCTTAGGATTCATAGAAGGTGGGACCATGAGACCAAAGCCAGATGCCCGATGCCCACCACATAAGCACTGCTGCCTGGCAGCTGCTGAGGGTCATGGTGTCCATCAACACTGTTGACAGATTAGTCGTGTCCCCACAATGAAGCACGCCGTTCCTTCCACGAGACACACTCATCCAGTTTTCAATGAATGAAAACTGCTTTCGCTATGTTGGCATGATTTGGAGTAGCTACATCAAATCTCTACCAGCATATTTAATATTGCTCTGACTTTTATCTCCATGTTCTGCTGTGCTGAATGTCCTTGTCTTTTTTTTTTCTTAACATAGACTCCAGTTGCCTCTCCACAGAATGCATCAAATATTTGTGAAGGTAAATGTGTTTATTCTGAAGATTGAGAATGTACTCCAAAGTCATTTTTCTATTAATGATTTGCATATAAATCCTTAATTCTGAATTTCTTTCATTATTTAGAAGCCAATTGTTAATATGAAGCCAACTCTTCTGAATGATTAGTGTTTTGCACTGAAGTAGTGAATAGCAAAGTTAGCTCCGAAGCTTGAGCATAGCAGGCAGGACCTGTGGAGGAGGCTAGCTACAGCCTGCCTGCCGCTTGCTTACTGCAGACGGCCACCGCCAGCTAGAAAGCAATATGGTGGTACTATGTATGACCCTAGAGCTACCTACACGTCTCAGAACAGCTTAGACGAGGTCACGAATTTTTAAAACCCTGTTTATTTAAAGAAGAGCTGTGGCAAAGTTCTCAAAGTCCAAATGCCCGTAGTCTTAGTACATCTTCAAATACTTCTTCTCTGCCTTTGCTTCACCATCTCTCAAAACAACATACTTTTCAATAGTCACCTCATTTAAAAAGTTTGTATTTGAAAAGCATGATTGGGGACAGGAAAGAGAAAAGATGACTCACTCATGATGTCGACACTTAGAGCACAGACACATTGAAGTCCTGCACCCATCCAACTCCACCCATGAGGGCACCCTGTGCTTCATCACAGCACGTGTCCTTTCACAGAGCGTGCTGGGGTCCCTGCTCAGGGGACAGTGGCTTTTTTCTGAGCACACACCGCTGCTCTCACCTCCCCTTTTATCGCACCATTAGGTTTCTCCCCCATTCTTTCCCTGCTTCTTTCTTCCCGCAGGCTGTTTCTGTCCCCCACCCCCTCCTTGGCTGTCCTGTGGTTCTCTGCCTCCCCTTTGAAGTTTTCTGTTCCTGGACATCCCATGCATGCCTTGTGCATCCTTCCAGGCTTTCCAGCCTGATAAGCAGGAGCAGAGCAGACAGTCCTAGTGACTGGAGCCTCTCTGTAAACTTAAAGGCTTTGAGAGTCTCCAAAACCAGGTTGGGCAGGCTGCTGGCTTGCCCCCTGCTGCTCAGGCTTCCCACAGAGGAGTGTAGCAAGCGGCTTCTTTTGGACTCCTTCCAAAAGCAGAAGCAGTGGCCATTTAAACCCAAAGGGAGGGAGCAGCCATCTCTGCCCTGGGGAGGAGACTTCAGGAATGTAAAGAGTGAGAAAGACAGACCGACAAGGAGACTAGTGACTTGAGACCATGCAGGGCTTTGTTTGGGTGAGGTAAACTCTGTAAGAATCATTTCTGCTTACAAGCTGGGACACAGGTTGAAAAGTTTCCTTTTTCAGCTGGTATTTGTCCATTGCTGGGATGACCAGTGAGTTAAAGTCAGATGACTGATAGATATCTCTCATGACTGGGGTTGGTGGTGGTGGTGATGGTATGGCCTAGGGCAGGAAGACAGGAATCCAGAGAAACAATCTACTTGAGTTCTTATATGTAAGTGGGTGCAGGAAAAGAAACTGCTGATGTGACTGATCTATGACGTGGTTAAGGTTTTTATTGTGGATATGAGAGAAAACAGCCAGAGGCATCTGGAAGAGTCTAGAGCAGAGAGAAGTAGACTGAACATAGCCAGGACTAGGGAAGCAAGAGAGAATCGTGGAGATATTGAGATAAGAAGAGATGAGGCTAGAGTACAGCTAGAGAGAGTAAGCGAGCAAATAGTGAGAACAATCAGATCATTGGAGGGACGAGCGGCTGTGGGGAGGGAATGCCTGATGCTAGCACGGACTTTGAAACGTGCAACAGGTCCTTGTGATACTGGGGAGCCCAGAGGCCAGCATGGATCTTGTATAATATTAGAGGGACCAGCCTTAATATTATACATCCCAGGGGCTCAGGAGAGGGAACTACAAACGGTGAGGACTATTTTTGGGAAATAGAATCTCAGCACACAGAGCTCTTAGTCCAGTCATTTATTCTTCCAAATCTTCTTCTCCATCCTCCCGTGCCCAGTATACATACACTTACAAGCAGTAATCCCTTGGCAGTGCAAAGCCAGGCTTCCAGGGTCAAACGGAGGGGTGATAAGAATCACAAAGTGGGGCAGTAATTGTTAATTATCATTTGCAACCCAAAAGGGAAGTGACTAATGGGGAAATGAATTAACTAAAGGCTAAATTTGGGTAATATCTAAGAAGAGGGATCTTATGTGCTCAACTATAGTCTTAAACATGATTGGTAGAAAAATGTTAAGAATCTATAAGTTGCTAGGTTAATGGGAGAAAATAAAACTGCCTCCCCCCCCCCCCCCCCCCCCCCCCCCCCCGTGGTTCCTATCTGTCTAAGCTATCTGCCATTTTTCTGCAGGGTGGGGGAAAGTCAGCTTGGTTGCTAGGCAACCTGTGTACAGCTAGATGCCTCTGGTGATAGTTAAAGGGAGATCTGGAACTAGTGGTAAGATTTGGGAAAGGAGAAAGTTAAGCTTAATTGGCACATCCGCCAGGCCTTCTCAAACAGGTAGTCTGGACACTTAAGTCTGTTCTTAGAGAATACAGAGGTTCTCTGATAAGATACTTTCCTCTGTCTGGGGATGGACCTGGCTGGATGCTGCCAATGATGATAATTATAGGGAGGCTTGAACTGGGGTTCCTGCTGTGCATAGCTGTTAGCGCAGAAGGTTATCTAAATATTCCTTTAGTAGAGGGGAAATGGTGCCCAATAAATGATGGAAAAGCTACAATAGCACACAAGAAACTCATAGCAGAAAATGGCTGATAATCAAAAGCCAAATATCACCAAGGCTCCTTGAACCACAGCTTGACCTCTGGAAGGCCCTTGACTTCTTCCAGGTATTAGCTTTGTCATAATCAGCCGAAATCCTACTTTGTATATTTTTGCGGCTTGTAGCACATGGACTTTGGTATTCTGACAGGCACCACAGGTAGCCATGTGTCCCTTCTGCCAGAGGTAAGGGAAATGCTCCTTTTCACAGATAGGAACCAGTTTCACAAGTTCCAGAGGAATGCTGGCTTTTATCTAATGGCCAGAAACCCTCTAGTCCAGTTCGAGCTCGTTTCTGGATATTTGGACAGCCTGAGAGACCCAACAGTTCTGGAAACCGAGTTACTGTAATTATGGGGGCTGTCACAGCTCTACCAAGTGGGGGAAGCTTTTACAAGACGGCAAGGCCCTGGCTAACAGTGTCTAGACGCGACACACCAGTGTGGTCAAAGCTTAAGACAGCCACAACCGAGTGTGAGCATTGTGCTCCTTTGGGAATTTCTGAGTTTTAAAGAAATGAGCACAGAGTTAGCATGGCAGTTCAAAGTAACCTGCCACACATCTGAAATAGCTCTAGAGTTCAAGGCTGGCTGAATGTCAGTGCACTCGGGCTGACCACTTTTAGCACGGGAGTCACTGCTTCTGTTCCTTTGAAGTTCCCTACATGTAGCTTTTTTCTTTTAATGTCACAGTAGGAAAGTTCCCTATGGGCTTCAACAGAGATTTCTTAAGCTCCATGGTTATGCTTATTTCCTACCCTCCCTCAAGTGCATCCTGAGATCCAAGTGATGTCAACAATCAAGGGCGACCTGGACTTTGATTCAATTAATTTTTCACAAGTAGATCATTCTTAAATCCTGAGATTTTTACCTCTCATCAGCAATAAGTTACTTATACGACATCTCACGACTAAGCAAGACACATGAAGGTGTGGTAACACTTGAAGGGCAGTTAGACAGAGAAAGCAGAGAATGAGCTGTGCAGAGGACTGTGGAGCCTGTTCATCGCCTGGCACCCACCTGTGCTCAGACATTTACAGTCCGGTACCCAGGGGTTCTGTCTTCATGGACACTGCTGAAGGAGGAACTCGGAGGTACCAGCGTGGTAACACTGCCAAGAGGGAGGGAGCTATGGTCCTAAGAGCACACACACACACCAAGAGAGTCACAAGTACACAGACTGAGAACTCCATAGAAGACAGGGTATTGGGAAGACATCTGGCCAAAGAGGGTCCTACACAGCTGAGTGGCTGGATTTGGGGATGGGCACTGATATTTCACTTTAATACTAATGTGAGATCCTCTCCTAATCCAGAAAAGCCTGTCCCTGCTGAACGCCACCGAGGGTCTAGTCACAGACAAGACAGTGTACAGTCACCAGTGTTTCCTCCCACCCAAAAGTAAGAATCCTTCCATTTATTTATGTATTCGCTCTTTCAAAAATATTTTCATTTTGGTTTTTTGTATGTATATATGTGAGTATATGTTGCATGTGTGTGAAAAGGGTATCAGATCCCCCGGAGCTAGAGTTGCATGGTTATGAGCCATCTAGTGTGGGCACTAGGAACTGAACTCAGGTCTTCTGGAACAACCTCTCCAATCCCTTTCTTTTACATGTTTTTTAAAGACAGGGTCTTACTCTGTAGCCCCAGCTTGCCTGGCTATGTATGCATTGCCTTCCTTATATATGCAGCCAGGATGCCTTTACTCCTGCCTCAGCCTCCGGAGTGTGGGGACAATAGATCATGAGCTGGCTCTTTTCCCTTTAAGAACAAGTTGCTTCTTGTTGCTATGGAAATTCATTGTCATACAAGGTCACTTAAAGGTCAATTAAATCTGGGAAGATGTTAGCAACTCAAGAAACTAAGAATTTCAGAGATCCATTTTTCAGGTTGTTAGTCTCATCTAAAACACAGCACTTCAGTCAAGGCTCCGCCTTTGCAAAGCTAAAGGAAAGAAATCTTGGTTTTCCAAAGGTTTTTGTTGCCCCGCCCACCTTTAGATCTTCATACCCTTTGGTGTGGAGTCTCCAGATTTTGTGTTGTGCTCTGCCTTTTACTTAACCTGCATTTCTTCTTTTCAGACCTATCCATCAAAAGCCTGTTCCTCTGCCAAGTAAGTACAATGAAACCATGATGACTGTCTTAGTTAGGGCTTCTATTGCTGTGAAGAGACACCATGACCTCGGCAACTCTTACAAAGGAGAACATTTCATCGAGGTGACTGCTTACAGTTCAGAGGTTCAGTCCATTATCATCATGGTAGGGAGCATGAGGACATGCAGGCAGACATGATGCTGACTACATCTTGATCAGAAGGCAGCAGGAAATAGACTGTGACACTGGGAATAGCTTCAGCATAGGAGCCCTCATAAGAGACCTCAAAGCCTGCCCCTCACAGTGGCACACCTCCTCAACAAGGCCATACCTACTCCGACAAAGCCACGCCTCTTAATAGTGTCACTCCCTATGAGCTTATGGGGGCTAGTTACATTCAAACCACCACAACAGTCAACCACAAGTGACCATGGGGACTAACAGCGCTGTTACTTCCACTGTGCAGTCCCAGGTCTTCTCTCATTTGCTTCCTTGTCTGTAAAATGGGGCCAACGATATTTATTTTGTAGTTATTTTGAAAGGTAAACATTTCCAATCTTTAGTATTGGTTGAACATTTACTTATCAATCATCATCATCATTTAAAAAAATCACAATACAGCTATTTTCAAAGTCAGATTAAGTGAAACAACACGTGAAAAATGCCTAATACAATGCTTGGCACCTAGAAGGTTCTCAATAAATGATAGGTATTTCATTTAAATCTGAAAGACATTTTAGTGAACCTCACACATATCTATAAATTGTGCCTTACGATGAGAATGTGGTAATTATCTAGATAGTTTTCCCAAGGTAAACATCACCTTATATATGAATCAGATGAATCAGATCTGGAGAGATGGATCAGAGGATGAGTTCGGTCCCCAGCACCCACAGAGGCCTGGAACTCCAACTCCAAGGGACCAATGTCCTCTTCCAGCATCTGTGAGCACCTGCCCTCACATGCACATACACACATGTGCAATTGAAAATCAAACCTTTAATAAGTACATCTATGACTCAGTGAGTCAGGCTCCCAGAAGGGAACTACCCCCACCTTTTATTTTTTCCCAACTCAATATAGGAGGTGAAAAAAAAGGAAAACAGCTGGGCGGTGGTGGCGCACGCCTTTAATCCCAGCACTCGGGAGGCAGAGGCAGGCGGATCTCTGTGAGTTCGAGGCCAGCCTGGGCTACCAAGTGAGTTCCAGGAAAGGCGCAAAGCTACACAGAGAAACCCTGTCTCGAAAAAACAAAAAAAAAAAAAAAAAAAAGAAAAAAAAAAAGGAAAACGCTACATGAAATTTGGGACATATTCCGCCTTTGCTTTATGTGTTGTGTAAGTCTCAAAGTGGAGTGTGAAGAGATTGCTTCTTATTATCAAAGCTTAAAAAACAAAAACTGTTAAATAATCCATTTAAAAATTACATGAAATCATTATACACTAACATAAATATTTATATGAAAACTATTCCAAGATATGTGTGTGTGTGTGTGTGTGTGTGTGTGTGTGTGTGTGTGTGTGTGTGTGTGTATGTGTTTGTGTGTCTTGGTGTTTGTTTGTGTATGCATATTTGTGTGTGAGTGTGTATAGAGTTCACTGGATTACATTCTGCAAATCTTACTTACTTCTGAGACAGGGTCTTACTGTGTAGCCCAGGCTGGCCTTAAACTTGTGATCCCCCTGCCTCAGTTTCCTAGTAGCTGGTATTACAGCCTAAATTACCAGGTCCAACTTGACAGAACTTTTACGTGTCTAGAGCCAGAAATCAGCTGCTATACTTTTCTTGTTGAAAGACAAGAAGAAAACCTAGGTTTTTCAAAGATAGGTATTTGCCAAAAAAGCAAAGACCTCTCAAAGGTCTGGAATGATCTTGGGGATTTCAAGGGGTCCTGAGGCCACCTCTGAGCAGCACTGTCCTAAAGATTTTTCAGTTCTGTGCGTGGCCCACCGTGCCAGCTCCGTAGTGAGGCATAGGCACTGTAACTGCACAGAAACTAGTAAAGACTAATGGAATTTTCAAATCTCTTTCAGGGTTTCCAGAAGGGGGAAGCCCAGCTGTAGATGGACCACTACCTAGCTTTTCATCTAATTCCACTTTTGCAGACCAGGTATGGTGTGAGTTTGATGTTATCGGACTGTTTCCAGTGAACTTTGGGAAAGGGCATGTCTTCAGAGAAGACAATTTGGAGTAAGGCTCAACATGGAGACTGGATTGTAATTAAGTTGGCCTGGTGGATACAGTATGTCCTGTTGTTTTCAGTGACTAAGAAAGACCTGCCCCATTTCTTCTCACTTCTATTCCAGATACCCTGAAAAACAATTAGTGCTTATTTTGAGGAAATGTGTTGTTTTTGTTGTTATTCCTCTCACATAGATTTTATTTAAACTTTATAATTTCCTCAGAATAGACCTGTGGAAGCTTATGATGTTACAGCCTATATCAAAAAGAACAGCATAAAAAGACAGAGAAAGGACCCTGTGTGCTCTTGGATAAGTCTCTCTGAGATGATGCAAAAATGTGAAAATGATAAGCAAATAAATATCCTTATTTGTCAAAACTGAGTAAGATAATATTATTGAAACACTGGCAATTAGGAGCTGAGGAAATCGTTTAGTTGGTAAAGTGCTTGCCACACAAACATGAGGATTTGAATTTCATCTCCAGAACCAACAAACAGAACAAGAAAACAAAATGAAAAAGGGGTGTGGTGCTGTGTGGTTGTAATCCCAGCACTGGTGAGACAGAAACAGAGATCCCTGGGGTGGGCTGGCCAGCTAGCCCGGCTTAATCTTTGAGCCCAGTGAGAGATGCTCACTCAAAAACCAAAGTAGACAGCTCCTAGGAGCAACATCAAATGTTGATGTCTGGCACACGTACACCCCTGCTTGTGCAAATGCACGCATGCACACACCCCTACACACATGTGAACACACTGAAATTACGAAGCACTCTATAAAGCATCTACAATAAGAGCACAATGAGAAAAGAGTATATAATTCATTCAGGAGGAAGAATGGTTGAGGAACCTAGTGAGGTCCACTTATGTTTTAGGACTAAATTTAGCAGCAAATGCCAAATGGGAATGAGCTAGCCATAGAAGCCTTGTGGTTGACCAAAGGAAACACAAAAGCCATTTTAACAGTAGCAGTGAAAATGATTATTACCCCTGACTTGGTTTTGCAAAACTGGCCATTGAAGCACCTCACCTAAATTCTCACAGACTTTGAGGACCAACTCACGTTTCACAATGCCTCTGTCTCACAGGAGGCTGAACTTCACGGTAAGCCCTGGTATGCTGGCGCCTGTGACCGCAAATCCGCTGAAGAGGCCCTGCACAGATCCAACAAGGTTTGGACATCTAAAAATCCCACACTATGGAGCACATCATAAATCCAACTAAGTGATTGCAGAGGTGTAGGTGCAGGGGTGTAGGTACAGGGGTGTAGGCACAGGGCTACTTCCCTGTTCTTTCTCCCCTCTTGGGATCACCCACTTTGTTCTTCCAGCTCCTTCCTAATTACCTTTCATCTCAAGGCTCTGTGGGCTCCACTGCCCCTCAAACACTGGAGAGAAGTGGGAGGCAGGGGAGGTTTGAGAAAGCCCTGATGCTGCAGGGGCGCCACCTTGGAGCTGGGGGCTGGTGGGGATAGGCTATTTTGAACCAACTCATGGGATCCAAGATCTGGATAAAGGCAGCAGAAACTACCTGGGGGTATATTTTTGAGAGCTCAGCATGGGGGACAGATGGGACAATGCAAGACTCCCTCTGCTCTCCCATTTTTCAAAAGCCCGAGTCCCTGTCAAGGTGTCATCAATCAGTTGGTGAGGGTTCCTTTGCTCTGCCTTGATGGAAATTGTGGGTAGAGCAGAAGGTCTTCTAGGGCTGTCTCCAACAGGTTGAGGTTTTCCTCAGTTTGTGCTTCTTTCTTGTTCAGTCCACACTACTTAGGGGAAAAATGACCATCTTTTTGGGGGGCCCAATGCTGCACACCAGGGAAGGTGGCCCTGGAGAGAGACAGGGTCCAGGAGAGGGTGTGTTCTGGACCAGTCACAAACTGTTTGTATAGGCCAGTCACAGCTTTGCCTTGATATCAGTCACAGTCACTGAGGTTCGCCATCTGCACTGTCTCAGTGAGTCCTGGGTGACTCCACGTTCTGGGGAGCCAGGACAGTCAGCTGCAGGCTGTTCAGAGATGTCTCAAGGCCTCCATGTCACTTCTCATTGGTGATCACTGTCTGGCCAACGCTGCTGCACTCCATTTTAAATGTCGTGGCTGTCTCCATGGCTTTGGGTCACACATTAAATCTCTATTGTAGTTCGCTTAGTCCCGAGAGTTCTTGTAAATTTTGTTCCTATGTTTCTGAGATAGACTTTTTTTTCTTTTCTTTTTTCTTTTTTTTTCAAATTCTTTCCTAAAGCTAATCACTGTCACATTTCTTCTTCCTGTCTTTTTGGCCAAGTTTTGCTCATAACTTTCAAAATTTATGATTCTAAACTATCTTAATAAAATATTTAATACAAATTGGAATATTCTGTTAAAGTTTTTCGACTTTAACATAAGTCTGTTGAGGTGAGCATTTTCTTCAGTTAACAGCTTGAATCCCCAGCTTCTGCTTTCTCCTCACAGTTTACACAGAACATATTAGACTTTTACTTAAGGGAACAGGCAAACATGGCTCCTAGCTCAAGAGACTGTAGGTTTGATCTTACTGTGTCCTTTTATGTATTTCTAATTCCTGATGTGCATAATACCTCAGGAAACACATGAAATTGTGGCATTGACTTCACTCAAGTTCGTCTGCCTATACTGTTTTATGAACAGTATTCTTGAAAAATAATAAAAACAAATTTTAATCAGCAACAAAAACATGGAGTTAAATAATTAATATTTGAAAATAATAAAATATTCTTCCCATACTGATTTCTAGCTTCCAGAAATATAAATAATACTATCACTGTACTTTACTTTTATTAAACAGGATGGATCATTTCTTATTCGGAAGAGCTCTGGCCATGATTCTAAGCAGCCATATACACTAGTTGCATTCTTTAATAAGAGAGTATATAATATTCCTGTACGGTTTATTGAAGCAACCAAACAATATGCTTTGGGAAAGAAGAAAAATGGTGAAGAGGTTAGTAATTATTCTTTCTCTATTTGTTTATGTATTTATGTATTTGCTTATTTATTTTGAGACAAAGTTATAATATGTAGCCTGGGTGGGCCTGAAACTCCCTACCCAAGCTGGCCTTGAACTCATAATCCTCCTGAATGTGAGATCCTGAGGAAGGTACCACTATAGCTGACTGGTAACTTCTTTTTAACTCTGCTCTACATCTATGTTTTGAACATGGTGGCACCATGCTCAATTAGGTGCCAGAGATAAAGGAAAAGAATAGAAAAGTACTTGGTCTTAGGGTTGTATATATGTCATAAGTAAAAAATAAAATAAAATGCAATGTTTTGAAATACTATATTATGTAGTAGTGTAGTATAAGATGCACACTGTGTAATGGTATATCCTATGAAGAAAAACAGTGATATATGTATATATGTATATATATATATATCACTAGTGTATATATATACATATATATATATATATATACATACACTAGTACTTTTGTTTTATTTATTTATTTATTTTTGGTGGGGGGTGGTTGAGACAAGGTTTCTCTGTAGCTTTGGAGCCTGTCCTGGAATTCGCTCCGTAGACCAGGCTGGGCTCCAACTCACAGAGATCTGCCTGTCTCTGCCTCCCAAGTGCTGGGATTAAAGGCATGCACCACCACTGCCCAGCCTTTTGTTTAATTTTTAAACTACATATGTCTGTGTGTACGGTGTACATGTGTGTGGGGTGCACACGCACGTCCATGTACATGTATGTAGGAGCCCGAGGCTAATATTTGGGAGTCTTTCTTGATCACTCTCCACATTATTGTTTGAGGTAGGGTTTCTTGATTGAATATGGATACTCTAGCTAGCTATTTGCTCCAGGGATCCCCTGGCTCTGTCTTCTGAGTACTAGAATTACAGGCAGGCCACTATGCTCACTTGGCATCTTATGGGCACTGGGAATCTGAACTCCATCTTTCCGTTGCACAGCAAGTGTTTTATCTACTGAGCCATCTCCTCATCCCCTTTCTACCTTATTAATAATAATTAATAAGGGCAATATGATATAATTTATTAGTTCAAGAAAACTTACAAATGGAAGTTGAAATACCAAATTGAATTAAGGTTATAATAATCAAGGTCTTAGACTAGCTCTCCAAAATCAAAGCCTAGAAACTCAACTCTGGCACTAAGTTAGATGACCAGGGAAGGACTTGATTTGAAACATTAGACTATAATATTTGGGCCAAGATGAGCTCATGTAATGAAAAAAATACTCACATAGACCTTAGATAACAAATAGAAATGTCTTTAATTAGGAGCAAAATGAAAGCTCAACATGTTTCTGTTTTCATGTTTTTTCTAATAAAGGAATCTTGGAGTAAGAGTTAGTATAACCCATTATCTTTGTCACTATTCAGTCATGGTGAAAAGACAACATGACCAAGACAGCTCTTATAAAGGAAAGCATTTAACTGGGGGCTTGCTTAAAGTTTCAAAGGTTTAGTCCATTATTATTATGGTGGGGAGCATGGTGGCTACATGGAGCTGGAGAAGTAGCTGTATCTTGATCTGTAGGCAAAGAGAGCAACACTGAGCCTAGTGTGGGCTTTTGAATCCCTAAAGCCAGTGACACAGTTCCTCCAACAAGTTCACACCTCCTAATCCTTCTCAAATAGTGCTGCTCCCTTATGACTAAGTGTTCAAATGTATGGACCTGTGGGTACTATTCAAGTCACCACATCTATGAATGGTCCAGAAAGGAATACATGTTCTCATCTGGAATGATGGGTTGAATTTGAATCTGTGGAATGAAAGCTGAAGGAAAGAAAAGGAAAAAAAGGTGGAAAGAACAGTTTAAATAGAGAAAATAGCACAAGTCAGGTTCTAGGGAAGAGTCACTTAAGAGTGAGCATGGTGGTACCTACCTGCAATGCCAACATTTGGGAGGCTGAGGTTAGAAGACTGTGAGTTCAAGTCCAGCCTGGGCTATAAAGTAAGGCCCTACCTCAATTTTGAAAATGGAAGAAGGGAAGTAGAAAGGAAGGAGGGATGAAAGAAGGGAGGCAAGAAAAGAGAAGGAAGGAAGAAAGAAAAACAAACATTTTTTAAAGATACTTTCAGAAAGATCCACTTCCTTTCCAAACCCAGCATTGTTTTGTTTTGTTTTTAAATCACAATTGCTGTTGCATCTGTCTTCTCCAATGATGAGGCCAGGACTATGTCTTGTTTGCCTTTACAGAACTGGAGTAAAATGGCTTACTTTAGTGGACACTAAATGAATGAGTTCAATTGTTGGTTGAATGGTTATAGGCAAAATAATGGCATTTGTAAAACAAACCAAATAGCCTTTGTGTACTCTTTGTTTTGTTTTCTAAAAACTGTGGTTAAGACACACATTTCAAAACATTATCATAGACCATCTTGATCATGTTTAGGTATGCAGCTTGACATGCAGCACTATTTTGCAACAGTACACAGCATTCAACTTCCCATCCCACCAACACTTGTAACTTAAATGGATGTGTCATGGTACCTCATTCACATTCTTCTGATGATTAGTGTTGTTCAGCATCTTTTCATCTGTTTGTTGGCCACTTATATATCATCAAGTGCAGAACTATTTATTCAAGTCCTTTGTATGCCTTCCAATCAAGTATTGCAGTTTTTGCTGTTGTTGAGTTTGGGAATTTTTGTTTTGTTTGTTTTTGATTTTTTTGAGATAGAGTTTCTCTATGTATCCCTGACTGCCCTGGAATTCCCTCTGTAGACCAGGCTGGCCTTGAATTCAGAGATTCTCTTGCCTCTGCCTCCCAAATGCTGGGATTAAAAATGTGCACCATCACTACCCAGCTCTGAGTTTGGGAATGTATGAAAATATTCTCCCTCCTTACCTGGGTTCCCTGTTAACTGTTGGTTTTGTTCTCTGATAAGTTCTTATTGGCGCATCTTGGTTTTGGTGCCTGTATTCTTCATGTCACAATCAGGAAACCATTGCCGAATCCAATGTCTTAACTTTTTCCTCATGTGTTTTCTTCTAGGGTTTTTATAGTTTGTGGCTTTAAATGAAGTCTCAGATAATTAGAAAAGACAAACTCTTGAATCTGAGAACACTAATCAAGAACAGGATTGCATTGTCATTTAACAAAGTTCATTAACTGTTCTATTTAATTTTCTAGCCCTGTAGTTTCCAATTGCACTTGGCTTCACAGCACCCTGTGCTGAACAGACAAAATGAATGTATTGTGGCGTTTATCACAAGAGTTTCACTGGCAATGAAAGAGGGTTGGATGGTTGAAGGAGTCAAGACTTCCCTCCTGCTGGAAACACTATCTTAAAAGCCTCTTTGAAAATGTCATTTCATCATAATCAGTGTTAGGAGATGGTATTGATGCTGACAGGACAGACCCAAGAGTAGCTTCATTTCCAAGTCTCCTCAGGAGTGTAGCTCACTTACAAGAGGCAAGAAAATGGGGAGCTGGGAGCTGTCCTAACTCACAGGTCCTGAAATTTTCTTACATAAACTTTGAACTCTCAGAGAAGCTATGGGCTTCCTTGATTAAAAAAGAAAAGAGAAAAAGCCACCCTGGTCAACAAGAATTCTTCAGTTCCACTTGTCCTGACAGGCTAACACCTTTGCCCCAACCTCAGCATAACCAGCCCCTGGACTAAGATCCATGTGTAGGAGTGTGAAAATAGTGTCTGGCAATGCTGAAAATCAATTAAAAATCTCCTTTAAATAATTTGTAAGAAAAAATGTTTTCAATATACTGAACATAAAATGGGAAAATGAAGCTTTTGCTATTTAATGTCAACTATGCATATATTTTAAAGATTGTTTCTCAGCTGCTTTTTTTTTTTTTGCTTTTTCTCTCATATGTTACATCCTGACCCTTCCTCCACTCCTTCCAGTCCCTCTCCCTGTTTCTCTGCTTCTATTTGTGTACAATATAATAGAGAGGATCAATAAATAACTAGTTAATTAATTAACTTTTCATGCCGTTGTTATGGCTTGCACAGTATAGTAATCACATAGCTGTAAAGTCTACTCTATTTTATTGTCCATGAGATGTTGGGTTACTGAACCAGTTATTTTCTGTACATATGTGGACATCTCAAATACACTGAATTAATATGAACATACATAAAGAGAACTAAGGGGAAGCAGCAGCTAAACGATTGCCAATTCATCTTTTATTTAAACCGCAAATGTGCTTCAACTCCACTTTGTATCTCAATTGCAACTCAGTTCAAATCCTCTTCTGTTTCTTTTCTTTCTTTCTTTCTTTCTTTCTTTCTTTCTTTCTTTCTTTCTTTCTTTTTCTTTCTTCCTTCCTTCCTTCCTTCCTTCCTTCCTTCCTTCCTTCCTTTCTCTCTTTCTTTCTTTCTTTTTTTAATGTGCCTTGGTGTTTTGCCGTGGGTGTCGGGTCCCCTGGAACTGGAGTTACAGACAGCGGTGAGCTGCCATGCAGATGCTGGGAATTGAACCTGGGTCCTCTGGAAGAGGTGCTCTTAACTGCCAAGCCATCTCTCCAGCTCTCTTCTCTGTTTCTTAAGTTCAGAACACATTTTTTTAACATCAAAGAACTTGTTTTTGCTCATCTCCTAGCCCTTTCATTGGCACATCTGTGACTGTATCTGGCTTGACAACATTCTGTGCCTTCTCCTCGCCCCCACCCCCCAAATGAATATGCCATGGCATTTCTCACAGAGGGATTCCACTGGCAATTGCAAAAGCACCGAGTGGCTGCAGAGAAGGAGGGCCTAAAAGTGGAAGCCTTTCAAAGTCCCTACCACTTACCTTTCCTCCACAGTCTAGCATTCAGAAGGCCGGCCATCTAAAACACAACTGTATTTCATTTGAGAAGTTGTCTAGTATTATGAATATATTTTTATTCAATATGTAGATCTTGGAAGTCATCTAAACCATCAATAAAACTTTTAACTTGCTTGGTACCAGATGGCTATCTGTACTGAAGAGGTTAAGGGACACAATAAAGTCAATGGGTGCCAATTCCATAAACCATGGAACTGTTGCAGACCAATTACTTTAAAAATGATAGATGTGGACTGGAGAGATGGCTCAGAGGTTAAGAACACTGGCTGCTCTTCCAGAGGCCCTGAGTTCAATTCCCAGCAACAGCATGGTGGCTCACAACCATCTATAATGAGATCTGGCGCCCTCTTCTGGCATGTAGGCATATATGCAGACAGAACACTGTATACATAATAAATAAATAAATAAATATTTTTTTTAATGATAAATGTACTTGATGACTGTGAACTTTTGTACACTTAATCCATTTTATTTCATGGTCTGTGTTACATTTATTTAGTATTTCATTTAAAACTTTGTTTTTCAAAACAAACTTTCTGACATCCTTAAATCAAGACGTATAGACACGGGTAATTCAAATATAGAAGGATTAATGTGTATGGTGAGAGTCTAGCATGAAACTCGTTGTTGCTCTGTCAGTAAGTCCGCTCTAGTTTACAAGCAGTCAAGTGTAGATAGAAAGAAGAGGGTTCATAAAGCTCCCCTTTCTCATTCAGAAAAGAAAAAAGTATAAAGCTATCTAGGAAATCAGTTTTCCTGGTACTGAATCCTAAGAGTAACTTATTCTATCCGTTGTGTTTCAGTTGACTTCCATCACTATAACAAAAATACCTATCATAACCAACTTCTAAAGGTTAAAAGGTTTATATCAGCTCATTTTAAAGGTCTTAGTCCATAGTAGATTGACCTTGCTGCGTTGGACACAGGGTGAGTCAGTCCATCATGGCAGAGTGAAATCACTCACAAGAGGAAGGAAGGACCAGGGTCCCACAATGTCCTCAAGGGCGTATCCAGAATAAAGTAAAGGCTTCCAATGAGACCTGCTTCTTAAAGGTTCCACTAACTTATCAGTAGTGGCACTGTGGGAACCTTGCCTTTAGCACAGCCGGTCTCAACCTGTGGGTCGTGACCCTTTTGGGGATGAAGGACTTTATCATAGAGGTTGCGTAACAGATATCCTGCATATCAGATTTTGACATTACAGTTTGTAACAGCAAAATTACAGTTATGAAGTAGCAATGCAAATAATTTCTTAGTTGGGAGTCACCACAACGTGAGGAACTACATTAAAAGGTTGCAGCATTAGGAAGGTTGAGACATGAGCTAGGACATGGGCCTTTAGGAGATTGTCAAGACTTATGCAACATTACAGATAATTTGTGTTTTGTGAGGGATGTAGGGAAGTCTATCACATAGCAGTTTCGTGTTTGACAATAAGAAACGTTTTTCAATTAATTAATTAATTAACTAATTAATTATTTTTCAGACAGGGTTTCTTTGTGGCTATTCTGGAATTCACTTTGTAGACTAGGCTGGCCTGACCTCAGGGACCACCTTGTCTGTGCCTCCAGAGTGCTAGGGTCAAAGGCGTGCGACCACACCCAACTAGGAAGCAAATATTTTAAATCATTTAGCAAAACCTTTTAAAAACATTACATCCTAATCGGTGAGGTAACTTGTCAAAGCAGGTATTCCAATTGAAGCTGTCCATGTGGCTTTGGTCTACTAAACACAGAGCCTATCACCCTGCAGGCCTCAGCCTTCGTTAAACTAGATGGACACTTCTGGGCAGAAGATTGGCTGAGACCTAGTAACCGAGAACAGCTTGAGAAATCGAGGCGATGAGAGGTACAGAGCATGGCGGTAACATTAACCGCCGCTAATTCACCTGTGTTTTGCTTCCCTAGTACTTTGCAAGTGTTGTGGACATCATCAAGAACCACCAGCACAACCCCCTGGTTCTTATTGACAGTCATAATAACACCAAGGATTCCACGAGACTGAAATACGCTGTGAAGGTTTCCTAAAGAAACAGACATCAGTACCACTGCTCCAGACATTCCCCCATTTCTCCTTTTGAGAAATCTTCTGGATTTCTGAATGAGTCATCAACAACAAAGGGGAAGGTGAACAAAGCCGCTAAGGTGGTAAAATTCACTCCTTCATAGGATGCTCACACAAGCAGTTCTAGTGCCTGACCTGATGAAGTAATAACTGGGGAGGTTCAGTTATTATGCTACTAATGTTCTCCAAATAAATGTATTTAAAAGAACCAGGTGTAACGCATTTTCAGTCATGTAAGAAAACAACACCGTAATTTCAAACTGAGAAAACTGTACTCTTGGATACAACAGAGTTGCTGGGAATTTAGGCCCTTATGCAATCTCTGCACCTGAGTGTAGCCAGGCTGTCTACTGCTGATGCTTGACAGTTATCTTGACAGTTATGTCTTAGTTAAACTGGTTTTTGTTTTTGTTTTTTTTCTTTTTGAGACAGGGTCTCACTATGTAGCTCTGGCTATCCTGGAACTCTGTAGACCAGGCTGGCCTCGAACACACGGAGATCCACCTGACTCTGACTTTCAAGTGCTGGGATTAGAGGCATGCGCCACCACTCGCAGCTTTAGTTAAACTGACAATGTGTAGATAAAGTGTTAAAGTTAACCGAGTGGCAGACAAAGGGGAGGGGTGGAACAGATCTTTCTCTGTGTGCCTCCAACCATGGGAGAGGTATACAGGAACGGACTTTCTAGTTCTTCTGTTAGATTGTGTTGTTGGCTTTGCTTATTAGAAATAATCATTCCCTCTTTGATCTGAGCATCTATTAGACACAGCCTAAACTTCGTATGGGTTTGAAAATGAGATGATAAAAAATCTAAATGGAAAAGCCAGGTGCTAGGAAAATACCCTGGAGAACACAAGCAGGTAGGCCAGTGTTGATGAATACAAAGGGTTCCATTGTTCTCTTTTCTGTTGCTGTGATAAAACACCATGACCAAGGCAACTTACAGAAGAAAGAATTGTATTTGGCTTATAGTTCTGGAAGGACACGAGTCTATCATGGGAGCAAGCAGCAGGCATGGCAGCTAGAGCAGGATGCTGAGCGCTAGCATCTCAACCACAAGCTGAAGCAAAGAGCACTAATGAAAAATAGGTGAGGCTTTTCCCTCCCTCAAACCCTCCCCTTTCCCCAACCCCCTTAACATCCCATGAAAACCTCCTCAAACAGAGCCAGCAACTGAGGACCAAGTGTTTAGATGCCCGAGACAATGGGGGACACTTCTCATTTAAACCACCACAAAGATGAAGGAGATACTATAGTGAACAGCCTTGCACAAGGACTTAGGTCAGTCCAGAAATGTCCTCTAGATGGTGCTAAAAGGTATGCAGCTAATCAAGTGAGGACACATTTGATCAGTGGATAAGATAGTAGCCCTGATATATTTTAAAAAGCCAGATGGTGATGCCCAAAACTATGGGTCAGAGTAACTCATAGACTCTCTTGTACACAGCATGGCATGTTTTTATGTGTCAGTTTCATGACTACTAAATTATGGGTTGAATTGTGTCCAAGGCCTTTACAGACAGAGTCAAGTTAAGATGGGGTCAGTAAGGTAGGTGCTATCAGGAGACCTGGTCCTTATGAAAGAAAGAGCTGTGAGTACATGCAGCCATTCATAGCGAGAAGGCTGTGAAGAGGCATCAGAAGAGAACACTGTGTGAAGACGAGGGACTGGAACTGTGTACTCATGAACCATGGGGTGCTAAAGACAACTGCTGAACCAGCAAAAGCCAAGCAAGGGCAAAGGCAGATACCCTCCAGGTTCAGAGGAAACATGGGCCCGATTATACCTTAACTTCAGATTTCAAGAACAGGGGGGTCAATGAGTCTCTTTCTTCAGGCCATTTGGATTGTAGTGGTTTGTTATAAGAGGCCTGTGAAAATGAATACAATTCGCAGACACTTTTTACAATATAATCTTATGTGTATGTACATAGAAGTCTTGAAATTTTGGATAGAAAGTATTTTTCCTTTGACAAAAACAATGGAATTGCTTAGAACGTTCTAGAAAGAACAGTTACAATAAAGAGGACCGAGGCAATATTTTGCAAAGAGCACCTGCTAATGATAGGAAGTATAGGCAACCTCTCAGTTTGCTCAGTGCTACTTGGAAATACTTTTTAATGGAAGTAAATCTTCATTCATTTCTTCTGTTACTGCAGTGATCCTTGCTCTCAGGACAGTCTCTTTTGCCCTGTTCCCAACTGTCCTCCTCCAGGTGGTACATTCCAACAAGGTGAAAAAGCATAGCTGTGTGTGTGTGTGTGTGTGTGTGTGTGTGTGTGTGTGTGTGTGTATGTATGTATGTATATATATGCAAATCCATAGTTATTTAATATTCAGCACTGCTATGGTGAGTTTCTTGGAGCAAAAGCTGGGGTCCACAAGTGAGTCTCTGCAGAAGGACCCTCTCCTCCCCAGTGTTAGGAGAAATATCCTATCTAACACGTCAGACTTCCCTCCCAGAGAGAGTCCATTAGAGGGTAGGCAACCCTGTCTGCTTCTCCAAAGCCATCCTCTGCAGGTGGAATTCTCAATGAAGCTAGGAAAGCCTGCAAGAGATCCCATCAGTTTTGTCTATGATTTTCAATGCTTAATAAGCAAGTCATTTTTCACAGAGAAATTCTCGGGCAAACTAGCTGATGGGATGAGTGGCATGGTGGCTGAAGGCAGTTTCTGTTTGCAGTTTCAAGAAGGTCACAAAGTAGATTGCAGCTATAGTGACAGAGAGGCATCAAGTTTGTGCCAATGGACAGCGCAGAGGGAAGGGCTAGGCTTGTGGCCATTAGAAGCCTGCCCTGTGCAAAAATGAGCCAACCATCACAGGACTTTCATGACCCTGGGAGTGAAACTGGTAATGAGGTCAGGTTTGACTAAGAATAGAATGCAATGTGAAGCAAAACTAGTCTTATGTGATGTATGATTTTAGAAATGGACCAAGCTCAAAATGACTTTAAGATGATATATAATTCAACCTTTATTTATAGGTGAGTATGCGTAGAAAAAATTTAAAAGTCTGCTCTCTGAAGTTTAGTTACAACAATGCCCCTGGCAATGGCTCCATCTAAGAACAAGATGAGACAGCATTGGCTTTGGAGCTAGACAGGGCTGGTGTCCGAGATCTACTGCTTTCTTATCCCTGTTAGCATCGGCTTTTACATCCGTGGAACAACTTCTTTCTAGTAGTGACACAGAGTGAACAAAGCTACATTTTAATATACCTACAACTTAGTTATGCCTATTAAATATTAACTCCCAGCCTCTAAGCTAAAATCTCCTTTGCAGAGATAAAAACTGATCTGTGAACAAGTCCTCAAATGTACCTACTTAAAACTGCTTGTGGACACTTATTTTGATTACATATCAGGAGGACCCCTAAGATTTCTCTCTGTATCTGTGGGTTTTAATTTTTTTTTAGTAGCTATAAAGTTCTTTGAATCTCATGAAAGCCATTACTGGTCTTTGCCCCAGAAGTTCATTTAGATACATACACAATTTTCTCTAGGTCTCTAGAAACCCTGAGGGCTTCTCCATAGACTGACACCCTTCTTAAACTTTAATATACCAAATGGGTGAAATATTATACACTAAAGACCCGAGCAAGCCTAACGTAATTTCTTCAGTGAGAAGGAGGACTGGTGTGGGGGGAGGGGCAGTTAGTAGAGGACCTCTGGAGTGACGATGCTTCAAATGCAACCCCACCTTCTGTCTCCACAGCCTATGTGAACTTGGCTTGCCCATGCATGCCAACATAATGAGAACATAATGCAATTTATCTTACAGGATCGTTCAGAGAGTATATTAAAATTGTAAAAATCAGGAGTGTGAATTCTCATTTCTATAACCAGCCCACAGTCACTGAGCCTGTTGTGTGCTCTAGTCAGTATACATGTCAGGCACATGCAGTGTGGAAACAAATCATTTTACATCTGTGGAGGCACCCAAATAACCACTCAGATACTTCAATCTAGAGTTCTCATTTTATAAAAGCATCAAGCAGGGTTTTTAATGCAGGAATTACTGTATTTAAAAGAAGCCTCCTCTTCCACCAGAGGCCAGGCCAGCATCCTGAACCCCAGGTAAAACTGCCCCCCACCCTACCAGCACTCACCCAGCATAACTCCAACTGCCCTTCCTTTTCTTATCACCATATCCCTGCCCACAGTTCTGGCAGAAGCTTTCCATCCCATCAGAGGCCAGGCCACATCCCTGAAAACCAGGGAAGTTATTCCCCCACCTCCTGCCCTGCCTACACCCACCCAGCTTAATCCCAAGTGCCCCTCCTCGCCTTGTTACCTTATCTAGGCCCACACATAACTCTGGCAGAAGCCTTCTACTCCACCAAAGACCAGGCCAGCATCCTGAACCCGAGAGACCAGGCCAATTCCCTGAAAATCAGACAGAAGTCTCCTATCCCACCAGAAGCCACGCCAGGATCCTGTGCCTCAGAAGACCCCTGGCCATATCAGAGACCATTCACACAGCCAGAACTCTTGCCCCAAACTTGGGCAGCAACCACCTGCTTGACCAGAGGCCATTTAAGCCTCAAAAGTTCAGCCCCTAACGCAGGTGGAGACCCTTTACTCAAACACAGGCCGCAGCAGACAGAAGACCAGAGAGAAAACAGAAACCAAGAAAGAAAACACCTGTCCAACAAAGACAAATCCAAAAATTAGCACCTAGACCTATAATCACTCCAAATCCAGATGCCTAAACCTAAATATAAAAACACAAACAACACCTGGGTGGTGGGGTGACAACGCATGCCTTTAATCCTAGCACTCAGAAGGCAGGGGCAGGAGGATCTATGTGAATTCGAGGCCATTCTGGTCTATAGAGCAAGTTCCAGGAGAGAAACCCTGGCTTGAAAAACCAAGCCAAACAAACCAAACAAAAATACAACAGCCAGGACAATATGTCACTACCAGAGCCCAGCCATCCCACTATGGTAAGAATAATCCAACACAGCTGAAGCACAAGAAAATGACCTTAAAACCAACTTTATGATGATA
Organism: Peromyscus californicus insignis; assembly: GCF_007827085.1. Taxonomy (NCBI): domain Eukaryota; kingdom Metazoa; phylum Chordata; class Mammalia; order Rodentia; family Cricetidae; genus Peromyscus; species Peromyscus californicus. Next base: position 21,482,806 of record NW_026294562.1, read on the forward strand.
ATAGAGGTTCTTAAAGAGAAAATGAATAAACCCCTTAAAGACCTTGAGGAAAAGGCAATCAAAAAATTGGAGGAAATCAAACCAAGAAAAAAAAAACAGTTAACAGAAATTAATAGAACTGTTCAAGTCCTGAAAATGGAAATAGAAGCAATAAAGAAAATATAAACTGAGGAAATTCTGTAAATGGAAAATCTACATAAGCGAACAGAAACTACAGATGCAAGCATTACCAACAGAACACAAGAGATGGTAGAAAGAATCTCAGATGTTGAAGACTTAATAGAAGAAATAGATACATTAGTCAAAGAAAATATTAAATCTAAAGAATTCCTGACACAACACCATCTAGGAAATCTGGGACACTATAAAAACAAAAAACCTAAGAATAATAGGAATAGAAGAAGAAGATTCCCAGCTCAAAGACCCAAAAAATATTTTTAACAAAATCATAGAAGAAAAATTTTCTACCCTAAAGAAGGACATGCCTATAAAGGTACAAGAAGCTTACAGATAGATTGGACCAGAAAAGAAACACCCCTTGCCACATAATAATCAAAACACTAAACACACAAAACAAAGAAAGAATATTAAAAGCTGCAAGAGAAAAAGACCAAATAACATATAAAGTCAGACCTATTAGAATTACACCTGACTTCTCAATGAAGACTCTAAAAGCCAGAAGGGCCTGAACAGATGTGCTATAAACTCTAAGAGACCACAGATGCCAGACCAGATTACTATAGTCAAAAAAACTTTCAATCACCATAGATAGAGAAAACAAGATATTCCATGATAAAGTCAAATTTAAACAATATCCATCTACAAATCCTACCCTACAGAAGGCACTAGAAGGAAAACTCCAACCCAAGGAAGTTAACTATACACACAAAAACACAGACAGTAAATAATCTCACACCAGCATAACCCAAATAAGGAATACACACACACACACACACACACACACACACACACACACACACACACACACACTACCACCATCAACAACTACTACAAAAAAAACCCCAAGAATTAACAATCATTGGTTATTGATATCTCTCAATATCAATGGACTCAATTCCCCAATAAAAAGACAGAGACTAACAGAATGAGTGTGAAAACAAGAATCATTCCCTTCTGCTGCATACAAGAAAGACACCTCAATAACAAAGATAGGCATTACCTCAGAGTAAAGGGTTGAAAAAATATTTTCCAAGGAATGTAACTAAGAGACAAGCTGGTGTAGCAATTCTGATGTCTAACAAAATAGACTTGAAACCAAAATTAATCAAAAGAGATAGGGAACAACACTTTAGAGTCATCAAAGGAAAAAGAAATCTACCAAAATGACATCTCAATTCCCAACATCTATGTCCCAAATACAAGGGCACCCATGTTTGTAAAGGAAACATGTACTCACAGCTCTTTCTTTCATAAGTAAGCTTAAATCATACATCGAACTCCACACATTAATAGTGGGAGACTTCAATACACCACTCTCACCAATGGACAGATCATCCACACAAAAACTAAGCAGAGAAATACGGGAGCTAATAGATGTTATGACCTAAATGAATCAAAGAAGTATCCACAGAACGTTTCACCCAAACACAGATAATACACTTTCTTCTCAGCACTTCATGGAACATTCTCCAAATTTACTCACATACTCAGTCACAAAGCAAGTCTCAACAGATACAAGAAAAATTTAAATAACCCCCTGCATCCTTTTAGACTACCATGGATTAAAGCTGAGTTTAAGCAACAAGAACCATGGAAATCCTACAAACTCATGGAAACTGAACAACTCTGTAGCTAGAATTTTCCTGCCTGGCCCACAGTCAGGACAAATCTCTCTCACCTGCCAGTCCCACAGCCGCTCAGACCCAACCAAGTAAACACAGAGACTTATATTGGTTACAAACTGTATGGCCGTGGCAGGCTTCTTGCTAACTGTTCTTACAGCTTAAATTAATCCATTTCCATTCATCTATACCTTGCCACATGGCTCGTGGCTTACCGGCATCTTCACATGCTGTTTGTCATTGTGGCGGCTGGCAGTGTCTCTCTGACTCAGCCTTCCACTTCCCAGCTTTATTCTCCTCCTTGTCCCGCCTACACTTCCTGCCTAGCCAATGGCCAATCAGTGTTTTATTTACTGACTAATCAGCAACACATTTGCCATACAGAACATCCCACAGCACTTCCCCTTTTCTTTCTTTTTTTTTTTTTTCAAAAAGGAAGGTTTTAACCTTAACAAAGTAACATTACATATAATTTGGGAATTTGGGCGTAGCTTCTCTTACTACTTCCTGCTGGAGGGGGGCGCTGTATCTTATTGCGACACAAAGAAAATTTTAGAATTATGGAGTAGTCCATGAGGGTGTATCGTCTGAGCCAGTTGTCTTCAAACAGTTCTGGATGTTGGATCATCTGGGCCATGGTGTCATCGGAGACCTTTCAGGGGGTCTTGGCTGGTCAAACCTGATGTATCTTAATCTGGAACAAATCCATAGCCTCTGGCTTTCTGTGGAAACAAAAGCAGAGTCTCCTTTCCAAAGCAACACATCCTTACATCCAAATTTTGAAGTCAAGGTATCTTTAAAATATACATATTGTGAGCGAGAATTGTTGAGACCAAGGTTGGATAAAGCACAGGGACAAATAGCCAAACAAATGGAAGCACATGAACTATGAACCAATGGCTGAGGGGTCACCAACTGGATCAGGCCCTCTGAGTGGGTGAGACAGTTGATTGGCCTGATCTGTTTGGGAGGCATCCAGGCAGTAGGACTGGGTCCTGTGCTCATTGCATGAGTTGGCTGTTTGAAACCTGGGGCCTATGCAGGATCGCTTGGCTCGGCCTGGGAGGAGGGGACTGGACCTACCTGGACTGAGTCTACCAGGTTGATCTCAGTCTGTGGGGAAGGCTTTGCCCTGGAGGAGATGGGAATGGGGGGTGGGCTGGGGGGAAGGTGAGAGGAGCGGGAGGGGGGAGAAGAAGGGAATCCGTGGCTGATATGTAGAACTGAATTGTATTGCAAAATAATAATAATAAAAAAATATATACATATTGGTTTAACTCAACATCTTTTACGATCAAATGTTTTTCTGCAGTTAAAAATCCCAAAGACAACACAATCCAGATTCTCTGTGTAATATTCATCTTTATGTGGCTTATTTTATATATTAATTTTACTGTCTCTTTAAAGACTTTATTTTTTAAAACTATGTATTTGTTTCTATAACTCTATATATCACCTTTTTTGTCTCTTTCAAGCCTACATATCTTTTACACACATTGTAAACTATTACATCTGAATCTGTCTTATTGTGAATCTATTGCTTTAAACTGCAGCAGCTGTGGCTGCTGGCTCCACCCACCTCAGCTTCCCAACATGGCGGTGGTTTACCGCCAGCTCTGGGAGCTATTGTGGGTCTATGCTTTTATCCAAGCAGCGTGTAGCCCAGAAACCTCTTTTTTTTGTTTTGTACTAGAAAAGGCTAAATCCACCATGCAGCTTAATGTGCCACTTGCAGAGGCCTCATTCCCGCCATACGGCAGCAGGTCGAGCATGCACGTTAGGAACCCACCAGTAGCTCAAACCGGCAGCTGCTGCTCATTTGAGAGAGACAATTAGGAAGCTGTTTTTAGCTCCGTTTTAGAATCTTTTTTCTCAGTTTTTAGGTGGAAACTCTCGCCACCACGGATTAAAGCTGAGTTTAAGCAACAAGAACCATGGAAATCCTACAAACTCATGGAAACTGAACAACTCTACTGAGTTATCACTGGGTCAAGAAAGCAATAAAGAAAGAAAATTAAAGATTTCCCACAATTCAGTGAAGATGAATGCACAACATACCCAAACTTATGGGACACAATGAAAGCTAAGAGGAAAGTTCATAGCACTAAGTGCCTGCATAAAGTATTTGAAGAGATCACATACTAGCAACTTAACAGCACACCTGAAAACTCTAGAACAGAAAGAAGCAAAAACACCCAAGAGGAGTAGATGGCAGGAAATAATCAAACTTGAGGGCTGAAATCAATAAAATAGAAACACAAAGAACAATACAAAGAATCAAGGAAACCAAAGAGTTGGTTCTTTGAGAAAGTCAACAAAATAGATAAACCCGTATCCAAACTAACCAAAAAACACAGAGAGAATATCCAAATCAACAAAATCAGAAACAAAAGGGCAACATAATAACAGAAATGGAGGAAACCCACAGAATCATTAGGTTATACTTCAAAAACCTGTATTCCACAAAATTGGAAAATCTAAAATAAATGAACAAATTTCTTGTTAGATACCACTTATCAACATTAAATCAAGATTAGATAAACAATTTAAATAGACCTATAACCCCTCAGGAAATAGAAACAATCATTAAAGTCTCCCAACCAAAAAAAGCCCAGGGCCAGATGTTTTTAGTGCAGAATTCTATCCGACTTTCAAAGAAAGGCTAATACCAATACTCTTCAAATTATTCCACAAAATAGAAACAGAAGGAACATTGCCAAATTATTTTTATGAGGCCACAGTTACCCTGATACCCAAACTACACAAAGATGACACAAAGAAAGAGAATTACAGATCAATTTCCCTCGTGAACATTGATGCAGAAATACTCAATAAAATATTGACAAACTGAATCCAAGAGCAAATCAAGAAGATCATCCATTATAGCCAGGCAGTGGTGGTGCATACCTTTAATCCTAGCACTCAGGAGGCAGAGCCAGATGGATTTCTGTGAGTTCAAGGCCAGCCTGTCCTACAGAGTTGGATCCAGGACAGGCACTAAAACTACACAAAGAAACCCTTTCTTGAAACTGCCCCCCCCCCAAAAAAAGATCATCCACCATGATCAAGTAGGCTTCATCCCACCAAAAGATGCAGGGATGGTTCAACATATGAAAATCAGTAAATGTAATCCACCATATAAATAAACTGAAAGAAAAAAACCCCACATGATCATCTCATTAGATGCTGAAAAATCCAACACCCCTTCATGATAATTGTCATGGAGAGATCAATGATACAGGAAACATACCTAAACATAAGAAAGGCAGTATGCAGCAAGCCAAAAGCCAACATCAAATTAAATGGAGAGAAACTCAAAGCAATTCCACAAAAATCAAAACAAGACAAGGCTATCCACTCTCTCCAGATCTATTAAATTAGTACTTGAAGTTCTAGCTAGAGCAATGAAACAACCAAAGGAGATCAAGGCAATACAAACTGGAAAGGAAGAAGTCAAAGTATCATTATTTGCAGATGATATGATAGTATACATAAGCAACCCCAAAAATTCTACCAGGGAACTCCTACAGCTGATTAAAAACCTTTAATGAAGTGGCTGGATACAAGATTAACTCAAAAAAATCAATAACCCTCCTATACACAAATAAAAAAGGGGCTGAGAAAGAAACCAGGGAAACATCACCTTTCACAATAGCCACAAATAATACAAAATATCTTGGTGTAACTCTAACTAAGCAAGTGAAAGACCTGTATGACAAGAACTTCAAATCTTTGAAGAAAGAAATTGAAGAAGATATCAGAAGATGGAAAGATCTCTCATGTTCATGGATCGATAGGATTAACATAGTAAAAGTAGCCATCTTGTCCAAAGCAATCTACAGATTCAACACAATGACCATTAAAGTTCCAACACAATTCTTTACAGACCTTGAAAGAACAATACTCAACTTCATAAGGAAAAACAAAAAACCTAGGATAGCAAAGCAATCCTGTACAATAAAAGAGCTTCTGGAGGTATCACCATCCCTGATTTCAAGCTCTACTACAGAACTATAGTAATAAAAACAGCATGGTATTGGCATAAAAACAGACAGGTAGATCAATGGAAGTGAACTGAAGACCCAGACATAAATTCACATACCTATGGCCACCTGATTTTTGATAAAGAAGCTAAAATTAAACAATGGAAAAAAGAAAGCATCTTCAACAAATGGTGCTGGTCTAACTGGATGTCAGTGTGTAGAAGAATGCAAATAGATCCATATCTATCACCCTGCACAAATCTCAAGTCCAAGTAGATTAAAGACCTCAACATAAATCCAGATACACTGAATCTGACAGACAAGAAAGTGAGAAATAGCTTTGAACACACTGGCACAGGAGACAACTTCCTGAATAGAATACCAGTAGTGTGGGCACTAAGATTGATAATTAATAAATGGGACCTGCCGGGCGGTGGTGGAGCACGCCTTTAATCCCAGCACTCGGGAGGCAGAGCCAGGCGGATCTCTGTGAGTTCGAGGCCAGCCTGGTCTACAGAGCGAGATCCAGGAGAGGCGCAAAGCTACACAGAGAAACCCTGTCTCGAAAAACCAAAAAAATAAAAATAAAAATAAAAATAAAAAATAAATGGGACCTCATGAAACTAAAAAGCTTTTGTAAGGCAAAGGACACCATCAATAGTACAAAATAGCAGCCTACAGAGTGGGAAAAGATTTTTGCCAACCCCACATCTTATTAGGAGCTGCTGGTAGCGGAAGATCATGAGAGTGTGCAACATGTGGCAGCTAGTGTTCAGAGGGTCAGCCTGTTGGAGCCAGAGGTTCTGTTGGAGGAGGCTATCACACAATGCATTGTGGAGTTGCTGCCTTTTGAATGGGTTGACTGTTTCTGGTTGTCGACTTCTTGTGCAATGGCAACTGTGGTGTCTCCACATTTACCATTCATTTGCATGTGGTGTGTGCATGTGGTCTCATGATTGCATATTGATCTTTTAAGCACACGTGATTGTGGACGGTCAAGAAGATGATTTCTTTTTTAACTGTACAATTTTTATGATTAGAGACATACTGGTATGTGCTTCATGGCTAGGTCTGTTGTTCCATGTGGACTGTGGACACTTGGAGGTCTTGTTCTCCATCCTTGGCCACTGACAAGGAAGAGTTGGCTGGGCAGGGTGTGCTCATGGAGCTTTCACAGAGCAGAATTGCAGGTGCCTGGCCTTGTTGGACCAAAACCCTTTGGGAGAATTGTGATGAACTGGAGGTGATAGTACAGGTGTCTGGCCTTGGTGTGTCTTGGTCCTTCGAGAGATCAATAGCACCTATGTTGCCCTAAGCTTCTTCCACCGGCCCCTCCCCACTCTGACTCAAAAAACAATTAATGCTTTGTATTTATTTCTACACCAGTTTTAATGCAAGATATTAGGCTTAGTAGACTAATTATGTATAGGTCCTGAGATTCAGGTGATTAACAGAAAAAGGCTGTTAACTGACTAACCATGTCTAGATATTATTAATCACATAAAATAATACATGTATTCTTTGCCTTTTCCTTAAATCTCTCATTGGTTTAATTTCTTCCCTTGTAACTCTTGTAGCTATCCCTTTAAGAGATAGCCAGAAATTTTTACAACCCACAACTGTTGTCAATCACCAATTAAGCTGACCAAGTCTTTGCCAAGTGTGACTCTTATACTTGTCCTTGAGAGTTTGCTTTGTAGTTTTTACTAACAAGTTGTTAAAAATGCTTGGGAGAACAAAGATGAGAACAAGGATGGAAAGAACTAGATAGAATAATGAGAGAACAGAGAAGAGACAAAGAGAAGCTAAGTATGAGAACAGAAAAGTAGCTTCGTAGATAGAATAGACTGAAAAGAATAAAGTGAATGAACTTAAGAGCTCAGTGTGCTTAGATTCATTGGATATCCCTCAAATTAGTATCTCAGTTGTTTGTAGCATCTGTTCTGGACCCTGGTAGAAATCTCTTCAAGGTAGGCACCTGCAGAGAATTCATTAACATCTGACAGAGGATTGATTTCCAAAATATATAAAGAACTTTAGACATCAAAAACAAACAAACAAAAAAAAACCCAAATATTCCAATTTAAAAATGGAGTACAGACCTAACAGAGAATTCTCAACAGAAGAATCTCAAATGCCCGAGAAACACTTAAAGAAATGTTCAACATCCTTAGCCATCAGGGAAATGCAAATCAGAATGACTCTGAGATTCCATCTTACACCTGTCAGAATGGCTAAGATCAAAAGCACAAATGACAGCTCATGCTGGAGAGGATGTGAAGCAAGGGGAACACTCCTCCATTGCTGGTGGGAGTGCAAACTTGTACAACCACTTTGGAAATCAATATGGCAGTTTCTCAAAAAATTGGGAATCAATCTACCACAAGACCCAGCTATATCACTCTTAGGCATATACCCAAAGGATGGTCAATCATGCTACAAGAACGCTTGCCCAACTATGTTCATAGCAGGCTTATTAATAATACCCAGAACCTGGAAACAACCTAGATGTCCCTCAACCAAAGGATGGATAAAGAAAATATGGTATATTTACACAATGGAGTATTACTCAGTTGTCAAAAACAATAACATCAAGAAACTTGCAGACAAATGGATGGAACTAGAAAAAAATCATCCTGAGTGCGGTAACCCAGACCCAGAAAGACAAACATGGTATGTATTCATTCATAAGTGAGTATTAATTGTAAAGGATAACCATGCTACAATCCACAGACCCAGAGAGGCTAGGTAACAAGGAGGGCTCAAGGTACGGGGGGAATGCATGGATCTCCCTGGGAAGGGGAAATAGAAGGGATTTTGTGGGTAGACTAGGGGCAGGTGGGGATGGGAACATGAAGGAACAGGCGGAGAGTGGAGAGAGAGTACTGAAAGAGAGAATTGGAAAGGGGGTGCATTTTGGGGTGAGGTAGAAACTTGGTACAAGGGAAACTCCCAGGAATCTACAAGGATGACCCCAGCTAATACTCTAAGCAATCAGGGAATGATATCCTGAACTGGCCATTCTCCTTCGACCAGGCAAGACTTCTAGTGGAGGGACTGGGACACCAACACAACCACATAACCTTTGACCTACAGTTTGTCCTGCCTATGGGATGTGCTGGGGTAAAGTTGGCACAGAGATTGTGGGAGTTGCCCACAAATGACTGCTCCAGCCTCATTCCCATGCCATGAGAATGAGCCCACCCTGCCACTGCCTGAGCACCAGGACCCAGAGGCTAGATGATCTAGAGATCTAGGATAGAACCAAAGAGGACTGGAGGAAAAAATGTCAATGTAATGATGCCTAATGATATTCTGCTATACTCAGATAGGTGCCTAGCCCAATTGTCATCAGAGAGGCTTCATCCAGCAGCTGATGAAACCAGATGCAGAGACCCACAGCCAAACATTTGGCCCAGCTCAGGGAATCCTGCTGAAGAGGAGGAAGGATTGTAGAAGCCAGGGGGTCAAGGACATCACAAGAAGACCCCCAGAATCAACTAACCTATGCTCATAGGTACTCACAGAGACTGAACCAACAACCAGGGAGCCTGCATGGGACTGACCTAGGCTCTCTGCATATATATAAAACAGTTATATAGCTTGGTCTTCATGTGTGAGTCCTAACAGTGGGAATAGGGGCTGTCTTTGACTCTTTTGCTGGCTTTTGGGACCTTACTCCTCCAATTGGGTTACCTTACCCAGCCTTAATACAAGGGGTGGTGCCTAGTCTTATTGCAACTTGATAGGCCATGTTTTGTTGATATCCATGGGAGGCCTGCCCTTTTCTGAATAAGAATGGAGGAGGAGAGGATTGAGGAGGGCAGACTGAAAGTGGTGCTGAGAAACTGGGAGGGGAGGGAGAGGGGAAACTGCAATTGGGGTGTAAAATAAATAATTTTTAAAAAAGAGTGTCCCCTAATAACATCTTTGAAGGGAAAATGTAAGTAAAATAAAAATACTCAGTAATAAACACTTGTTACCTCAACTACAATGTCTCATCTTTTCCCCCCAAACCATAAACTTTTTAAAAAATCTTACCATTGTTGGCTTCTTACTTATAAGTAGGACATTTAGACCGAGACTGAAATACTGCTGGCTGTATAGTCCCTGACAAGATATTCAATGAGTTTGTTGTTGCACTTGCCTTTGAGGGTTTTTATGAGGCTATCAAAATCCCTGGAACAAAGTCAGTTCTCAAAATACAGAGTCATTGTAGATGAAGGCCCAAGTAACCCAAGCTGTTGTAGAGTATTAGTTAAAGATGTGTTACATTTGTTTATGCCGTGGAACATTTTTTGATGATGCAAAGATAAGTTACATTCTTTTTTTTTTTTTTTTTTTTTTTTTTTTTTTTGGTTTTTTGACACAGGGTTTCTCTGTGTAGCTTTGCGCCTTTTCCTGGAACTCACTTGGTAGCCCAGGCTGGCCTCGAACTCACAGAGATCCACCTGGCTCTGCCTCCCGAGTGCTGGGATTAAAGGCATGTGCCACCACCGCCCGGCAAGTTACATTCTTTTATATCGCATTTGTTTAACTCTGTGAAGCTGTGTTATTTTGCCTGTCTAAAACACCTGATTGGTCTAATAAAGAGCTAAACAGAAAATAGCCAGGCAGGAGAAAGGATGGTCAGGGCTGGCAGGCAGACAGAAAAAAAAGGATCACAGAGCAAGAAAAGAAGAAGGAGAGAGGACTAGGGGCCAGCCACCCAGCTACACAGCAAGCCATAGAGTAAGATTTAAGAAAGGTGTATAGAATAGAGAAAGATAAAAACCCAGAGTCAAAAGGTAGACAGGATAATTAAAGTTAAAAAAAAAGCTGGCAAAAAACAAACCAAGCTAAGGCTGGGCATTCATAAGAAAGAATAAGTCTCCTCCTTGTGATTTATTTAGGAGCTGGGTGGCAGTCCCCCAAAGAGCAAAGAGTAAAAAAAAAAAAAAAAAAAAAAAAAAAAATAGCCAACAACACCAAGTGGAAGTCTTGAGGTAAAGGATACAATTCAAAGGCTCTCACCAATAACCTCTGTGAGGAGACAGAGGCCTAAACAATGGTAGTAATGAGGGGGCCTATAAAAAACATGGAAGTTTAGTGACTACATATGGAGAACAGAGGCCTCGTGGACTCCAGTGTATCAAACATGGATGATTCACAGAATGAAGTCCTCTGACCAAGAGAGAAATGTCTCCTTCAGAGGTGACCCATACAATACACTTTAGTCACAAAGTACTTAAAGGACAATACTTAAAACAGAATAAGCCAGAAAGAAGACTTCCATTTTATGTAGTGTCTACTCAAACGCTTTATCTACTTTAACATTGAGTCACTTTTATTATTTATTGAGATAGGGTCTCACTATGGCATCCTGGCTGTCCTGAAAGTTTCTGTGTGGATCAAGCTGGCCTCAAACCTAGTGATCCACCCGCCTCTGTTTCCCAAGTGCTGTGATTAAAGATTTATTTATTTTAAATAAATAAAAATTATTTATTTTGCAGCCAATGCTTTCCACAAATAGCTTTATTACTTCCCTCCTTCTACTTGTTTTGGGTGTAATTTGTTCCTTTACACACTTTGTTAAGATGGAAGCTTAGGAGATTTAATTTGATGTTAGGACATGATTTTCTCATTTTTATTTACTTCAAAATATTTCCAAATTTCCTTTGTGATACCTTCTGTCACCCACTGAGTAAAGAGAACAGTGCTGAGGAAGGACAGTTACTCCACCAGGCTGGAAGTTGGAGGAACATGTTCAAAGTGCTAGATGGGAAGAATTACCCATTAAGAATCCTATCTCCAGCAAAACTATCCCCTGGAAAGAAAAAGAAAAGCATTCACAGATTAATGAGGAATGTATGGCTAACAAAGACGCTGTACCAGGGCTGAGGAGACACATGCTCAGTCCAGAAAGTCCTTGGCAGGCCAAGTGAGGACCTGAGTTCATCCCCAGAAGAACCCAGGTTTTTTGTGTGTTTGTTGTGATATGGTGCCTACATGTGTAATCCCAGCATAGGGGAGGTGGAGACAAGTGAGTTCCAGGCCAGTGATGTCTCAGAAAAAAAGATAGCCTGAGGAACATCCCCCAAGGTTGTCTTCTAGCCTCCACATAAATTTGAGTGCACACACACATATGCATCCACATCATCTGCACACACAAATGGAGATGTTCTACCAAAAAATTAAGGGACCTAGCATTAGATTTCTATCACACTGTGATAAATACCTAAGACAAATCAATTTCTAAGGAGGGAATTATTGACCACTTGGTCCTTTGCCTGTAGTAAGGCAGACTGTCATTACTGAAGCATGTGGTGGGAGAAAGCTGGGAGAGGGGCAGGGGAGAAGGGCAAGCCAATATTCTCTTCAAAGGCATGCCCCAATGACAACTTCCTTCTGCTGTCCCCTCCTCCTAAATATGCCATCATCTCCCAGCAGAGGCATAGGTTGCTGATGGAACCTTTAGCACATGGTCTTGAGGGGACATTCCAGATCCAAACTATACCACAGTTGTTCAGGCTGAAGTGAAGGGACAATGGAAAGAAGTCAAACCTACATGAAGGAATGAAAACTGACAGACACAAGTACAGACAATGTAAACACATTTTTCTCTGTAAGTTTTTCTCCCCTCCTGACTTGAGACAGCTCCAAAAAGCACTCATAAATCTACAGACAGACAGACAGACAGACAGACACACACACACACACACACACACACACACACACACACACACACACACAAATTTAGATGCATTTTGTGACAAGGATAGCATGGGAAGTGATTAAGCTGTAGAGAGCAAACGTTTTGTTACTGAAACTGAAATTAATCTGAATGTGACAACATAGGTCAACACTACAACCTCCTACATGAAGGACTGTTTTATTTATTTACTTATTTATTTTTTGGTTTTTTGAGACAGGGTTTCTCTGTGTAGCTTTGTGCCTTTCCTGGAACTCACTTGGTAGCCTAGGCTGGCCTCGAACTCACAGAGATCCACCTGGCTCTGCCTCCCGGCGAAGGACTGTTTTATAAGAGTATATTTTTGTTCCTCTGGGTGCCATATCTAAGAGGCATTTGCCTTAATGAAAATCACAGATTATTTACCTCTATCTTGTGTTTTACATTTCTTGCTTACATTTAAATCTAGGATTGTGTAGCTATTGACAGATTTTGCCCTTTGTTGTTTTGCTGTGCTTCAGGTTGCAAAGTCTCTAATTTTCAAATTTTTCGATCCTTCTACCAGCTCAAACATCTGTTAAGCTGCTAGTGAGTATTTGGCTTTGGCTTTGGGTCCAAAATTTTCATGGAGTTTTAAAGCAGATTATTATTATCCCTAATGGATGAGGAATTACTAAACTTTCCTAAGTTCTTTGAATTGGCTTCCTTTAGTTTTTGAACATACTTATCAATGTTGCTCATCATTTACCTGGTACAACTCTTAAAGGCTCCTAGTGTTTTTCCCTGATCACATTTTTAATTCTCTATTTCATAATTTTTGTATTGAAATTGCATTTTATGTCATGTTTTGCACCCCAACCCTTCTTCCCATCATCTTACACACACACACACACACACTTCAGATATATTACTTTGTAGTGATTTGAGTGGGCTAAATCAGAAGCCTAGTTCTGCCTCAGATGTTATTATTCAAGCACCCACCCCTGATTTTCTAAGGCTCACTTTCCCAGGAGTTGCTCTTGGTCCATGTTTAGTGGTCAGCCCTCTGCATCTGTGAGGTGTACCTCTTTGGTACAAGATCCATGTGTTTATAAAGACAGCTTTCACTGCTAAGGGAGTCTACCGATTTGCCTGTGTTTAGCCAGAACTTGAAACCCAGAAGCCCTCTGGTCACTCCTTGGAGGTTATAGCTTGCAGCATATGCATACTCTATTAGAAGGGGTATTGGTTTTCTCCAGGTCCCACTTTGACTGACCCTGTCCTTCAACACCTGGGTGGTACCTCTGGTATGATCCACAACTGTTGGTCTTCCATACGTTCTTGTTGATTGTTGCTTTTAGCAATACTCTGGGGTACAAACTGCTCATGTTTTGCATAAAACCATGACCAGTAATGGGCTTAAGGCATCACTTTGACTGGATTAAAGAATACCCTGAGAACTGATTTTTTTTTCCCAAAGATTGTGGCGTAGTAGTAGGTGGGCATAGGGTATGCTGTCTCTCCCTTTTCAAAGTCTAGGACATTTATCTGCCCTTGGATGTCAGAACTAAAGTCCCCTGGCTCTTGGGCTTTTGATGTTGAGCTAAAGGATCATGCTGATTCACAGGTTTGGGGACTTGTTCTGAGCCACATTACCAGCATCTTTGAGTCTCTAGTCTGCAGACTATATGGCTTCCCAGACTCCCTAATAGCAGAAGCCAGTCCCTCCAACCGAAGTTCACATGTACACCTCTATTTTGTGTTAGTCCCACCTCTAGAGAACCTAATATAGACCCCTTGAAAGAGGTAATACGCTAGTCAGTGAAGCTCACTCTAGCCCTCTTCTGAACAGAATCTTTGCTTATGTAGCTAGATGTTGGGGAAGGAGTTACAGTCAGGGCCATGCTGAGAAAAATGCAGTCAGCGAAGTTTAATACAGATAGTTGTCCACTGAGAAATTACCTATTTCTTAGACTAGTTTTCCCTTTAGATGAGTCATGCAGATTACTTTGTGCTCTTTTTGTTTAGGAATCCAACTCTAAGTGTACATCTTAAAATTTTCAGGATATGAAAGCCAATGATCTTCAATTAATAAGCTTGCTCTAATATTAATATTTTCATTTTGCTCTCTCTCTTAAAAAGAAAACATATGTATGGGTATTTTGCCTGCATGTACATCTATTCACATGCATGCAGTGTCCTTGGAGGCTAGGAGAGGGAGTCAGAACTCATGAAACTTGAGTTACAAGGGATTGTGAGCCAACACATGGGTGCTGGGACCTGAAGCTGGGTCCTCTTTAAGAGCAGCAAGAGCTCTTAAGCCCTGAGCCTCTCTCCAGCCCCTGAAATACATTTTGAATGTTACAAGACTGTCAGGGTAGCCTCTTCTCTCCTATTCACAGATGTTAACATATGTTATTTATGGACCTATCTGTAACAACAAAGTTCAACTCTACTGCTACTAAGGTGCTGAAGATCAAAAGCATTTCCCAGCAGAGCCAAGGATAAGTTACCACAAATGTGACCTTTCTCAAAGTTCATCTATAATTTTGGAAGAAAGAAGAAAAGTCCCATATTTATTCTGTAGTCTTCAGACATTAGAGAGAAGGGGAGCTATTTCCCATTAGAATTTCCATTAGGTTTTAGCTCAGTCAAAAACAAAATAAAGAACTCTCATGTAAACACAAGCTTAAGTTTAATTGAAAACCTTCATTAACAACAAACAAGGAAATTAACAATGCTTACCATTCTTTAAACATCTGTACATTATTAATATATACTGTGCATTTCCAATCAACTCCACCCAGGCTCAATTCAAGAAACACAATTGTAACAGGTTTTATACAAAAAATACTTCACTAAGAAAGTAGATAAACTGCACAAAAACGGTACAAGTATAATGTGCATAGCAATATAGCTTGAAGCATCTATTTATGGCTTTGTTTAAATCAAAACTATCATGGGAATGGGCCCACTTAGGACCTACTGTTACAGTTGACATATGTAAACTGCTTACATCATTTTTAGGCACTTGCTAACAATAGTGTTTAATCCCTGAAAAAAATAAAATGTATGTCCCCAAATAAAAAAAAGTCAGAAATAAAAAAACAAGAAAATAACATGGGTACATGGGTCTTCTTTTTAAATCACCCACTTTTATTAATGCATGCACAGAACTGAAAGAAAATAATTTTGTGTCATAAACTTTCTGTGCAAATTTACATAATCAAGTACAAAAATATGTACATTTTTGTTATATACAAAAAAGAAGCCCTGAAGTTTTGATCCAATCAATGAAAATGTCATAATATGTATAGTAACAACAAAAAATTACACTGTACATCATTTGTTAATAGAACTCCATTATCCAATGAGGAAAAAAAAATTGATACAATGTGTTTGGTAAAGTTAAAATCAATGGATTGTTAGGAAAATGTCCGTTTTGAAAGTGTTGGGCATGTCTCTTAGGAATTTTTCTTAAAGTTTTATGAATTGCTCTGAGTCCATCATTAATGCTTGCTTCTCTATTTTCAAATGCCAGCTATTAATACGATTTTGGGTCTTATTGGTCATCCTGAAAAGTTACTAATGAAAATGGTCTGACCTAATGTAGAAGTGTTTAGGTAAGAACAGTAATTAAACACAAGCAAAAATATGATCTGCTTTGCTAATCTTGCTTCAAAATATTATCTTTGTAAAAATAAACTTTTTGAATTTTCAAGAAAAGCCATTCCCTTTGAAGTGTTTCTATGTTCTTTCTGTTCATTTTGAAGGGATGCCAACCAAGGAAGAAAAGTCATTTGGTTATGGGCACTGCTAATCAGATAAGCACAGTTCTGTACAAGGGGATCACTGGAGAACAGAAACAAACTCAGGAAAATGTTGACTTTCAAATGGATTTTAGAGAAAGTTTCTCCCTCCTCTGGAGACTGCCCCATTTACGGCAATGGTTGAGACAGTCACAGAAAAAAAGAGAATCATTTTGGGAGGGTATTCCAATCTGACACAGGGCAGAGCAACAGGATTTACTTGTCCAAAACTCTTCAAGCATTATTTCATGTTTAACTACAGTCCAGTAAGATGTAGCTTCAAAGGAATGTAATACCATTCAAATGAACTGTAACATAATAGAAAATAACTTTTTCCAAGTTCAGTCCATCTTCACAAGTAGTAAACTCATGTATGAAAGGGTTCTACATCTCCAGAGAAACTCATCTGTCAGATCTATAAGGCTGGTGGGAGAAGACAGGGAATGGGGCTATCCACCATTACCCTCTACTCAGTCTCTGAACCCAGTTGGGAAAACTCTTATCAAAACTTTCCTTAGCCCTACCTTCCCACAGATTCATCTTTAGACAACTAAATCAAGGTCTGTGCTAATTACTTTCTTTCAAAACACGTATAACTGTAGCATTTTCAAGTACCACACATAAAGCTTTTGTTCTTCCACAGAAAATAATCAACTCTTAAAATGTTCAAAAATTATATTGATGTAGAAAATGCCTAAATTATGGTAACTTAGCCCATTTTTTTTCTTCTTAAGTATCTTTCCTTGGCAATCACAGTAAGTTATTCTAACATATTCCAATCCCGAGTAGCTTCCACTAAATGTCTCTGCCCATGGCCAGCCCACACATCCTGATTGTCAAAAACTCTACCACAGAACCAGCAGTTAAACTTAGCTTTCAAGACATCTTCAGAGGTAGTTTTTACAATCTGGTAATTATTTTTGCTTGTCTTTTTGAGTGTTAGTTTTAGCACAAATCTTTCCTTCACAGAATTAACAGGCTTAAGCATTTTGTGTCTCTTGGAAAAGTCATTATCAGTTGTTTCAGAAGTGTTATAATAAACTGGTTTCAGTAAAGCATTAATAGTTGTTTGTGACAATGAAACCTTCAGTACACGTCCATTAAACTTCGCAATAGTTTTCATTACACGTTCTACTTCTGGGGCATCTGCATCAGGATGGTTCAAAACCACAACTGGTTGGTTTCTCCGAGGACATTTCACCAGCTGTTTGGAATTAAAAGGGAAAAGTCTCAAAGTTCTACCTGAATCCTTTGAAAGCCTGGGTCTGCTAAATCCATATGTTTCCTGGACATCTTCAGCATTAGCCTTTTCTCTACACTTTCTATGCGATGTTGACTTTTTTCTTGGAGGTTCTTGGTAATTATCAACGTACTTTCGTTTACAGCTTCTGTTTCTAGATACAATAGTGGTTTCAGAATCTTGACTTATACGAGTCTTAATTTTTGCAAACTTATTTTTACAAGTCTTTCTTTTATTGAAATTTGTCTCAACTGTACAATTCGCTTTACACCTTAATACTCTTGTCTCTGAATGCTCACTGATACATACTGGTTCCTCAGAAGACTCTGGGCATGTTGCAGTAGAAGGAAGGACAATTTCATTTGCTGGCATCAAACCATCTGAGACTGGTAAGGCATCTCTAGAAGATTCTGGCTCTTTCTGCTCTCCAAGACCTGCTAGTTTAGATGGTACATTCTCTTTCTGGAATGAAGATGCAGAGTTGCTAACTGAAAGATTATTAGCAGCACTCACATTTAAAACAGGATTAAAAATTTTTACCAGTATTTTCTGTGGTGCTCCTTCAGGTCTCTTTGGCTGAATACGTTGGTAAGGACCATTTCTGATTAACTTACGCTTAAGAGGTTCAGTGTTATTTGGCATCATACACTTAAAAAACACAGCTTGTTTACCATCAGGCATGAGGGTATACAGAGACGCTTTGGGCAAGTTTTCATTCTGTTGCTTTCCTGTATTCAAGATATTCATCTTAGGGCCCTGCTGCTCAGGTATAATGTTAGGAAAATGAACAGCTCTCACTGAAGAACCTACTGATGTTTTAATAATGTAAGGACCCTTCAATGACCATGTATTCTCTGGGCAACTTTTCATGTTGGTACAACTGCCAACACTGGAACAAAGTACAGGTGTAAGACAGTTATTGTTTTGTTCTACTTTCAGAAGAGGCATTTTGCAAGGTTCTGTAGTTACAGTTCCATAACTTTGAACATTCTCAGTTTTGACAGTGGGAACACCTTCAGGTTTCCCATTATTAAGTGTCAAAAGCATTCCAGGTTTCTTGTTTACAAGGAGAGAAGCAGGTACACTCTGTGTGTTAACCAAAGGAAGTGGTCTTCCAGAAAAGACATGGAATCCAGGTTTGTTAGCAACATGCAGTGGTATAATAAAACCTTTTGGAGTTTGAAAAAACACAGGACTTTTCTGTTCCGAGGTTAGAAATGGATTCTGAATATACACAGGACCTGAATTTTGTGTGGTGGTTCGGAGTTTGTCTTTTACAAGCTGCTGTGTTATTATTGCATCTGACTGAGTCTTAAGTAATGTGACCATACTTGGAATTTTAGTGGTCACCTCGGAATCTCTCACATCTTGTAATACTGACACCACTTGTTTTTCTTGTCCATTACATCTTAAATTCGGTTCATTTGTAGGCATACTAACACCTACAGTGGGAGATGGAACTGGGAAGATGTCTTGTACTTGCAAGTCTTTTGAAGATTCTACTATCATTTCTTCTTCCTCAACCTTTTTAAATGTTTGGTCACAATCGAGTGGAAGGTTTTTACTGGGAATGTTATTAGAGTCTTCCTTTGTATCAGATTTTGGTTTTAATATATCTTGGAGTAACTGGTTTACTTCTGGTGGCAAAAATTCTGAAGCCTGCTGGCTCTGGAGAGAGAAAACTGATGTGATTCTAGGCATCATGGGGGAGCCAGCACTGGGAAGGTCATTCCATTTAGTTTCTTCAGTCACACTTAATAAATTTTGGTTTTCATTAGTGAAGAGGCTTTGTTTATCAAAGTTTTGTCTTTCTTCTAAATCACATGGTTCTTCAATTTCAGCTTTCGTCTTTAAAGTTCCATCTTTACCATTTAATGGACTGACAGATGTTATCGGGCTATCTGAGTTGGAGCTCTCACTTTTCGGTAGTGGTGAAAGTGTATCACTATCACTAGTTGATTCCTGAGTAACTGTTCTGTTCGAAGGGTCCCTCTGAAGGTTTTCAAACACTGCTGTTCTTGAAAACCTACGACGCTTATTATCCACCTTTGAGTAATTATGAAAAGGTAAAGATCCTTGGTTGGAGAACTCAAAATAGCTGGATGATTCATCAGGTAACTCAGAGCTGACATAATTAATGCAATAGTTATGCATATCTCCACAACTGTATGCATTTGGCTTAGTGGTAAGGTTGACTTTATCTGGACTTTTAATGGTGGTGGTATCTAATGCATCTGGATGACTCTGAGTGGTATGATTTTCCCACAAGTCAACATTATCTCTTGATTCAACTTTTGTGGTTAAACTCACTGATGTAGTAACTGATTCTGATGTTGTTGGCAAAGAAGATAAACTTTTACTGTTATCTACCGTCTGAAGTATATCATTCTTTTCAGATATGAAAGCGATTTCTTTTTCAGAAATTTCTTTCCTGGAAAGCACAGGAGACGAATGTGAAAGTGGAGCTGCTTTCACAAAATCTGTGTCAGTCACCTCAGTAGTTACTCCAGTTGCAAATCCAGTGTTGTCCGAAGCCTGGGGTGCCAAATTAGCTGTACTATCCTTTTCTGTGTCTGGTTGTAAGGCTGGTGCAGGTGAATTCTGTTTACTGATAGGCAACAATTTTATTACAATATGCTGTCTCCCATCTACCAACTTGAAACCCATAAACTTAGCACTGTAATTAGCAGGAATTGTTATCTTATTATTTCTCACCAGTAACACTGAAGGCCCTTGTAGACCACTCTTCAAGAAACTTGAAGTAGCATTTGCTCCCTCGTCAGCTTTATTCTGTTGCCCAGTGGAGAGCGGAGTTGACTTTTCTGAGTCTGTGGGTTTATCACCATTCTCACAGTGCAGTCTTTCACCCCTTTCTTCAGTTAATTGCTCTTGACTCTGGTCTTCACATTTAGTCTGTGTTTTGTTCACTGTATTAGACGCTTGAGCATTTTTTCCTATACTTTCATCATTCCCATTGGGAACTGTTTTACGTTTCCAAAATGTCTTTGTTGGACCTATTTTGTATCTTTTGAGTATTAGTTTAAGTCCTGTTGGAGTCGTTGCCACTCTTTTATCATACGGGTCTTTCTCCAGTTTTTCTTTTGCATATAAGTGTTCTTTATGCAAAGTTATAACATGTCTGACGAGTTGGTCTTTATGAACGGCACCATAGCTACAGTAGTGACAAGTGAAGGGAAGAGAACCAGAGTGGACACGAAGGTGCTTCTGAAGCTCTCCCTTGGTAAAGCAGAGGTGACGGCATTTTCCACATTTATAATGCATTTCTTTATGTCTGTGAATGTGCTGAACAAATGTGCCGACGTCCTGGGTGAAGAATCTACACTCCTCACACTGAAAATTACCATTAACACAATGTTTAGATGTGAAGTGTTTTGTCAAGTCCAATAAAGTATATGAACGCTCACTGTTACAAATGTCACATTTTACAAAAGTGTTCCTATGGGTTTTTCGGTGTTGTTTAAATATCTGGAAGTCATTTGCTGAAAAACTGCACATTTCACAAGGAAACGAAGGTAACTCACCATGATGCCACATTTCAAAGTGTTTCTGCAAATCGTTCGGACTATACTGAGTACTGTCTTGGCATTTTAAACAACTGAAGTTGAGTATTTTTGCAGACATGTTTACACTCTCTTCTTCAGCTCGTTCAGATTTACAAAGCAGTACACACTCCTCAGCACAGCTTACAGTTTTCACACTGATAGATTTCCGTGCAGTCTGTGGTTTACTCTGAAATAATATTCTGTACTTTTCAACTTCATGTTTCATTAAGATTTCATTTGGAATATTTATCTTGGGCAAACTGATGTTCACATTTTTTAGCTCGTAATGAAAATTAGTTTCTGAAATTTTTGGTGTAGGTATTGATTCAATGGTATCTGCTATCTCATTTGTTGTATCAATTTTTTCCAAAACAGTTTGTTTTTCATCACAAAATAGCTGTGTCTGTTCAAATGGCATGATTTAAAAAAAAAATTCAGTTTCTTTTGTTCTGAAAACTTGTGAAGTTATTTGTGACTTAAACACAAACCAATACTGAGCTGCAACATCTTCAAAATAACCAGGATTTCCCTCAAATCAATTCACCTAGAATTAAACAAAGAATTGAAATTTTAAAATTCAAAGTAAATTTCTTATGTCTAAGTTTATTCTGACTCAACAAAGCAGAAATTCTAATCAAGCACATATACTAAAACCACGAAGACCTGATCTGTTAAGAACTCCCAGGTTTAGAGGAGGCTTCATCTAGCAATAGAAGCAATTAGCTTCTGGTATCTCTCCTTCACTTAGCTTCATGGTCAGGCTCTAGATGATGCCAAGATGACTATTCAAGTTCAGTTAGCAGCCTTCAAGGTACAACTTAATAAAAAAAAAAAACAAAAAAACATTATCACTCCTCCAAAAGCAGGACATAGTCTTGGCCCCAATTTTCTTAAGTGTCATTCCCTACAGTAAGACACATTTCTATGAATGACCATACCTGATTTACAGGCCACTCATGGAGCCAGAGGCATAGAACACCATCAAGCATGAACTGACATTAAGGACTAGAGGATGCTTCCCTAGAAGAAAATCGGAGCATTATTACCAGATAGTAGGAATGAACAAGATAAATGCAAAAGCAGCATACACACACGAGGTTTTCTATTTGTTCTTGCATAAATGGAGTATTACATAAGACTTTAACATCTTAACTTCTTTCCAAGAACACAAATGCAAACAGATCTAAGTTCCCTCTTCCAATGGCTACAGAACATCTCAGAGTGGATGTATTATAGCCTATTTCTTACTGCTGGTGGAACTTAACTCCTACTCTTTCGCTGTTTCAAAGGCTGCTATAGGCCCTGACCAGGGAACAAGATCTAGAAGGACACATTAAGCTGAACTGCTCGTGACTAGGTGACTTTGTTCTTGTGTTTTGTTTCTTGTAATGCACATATTAAAAAAATAAATAAATAAAAGCTCCTTTTATAAGCTAAAAACAAACAAGTAAAAAAACAAAGACAGCTACAGTAACCATTATTCATGTCACATTTATACATATATTTCTGAAAGATATCTAGATATACATTTGTTTTCATTCTAATGTTCACTTTTGCAGTTCTAAAAATTCCTTATATCCAACAAAATTTAAAACCTATACTGGAAATATTATGAAAGAATTACAGACTTAATTTTTCTAATATATAGTTGTATTTCTTTTTTGTGCTTCTCTCTGAACAGAAGACAAAGTGTTCTATGAATAACATCAGAGGTAAATGTGTATTTATCTTTTCTTCATATATTAAAAGGGATTTAAATTGAAATGACTATTGGTTGCAAATGACAAAATACTAAAAACTCAAAACATAAAGAAGTAAAAAAACTATGTAAGCAAACTTCCTATCAACTATTTTGTTGCATTATATTTAAATTTCCAAGCAAGATTTTCAATAATGGTTATCAACAAGGACAATTGTCATCAAAGTCACTATTTGATCTGATAAGCCCATTTAGGAAAGCAAACTAAGTTATTGACTCATAAATTTTTGAAATAGTGAACCTAGAATTAGATCTTTAAAACTTTAGTATTACCAAAAAGGTGTGTGTGTGTGTGTGTGTGTGTGTGTGTGTGTGTGTGTGTAAAACAGTGAAGGTCATATGAAGGGCAGGTGGTCCTAAAAGAAGAAAAGCTACTGAAATTGACTAGAACTATTGGAAAGCCAGGATATTGGGATGTCTAAATGAATGCTCTCTTTCATCCACATGGAACTTAAAGATGATTCAATAATGACTAGCTAGGGAAATGCTTAATTTACAAATAAGAAATGCCCTTCGCTTTTGATGTAGAGTTTCCTACATCACGATGGATAATAAAACTATAGGTTTTCTTCCCTCTACCAACTGACCACTGAAATAACAAAAAGACTTAATAGAGAAAAAATTTTAAAGGTCTAGAAACAAACAAACAAAACTCCACAAACATACTATAAAACATTTGACAGGAAATGGCCTGGTGAGAAAGACAAATGCTGACCTACTAACAACCATCATTTTAAAAAATTTGTTTGTTTGTGACACTGGGTCTAGCTGTATTGCCCAAGCTGGCCTCAAATTCCCGGGCTCAAGCAATTTTCCCATCTCAGCTAGAGAGCTAGTAGCTGGGACTACCAGCTTAAGCATAACATTCAGATGCAAACTACCTTTTTGAAAGAGGAAGAAGTCCATTAGGAGACACTCATTCAACCAATATTTAATGAATATCAATTACACCCTAGGTAAGGAAGTGACAAAATTTTGCCCCCTCTATCTACTAACCATACCTTGGGAAAGATGGAGACTTGAATGGAAGATCAGATTGGAGCTCTTTGGGTGACAGAAGGCTCAGCTCAGGATGACATATAAGAGGACAGGAATCGGAGTTTCCAGCTGAGTTCAGAAGCCAAGAAGAATAGGAACTGCTAGTATCAACTGTCAGGAGAGATGTAAAGGGAAAATTATTATTGAACACAAATGAACCTTGCTATACTAGCAGCTATCTACCTCTGCCTAGTACCGTCTTTTCTTAAGTTATGCCTATGTCACCTTCTAATTCAAAAACTGAGAAATCTTATTTTATCTCATCTCAACTAGTGATGTCATTAGAAAAGTTAAGCAGGAGATGGACATAGTGGTGCATGCCTAAAGGTGCATCACTGGGAGGCAGAGGGATCTCTGTGAGTTTGAGGCCAGTCTGGGGCATATAGTGAGTTCCAGGCTGCTCAGGGATACACAGTAGAGTCAAGAAAAAACGAAAAACAATAAACAAACTAAAAAGATATGTACAAATAACTAGATAAAGTGACGGGTAGGTGGGAGGAAGGAGGGAAAGAAACAATTTAAATATTCAGAGAAACTTCTTTTTATCTTTCTCTTACCCAGAGGTGACTATAAAGTTATGCCATTTATAAAAAAAAAAACAAAGAAACAAAGAAAACTTTTTTTTTTTTTTTTTTTTTTTTTTTTGGTTTTTTCAAGACAGGGTTTCTCTGTGTAGCTTTGCGCCTTTTCCTGGAACTCACTTGGTAGCCCAGGCTGGCCTCGAACCCACAGAGATCCGCCTGGCTCTGCCTCCCGAGTGCTGGGATTAAAGGCGTGCGCCACCACCGCCCGGCTAAGAAAACTTCTTTTAAAGATCTTGTAATAAAATAGCTCCTCCGTATCCCCGACCTCATCAGGGGCAGGGAACCCACCCCCCAGGTAGATGCCTAAAACCAGAAGTACCTAAATCCTGTATATATAGTTATCGTCTTACATACACCTACGATGAAGTTTAACTTATTACTATATGTAAGTTAGACAGACAGAGTAAAAGATTGACAATAATAAAATAGGATAATATGCATAATAAAAAGTACGTAACTGTATTATATTCATCATCCTTCTGGTGTGATCAAAGTCTGATGATACAATGCTCCCAAACCAAGATAAATGATACAGACACTGTAGTAGAGCACTGAGCTACTACACTGAGAAATATGATGCCATGAACATCAAGTTGACAACTAAGATACCTCCCAAGTGACTAGCAGGCAGGTAGCATATACAATGTGGGTAGGCTGGAGAAAAATAACTCATATCCCAGGATGTACAGAAATAAGACTTCAGCACACCACTCAGAGTAGCATGCAATTACAACATATGAACTGATTATTTCTGGACTTTTCTATTCACCATCTTCAGAGTATCACTGTCTGTTGAAAATGGGAGAATTCTATGGTTGGCAATCGCAATGAGATTCAAGGTTACAGAAAGAAAAAACCGGCTAATGTTATATGAGAGAACAAAGTAAATGAGAAAAATAATTTTGAAGTCAAAAGAAAAAAATTACAGTAATTTTTCTTAAAAAAGAGATTTGAATTTTTAAAATCAAAGTTCCTCCAAATGTTAGGCAAATTACTAGTAGGAAGAGACTATAAAACTCAACACCTACAACTTATCTAGTAAAAGATTTTAGTTTAAAAGACAAAATAAAATTATATCCAAATATGGTATAGGAGTTATCTTAAATGGGATTAAAGTTTTCATTAACTGCATCAACTAATTAGGTAGCTATACCCAACACCAATACTAGCCAGTGGTAAATGCTGAGATATGGAATATGGAATAGAAATTTATGGAGTTTTCAGGGCAAAGGAGAAACCCAAGACTGCATTCTATATCCAATAAAAACTCTCAAGTGAGTAGAAATGTACAAAGATCAGAGACTATATAATAAAATCTGCAACATAGAAGTAAATATAACCGGGCGGTGGTGGCGCACGCCTTTAATCCCTGCACTTGGGAGGCAGAGGCAGGCGGATCTCTGTGAGTTCAAGGTCAGCCTGGTCTACAGAGAGAGTTCCAGGAAAGGCGCAAAGCAACACAGAGAAACCCTGTCTCGAAAAACCAAAAAAAAAAAAAAAAAAAAAAAACAGAAGCAAATATAAACAGCATTACTAGTATAATTAGGGAAGCAGAAAAGAAACACATACAACATCAAATACGTAAGAAGTTCTTATGGAAAAAATTAACAGTGAGTTCCCATTGCAGAGATTATAAAAAGAAAATGTTAGATGCTGGAAAGCAAATAGGCAATAAATGACCAAGAGCACTTAATCTCTGACCAATGGCTGATAAAGTTAAGAACTGATCCATCTTACACTCTGAATTTTCAGAAGACCCAGGAATTGCAGCACCAAGCAGGTAGGAAAGCTGAAGTAAAGGGAAATTTGAAGACACAAACTGTAATTTTTTTTAATGTAAAAACTAACAGGCACATCCATCATATTAGTATGCAAACTTGCTTTAGCCTTTGCTAAGTTATAAAATTATATGTGTACCAGATAATTGTTTTAAACCAAGTTTTTATGATTCATTATCAATAAATATTTCATTTGTATACCTATTTTATAAGCCTATTTACCCATAGTTACATAAAAATTTCTCAGGCAATAGGGGGTCAATGAGTGGAAAAAATTTAAGAAGCCTGTATTAGATAGAATACTAATTTTTGTTTGTTTATCTGATTGTTTTGAGACATAGTCCTGGTTGTCCTGGAACTCACTACATAGACCAGGCTGGCCTCCAATTCATAGAGATCTATGCCTCTGCTTCCCCAATTCTAAGATTAAAGGTGTGTATCACCATGCCCAGCATAATACTGTTTTGGGTTTTTTTAGGAGTGGGGTAAAAAGGAGAGGGAATGATGCAGATTAAACCCAGGGCCTTATACTTGCTAGGTAAGTGCTCTAGGTACAAACACATCTCAACATATTCCTTAAGAAAGTCCTGAAATTTGATCTGACAAAGTTTTATTTAAAAGATTTAATGCTATCTTTAAGAGTGTGGATTTTGATATTTCAGAGAATTTGAACAATGACCTAGAATACTGTCTACCATGTCATATTCTCTGTACTAGTTAACTAACCATAATAACCTTTTCCTTAAACTGATATATTCTGTGTCCTCTTCTGGCGCCACAGGTACCGAATGCATATAGTGCACATACACACATGCAAGCAAAACACTCATACACATTAAAAATAAATTTTTAAAAGGATATACCTTACAAAAAGAGTATGTATAAATATCACCCAAACATAGGTTAATAAGAATATGATAGCCAGGCAGTGCTGGCACACATCTTTAATCCCAGCATTTGGAAGGCAGAGGCAGGTGATCGAGTTCAAGTTCAAAGCCAGCCTCATCTACAGAGCGAGTTCCATGACAGCCAGGGCTACAGTGAAATCCTGTCTTGAAAAATCAAAAAGAATATGATGAAGTAAATTATAAAATATCAACAAGAAAACATTATACAGAAGACAGAAAAATGTGTGATTGAACTGGGAAAGATAGTTTGTATAACATTTTTAATTTAAAAAAGGAAGTTGTACATTAAATCATACCATGTATTTTCAAGTTAGGAGGAAAGGTCATCATTTGTATGACAGGAAAAAGAACCTAAAAGGCAAATAAATCTATAGAAAGACACTCACCAAGCGACTGATAGCAGATGAATTTTTTCAATGACAGCATGTCCTGTACACTAAAACACACCCATCAGCAGATTCTTCAGCCCCCTAAGTATGTAGATGGCAACCAAAGGGCAACACGACTACTACAAGCCTTTAGGGACATAGGTATATGTAGTCTTGCCCTTGAATTCTGGAACTCCTCAATCTTTAAAGTAAGTCTCTCTTTTGCCTTAAGCCAACTCATACTGCTTCCAGTAAATGTAACTAAAGGCTCACACTTAGGACATATAATGGACAAACCAATGTTAAATGTACTTGTTTCACAAAAAGGTATGCTTTCTGAAAAACCTTTGAAGAACAATAGGACTTAAACATACAAGAAAGATTGAAAAGGCAATCTAGACGGAAGAACAAGAAACATGAGAAGCATTTTTCTCCAAAGGTACTGCAGAATCGAGCTCAAAGAGACTGCCTAAGAGAAGGCTAAAGAAGAACAAGACTACAGACGACAACCATGAACTTATATGCAATGTCATCAGAGCATGGCTAGTCAATAAGGAGAAAATGTAAGAGTAGCATTTCCAAAATAGTAATAGATGGCACTAGAAAACAAGGTAAACTGAAGAGTAAAAAATACAGGGAAAAAAATCAGAAGAGTAAAGTAACAAAATAAGATTGGGTAATAGTAGCGCACATCCATAATTCCAGCACTTAGGAGGCAGAGGCAAGAGGATTATGATTTCATGGGTGGCCATTACACAGCAAGACCTTATCTCAAAAAGCAGTAATAATTTTTTAAAAAGTCAGAAACCAGGAAAGAAGCAATGCTGGCACAGGTTAGAAATCAAACAGTGGGTCAAAGACTGAGAAATTCTACAGCAAGATGCCAAGGGTGAGGCGATCCCAAGAGTGAGAATCACAAGGTACCATTCCTAGAATGAGTCTTGCTTCCTACAACACGGCAAAGAGCAAAGAGACTCTGCAGAGCCTAAGAATGAAAAACTGTGGTCAATCAT
Organism: Peromyscus californicus insignis; assembly: GCF_007827085.1. Lineage (NCBI taxonomy): Eukaryota > Metazoa > Chordata > Mammalia > Rodentia > Cricetidae > Peromyscus > Peromyscus californicus. The sequence continues at coordinate 21,511,300 of NW_026294562.1, forward strand.
AGAGTCCAGTTAATAAAAAATAACAAATAACAGAAAGACCTACAGTTTTAATCTTAGCAGTGCTTGTGACTGAGCACACAGCTCTGTAACCTCACAGTGCAGATCAGAAAGCTAGTAATTATCATGACGTTTTTCTTTATAACTACTGCATTCCTTAACAATAATTCAATCTGTTTTCTGTAGTGATAGCTAAGTGCAAACAGACATACGAACACAAGTGACTGAAGAAAACAAAACAAAACAAAAAGCAGCATTAAGATAGAAAAAAATGACTAATTATTCTGCCTAAGACTAGAAAAACAAAAATAAAAGCGACAACAAAAACCTTGTCTATTTCTTTAAAAGCAGATCTTACATTAATATCCTCAAAATACTGTCTTTTTATGATTTGGAAAAAAGTACCTGAAGCTTTCTTTCTTTTTTTTTTTTTTTTTTTTTTTAAAGGTTTATTTATTTATTATGTATACAGCATGTATGACTGCATGCCAGAAGAGGGCACTAGATCTCATTACAGATGGTTGTGAGCCACCATGTGGTTGCTGGGAATTGAACTCAGGAGCTCTGGAAGAGCGGTCAGTTCTCTTAACCTCTGAGCCATCTCTCCAGCCCTTCTTTCTTTTTTTTTCAGTAGTCAGGTAAAAATTTTAAAATGTCTACCTAAGGAACTCAGACTATTGTACTATAACAAGGAAAGGTTTTGTAATATAAATATAAAACTAACTAGAGCCTGCTTATTTCCAATCAATGTGACCTGAATAAGCAAATTAAATACAAAAAATAAGAAATAGAAGATTAATATAACATTTTGTCTTCATATACATAAAGTATATGTGATTGATCTAGTATTGATCTAGAAATGCCAAAATTTTAGTGCACATATGACAACATACCATTCAACAAGGCAGCTATAAAGGACTTTAAAATTGAAGTACAGGTGCAGTTCTTTGTTCGGGGAACTTTGTATCTTCTGAAACTCTGATTCCTCACTATGCTCAATACATTTACCTTTGTTCAGACTGTTTCTTTTCAACCAAGCATCCCATCATCCTCTTTCCCTCTATCTAAATTAAAACTGGTCAAACACCCTTTCAAATTCTACCTCCTCAGTACAGAACTTCTACACATTAATCTCTTCTTAGAATATTCGTATAAAGAGTAGCCACTGCTCACCAGTTTACTGCAATCTTTGAAGTTATGTTTTGTTTTGTTTTTTTACTTCGCCAGATGATTTACAAACTTCTCAAACAAGTTCAAGGCTCTACTTCCTATTTCTCATTCTGCACAAAACCCAAGAAGACTGGGAACACATGCATCTAATACATTTTTAAATGATTCATTCTTTTCAATTCCTGTATCTGACTCTCTAGGATTTCAGATGAAATCATTTTATAACAAACTTTAGAGATCATGTGAACTTGCTTTACAATAATCTTGAGTTTAGTTTAAAATATTAAAAATCAGAAATATAATCTTAATATGTAATACCATAAAACTAATGGTATAAAAATGAAACAAATGATCACTCAATACAGTATGTGATGAATAAAGACTAATCTTTGATGCCTTTCTTCTGTACATTATGGTTGTGATTGAGAATTGGCAAATATTAAGATTTTTAAATGTAGGAGGCCAGAGAAGAGGCTCAAAAGACAAATTGCTATTTGATTGGGAAAACATGCATGATCACATAATTCATCCCCCTCAGCTTCCTCAAAACAATATAAACTGTTTTTCATCATATGTTTTTCTATGGTTAGAATTTCCACTCCCAAGAATTCTCCATCTTGGTACACAGTACCAAAATCCATCCTATGATCCAACACGTAATCAAGTAATTATCCTTTCTCTTACTAAATATTGTCTTAGTCACTGTTCTGTAGCTGTGAAGAAACACCATGACCAAGGCAAGTCTTGTAAAAGAAAGCATTTAGTATTTAATTGGGGCTTGCTTACAGTTTCCGAGGTTTAGTCCACTGTCATCACGATGGGGAGCATGGTGGCACACACGGCGCTAGAGCAGTAGCTGACACATCCTGATCCACAGGCACATAGAAAGACAGAGAGTGCACACACACCCCTGGGCTTTTGAAACTTCAAAGCCCACACTCAGTGATACATTTCCTCCAACAAGGATACCTCCTAATCCTTCTACATCTTCTCAAATAGTGCCACTCTCTGATGACTAAACATTCAAATATATGAGCATACTGGGGCTGCTCTTATTCAAAAGCCACCACAACCTCATAACCCTCAAGTAATATTAATCTATTCTATCTTCAAAATGTATCTTGTATCCTCACTCCCTTTCTCTCGATATTCAATGTCATCACCTTAGTCCAGCCACTGTCAGCTCTAACTTGAGGGAAAGTAACAGTCTTCTTAAGTGGCATCCATGCTTCCTTCCCATCTATCACATTCTTCTAAATACATTCTCTAGGGCTGGAGAAATGGCTCAGCCGGTATGTGCAATAGTTGCTCTTCCCGAGGACCAGGTTTCAATTCCTAGCACTCACATGGCAGCTCACAACCATCTGGAAGTTTAGTCCCAGGGGATCTTCTCCCTACCATGGGCACTACACAAGTGGTGCAAAGATACACATGCAGGCAAAACACCATGCAAATAAAATAATATAATATTAAAATAAAAGTAAAATGCATTCTCCAAGCAGGAGTCAAATAATCTACTAATATAAGTCACAATGTTCCCTAACTTAAACCTTAAGTCCATTGGGCTGATCTCAGGATACTACATAATAGGATACTATAGCCAGGCAGTGGTGGTGCACACCTTTAATCCCAGCACTCGGGAGACAAAGGCAGGCAGATCTCTGTGAGTTCGAGGACAGCCTGGTCTACACAGTGGGTTACAGGACAGCCAGGGCTACACAGAGAACCCACACAGCAATATATATACCCACATGCAGACACATACACACCTATACATAATTTAAAACTATTAAAAACAAATCTTTATTTGTGATTATTAAAAAAGGAAACCACACCTTATCCTTATCGCCTCTCTTCACTTTCATCTCATACCACATTTGCCATCTGTAAACACACTCTAGCAAGCCACCATGGTCTCCTAACTCCTTAGATATTCCTTTCTTCACTTTGCCTCTGCATTTGTTACTCCCTGCTTGAACTATTCTATCGCAAAGGGCTACATTCATTTCATCTTCTGGTTGAGCTCAAATGTACCCACTTCAGCAAAGCCTTCTCTTAACCTACAAATCACCCCCCTTCTCAACAAGAAATAAAAACTCTATTTTATGTCTTTTTGAAATTAAAAGATCTCTTTTATGGCTTTCATTAGGCTTTTACAATGTATTGGCAACATTTTAACTATCTGCCAATTTATATATTCTAATTCTACACTATGGTGTGAACTAAATAAGGACTGTACCTATAATGTTCTTTGCTGCTCCATCAACATAGTGCCCCAGAACAGTACTAGTCTTTTCCTCTAAGTATCAGGAGTACAATAGGGGTACTCCTGATACAACAGGGGGGCAGATAAAAATCCCTCCCCTTGTGGAGCTAATATTCTACTGTTTAGAGAATGAAGAATACTGATACTCTATTCAACGGGAGCAAGAGCAGATAAAACAATGGAGAAAGGAAGAACCAGAGTGTTATTATTTTAACACAGTATCAGGAAAATCTCACTCAAAAGTTCTTATGGGGTCCTGGAGTGTAGCTCAGTGATATTTACTTGTCTAGCACTGTCTATAAGGCTTTGAGTTCGATCCTCAGCACTGCCAAAAGAAGAGTTAAGCTAAAAGTAGAGACGGCCACCGGTGTGGCAGCACTTGCTTTGAGTTCCTGGACTCAGGAAGCAGACAGGTGGACCTCTGTATGAGACCAGCCTTAGTTCTTGGCCAGCCAGTGATACACAGTACAACCCTGCCTCTAAATAATGAACAAAAAGAAAGGAGAAGTTGAGAGAGCTGGCATTCTCAGTAAAGAAATAGTAAGTGCCAGGATCCTGAGTGTGCAGCATGCCTAACATATTTGGATATATCAGTATCACTGGATCAGAAAGCATGAAAGGCCAAGTAATATAAAATCAAAGATATAATTTGGGGACAGAAATAGGGCCTGAAGGTATAAGCAATTTGGTTTTACTCTGAATGAGACAGGAAGCTACTTCAGATGGGACATGAACTGAACTGTTATTTTTGTTTCTCCCTTCAAAGTGCCTTGGCCATGCTAGGCAAGTATACTCCAACTAATCTACATTCCCCAGCCCTTGAATTGCTTTTAAAAGAGACCATCTGAGTTATATAAAAAAACAGAAGATTTGGGAGAGATATGGAAGTTATTAAGGGACCAATTTAAGGTTATTATAATTATCTTGTACAAGATGATAGTGACATAGCAAAATCTAGAAGGCATAGTTGGGTTCTGAATTGATTTTGAAGAAAGCACCTACAGAATTTATTGACCTATCTTCTCTGACATAAAGAGATCTATCAAAAGCAACTAAAACTTCCAAATCCAGTAACTGAAAGAACTATGCTCTACTGTAAGCCATACGTATTCTAATATAATTAGAATGTATGTCAAACATTTACTGAGATTAAAGAAAAAAAAAGCTGTAGAAATAGCAAGGAAGTGTATCAAAAGGTCAATTATACCCACGCACCATTCCGGACATCTGACATTGAAGTGGAATTGTGTGGTGATATTGTGTTCCCCAAAATATTGTGCACCCCAATAAACTTATCTGGGGTCAGAGAACAGAAGAGCCACTAGATACAGAGGCCAGAAAATGGTGGCACACACACCTTTAATCCCAGCATTCCAAAGGCAAAGATCCATTCGGATCTCTGTAAGTTCAAAGCCACACTGGAAACAGACAGGCATGGTGACTCATGCCTTTAATCCCAGAAGTGATGGCAGAAAGCAGAAAGGTATATAAGGCATGAATACCAGGAACTAGAGCCTGGTTAAGCTTTTAGGCTTTTGAGCAGTTCAGCTGAGATTCATTTAGATGCGAACTCAGAGGCTTCCAGTCTGAGGAAACAGGATCAGCTGAAGAACTGGCAACGTGAGGTGGCTGTGGCTTGTTCCGTTTCTCTAATCTTTCAGCTTTAACCCAATACCTGGCTCCGGGTTTGATTTTATTAATAAGACCTTTTAAGATTTGTGCTACAGAATTGTATAATGAGTACTGCATGAAATATCCAGAGTTCTAGTTAAAAGATAAAATTTCAGTGGTCACCACGATATAACTGTGGTTGTATTTATGTACTTAGGACACAATTAAATCACCAAAGCATAAGTAAAAAGGAAAGTTCAAAGCCCAAAGTCTCAAGATATAACAGTATTGCTGGGCAGTGGTGGCGCATGCCTTTAATCCCAGCAAAGGCAGGTGGATCTCTATGAGTTCGAGGCCAGCCCGGTCTACATAGCGGGTTCCAGAATAGCCAGGGCTACACAGAGAAACTGTTGGGGGTGGAAAGAAAAGAAAAAATAAGTGACAGTATTTAGAAGGAAAAGATGAATAGTAAGTGAGGTAAAAAAGGAACATCCACTGAGACTAAAGCTACATGAGAATGTGGTATTTGTTATTTATTTCTCAGCATTATTTACCAGGTGCAAGAAAACGAGGTACAACGGAACCCACTATAAGAGTTTTTATTAGAGAAGGGAAAGGGTGGAGGTGGGTAGGCCTACAGAAAAGAAAGGTGTGGGAGTGGGGGAGTTGAAGGGGTGGGGAGGGGATGCGCTACCTCTGGTGAGTGAGTGAGTGAGAGAGAGAGAGAGAGAGAGAGAGAGAGAGAGAGAGAGAGCGAGCGAGCGAGCGAGCAGGCAAAGTCTGCTTTTATAGGTCACCTCATGGATGAGTGTATGTGCTTATGTAGCTTTGCCACACATGTGCATAGATTACGTGATCACATTGCCGAGCAGATTACATGACCAAGCAGGGCACATAAGGCCCTGGAGTGTGTAAGCATTTTGCCTGACTGCTGACAGCGCATGTGCAGTCATGTGACTCCAGAAGTGGCTAGGAATAACAGTATTCTAAAAGCAAGGTGAAGAAAATGAGATGAATCAATTCTATTAAATGAGATAAGACAGAAATTACTACTGGTTTTAAGGTCACCATCACCAGCAACAATGGCTAGGATAGTTTTGAAGGAGTTAATAGAGACGCTAGAACAGTATATATAGATTTAAGAGAAAAATGGGACAACTCTTTCAGAGAGTTTACCACAAAAGATCTACAGGTAGAATTGAAGTGTCTGGTTTTTATTTTTTTAATAAGCAAAACTATAGTATGAATGAATATTTATGAAAATGATCTGATAGAATTTTTTTAAGCTGAAGATAGAAGAACAATGTAGGAGCAATGCCCTGGGTAGATCAGAAGGGATGGAGTTGAGAGTAAATCAAAATCATCCTTAGGAAACAATAGGCCACTCATCTACAGTAACTGCAGGGGATGGCACAGATGCTAGCCGCCGGACAAATCTGTGAGAGCTTGTGGAACACAATGTCCATCAAGTTACCACCACAGAGGCTGGCAAACCACAAACTGTAGATGTAACCGTCTTGTTAAATAAGAAACACAGAGCCAATGCAGAGATGAAAGCCCAAGAGGTCTGAGCAATAGCTAAGAGCTAAAAACCTTACCCTTTACAGCCGCTGCTGTCCTCCTCAGCAAGAGACCTACTTCCTGTGTGTTTGTCCTTTTCATTGACTTTCTATTCTGCCTTCTCATTGGTTGTAAACCCAACCACATGACCTCCTCGTCACTGCCCGTCTGTACAGACCTCCAGGTCTTCTATGGTTGGTACTGAGATTAAAGGTATGTGTCTCCATGTTGGCTGTATCCTTGAACACACAGAGATCTGCCTAGCTCTGCCTCCCAAGTGCTGGGATTAAAGGCGTGCACCACCACTGCCCAGCTTCTGCTATGGCTTGCTATTAGCTCTGATCCCCAGGCAACTTTATTTATTAACATACGAATAAAATCACATTTCAGTACAAATAAAATATCACCATAACAAACTATCAGATAAACTTCGTCAACAGCCTGTTTCATAAATTTCCCTGAAACACAAGCTATGTCTGTTCACCTACATACTGTCTATGACTACTTTTCATATGACAATGACAGCTGATAGCAGTAACAGAAGCCATATGGCCCACAAAATCTAAGATGTTTTCTGTTTGTTTATAAGAAAAGTTTGCAAACACAGGAACACTTGAACTATTATATCTTAAATGTGAAGGTACATAATCTGGCTATGAGGAAAGAATACATGATCCTAGACAACACCAGCATCTAACAAGCAAGCGACTCATTAACTTTTATGTCCTTCCTAGTACAAGACAAGTGCTCACTGTGTAGCCCTGGCTACCTGGAGCACACTCTGTAGACCAGGCTGTCCTGGGAACTCACAGAGAACCTCCTGACTCTGCCTTCTGAGTGCTGGGATCAAAGGCGTGTCCCAGCATGCCCTTCAGGAGATTCATTCTACAAGTAATCAAATATTTAAGTTCATTCCTTATCCTGTCTATCAAACTGTTTCGTTATCTACTGCCACATCACTTTGACTAGTTTTATCTCTAAAAGTATAGTTTTAGTCTGTTACTAAAGGATCTCTCAAAAAGGGTGAGGTAAGAAAAAAAAATCAGTTATATTTAAGAAACAGAATTGCATTTCAAGTTAATTATGACCATTTGTTTACTGAGAGTCTGAGAACTAAATGTAGAGCCTGACACATGCTACACAAACACTCTACTACAGAGCTATAGCCCTAGCCCGATGACCTTTCATTTTAAATTTTCAAGATAGACACAATAAGGCTTTTACCACAATGGATAACTTCATACCATTTAGGTATACTTTATATTTAACATCAACAAAATGGCATTAATAACTGTCTATAGAGCTAATATTTATTTTTATCTATTATTACTTCTTGAAATGAGACACCTGTGAAGCCTAAGCTTTCAAACTCAAATACAGTCTATTTTTCTGACACTCATGTAGCAATACCAATTCATAGCATCAATTCTGCAACATGTATAATCCAAATTATTTTAGTATGTAATCATACTGCAATTTCTCATTTACTTCACTTCATGTGATGCTTTTACTACTCATGATGTCACTTTTTCTACACAGTACACATCAAACGCAATTTTGAAAATTCTCTACATTCATCATTATTTTACTAAGGAACAAAGTACCATGCAAATCTGGCAAGGTGTCAAACATGTTATATAAAAAGAAGTTACTCAAGGAAGGACCATAAATGATATCTTGGTATCTCAACTCAACTTTGTTGTTCTACTCAATATAGCTGTCAGACAATGTCTAAATAAATAAAAATTTATGCCTTTGTGAAAAAAGGCCCTAAAAATAACGAAATCTATTGATAGAGTTATGGAAGAATATGGTTATGATTACCAAGTAATGTAAAATAGTATAATCAACTTCAGCTAATTTAGTATATACTTAATGCATTTGGAGAGGAGAATTAAAAGATATTGTGGTACCCACTTTAAAGACATCACGACCTAACTAACACAAACAAATGGCAGGTATCTTTGTGTCAAGAGCAGATTAAACCATGTTTTTGTACAAGGGCACAATATTTTCCACTACAATTTTATACCTCTTAGAATTTGTGGGCAGTTTTTGCCATTCTTTTTGTCTATATCAGGTTATTCAGATGTTTATCCTAGGAAACCAGTCATAATTCTTTAGTGATTCTTCACTACCTTTTCAAACAAAGTAGATATCATTAATTATAATGTAAATATATATTACTGTCTTTCTTTAGGTGCATTGAGTAGTACCTGCTAAACTAAAGCATAGACTCTGGCCATTTATAGAGCTTTGAAACACGTTTCTACCATGTTTATCTTTATTGGTCATTATCTAGAAGCCCTTAGCACTACCTCTGTATTTACTGTTACTGTGACATATTACAAAACATTAAATAAACTATGAAACCCAAATTACTTTTTGCTTACATTAAAATGAAAACTTCTGTAGAAGTCCCTTCTATTCTGGTCAAAAATAAAACACTAAGGTCTCTTAGAAAATTCACATACATATAACCATTCAGTTTATTTAATCCAGTACTAAAACATGTGAACTTACTACTTGATAGACTTATCTACTCTAGTACTCCAATCCTTATCATACCTTTCTCCCAGGAACAAAGGCACACAACTTAATGCTTGGACAATGCCATAATCAGGTACAGTGATCAAAAGAGATGATATCTGGAAAATGAAAAAATCAAGATTTTAAAATTCTGACTGCAAAAGTAAAATCTCCTTTGTCAATTACACTTCATATTTAACTTAGGCATATTAAGTTTGTCTTTAAGATCCTCTGTACTTAGGCATAAGCATATCATTGATATCCAGTGATAACATGTCATAACTTGTATAACACAAAAGTCACAACTCAAAGTGTACAAAGTTATCTAATGCATTAGTATCATTTAATACAATAAAAAGAAAACTGTTCTTGCCCCACCCAAATCAGAAAAACAGAACGAGTACTGCATCCGATTCTGAACCACTTATGTGACCACTACAAAAGCATCTTGATGATGTTCAGTGCTGGTATCTAACATCCCATGAAAATTGTTCACCATGTGAAGCCAGTATGAATAAATTCATAGTCCACAAATGAGAGCAGACAACAATAATTTGAAACTTTGTAATAACCCTTTTCTTCTGCTTACTGCAAAAAACCTTTTACTAGAACACCTGAAGAAATGCAGGATTCAAACTTTGCATTTAAAAAAAAAAAAAGGAAAATAGGAAGACTGGTCATATTTAAGTGCTCTATAGGGCACAATGCTTCAGTGAGAACAATCCCAAACAACTGCAAAAAGCAGCAATAAAAGTACATTAAAAGGGCATTGTGGCACTGTATGGTATTTTTTAAATCAAACTATATTTAGATAAAAAAAAAATTCCTCATTCAGAATATTTCAAAATACAGCAGCTTTTGGAATCACAGTATACTATTTCCAGAAAAGATACAGGAAGATATGAAGTATGCAAAGACAAAATCCTCGGGTTAAAAGTTTATATACTATGAGATTACACAGTAGATATTCATTGTAATTGCTGCCCGTTTATCCTTTCAAACACCAGACACATAATGTTTTGAATTGGTAATCATAATTTGGCAAAAAAAAGAAAGAAAGAAAACAATAAGGTCTATGTGATTACCCACCCCATAGAATGCCAATACCCCAAAAGTGTTCATATGAGCTGCCTTTTATGAATTTCTCAAAAAAAAAAAAAAATACAGCTTTGCTGAAGGATAATAAACCCATCTGCACAGAGTTGCAGGAATAACTTTAAAAAGTGTTAGGGAATTCTAGTGAGTCACCTTAAATGTTCTCTATTCACTCTGACCATACTAGAACACACTCAAGTCAGATCTGTTTTGCTAGAAAAAGAGCAATTCAATTAGTATTAATAAAGAGTGCCTAAAAAGTAGACTTTCAAATTAATGACGCTCCTACCACGATTTGAGTTATTTTCACATTGCATCCCTGAGATAATCACAGACAGTTCAACATTCTCATGAATTCCTTAAAAAATTGACTTTTCCCCCATTTTCAAGACTTGAAAAAATAATTCACCAACCGTAAATGCCCCAAATTTAAACCTAAAGAGAAAACTAACCCTTAACTTTTGCTTTCTAAACTTCGAAGCTCCATCTGTTCCATTGGTCTAGAGAAGAGTTAAAACACATTATCATATATGCATTCAGCCCATATACTTTGAATTACCAAAGCCATCTACTCAGACTACACACTTAACAAAGAGGACACCATGTTAAGAACAGATTCAAGATGGACCCTACAAGTAAAAAAGGCAGTTACAAAGAAATCCATCTGCCACTGGGTGTGGTTGGGAGGGAGTCTGCAAAGAGGACCACTTTTTTGCCCAACTCTGAAGAGGGCGCGGAGTGCGTGCGCCAGAGAGTGGGGAGTCTCTGCAAGGAGTAGCCCCCAATAGCCATAGACTGGGCCCATAGTAGGGATGCCGTCGAGGCGGGCCAGCGAACCTACAGCTCGAGGGGTGCGGGCTGAGGGACGCCCATCCTGTCTCCACCAGCCGCCGAACCCGACTAGCGACGGCTTCGCGCGCCAAACGCCCCGTGTCGCCCCCAAACGCCGCGCCCGATCCGCCCCTTTCCCCGGAGTTCCGCTGCCCCTCGGGCGCGCGGAAGTATACTGTCGCCGTGCTCGCGCCCAAGTCCGAGGCTCTCAGACTGTGGGGAGTGGGCACAGACAAACTTACAGCAAGCCCGAGCTGAGACGAGAATGGCCAGCTCTCACAGCTGGCAAAAGCCCGGGGTTAAAGACCACTGGCTTCTCTAGAAAAACTTTGCAGCAAGTTGGGCGGAAGCGCTGAATGGACGGGACTATTTAACATGAGCTTCCTATCACAAGAGGCGGATCCCTAGACCTTTGGGGGAGCCCTGGTAGCCCTCAAACTCTCCCTTTGCCCCTTGCTGTCCTTCTGTGCGTCCCGACATCCTAACCGGTCTTGGCGGCTCCGCACACAGGGAATACCTGTCGTGGTCCCCATTGCCTGCGAGTCCCAGATGGCGGCCATTACCCGTCCATCCGGGTATTGCCGGAAAGCCGAGCGCCGCGCTGCCGGCAGCGCACGCTGCGGCGGAGGGATCCGCGCTGCACCTGAGGCGAGCGGAAGAGAACGGCGGCCGGAAGGGCCCGCGCCTCAGCCGCACGAGAGTAGGCCATGGCGCCGAGTCCACGGGTGAACTCGCAGGAAGGCGCCCCCCAGGGTCCTCCCTCACTCCCCGCCCTGTGCTCCCCAGCCGCGGGCATCCTACTGCCGGTGGAAGAGCGGGGAAACGGCCACTCCGTACTCTCTCCAAGGAGACACCAGAAGCTGGGGGCGCTTGGCAAGCCTTGGCTGACAGGAAATGGCCTCCACACAGAGAATTTGTAACCAGCCCCGTCTTAGCAAATGGCGTCTCCCCACTACTCACTCGGACCATGCAACGTTTGGTATCCCTTGCAGTCTTGGTCGATGGAGGAAGCTGAGGCCCACAGAGAGCCAACACTGAGCTCAAAAGTGGGGTCCCAGGCGACACTGTGAGGGATGGTCTCCCCACGACGCGCGAGACGTCCTCATCCCAGGGCAGGGAGGTGTCGTCTGAGCGAAGGAATCCCCGAGGTCCACGCACAACAGTCTCAAAAGTGGAATCCTTGCCCCCAACAAAAGAATCCGCCCCCCCCACGTCACTCAAGAGTCGTACAGAGTTCATACGTGGCTCCTCTCATAACATTTCAGAAGCCTACTCAACTCACTTGGTAAATAATTACCTTACTTTAAAAAAAAAAATACGTTAAAGCACAGCTGCCATCAAAAACACGAGGCGGAGGGATATATCAAAATATTAAAAAGCGAAACTGAGAATTTTGGCTTGGACTGTGTACCGTAGGTTTTTCTTGTTTGTTTGTTTTTAGGTATGCCAGGCACTTAGAATTTTTTTTTAAAAACAACTTGAAAACTTTTAAGTGTTTTCCATTCTCATAGACTATGCTTTTGAACACTTTGACCTGTCGCCCCAAGAAGATTTTCCTCTACCCTTTAATAACCACACTAAGAACCCCTCAGTTTTGAGTGGTACGTACGTTGGTGTACAACAGTCTTCCTAGAAAAGGCAAGCTGAAATACACATGAGTAGTACAAATATAAAACCAAAGGAGAAATCTATTACTATCAAAAGGGCATTATATAATGAGGAATATTTCCTCTTTAACAGCACAATATTCCTATTGCTTCAGACAGGAGGACACGCATCGCTGAGGAGAGGAGGACATAGCTTGTTTGGTTTTAGGGTTTTGGGTTTTGGTTTTTTGGTTTTTCAAGACAAGGTTTTTCTGTGTAGTCCCGGCTGGCCTGGAACTGTCTCTGTAGACCAGGCTGGCCTTGAACTCACAGAGATCTGTCTGCCTCCACTACCACCTGACTTGTTTGTTTCTAATAGCAAAAAAAAAAAAAAAGATAGTTGGGAATATGGGTAGAGTTTGTTATCATATTTATATTTTACATCAAGAAAATTTTACATCAAGAAAATGCATCCACCGGGCGGCAGTGGCACATGCCTTTAATCCCAGCATTCGGGAGGCAGAGCCAGGTCTGGTCTACAGCGCAAGAACCAGAATAGGCACTAAAACTACACGGAGAAACCCTGTCTCGATGAGAGAGAGAGAGAGAGAGAGAGAGAGAGAGAGAGAGAGAGAGAGGGAGAGAGAGAGGGAGGGAGGGAGGGAGGGAGGGAGGGAGGGAGGGAGGGAGGGAGGGAGGGAGGGAGGGAGGAGGGAGGGAGAGAGGAGAGAGGGGAGGAGGAGAGGGGGGAGAGAGAGGAAGAGGGAGGGAGAAAGAAAAGAAAAGGCATCATCATGCCCTGAAGCATGCCCATAAAAGTGTGTGTGTGTGTGTGTGTGTGTGTGTGTGTGTGTGTGTGTGTGTGTGTGTGTAAAACCTTGAAAACCTGCATTTATACTGGAAGACTCAAAGTGTACGTGCTAAATAAGCTAAAACGTTGAGCTCTTCCCCTTGGCCGTTTTTCCCCATTCCTATCAAACAGTTCTCATTCTATGTTCCTTCAAAGTTCCGAATACTGAAGTTAACAAAAGTGAAAGGAAGAGGAGATATGTAAATGTAAAGCCGCATTCTATAGTGTTTCACACTTAAGAAGGATAGTTAATGGATAGGATGTTCATATTCATGCTTTCAGGCGTTGGCTGCTCTGAAGACCAACCTGCTATAAACTAACAGGGAGTAATAACTTCTGAGCGTCTCATAGTAAACCTAGTGGTGACAGTCACAAAGCTTCCTTTCTGCTTACAAATCTTTTTTAAATGTATTATTAATTCATGAACATTGTACCATAAAACATGTTAATGTAAAACAATGACATTTGCTCCTAAAAACCAAAGGATATAATGCATTTCATTTTAGGCATTCTGTCCTCTGAATCGTGTAACATCATATCATAATAAAGGCCACAAGCTTACACGTACATTCACAGAAAAGTGAGCATAGCTTGGAACACCATAAGCCCTGCAACCATAATGAAAAAAAAAACGAGATGCTTAATTTTTTATTTTATTTTTTGAGACAGGGTTTCTCTGAGTAGCCCTGGCTATCCTGGAACTTGATCTGTAGACCAAGGTGGCCTCAAACTCAAAGATCCACCTGCCTCTGCCTCTCAAGTTCTGGGATTAAAGATTTGTTTCACTGCTGCCCAGCAAGATGTTTAGTTTAAAGAATCTCCTAAAATTGAATCTCTTTCTGTTGCTCTTTCAACTCAAGCCCATGCTTCCAGCCCCAAAAATATGATCCAGTGCATCTGGATGTGGACAAATTAGACATAAAGAACCTGGGTGATCTAACATAAAGTGGCCAGACCCCTTGATCAAGGATATTATGGGTTGGTCACTAATGATAATCTATAAAATAGTAGCTGAGCTTCAGGTGGTATCTTTCCCAATGTTCTTTTCTTTTCTGTTCTTTCTTTCTGTCTGTCTTTCTTTCTTCCTTTGTGTGTGTGTGCACTGAACTTTACTGAAGGTATTCAAGAGAGCAGGGATCCCTAAGCCCCTCCCCATCCTCTGGTGGTCTGGGATGAAAACTGCGAAGGCAAATACTCAGTGTTGGGGCCTGAGTTGGGACAGGGACTCTTCAGCAGCAAGAGCTGTTCTCTTCCTCTCATGTTCTTGCTGGGCTGGGTGGTCCAGCGCTTCTTACTCCTTGTCCTGAGTTGGGACAGGGACTCTTCAGCAGCAAGGGCTTTTCTCTTCCTCTCATGTTCTTGCTGGGCTGGGTGGTCCAGCGCTTCTTACTCCTTGGAGGCCGTGTAGGCCATGAAATCCACCATTCTGTTGCTGTAGCTGTATTCATTATCATACCAGGAAATGAGCTTTACAAATTTGTCACTGAGAGCAATGCCAGCCCCAGCACCAAAGGTAGAAATGTAGGCATCATTATTAAAGTCATAGGAAACAACCTGGTCCTCAATGTAGCCCAAAATGCCATTTAGTGGACCTCCAATGCCTGTTTCTTGATATCATCAGACTTGACAGCTTTCTCTGGGCACAGGTCAGATCCACAAAGGACACACTATATTTAGAAGCATGGAAGATTATGCTAGTGAGTTTCCCATTCACCTCTGGGATGACCTTGCCCACAGCCTTGGCAGCACCAGTGGATGGTGTTCTGGGCATCCCTATAACATCCAGAGGGGCCATCCATCCACAGACTTCTAGGTGGAGTGATGGCATGGACTGTGGTTTTGAGTCCTTCCAAGATGTCAAAGTTGTCATGGATGACCTTGGCCAGTGAGGGGTGGGGGTTGGGAGTGGCACTAAGCAGTTGGTGGTGCAGGAGGCATTGCTGACAATCTTGAATGAGTAGTCATATTTCTTCTGGTTCACACTCATCACAAACATGGGGGCATCAGCAGAACAGAAGGGGCAGAAATGAATATCCTTTTGCCCTTTTGACTCCATCCTTCAAGTGGATTCTGGTCTTCTCCATGTTGATGAAGACACCAGTAGACTCCACAACATACTCGGCACCAGCATCACCCCATTTGATGTTGGTGGGATCTCATTCCTGGAAGGTGGAGATTCCCTTCCCATTAATAGTAAGTTTCCCATTCTAAGCCTTGACTATGCTGTAGAACCTGGCATGATAGAGTCATACTAGAATATGTAGAGCATGTAGTTGAGATCAATGAACGGGTCATTGATGGTAACAATATTCACTTTGCCAGAGTTGAAGGCAGCCCTAGTAACCAGGCACTCAATGTGGCCAAATCCGTTCACTTCAACCTTTACCATTGTGTCTCGGGGATGAAAAGATGTGGCTGTCTTAGCAAAGAGCTCCCAATGTTATTTTCAAAGTTCATCATTTGATATCTTTTCATGAGAAATTCTCTTGAACACTGATTTATGTGCCATAGAGATGAAAACGTGTATTATATTAAAATATACAAAGATAGCTGGGATTGATAATATAAACAAATTTCAGAAAACCTCAGCAAAGTGGAGGAGAATAGATGGTGCTATTGCCATATAAATTGCAAGAGTGACCAAAATTTAAAAAATATATATATATATATATGTGCCAGAATATGCAAAGATCTTTCTGCTATATGACATTACTTCTGCTCCTGTTATATAAGGTTAAATAAATGGTAAATAAAGGGATCACAGGACTCTGTTGTCTATGGAAGTCCTGGTTTGTTCCTGTTATCCCTAGCTCACTCTGTACAAAAGTTCATATCTAACTGATAATTGTATGGTCACTAGAGTGATAAAGGAAAACTACTGAAATTTTCATTAAGTGATAATAATAATCTCAAATGTTTGGTCCACTTTACTTATGGCCTAGAGAAAGGAAACAACTCTTTCATAGGAAGTAGTACACACATAAGCAAAAATTATTATCATGAACTTAAGGCTAATCAAAAGGAGATCGTTCTTCATAGCGAGGTGTGGGTAGACATGGAAATAGTAATCTGCAGTGGTTTTTTGAGTTCTGGTCTCTCAGCTCTGAGTTTCTATCGTTTCTCTCTTTTTAACTCAGACAACAAAGGACAACCTGAAAAGGACTTTCATTTTCAACCTGATCTAGAGAAAGAGCAAAACTTCTTTAAGATTTAACAAGTAGAACAGAAAGATATCAAACCGAGAAGCATATCCTTTCTGAAAAGATAGGCAGAATTGGCCTAGCAGAACCCTTGAGTTTCATGTTCAGGGAGAGACCCTGTCTCAAAACTAAAGGTGAGAGCAGTGGAAGAAAGACATCCAAAATCAGCCTCATGCCTCCACCTACACACAGACCCACACATACTCATGCACACACCATACACCCACAGTGGGGGGGGGGGGAGAGGGGAAGAGAGAGAGGGAGAGAGAGAGAAAGATTTTGTGAAAGAATTGGGAGTATGGATGCTACTCTGATCCTGATTCAAGCAAGCAAACATGGATAAGGGACAGCTGCAAGCTTGAAGACAAGATATTGGATAGTGAGAATTGTCAGTATTTAAGTGTATTTTTAGATATATATTGTTGGGTTTCAAAAGTATGGTACTTAGAGATATATTGCATTTTAACAGATGAGGTGATAGTTTATCAGAGATTTAGTTCACAAGTAAAAGGAAATCACATAGGAAAGGATATATATGAAAGATGAAATGGTTGGCTTTGAGTTGATAATTTTTGACCCTAAAGAATGAGGCAGAAAAGATTTTAACATTTGGCATAGAGGGGAAGAGAGAAGCTGAATGACTTATGCTCAGGTCATTTTGTATTTCACTGATTTCCTAACAGAAAGGGAAAACTAGACTGTAGCAGAAAAGGAAGTGATGTGGTTTGGAGAGATGGCTCAGCAGTTAGAAGCACTGGTCACTCTTCCAGAGGACTTGGGTTCTATTCCCAGCACCCACATGAAAGCTCACAACCATCTGTAACTTAATTTCTAGAGAATCAGATGCTCTTTTAGACATCCATACAAGTATATAAAATATATATACACCCGTACACATTAAAAAAATTTAAAAGAAAAAAAGGAAAAGATTGTCTAGGGAATCAGTATTACATAAGTCAACTGAGAATGAAAAAAGATGCCTATAGCCCCCACAGTCTTCACTTTAACTGGCCAAGTCACCAAACAGTCTTCATTCCTCAGAGACAAGGAACCAGCTGCATCGAAGGAGCTTCATCTCAAGGCAACAGATGGGAACTCAACAGATTTAAGTAAAAAAAAGGTTCTTAGGGAGACTGAGATTACCTCTGTTGCCTTCTCCAAAAATCCAAAGCAGTTAAGTGGCTAGAAAACATACATACTGTTAGCATCCCACTCTTAGCTCGAAGTATAACAGAAGGATTTAAACACTTATCTGAAAAATCATGCATTTGGAAGACTCTTTTACCTAGACAGTTATTGGCATGGAAGATTAATTACAAATTAATCATTTAAAATAAATACAATTCATGCAGTGGATATAAATTTCACCTTTATCCAAAAGAAGACTTCTAAAAAGAGAGGCATCTAGAAATGATTCTGGCAAGATGGCAATAAAGTGCCAGGTGTCTATCTCACTACCTAATCAAGAGCGCTTAATCACAGTCTGTCTGATGTAACTATTTTGGAACTCTGAAGTCCACTGAAGGCTTCCAGCTTCCAGAGGAAGTCTTGTCTAGACTGACTGCTAGTAATTTTAGTCCATTTCAGCTCATGGCTCATGCCCATTTCTGTGTTTCCTTCAGGAAAACACATAGGTTCTTGTTCCTGGAGGAAAAGCCAGGATATGCAATAAGAAACAAGTGTTTGTTCTACCCATACAAAAAAAAAATCTGAATTTTCCCCCTTCTTTCTTTTCTCCCTTTCCCCTCCTCTCCTTCCGTTTTCTTATGTTTTATGGCAGTAATGGTCTGGGACACAGTGGCTCCCATGCAAGACCAAGGCTCTATCCCGAACCAGGCTCTGTACTGGGATTACTGATCATTACTTCTAATCACAGAGGTACTGACATAAAGGGGAAGAGGCACTGTTGCACAACGGTCACACAAACATGCTGCAGGCCAAGGTTGCAGGACCCTCCTCTGCAAGCTGAAGCAACTTCCAGGGCATTTAAAGGGCCCATGTTTTTTCCCCTTCCTTTCATTTTTCTCTTTCCCCCATTTTGGGAAGCAGACATTGATGAGTCGTATATTCAAAAGCAACTACACATTCAGGGGAAATTATAATCTTCCTTCAAATTCCTAAAGAAAGGCATGAGCTCAGAAATACCTGTGTGGACATTTAACATTGTATGTTCCTCAGGATCACCCTTGGCATGGCTACAATGATAAAAATCAAACAAAATGACAAAACCCAACAAGCCTGGGAGGAGGTGAAGGAAGCCTCATCTTTGCTCTGGAGCAAGCTGCTGCTTAGTTCTAGGTATTCTCATGATCAGAGTTATCACATCATTACACACAAATGCCCAGTTTTTAAAATAACTGTCACAAGGCACACAAAAAGTAGCACCGTATGATCCATTCAAAGGGGAGAAAAACAAACAAACAAACCAGAAACTGCCACTGAAAAAGACCAGATCCTTGACAAAGACTTTCAAGCAATTATCATCAAAACGTGGTTAACCTTAATATACTAGATCAAACCATACTCCACAGGAATTGGCCCAAAGAAACCTCTTCATGTTGTGAACTATGACTTAGCTGATGTACAAGCAGGTTGAAGCTTGATCTCAGAGTTCAGACTACTAACTATGCAACAGAATTCCAGCAATCCCAGAAGCTAGCCCCTTAGGCAATCCCAGACAGAAGGCTATCAAATTATGCCCAGATAAAACAATGTTAAAACACATCAAATAGGTAATCTCTGTAGGTTATTTCTTGCCTTTCTGGTTATAAAAGTGGTTTTCCACATTATGAGGGGATAGACTTTCTGATTTGTTTTTGTGCTGGGATACATGGTTAATTAAACATGAGCATAGAATTCAGACATTTTCAGAAAAAGAAATTCTCTGAACTTTACCTAACAATCCTTCCAAGATAGTTAATGGTTCCCTAAAACTAAACCAAGAAAGACCAAAACACAGAAATTTAAAAATAATAGCTGTAACTCTAGATGAAGTACAAGAAAATCTCAGAGTGATATTAAAAGGAGGTTCCAAAGGCAACACAAAAATCACCCACTAGCCCTATAGAGTTGAGATGGCCTCAGTTTACTCAAGATCAGAGGCTAAGTGGGTTGAGAGAGACAGTTTCAAAACAATTAGATGGGGAAGGGTGAACAGCAAGCAAGTTTGAGAGTGAGAACAAGAGAAATAACAGGCAGGACAAGCTATCTGTCCAGCTGAACCACCAACCTCTATTAAGTAATATACCTAGGGAAGGAGTCAGTAAAACTCAGCTTCAGAACAAAAATTTACTCTAGAAGAAACAGAGCTTCTTCACAAGGGTCAATGGTGGAATGATGCTGAAAAGAATAGGCAATGAATCACGAGGTAGTCAGAAATAAAACAAGGCTGATATTTTAAACTATCAATACTTTGCCATTATTATTAAGAATAATCCATTAGAATTACAACTGAATGCCATGTGTAAATGACCCATTCCTATAATACCAACACTTGACATGAGAAGGCGGAAGGATCAGAGATATAAGGCCATTCCTGAGTTAGAGCCCAGCCAGGGGCTATATGAGAGACACTGTCTCAAAAAATAATAATAATCAAATAATAACAATTTTAAATATTGGAAGAAAAATACAGTATTAAAATATTTTAAATGAACAAATTAGGAAAAGTCTGCTGTGGTTACCATAGAAAAGAAGATACATGTGGAAACAGTACTAAGGAATTGCCTTGAAATGCAGGGAATGAGAGAGAGAGAGAGAGAGAGAAAGAAATATAGCAAAACACAGGGCAGCTAAGAGCATAGAAAATAGGCTAAAAGTTTCCAACCAGAAGTACACAAATGTGTGAGAAAACAGTATATGAAAGGATGCAGCCTTGGCATTTTTCTTAATATTATAATTCTCCATTAAAAAATCTACGAGAACCAAGTAAGGTAATAAAAACATCTGGGCATACTATAGTGATGTTGTAAAATAATAAAAGCAAAGAAAAAAATTAAGCCTCTATCAAGAAAAGAGATAAGATGCAAATAAACGACAGAGTAAAAGCCCCCACGCCAGTGGCATCACAGATGCTGTAAGACAATGTCTAATTTGTTAAGTGTAATGAGAACATTACTACCAACCTAGGACTTCACAGCTAGTTAGAATAATAGTGCAAGGAGGGTGGAATAAGATATTTGCCACATAGGAAGAGTAAACAAACTTAATATCACCTTCTTAAACATGCTGAACTTTGCCAGAAGGTATGTCACAGAAGGAAGGTCACAGATTTAATAAATTGTAGATTTCTGAAACTTACAACATACTTCAGAAAATTAATTCTTTGAGGAAACTTTATCTTAAAAAAAAACTGGATGCTAAAACTATGCAGCAGTTAAAATATTTTGGAGTTAGGCTTGGCATTTAGTGGGTAAACACCTTACTATGTTCACAATAATGGTAAGAAAATTGAGTATGGACACTTCTAATATATGTATGTATATATATATGGATTACATCAAGCATTAAGGATAACTACTAAAAGAATAGACACAGATCCCACAGTTTCCAATCAAGGAGAAAATAAAAAAAAGTAATGAATGTTCTCTACCCAATATGAGAAAGGGAAAACATAAAGACCTAATAATACTACCATACTAAAATAAAAAATAATCCAAAGGTATCAATGACCATTTTAACAAATTAAGCTTAGATAATGAAAGATAGATTCTGATACTGAACCCCAAAAAGGAATGCTGTCTCTGAGTTGTGCACAAGAGAAAGCCTAAAATAAAAGTATGCAGAAAATCTGAAGGCAAAAGATAGAAAGACATACCAAGAAAAGAGTGAAGGAAAACAGGGTAAACTATTAACATGGGTCCAAAGTATCATTTAAAGACAAGAGCTTTGATAGGGATGAAGAAATATTCGCTCAAGAGTAATAACAAAAGAAACCCATTAAGAAAGTATTACAATCCTGAACTTGTACATCACGTAAGTTTTTTTTTAAGCAAAATGAAAACAACTGAGTGATTCATAATCAAAAGGAATCTTAGCACACATCCTTCAGGGACTGGGGTATAGAAGACTTATGCAACAAAACATCAACCTGGATCTCCTTCACATATTACTACCCTTAAACTGAGCACAGATAAGTGGAATGTCCATAAAATTTGAACTCACTTTGAGATAGTCTCACTATGTAGCCAATGCTGGTCTTGAAATTGCCATCTTTTTGCCTCTGCTTCTCAAGTGCTAGAGTTGTAACTGTGAACCACGACCACAACAAGCTAAATGCAGTTTTATTTTTATTGCTATATATTGCTTGAGCACACTAATGAGTTTTTGTGTAATGTGTCAGTATATGCATGCCACGTGCAAGATAACATTCAGCTTCCTTCCATTCGTGCTCTCCCACTCACAGTTTCTAAAAATCTCTATTCTACATTCAGATCGACTTTATTTAAAACTTCCACATAGGAGAGAAATACGAAGCAACTGCTTCTCTGTGTCTGGATTACTTCACTCGACATCATCTTATCCAGCTCCATACACTTTGATACAGAATACAGGATTTCCTTCTCTAATGACCAAATAATACTCTCCTGTGTATGTATACCACACTTTTCTTCATTTGGTCACCTGTTGATGGACAGCTATGTTAATTTCCTGCCTTAAGCTACCTGTGAGCAGTGAGACAATTAACATGAGTGTTCAGATACCTCTTTGGTGTGTAGATTTCATTTCCTTTGGATTTCTACACCCTGAAGTGGAGTAAACAAATACATAACACATTTACTTGCACTTTTTGAAGCAACTTCTGTACTGCTCTCCCTAATAACAGTACTGATTTATATTCAGTACTTTTTAAAATTTTTTTTTAAAATGTGATTCTTATTAGGTGTACATGGGGAGGGGTAGAGTGCATCTTTGTGGAACTGAGTTCTCTCCTTCCACCTTTGTGTGCATTCTGAGATTAAGCTCTGGTGGTCAGGTTTGTGTGTAGCAAGCATTTTACCTGCCGAACCATCTCCTTGGACCACACACCACTATTTGAAGATTCTCTACATTGTCACTAACATGTGCTAGTTCAGTTTCTTGTTTGTTTTTAAGTAGCCATTCTAACCAGGGTGACAGAAACGTTCATTGTGGTTTTGATTTGCATTTCCCTTGCAGCTAGTGACACTGAGCATTTTTAAATATATTTATTGGCCACTTGAATTTCTTCCTTGGAAAAGTTTCCACTCAAATCCATTGCCCATTTGAAAATACATAGAATGGGGCTTGATTGTCAGATGAATAGTTTAGCAAATATTTTATTCCATTCTGTTACCTACCTCTTCACTCTTGGGATAAATGTTAAGATGCAGAGTTTCAGCATATTTCTTAGAATTTATACCATGCAAACTATTCCAAGATCAGGACAAATAAATAAATAAATAGTTATATATTATTTTACATAGTAGAGCTTTCTTTAACACTTTAAATATTAACCATAGTCTACAACTGAGGACCCTAGACCTTAAACATTTCAGACACAGCAATAGCATATAAATAGCATGTATTTGTAAGAATAGAAACATTAATGTTTGTCATTTGAATATAGTTTTTAAACTATTAACAAAAATACTTTTAAGCACAAGACAGGTGGTGATGGTACATGCCTTTAATCCAGCACTCCGGAGGCAGAGGCAGGTGGAACTCTGAGTTGAAGGTCATCCTGATCAACAGAGTGAGTTCCAGGACAGTCAGAACTACACAGCTACACAGAAAAACCTCCTGTCTCGAAAGACAAAAGAAAAAAAAGGGCAATATATCCTAGAAAGGATAAAATTTAAAATGAAAAACATCAAATGAAGTTATATTTGATGGATTTTTCATAAAGTGCAATCTTACCTGGAGGAGGAGGCTCAGTGGCAAAGTATTTGCCTAGCATTGCACTAGGTTCTAGGTCAGATTCCCACCATCAAAAGGGGAAAAAAATAGAATCTTAGAAAAAAGTGTATTGATAGTGACGTCATTGAATCATATTCGTACATTTTCCAGCCATTCATTTCCTCTTTTTGTGTTCATTTTTTCTATATATTTACCTAGAACATGTCATTTTTTTCTTAAGTGCTAATTTCATTGTCATGATTTTATTATTTTCCTATTTGTAGATGTTTTTATATCTCCTTATATTTTGCTGATATAAACTGTCATCTCTCCCCAGCCCCGCCAGTCTTAAGCACCCAAAGTTTTAAGTTTGCTTATCCTCTTTATCAAATATTTTGCACATTTCTGCTGTTCATATCATTTCCTCCCTTTAATTATTTGAACTTGTTTGTTTTCTGCTTCTGGTCACTTCTGTAGTGAATCCCTGAACTAACTGAGTTAGTTAGTCTTTTCTCAGTATTCATGCACGTAAACCTGTAAATTTCCCTCTAAACACTGCTTTAGCTGTTTCAAAATATTTTCTACCTTCTATTGTGAGTTTTTTCTTTAACCCTTGAGATCTCTTTGAAATACATAGCTTAATATCTAAACCCATGGTGTTTCTTTTATTTTTCTTCTTTGCTGCTTTTTGTTATGGACTTCAAGCACAATTTCATTGTGAGCAGAAAAGATATTTCTCACAATATCAAACCTTCCTAAATTGCTGAGATTGCTTTACAGTCTTCAGTATAGTCAATATTGATAAATAGTTTGTGTGCTCTTCAAAATAATGTTCAAATAAGGTAATGAGTATAGTGGTCTATAGATGTCACTTAGGTAAATCTGAATCATTGTTTTTGTCTAGATCTCTATTTTTTTAAAAAAAAAATCTATTCTCTTATTTACTAAGAGTGCATGTATAGGGGCTGGCAAGATGGTTTAGCAGATAAAGGCACTTACCACATAAGCCTGATTGCCTGAGTCTAATCCCCAGAATCCACAAAATGTTGCAAGAAGAAAATTCACTACACAAAATGATCCTCTGACTATTACATGTGTGCTATAATATGCCCCCCACACACACACACTAATAAAAACCAATAAAGTTTAAAAGTTAAAAAAGAAATACACTCAAATTGCCAATATGTATAGAGTTAATATATGCTGATAAAAATAATGAAATTTCCATTATGAATGTAGATGTGTCTTTTTTATAGTTATTTCCTTTTACTTCATACATTTTGATGCAATGTTATTACATACATACAATTTGTTATATCTTCCAAGTAAACCGAATGTTTTTCCTTATGAAGTGAGGTTATTTCTAGTAATACATCTTTACTTAAAATATACTTTTTCTGTAGTAACATACTTACAAGAGCTGTCTTTAAGTCAGTGTTGACATGCCAGTCATTCAAATGTGTCTCTTCTCAATAGTGGATTGCTTTTCTTCCAGGTAGGGACAATATTACCTCCAGTTGGACTACACAATCATTTACATTTAATGTAACTAAGAATACATGTGAACCTAAAACTACCATCTTAAAATATGTTTTTCCTGTCTTTTTATGTTCACATTCTTCCTTTTCTCCTCTTCTTTTGCATTTAAAGTGTTTTATTACTCCTATCTATTCTGTCAGCTTGGTAGTGATCTAGTCTTTGTCTTTGAGTACCTTATCTACAGCATATATAATTCATCTTTGACTTATTAACTTCTGGCATAATTAGTGTTTCAATCTTTTCTTTGTCAATGAGAAAAGAACGTTATTTTGTTTAATCCTATCTTTCATGTACTTTAATTTTCTCCGCATTTTAAAAACCCAACATTGTTATTACTCTTTTAGACATAAATAATCACTTCAGACTCACTTTCATATAACTTCATAATGATTTATAACTCCAAGCTTTTATCTAGGTCTCCTTTCTTTTGCATGAAAATATATCCTTGATTATATCTTTTAGTATATGATTTCAAGTAATTTTTTCAGTGTTTATTGGTCTAAAGATATATTTGCTTTACCTTTGCTATTTCAGTTTTGATTTGTGTGGAATCTAGGTTGACAGCTGTTTTCTTGCACAGTAAGGAAGGTATCTTCCATCATCTCTTGTTTCTGTTTAGATATATGGCTTCTTTAATTATTATTTTTATTTATGTGTGAGTTAAGTGTCTGTGTGAGGGAATGCAACATATGTGCAGGTGCCCACAGAATTTAGAAGGTATCAAATCCCTTTGGACTGGAGTTACAGGTGGTTGTAACTGTGTGGGTGCTGGGAACTGAACTTGGGTCCTTTGGGAAGATGGGAAAGTGTTCGTCGGTACTACTGAGCCATCCCTCCAGCATGAGTTTTGCTCTTAAAGTTTTCTACTTGTCTTCTTCCAGCAGCTTTGCTCTTACATCTCTAGTATGACTTTGAAATATGCATAGCACTTATAGTTTTTACAGGAAAATATGGCTTCACATTTGGGGGAAATTCCTATGTTAGCAATTAATATTACATTAATAAATAAACCCAATCATTTATCATTTCCTTACAGTTTGTGTGCATGAAGGACCCAAAAGCATCATGGCAAGGTGTCTCAGGCACTGTGTTGTCACAGAGGTAGTAGCAGTCTAGGTGCTCACTAGAAGTACCATCACAGTGTGACTATAGTCAATGATCTGACTTCAGATGTCTTCTGTGCCTAGCAGGCTTGTTGGCAAGTGGCCCCCCTGAAGCATTCCATAGCTCCACCAGGCTGTTGCATGTACCCTGGCATGGCAGCTGGCATCCACCACAGCAACTAATCTGAGAGAACGCAAGGTAGAAGTTACCTGCCTTTTATTACATAGTCTTGGGTGTCCTCCTCCCTCATTTCCACTATGTTGCTTTGGCTACAGAGATCAAATGTTTCAGTACAGGAGAGTCTGTTACTATCAAACAACAAAAATCACTGGACACCACTTCAGTGACTACCCACTACATTTCACCATGTGCCCCTCCCCCAATTATTCATGTCCCTCTCATATGGGAAATACAGTCACTTTCAAATGTGTCAGCACAGTATGAGCACAAAGGCCCTAATTTTATACCTAGGTGTTATGACTTGTCTTGGGGAATGCCCAGAGAGGGTACCTAAGACAGATCATTGAAGTGATTAGTAATAGTAAGCTCACCATGATTACTTACAGGAACATAGGTAAGAGATTACTTAAAGGAGTGTAGGTGACTCAGACCAGGTGCATAGCCTATCCCAGCATGGGTGACAACTCATGGAGTTTCTCCCATAACTTGCAGATGGCTTGGCTGGCAAAAAGGTCTCCTCTGCCCAGAAATTGTTTACCGCTTTTGTAACCTTGCAGGTGGGGCCTTGTGACTCCAGTACATTTCATTGACTCCCAACTCTTCACTCCAGAAGGGAGTGTCTCAACTAACAGGAGATGGCTACAAGTGGCTACACAGCTCTAGCCGAGGCTTTATTGTGAGAGCCTTAACAAAAGCACCTGGGCCAGGTGTAGTGGTGCACGCCTTTAATCCTGGCACTTGGAAGGCAGAGGCAAGCAGATTTCTGGGTTTGAGGCCAGCCTGGTCTACAGAGTGAGTTCCAGGACAGGCAGAGCCACATAGTGAGACCCTATATCAAAACAAAACAAAAGACAAACTGAAAGCTCCTGGGTATTGTCCCTGTTGATATGAAGTCATGTGAACTAAGAAGACAAATTGTACTTTTCAGGCCAAATAGAGAATGGGTAGGGAAGGCCTAGGGGAACTGCTATAGACATTTAGCTTCACAAGGTGGAAATGGGCCCAACACATGGTCTACACAATTCTGATAAATATCTGGGCAATAAAAGAGCTTTTAATTAGACTCATTCCAAAGCATCTGTCTCTACGACCCAAGCTCTTGATTCTTTCCGACTTAGCTTTTCTTTTCCATAAATCACAAACTTGTACTTTGAGTCTATGAAGCTATATGCAGCGAAGTTCATGGTTTTGATGACAGACTGCTGCGTTTATAGTATGACACTGTCTCTTTTGCTGTTCTTAATTATTTCCCAGAAAGCTATTTTGTAAGATAGTATCTTTACTAGACAAGGTCTCCTGGGATATTCTTTTTATCTCTTCAATCTTCACCTCTTATAGTGTTATTTTTAAGATATCTCTCATAAAAACACTGAAGATGAATTTTAAGAACTGAATATGAGGCTTTTCATCTAATGTTTATCATTAAATGATTATGATACTTTATTAGACTTAAACTTACTCTTTTGTGTGTGAGGGTATGTATGCCTGTGGGGTGCACATGTGTGTGGGAATGTACATGTGTGTACATGGAGGTCAGAGGACAATCTTATGTGTCTGCCTTTTGCTGGAGATAGGCCTCTCCTTGGCCTGGGACTCAGGCAAGTAGGCTAGACTAGCTGGCCATGAGCTCCAGGATTGGTTGTCTCACCTCCCATTTCACTGTCTCTGGGGTTAGTAAGCGTGTGTCACCACACCTTACATATCTTACATGGGTTCTAGGGTCTTCAGATTTGTGAGGCAAGCATACTATCTCTCCAGTTCCTAAACTTACTTTCTTCTAGTCTTGTTCATAATAGATATTTAGTCAATTTACATATGACAATATTTTCCTTGTACAACTTACCTATCATATTAATGTATTTCAGATTTTGTGACTGTAAAAAATTACTGCTGAGCTCAATATTATAAAACAAATTTCATGCTTATGGATTCTGTGTGGGTAAGAAGCAAACAAAGCATAGAGACAGCTCATCTCTGCTCTATGGTATTTGGATCCTTGTTTGGAAGACTGAGAGCCTGTATTTTGGAGTCACTTGAGATCTTATCATGTAGAAATCTGGTGGTGGATGTTGACTGGAAAATTCATTTTTCTTTCCCTATGGGTCTCTCCAGGCAAGTTCTGTTTGTAGATTACTTTGAGCTTCCTTACAACATGGTGACTGGTTTTCCCAGAATAAACTTCCCAATAAAAGAGAGTTAGACAGAAGTAGTATTTTGGATCCCTCAGAAGTCACATGATATCACCTCTGTGCACTTTGCCATGAGAGAGCTGGTATGAACTTCCCCGCTTCAAAGGGAAGAAATGACTCTGCTGACCCGCATAATCACTCTCAACCAGGGATGAACAGCTGCATCACTAGGCTGGGACTCAGATCAGAGCATTGCTCAACCCTCCTCAGAGACGCTGCTTCTTGCAATAGATGTTAATTAACACAAAGATTCATGACTGGACAATGTGTAAAGAGTGAGAGACTTTGGAGCACTTAGCCTTAAATGGGATGTCTTTATCAAACTGCTCCCTCAAGGGCCAGGGAATCTATGTGGAAGAGGAAAAGGAAAGATTGTAAGAGCCAGAGGTAGTGGATGACTCCAAAGAAACAGCATCATCTAGACACAACAGGACTGATGTACATATGAACTCACAGAGACTGTGACAGCACTCACAAGACCAGCACAAATTCAAACCAGACAGAATCTCAGAATGAAAAAAGGGGAGTGATCACAAAGTTCTGCCCCTAATCAAGAAGTTATTTGCAATTGATATCTTCTGGGAAAGGGAAAATTAGTTTTTCCAATGTAGTGTCACTGGGTATATCAACCCCACTCCAGGACAGGCCCCATGCTCGGGAGTAGTTGCCCACACAAAATAGATTCCATAGTTTTGTTGAGTGTGTTTTTTCTTTGTTTCATCTTATTGGGGTTTCTTTTGTTTGATTTTCATTTTTTTACTTTTCTTTTCTTTTTTGAGAGAGAGAAAGAGCATGAAGTTGGGTGGGTAGCAAGGTGGAGAGTTTCTGGGGGGAACTGGAGGATGGAAAGTATGATCAAAATACATTGCATGGAATTTTTAATGAATTAATTTAAAAATGTAAAATTTAAAAGAAAACTTTTGTAAGCAGTATTTCCTTAAATAACAAGTGATCCTGTTTCTCAGATATCATTCTTTTTCTTTCCAGAGGCTTCCTGCCAGTGATATATTTTTGAATGTTTGAAATGCCTTAAAACATGCTGTTTCATCATTTGACTTGAAAGGTTTGTGGACTCCAGGATTTCAGGTTCAGAATGAGAATGTCACTTTGGCTGGTATGTTGATTCTTTCTGGGCTTTCTGTTCTCTTATGAATAAGCTGGGCGATGGTGGTACATGCCTGTAATCCCAGTACTCAGGAGGCAGAGGCAGGTGGATCTCTGTGAGTTCGAGGCCAGCCTGGTCAACAGAGCAAGTTCCAGGACAGTGAGGACTGTTACAGAGAGACCCTGTCTCAAAAAAAAAAAAAAAAAAAAAGTAAAGAAAGGGGGAGGGGGAAGAAAGGAAAAGAAAAGAATAAAACAAATAGTGACAGCAGACTCCTGACAGGCTTGCTCAGAGAATCCTAGGAGTTTTATATGCATACATATCGGGTAACACTGCTAGCATAGTAAGCACTATCAGGCACCAGTTATTCTTATCTCTCTTCTTACTCCCCTTCTGTTGCTAACATACCAATTTACCATCACAGATGGCTGAGCAAGGGTCCCTTTGCTCCATTCAGATGGAAATCATGAACAGGCATGGAGCAGCTCCCTTAGCATTGGCATCCCTGAGCTCTCAAGCATCAGAGGCTTACAGGCTGGGCTTTCAAACCCAGAGGCTTATGGTTTTAAGCCCAGAGAACCTAGAGGCTTACTGCTGCCAGGTTTGAAAGGCAAAACTTACTGTTCTAGCTGCTCAGCTCAGAAGATTATTGGCTGTTCTAGCCTTTGAGTGGTAGCACCCAGCACCCTGCAGCTAACGTGACAGCTCCTAGAGTTGTGGGTTTTGGGACCCTTGGCTCTTAACTACTATTAGCTTTCAAGAATTCTTCCAGAAACTAGGGCTGGAAGCTTTTGCCTGTATTTTCTTAAAGCCTCTTTGCCCTCTTTTGGTCCCAGCTCTGCAGATTTCACTCACTGCTGAACTCTTCAGCAGCCTTCTCACTGCTGGGGTCAATGGGTTTTGGGCTAAAATCCCTAGGAGCTCTGGTTTTCCTTATATAACCAGCTCAAGAGCCTACCTACCCTACCTGTAAAAAAGACTGCAAGTAATCAATAAAAGAATATTCAGAAGCCAAGTGCAGTGGTGTACACCTGTAATATCAGCAAATTTGGAGACTAAGATAAGAGGAAGATGAATTCAAGGCTAGTGTGGGCTACATGGTAGATCCCTATTAAGGAGGTGGGGCACATTTGAGAGAAGCCTTTCCTGAGACCAAATGTTGGAAAACTGGGTGATTGGGAGTATTAGAAGAATGTAATTTTTACACAGCTTTATGTGTGAGCAGCTTCCAGTTTAACCACCCATAGCTTACATATACACTTATCAGATACCTCATCTATGAAGCAATTAGAAGCCTTACATAGCAATCACAGGCTTTTGGGGGAGGTGCTTCCCCTTTCTATCCGTAATAAGAACAGTTGCAGGGTAGACAGGATCATTAGAGTTCCCTGAAGCCTGTCTTGCTCACACTAGAGTCTTCCAGTTCCAATATGAGTTGCCTGGAGTGGCTGTGATTGGAGCAAGTTCTCTAGCAGCAGTCATGGTTATAGTGGTCCTTGCAGCTGGAATAGAGTTTGCTAAACATCATGGGGTGTTCAGCAAGGCTGGACTTCCCTAGGCAAGTCAGCCAGTTGCCAAGGAAAAGAGTGCATGACTAACAGCTGCAAGGTCAGGGCAGCCAGGCTTTCCTGCAAGTGGCTAGATGGCCCATTCTTGACTCTTGCTCAGTCACAGTGGGGAAGAAAATTAAAGACCTAAGAATTACAATAAAGACCTAAGAAACTAAGATTTTTAATAGTATTTAATAATGCTGAACCCCTTAGCACAGACCCCTCAGGAGGACTTGGTCTCTTTGATCTGTTTTAACCTTGTTGATCTTCAACTACACT
Organism: Peromyscus californicus insignis; assembly: GCF_007827085.1. NCBI lineage: Eukaryota > Metazoa > Chordata > Mammalia > Rodentia > Cricetidae > Peromyscus > Peromyscus californicus. The sequence goes on from NW_026294562.1 coordinate 21,542,796, forward strand.
TTTCAGCAGTTAAGTCTTTCATTTCCAAGACCTGTAACTGACTTACACTTACACTTGTTTATGTATTAAATCTGTTTATGACCTTAAGTTAGGAACATGCATTTTGTACATTATCGATTTATTATCAATTCCCTGTTTGCTACCTTTTCCCATAGTTTATGGTCCTTAAGTGTCTACTGAAACTTGACTATGAGCTTACCTTTACAGTTGTGAGTTCTTGCTGGTCTTCAGTGAGGTCTTCATGGTAAAAGAAGGGAAAGCAACTTGGGAGGGTTTGCTGTCTGTTTCCACCAGAAGTGGGTGTGTTATGAGGGTCTTGTAGTGAGGGGTGGTCACCTAGAGGTACCAACATGAACAAATAATTGTACAATCAGGAGAGAAGACAAAATCACAGGTGCTTAGAAAGCAAAAGTGACAGGTGGGAGTGCCAGGGCCATATACCGGAAAGGCACTGGTGCCTGTAAAGAGACAGACAGGAATAACAGAGCCACAGCCATGGGGAAACAGAAGAAACAGCCACAGAGAAGGGAGAAGAAAAATGACAAATTGTATTAGAACAAACAGCTCCTGTCAGCACGGATGGAGCCCCAGAGTTGTGAGTCCACCATGGGGTTCTGGGTACAGATTTACAGGATTGAGGGGCCCTCCCCTTTCCAGACTCCCTCCCCTTCTCCCTCATTGGTCCCACCCTGGGTATCCTCCCAGAAATCCCACTGAAGGGCCTTTGTAACAGTTACAACATTCTGGGAAGGTGGAGAGCAACCCCAGGAGCAAGCAGCATCCCCTGCTAAGTTTCCCTGACCGTCTTTCAGGTTGGGCAGAGATGTGTAGTCAAGCAAAATAGCTGAGTTGCTGGTTTTCTGGATTGTTCCACATTCCCAATTAGTAAAACAGGAGGTATTTATCCTCCTCAAGGCCAGCTCCTTTCTAAAAATGAGATACCTGTATTATAGCACTTGAATTTTTGTTAATATTTTATTGCTTATGGTATTATTGTATTTGTTCCCCATTCTGTGCCTCAAGGATTAAACACTGTGGATGACACAAAGCAGATGTTTGAAAATGTTTACCGAGGCTAAGGAAATGGTTCTTTGGATAAGAGATCTTTCTGCACAAGCATGAAGACCTGAGTTTGGATCCTGAACATCCATTGAAAAATGAGGCATGGACCCCAATACTTGGAGGAAGAAAGGAAGATCACTAGAGCTCACTGGCTGCCAGTCTAGCCAAAAAAAAAAAAAAAAATGGTAAACTTGGGTTCAGTCAGAGACCTCAAAGGAGTAAGGCTGAGAATGACAGAGTGGGATGCTTGGCTTCATGGGCATGTGCATGCTTGTGCACACACACACACACACACACACACACACACACACACTCATTTATTGGATCCATAAAGAAAAGTAAAAACAAACAAACAAACAAAAAACAAATTTAGTTAAAAATTAAAGTCTGAGAAATCCTAGCACTCCCAAAGGTGGAGGGAGTTCGCTTAGAAATTCACTATTGTATTCTGGCCATCCTACATGGCTACATGAGACCATGAAAGGCCGTTAAAAGCTGTGTCCCTGGAAGAGGGACTTGGGACTTCCAGCTCTAAAGAAGCAAGAACCGCAAGGAAACTTGAATAAGCAGATTGCCCTAGACAAGCAGCATTCAGTTTCTCTATTAATACTCCACCTATCTGTTGCTTTGGATTTTCTACTAATCCAGGCTACACAGACTTTCTCTGTTAAAGTCTCATCTCTCTTCTTAGGCATGTCAAAAAGGCTCTAACCCAACTCTCTCTCATGTGGTCCACAATTGATGCATCATTTGCCTTGACACACTGTGGTAGAAATGGGCAGTATTAACAAAGTGACTCTCCTTCACCTCTGCCAAAACATCTTGCTAGCCTATTGCTCTTATTCTTGAAATGTCTCAGATGTATGTCAAAATAGCATAGTATCTCTAAAAGCCCTGACAATACATAGGCCCTTCTCATGTCACTGGACATGAAGCAGTGTAGAGAAGTGTGACAACACTCTAAAAACTACTACTCTTATCGTCTCTAAAATCCTTTCTTAAGACTTGAAACTTGAGGCTGAGGTAGGAGAATAGCAGCAAGCTCAAAGCCACCATGGACTACAGAATACCAGGTTCAGTCAGGACTATGTAACAGGACCCTGTGGGGCAGAGGGGGACTTGATATTGGTAAATGTTTCCAACAATTATGAAACCAATCTTGGACTGCTGTGGCAAACAGGTTCCAGGGAGGTCTCCTCTGATGGCTGATTTTGGATTGAGGATCCCCAACTGATTTGTTGAAACTTACTTAGACTGTTAACAGTCTAGAACAATTTCACCAACCTCCCTGGCCTCCGTCCTTCCCTCCTTGACTGTTTCAGACCATGGGATGGCTCTTTGAGCCTCCCCTGGTTCTCCCACATTTTATGTGATAGGTGTTCCCTTTATAATATTTCTTGTGCATACTCTCATTTCCCCACACACCCACCCCAGAGAGTCAGATTAACATAAAGAAATCTCTTTTGGAAACATGTATTTTGCCAGTATCTCATTTCAGCAGTCCAGAGTTGCTGCATTATAATGCTGCAGTCAGTATTCTCGGTTCTTATCCTGTGATGTTACCAATGAACATAATAAAGTAATAGTGAAAGTGAAGTATGCTGATAGAAGATGAAGTTATTTTGCCAAGTCTGAAATAAATTGCTTAAAACTACATTTTCCCAAGGTTTGTTCCCAGCACAGAAAACTACTACACTCCCCAGGAAATCAGAATAAAAAGTCTGGTCCTTGATTAAAATCATGGGTGTGGCTTATACCACTCCTTGGGCTACTGAGCTGAAGAAATGCTTGCTTGGAGGTAACAGTCTATAATGACAAGAAATATGAATTTAAGTTTCCCAAAAGGGAATCACCACGGAGGACATGGTGTCTGGTTAAATAAATAAATACTCCTGGTGTGGTCTTCGATAAATCGCTTGCCCTCTCTCAGTCTTAGTTTCTCCATATATATGAAATACAAAGGATAACAGCTTGTGTCTCTCGGATTGTTGAATGAGGCGCAGCATGGCGGGCTTTAAGCACAGAGACGGGGTTTGTGTAAAAGGCCACGCTCCTCCTACAGCACTGTCCCGTCGGCAGCGGCCAATTGCACCCACTTCCGGAGACCACTTCACCTCGGTCTCCCTCAGTCGAGCGCGTATCCTTCCGCGCGCGTCACTTCCGGGAGACTCAGGACGTGGCTCCGGATCATACCCGGATGCAACTGTCATGGCCGCCGTCTGTGAGCGCTCGCAATGGACACCGAGTGAAGGGCTGCCCATAAGGCGTTGAAAGTTAGCGGGGTTCGAAGCCTGCCACCTAGAGGCAACAGAAGAGACTCCCGCGAGGCAGGATGCCCCCTGACGGCCCCCAGACGGCGCCCCCGTGCGCCTGTCGACTTGTCGGGTCTTTCTAGAGGAGTTGCCCCCCTTGGCAGGCCGCGGCCCGCTCCAGCCTGTCTTTGTGAGCCGAGCGTTTGATCCCGTCGCAGCCCAGGCGCTGGGCAGGCATCGCGGCGGCGACCTGGAGGAAAAGGCGTGTGCAGGACGCCCGGAAGAGGTGGGGGCGCTGAGGACTCTCCCCGGCGGCGCTAGGGACCTCTCACTAAGTGCGACCGGGCGCCTCCGCCCCCACGGGGGTCCTGGTCAGGTCTTTGTCCTTTCAGCCAAGATTCTCCTCACTGTGGGGCACTTGTCTGCTGACCCAGCCACACTCAACCAGTCTGCCCCGCCCTAGACTTCTCAAGAGGATGAGAACTCTCAAACTTTAAAGTGTAAAGTCTCAAGGATGGGTATTGATTTCAGTGTGATTGGTTTCAGAGTTCTGAAAAACAAAACAAAACAAAAAACCTCAAATAGAGACAAAATAGTACAAGTTTAGAATTCAGAATTCATAAACAGTTTCACATGTGGAGTCGTGATCGTATTAAGATGTGATTTAAAGCACAAGTGTTCTTGTAAAACAAAAATAAGTAGGAACATTTAGGAAAACTGAACTCGGCCACTATGCAGTGAGTTGTAAGAGGAGGAAAGACAACAGAGTTGCTCATACAGTTGTTGTTGCCAGAGTTTCTGAAAATATTGTAGGTACATTAATTTTAGTTACTTTTTCCTTGTGGGAGGGTATGGGGAGGGTTGGGGGTGTCCTAAAGATCTTGTCACCAAGTAAACAGAAACAAACGTGAATTGATGTATTGGCATTTCATAGTAGTTAAAATCAACTTAATACCAATAGGATTTAAAAAAAAAAAACTCAGTTAAAGCTATTTACTTGCCTGAAATATGTAACATAAAACAGAGAAGTAGCTGCTGCATTTATAGAAACAAAAATGTAGACGCTAGTACTTGCTGCAGGCTGACTTCACTTCATAGTGCTGTAGCTTAGACTGTCTCCTAAAGTCTCACAATTAGCTTGGGTGTGTTTTTAAAAAGTAATAATAGTACAAGAAGAGAGGAATGAGAACCATGGCCATTTTCAGAATATCCCATTATTTAAGCATAAAACAACATGACATTAAGAAGCACCTTGAAAAAGAAGGTTTTTTGAGACAATCTTAAACTATATAGCTCAGGGGAGTCTGGAATTCATTGTATCCCAAACTAGCCTCAAATTCACAGCCTTCTAGATTTCTTTTTGTAATTATGTACTATTCGCAAAGCACTAAGTCGGTAATGAGTGAGAAAGTGCTTCAAAACAGGCTAAGAAAATCATAATCAGTTATTATGCTTCTGACCAAAGTACATGTCCTGCTACACTAATTACCAAAACTTGTGTTTCATTTTGGTTTTGGAATTGTGTGTTTCATATACTCATACACACTTAGCTTCAGTATTTTTGTTCTGTTTTATTTTTCAAGACAGGATGTCTCTGTATCCCTGGCTGTTCTGTAGACCAGGCTGGCCTCGAACTCAGAGATCTGCCTGACTCAGTGCTGGGACTAAAAGTGTGTGCCACCTCACTTGTCTAGTTTCAGTTTCTTACAGAGAAGCAAGCTGAAGTATCTGTTTACACACTGTATTTTGTTTCTTGAATGTTTTAAGACTGATTTGTGCCTAATAAAGTATTTAGTAATTTGACCATAGGTTACCTAAAACCTTACTCTTCGTATGGTTTCTTGAATGCAGGTCTTCTGGGTCCATGGTTTAGCTTCTGGACAAAGCAGTGTTAAAGTTGTCATTTTTATTGCTTTGGTCCAAACATTAATCATTGTATTCAGTTTTCCATTATTGTAGTCCAATGTAGGCCTCATGTAATGACCATTATTTGTGAGGTAATCGAGGCTTACTGTAAATACTTTCCTGCTAAATGTAAAATTTGATCATAAGGACTTGCCATTATAGAGGACTTACCATCCGCCAATCTCGTTCTGGTACTGTAGTATTTAGTTAATATTTATGCCAATGCTGTAAAGTGGTGTTTTAACAGGTGGAGAAACAAGGCAAAGAGGGATTTGCCCATAGTCATAAGACTAGAGCCATGTTCTTATGTACACCCTCCCCTGCTGTACTGGGGATTTGGAAGACATAAGTTGTTACGGTCTATTTTCACTTAAAGTTCATAGAATTACAGGTAGCAGGAGGCACTAGACTCCTTGTCCCCTAGTCGGCAGCTGGTGCCTGCTTGTTTCAGAGAGTTGGAAAGTTACAGGTATCTGCTATGTGACTGAGCCCAGGATCAGAGAAGGGGGAAATTGCAAGCCCCAAATTATTCCATAAATTAGGCTCTGTGTCCTGAACCAATAGGATGTGGAACTTGGGAAGAGGGCAAGTCCTGGCCTATGGGAAAAGGAAAAAAAGACTTTCCCATGGCTGAAGGACATTTCAAATCATTATCTCCCACCAAATCAGCTCTGTTTGCCTTTTCTCTCTGCAGAGCGGTATATTCAAACCTACTTTGTTTTTACTAGTCTCTTGGATTTATTGTCTTACTTCCCAGATTGAACCCAAAGCTTTAATTAAACACACTAGGCAAATGTTTACATACTTCTTTTATCTGACATCCATTTCCTCAAAACTGAGTACTTTGGTAAAAGAATGAAAACAGACCTAGACTCAGCTTACTTACCCTGATATATCTGTTGGGCAAATAATTTAAATTCTCTGAATTTCATTATTCTCATATTTAGTAAATTAACCCATTGAACCTTACTTACCTTTAATCTTAATTTGTTTTAATTTTTTGAGATTTTAATTTCTTGCTATGTAACTCATACAATTCTTGAATTTGATATGTAGCCCTGACTAGTCTCAAACTCATGGTAATCCTCCTGCCCCAGCTTCCTGAATGCTAGGATTGCAGATGTGCACCACCATACCTGGCTGAACTTTTATGTTTCTTCAGATCTTGAGTCATCAAGGATTCTAAAAGGACCTTTTTACTAAAATCTGAGATTTTCTTCTAAGCCTCACACAGATTTCTCTACATCTCTGGGGATGGTATCCCCACCTCCTGCTGTCAGACCGCACCCTAAGTATGATGTCTCTAATTTCTGAGATGTCCAAGTTTGAAAGAATATACATCTTGGCTCTGGGCAGCTTTTCCATCCTAATTTTTATCTACATCTTTATAGCATTTTATTGCTGTATTGTGTGGTTTTGATAAATAGAATTCAAAATTCTATAAGCTCTTGCTGGTCATAGTGGTGCAAGCCTGTAACTCAGTACTTGAGAGGCAAAATGATAGTAGTTCAAGGCTAGCCTGAGCTACTTGAGTTCAGGCTAACCTTCGTTACATAACAAGACTCTGTCTCAAAAACAAAGCAAAGCAAAGCAAAACAAGAGCTTCCTGGTGGTGGGAAAGTCGGAAGCATTTCTATTATTTTCCTAAGTAAACGCTAACACAGTGTCTATCATGCAGTAAGTTCTAGGTAAACATTTGTCAGGCCGGGCGGTGGTGGCGCACGCCTTTAATCCCAGCACTCGGGAGGCAGAGGCAGGCGGATCTCTGTGAGTTCGAGGCCAGCCTGGTCTACAAAGCGAGTTCCAGGAAAGGGGCAAAACTACACAGAGAAACCCTGTCTCGAAAAACCAAAAAAAAAAAAAAAAAAAAAACATTTGTCAGATGCAAACCTGGAGGCACAGGCTGGCACCCCAACATTGGTGGAGGCAGGGGGTCACACAGCAAGCTGGCGCCCAGGCTTGCCTTGTCTGAAAATACCCCCTCCCCAATTGCTAAATGAATTAAGCAACTCTTCATTTCATATTACAAATGCATTTTTTAAAATTACGTTTGGCTTCAATTTTATATGTAGTGTACCGAAAGTGCAGACGTAACTGGGCCTAGTTGCACAGGCCTACAGCCCTAGCTCTCCAGAAGCTATAGCACGAGGATTGCAAGCTCAAGGTGAATTGAAAGACAGTCTAGACTATTTAGATATGTAGTCTCAATTTTTTTAAAGGCAAGAGTGCTGGGGATGTAGTACTTGCCCAGCATGCCTCAGGCCCTAGCTTAACCCTGGTCCTAAAGAAGGGGAGGGAGGAGAGGCAGAAAGTATCTTGCTGCTTTTTGTTTTTTCACTTAGAGAACACACATTGGGCTGGGGAGATAGCTCCACTGCTCGTATATGACTGACTTTTCCTGGGCAGACACAACACACAGCCATGCTCACACTCATATTTACACCCAGGCATCTACCCACTCCAGAAAGGGAACTCACAGTAGATTACAGAAACGATTATACCGGCATTCAGTGCGGTGAAGCACTGAGTTTTTCCTGGGGCTGCCAACAGGAGTGTGGGTGAGGGGTCATTTACAGGAGCAGGGCTGACTCAAAGGCATCTGCCTCACAGCAAGGAGGGGACTCAGAAACTGCAGTGCCTTCTGGACAGCTTGTAAAATGCTGGAGAGAAAATCACTCCCTACAGTTTGGCTGGTCCCCTCCCCCACAGTTGTTTTACCCCCTTTTCTTCCAAGTTTCTGTTCTTCCAGACAAGTGACTTTCTGTTGACCTAGTTTCCTGAGCTTCTCCCTTCCTCCTGATTCGGAGGAAAATGCCGTAGAACAGTTGGTTAAAAAAAAAAAAAAAATTGTACTTTGCAAGAGTGAGGACCTGAGCCTCATCTCCAGAATCCATGTGGAAAATGCTGGTATGATGTTGGGTGTTTGTCATCCCAGCACTGGGGAGGCAGAGACAAGCAGATCCCATCTATCCGGCTTTGTGAGGTCCAAGAGAGTAAGAGATCCTGTTTCTAAAAACAAGATGGACAGCGACTGGGGAATGACACCTAAGGTCACACTCAGCTTTCACACATATGTGCATACACAAGTATAGATACACACACACAAAAAGCAACAGTATCTCCAAATTCCATTCTCTCCCTCTCCCTCTCCCTCTCCCTCTCCCTCTCCCTCTCCCTCTCCCTCTCCCCCTCCCCCTCCCCCTCCCCCTCCCCCTCCCCCTCCCCCTCCCCCCTCCCCTCCCCTCCCCTCCCCTCCCCTCCCCTCCCCTCCCCTCCCTCTCTCTCTCTCTCTCTCTCTCTCTCTCTCTCTCTCTCTCTCTCTCTCTCTCTCTCTCTCTCGTGTGTGTGTGTGTGTGTGTGTGTGTGTGTGTGTGTGTGTGTGAAGGCACAAATTGAAGTCAGATGTCTTCCTCGGTCATTCCCCACCCTATTTTTTGAGATAGCATCTCTCACTGAACTTGGAGCTCACCAATTCAGCTAGACTAACTGACCAGTGAGCTCTAGGGATCCAGTGGTCTCTGGATTCCTAGTGTCGGGGTTACAGGGCATGCCACTATGTGAAGCTCCTCTGTGGTGGCTGGGAATTCAAACTCAGGTCCTCAAAGCTCAAGCACTTCCCCGACTGAGTCATCTTCCCAGGTAGCATTCTTTTCATCCTGATAACATCAAGCATCTTTTGTCCCTGGAAGGTGTCTTGTAAAATCAAAATGCTGGTATATACAGACTTAAACAAGAAACCTAACTGATTTTATTTTTAAACTGGCTAAAGAGCTTCACGGTAAGAAAAGTTATTAAATTCTTGTATTATGAAGATGTATAAACTTAAAAATAGCATTGAGGTTTTCTGAGTTCTGACTTTTCAAAACGATAATTGAAAGATATTTTGAAAGTGTATGAACAGACAGAGAAGTGTTCAAATTTGGAGTTGAAGGAGAGTAGGATGATGTAGCCAGAGAAACTGCTCCAGTCTTATTAAAGTGTGCCTCATGCGGTCTGTACTTCTGTTGAATGAGGAGGGGATGTAACCAGTTTTTTCTGTCCCACCAGCCAGGTCCCAAATAATGACACAGAGACTTCTTATTAATTATGAAAGCTCAGCCTATAGCTTAGGCTTGCTCCTAGCTAGCTCTTATAACTTCAATTAATTCATTTACATTAATCTGCATCCTATCACGCCGTTACTTCTCTTCCATCTTGCACCTCCTTTTTCTCTCACAACAAGGGGGCTTGGGAATTACTGTAAACTGTAGACTATTCTCTGTAGATAATCTGCTGAGTGTTCTGTGTTCTCTCTCTAATTTCACTCTTTCTGGCCTGATCTTTTTGACCCTGATACTGTCACTTGAAGTGAAATGATAAAGCTTGGAAAGCTGATTATTCTGGCTAATAGGTCACCTAAGGGACCCTTCTAATAAGTTATTTTAGGGTTTTGTTTTTATCACAAAAGGGCTGATTAATGTTTATTGTTTGTTTGTTTTTTGTTGGATTTTTTTTTTGTTTGTTTTTTGGGTTTTTTTTGTTTGTTTTTTTTTGTTTTTTGGTTTTTGTTTTGTTTTTTGGTTTTGTTTTGGTTTTCCTCTATCCAGCTGGAACTAGGCAATGCCTTTGATATTGGCAGTTCTGAGCTCCAGAGACTTAGAGTGAAGCCTTGAAGAAGAAGGGCTTTCAAAGCCACAGACTTGCAGCTGGACATACTTAAGTAAGTAGTGCAAGAGGCCTTGAGTGCCGGTAGCCTCGCACTCGGCAGCTGGAGTAACAGTGCAAGCTGCAGGTGTTGGGCCCCAGCTCTTGACCTTTGGTGACTCTCTGGAACCTCTCCAGTGGCTCTTCATGCCCTCTTACCTTCCATGATCTTAGCTCTCTGCGGCTTCTTGGCAGCCACGGTCATCTGTGGTTCCACAGTCCCTCCTCCCAGTCACACTCTGGAACTCTTCAGCCTCTTCGTAGGTGCTGAGTTGAGGGATTATAGCTTAGAAGTCATGAGGCCTTAGATGCAACTGTCCACTGCCACCAGCCAGGGTTTTGTCTATGTTTTGTGTTACCAGCCATCACACTCTACCCATGATAAAGGGCATAACTAATCATTAAGGCCATTTGAGAGAAACTTTGACTGGAGCCTACTGTTGAAGTAGCAGGGAAGGAGGGCTGTGCCTGGTGAGAAGGCTCCTGGACTGACCCAGGGAGTCTGCAAAAGACATGGCTTCTATAATCCCAAGAAGGGTGTGGAATGCTTGTGCACAGCTTCTAGGTCCAACAATCACAAGTTTTAAATGTGTACCAATCACAAGCTTTTCCTGAGTCAGTGAAGGAAGTGCTCCTCCCTTTTCCTAATGAGAATAACTACAAGATAGATGGAGTCATCTAGCTTGTCACGGCTGTGGTGAAGTCTCCTGGAGCCAGGACCAGCTGCCTCGAACTGCTATGGTTAAACAAGGCCTCCTGCAGCTGAAGTCCATGATTTCAGCCACAGCTATGGTAGTAGCTGTCTTTGCACTGGAGTAGTTTCCTCGTGGGATTCATGAAGTGTTCACTGCTCAAAATGGCTGGGTGGCCATGATGGCAGTCCAGCCTGTAGCTTAGGAAAGAACTGTTTGATCTGTAGTTCCCTTGTCAAGGCAGCTGTCAGGCAAGTGGCTGGTATGACTGTTGCTAACAGTTGGGCTACCTGAAAGAAAAAATATTCAAGGATCCTTATGATAAAGATCTACTGTGACGTTAACATTCTCAGTAGTACTTAACAGTGTTCAAAGTCAAACACCCGTGGGGGGAGTTGAGCCCCTCTGATCTCACTTTGAGAACATTCCTAGTTTCTCTGTGCAACAGAGCTATCCCTGTTGCTGTTCTTAAGAAGGCAAACTTTGCTCTTCTATATAATTGAAAGGTTACCTCTTCCTTTTTCCCCTTGTGATGGCTGATATTGCCAACTTGACAGAATCTAGAATCACTTAAACAAACTTCATATCTGTGGGTGGCACCATCAGTAGTGGGGTTCCTAGCCTGAATGAAATAGGAGAATGCTGACCACCAGACTTCACCTTTCATCTCTCTCTGCTTCCTGACTAGGCATGTAGTGTGACCAGCCGCCTCATGTTCCCGCTGCCAAGCTTTGTCCACCATGATGGATTGTATTCTCAAATTGTGAGCTGAAATAAACTCTTCCCCCCTTAAGCTGCTTTTGTTAGGGCTTCTTCAGAACAATGAGAAAAGTAACATGAGTAAACGCAAACATCAAAATTACTGTGTGTCTTACACTTCTCCACGATTCTGACCTGAGTTTGCGACACTCAATTTCACCAGCAAAGAAAGCCTGTGGTGAGAGAGAGCTTTCTTATAAGCCTCTCTCTTCCTGAAAGATTCCCTGAGAAGAAGATCAAATGCTGGAGAGGAGCAGTGCAAACCAAGTAACTTCATCTGGCCACTCTGTTTCCCCATCTCCATAAGAGACTTTGTTTCCTCATTTAAATATGATAGGGACTTGTTTGCACACACCGGCCTCCAGTTCTGGTTTTGCTTCTCAAGTAGCTGTGACTATAGGGACTCAGCCACTGCTCTGGTTCAAGAACTTCAAGAACTCTCTAATATCTGCTCACCTCAGTTCTCCCTGTTCCTCCAAAGCTCCCGCTCCTCCCACCCCCCACCCCCACACCCTCACCCCCACCCCTTCTTCATTCCCAGTAGATTATCTCTACAATTCTCAGGGAAGAGAGAATCCATGAATCTGTAAAACAGGGCTTCTCACATTAGTACCACCAGACACCCCAGCATTTCCCTGATGCTATGCATTCGTTCCTTGGTCTCCTTCCTCCTTCTACTTGAATGCCTTCCTGGTCTGTGTCCTTCCCGGTCTGTGTGTCCTTCCCAGTCTGTGTGTCCTTCCCGGTCTGTGTGTCCTTCCTGGTCTGTGTGCCTTCCCAGTCTGTGTCGTTCCCGGTCTGTGGCCTTCCCATTCTATGTGCCTTCCCGGTCTGTGTGTGCTTCCTGTTCTGTGTGCCTTCCCGGTCTGTGTGTCCTTCCTGGTCTGTGTGCCTTCCCGGTCTGTGTGCCTTCCTGGTCTGTGTGCCTTCCCGGTCTGTGTGTCCTTCCTGGTCTGTGTGGCCTTCTGGTCTGTGGCCTTCCCAGTCCTGGTTTTTAGAACTTTTGCCTTTTCAAGTCCTCGCAGCTCCTTCATATTGCCCGTTGGGTCCTCTGAAACCTCTGAAACCCCTTTTGCCTTAGAAGAAAATAAATTAAACATTCTTCCAGCACTTTGTCTTTCTCCATTCTGTGCTGCACTTTTTTTTTTTCACCCTCAGGCTTCATGAAAACATTGTCTCTACTTGCTTTTTCTCACTTTGCACTTCCTCTTAATTCTTTGGCCAACAGCCATGTTTTACCTCCACTCAAATGAAGTAGTGTTAAAGTCACTAGTTACCTCGATGTTTCTACACTCAGCAGTACTTCTTAGGACCTGTCTGCCTTAGCCCAGGTTCTAAGGAAGTCACCTTAAACATGCTTTTTTTCCTGAAAGCTATTCCCTGGACCTCACTGACGGTGTTTCCTGGCAGCCAATAGCCATTTCTCTAGTCATTTTTCCTTGAGTTTCTAGAACACCTTCATTCATCTGTTCTCTTATTTTCATTTCTATACCTTCATAAAGCATCTGTCACATGCCATATGATATACTACTTACTGGAGACTGAGAAAAAAACAAAACATTTTTTTGCAGTAGTTAGACTCTCCAGGAAAGGGCTTCCGTAACATATATTCAAAGTTTAGCATGTGTTTTCAAGTGTTTTACAGTTATATGTGTTTGTTTTCATTCTAGAATTAAAAAAAAAAATGTTGCTTCAGGACCTATACCCTATTTTAGTAGAAACTTTTACAGAAACATTAAAAGTTGATGAGGTGGTTAGGGACATATCTAAGCAGATAAAGTGGTTGCAAGGTCCAGGGTTAGGATCCCCAGAACCCAGGGAAAAGTCAGGAACCTGTAATTCCAGCATGCCAGAGGCAGAGATAAGAGGTCCCAGTGCAAGATGGCTGTCTAGAATAGCTATATATTTGCTTGTTCAAGGTTCAGTGAGAGACCCGGCCACAATTAAAAAAAAAGTGGAGAACATCTAACATCAACTCCAGACACACACACACACACACACACACACACACACACACACACACACACACACTAAAAATAGAAATGTGTCAAGAAGATTAAATTAGGGTTTAGGCTCCAGCTCGGAGACAGTTCACTTGTCTCACACGTAGGTGGCTGTGGGTTAGATCCCCAATCTTGCAAAAGGAAAAAGGTTAAGTTAAGAAAAAAAGGAGACTCGTGGAAAGTGCAAATGAAGACAGTTGTGTAAACTGAGGGTTTGGGCAGCAGATGTGTAAACTGAGGACATGACTGCTCTAAGGTATGTTTGAGGAAGTTTTTACTACAGACATGCAGGAGGGTACAGCCAGAGGACTCTCTAAGGGCCCAGAGCAGGGGGAGAAAGTAGTACACTGAATGTGGACAGCAGATTGGACCGGCCGTGGGCTGTGGGGGTGGGGTGGATAGAGTGCAGGCGAAGGAGACCAAGAGAGTGGTGGGAGGTGGGGGATGGGAAAGTGGGGGTCTCAGGGGTGTGGGGGTGTGGGACAACAGAAGAAGACAAGAGAGAGAGAGAGAGAGAGAGAGAGAGAGAGAGAGAGAGAGAGAGAGAGAGAAGGACCAAGAGAGCACATAGCCGAAATGGTAGGGTTATAAGGGAATGAGAAGCTGGGGAAGGAGAGCCCCTGAGCTGGAGAAGTTTCGGGTAGAGAGCAGGGTGAGAAGAGCCACAGGTACTGAGTGAGCCTGGAGGCCAGGATGCACTTTGGTATGATAATAGGAACCATGATAGCCATCTGTCCCTTCTGACAGTGATAAGGAAATGACTCCTTTGGTAGAAGGGAACAGGATCCAGAATTTGGGGGATTGGAATTTCCTTTAGACCTGACAGCTATTCCTCGAAGAGAGGAATATCAAAGCCATTGCACACTTTCTTCAAGCTTGAAGCCTGGGGTGGGGGTATAGCTTAACATGTGTGAGGCCGTTGGTTGGATCTGCCTGGGATGGAGGGTATAGTTCGGCATGTGGGAAGCCTCAGTTGGATCCTCTCTCAACCTAATACCTTTGAATACGTGGTTCTTCCTCCTCCCCATATATTCTCTGATTTGTCACAAGAATACAACTCAGCCAGTCATTAAAAAAGAGAAAATGGCCGGGCGGTGGTGGCACACGCCTTTAATCCCAGCACTCGGGAGGCAGAGCCAGGCGGATCTCTGTGAGTTCGAGGCCAGCCTGGGCTACCAAGTGAGTTCCAGGAAAAGGCGCAAAGCTACACAGAGAAACCCTGTCTCGAAAAACCAAAAAAAAAAAAAAAAAAAAAAAAAAAAAAAAAAAAAAAAAAAGAGAAAATGGAGTAATGGAGAGAGGCTAACTTTACTCTGAGATGAAGTCGAGTGGTACTTTACCTTCTACCAGAACAGAGAAGGAGTTATACAGGGGGATGAGTAATTCCTTACTATATGAAGTTATGTCCAGTGACAGGCAATGATCCTGGTGTTGACATCTTGCAGTCCCAAGTGATAGGCTATTTGTAGCCTAGGCATTATCCTTGTATGTCCTCCATACTTCACTAACCCCTTCACGTTGAGGGGGCACTAAGACAACCCAGCTCTGTGTCCCTGGCATAATGTACTATTTAAAGAAAGGATCTCAGAGTAGGTTTCCTGTGGACACTGGTAACAACAAAAGAAAAAAAAAAAGAGCGAGATTCATGTTTCATTAGGGATTACTGCATAGGAGCAAACAGTTAAGTTCTGCTGTAGTGGATTGCCAGTAACCCCTAATCACAGACAAGTACAAAGATGAAAGTATATACCAACAAGTACAACTATCACATGAACTGGACTGTGTCGGGGAGTCAGGAAGTCTTTTTAAGGTCATGCTCAGCTGAAATCTGAAGACATGAGGAAATGTTAACTGGAAGAGGGAAATCAAGTATGCCCGAGAAGAGAGCTGACATGGACAATACCTGCTCCAGAAGAAACAGTCAGCTGAAGGAAGGGCTGGAGGAGAGAGTGAGGAGGAGATGATGTTGAAGACAGCTTTGAACTTGGAGATCTTCGTGGCTACAGTTGCACAGAGGACTTCAGTGGGAAGAGAAGACCCAGAGGAGCAGCCATCCAAGCGCTAGATAACAGTAGCTCTCAGGGGTGGTAGGGACACTTAGAAGAACAAATCGGCGGTAACCTATTTTTGATATGAATGCTGGATGGATTAGGCTGAATATAAATTTTTTTGTCAGTAGTTTAGCAGAAACTGGATTTGGAGGTATTTCTTTCGGTAGTGAACTAAGAATGTTAGTTATAGAAAGTATTCGTGCATATGAAGCCTTTTAGGTTTAGCAGCACTAGCAGTGAAGGTGGAGGTATGAGCCTTGAAGACAATATATTTTCCTCTAAGAGATATAAAAATAAACACTCCATTTAGAAAACCAGATAGGGAGTGGTGTCATATACATGCAAGCAGGTGTGTGTGTGTGTGTGTGTGTAATGAATCTTTTAACTGAGATTGTTCAGATAAGCAAAGGATAGTATTTTTTAGGAGAACATAATGGAATGTACTTGGCCACATTGGAGATGTGAAAGATACAAAAAATGTCTGTATTAGCTATACTGTTTTTGGCTGCAAGTAACAGAAACCCAGAGTCAAAGATTAGTATAATTGTGGTGGTTTGAATAAGGATGTCCCCCACAAAGGCTCATAGATTTGAATGCTTAGTAGCATTCAAGGAGTGGCACTATTTGAGAAGGAATAGGAGGTGTGGCCTTGTTGGAGGAAGTGTGTCACTGAGGGTTGGCTTTGGGGTTTCAAAAGCCCAAGCCAGGTCCAGTGTCTCTTTCTTCCTGCTGCTTGTGGATATTGATGCAGAACTCTCAGCTACTTCTACAGCACAATATCTGCCTTCACACTGCCATGCTTCCCACCATGATGACAATGGACTAAACCTCTGAAATTGTAAGCAAGTCCCCCCTGCCCCAACTAAATGCTTTCTTTTAGAAGAGTTGCTGTGGTCATGGTGTCTCTTCATAGCAATAGGACAGTTAGATAACAATTTACTTAGAGAACAGGAACTCCAGATGGAAGGGGCTGTGTGCAGGTTCAGGGTGGGCTGCTCCTACTTACAGTGATGTCATTAAAGAAATGGGTTACTTCCACTGTGTCTGTCACTGTCTCTCCCATTGCTGCCACATGTGCCCCACATACACTCTTCAGGGGACTGAGCCCAGTGTAACGGGGCACTGTGCAAACACTACACCATTGAGCTACACTGCCAGCTTTCTGTTGCATTTTATGTTACAGTTGGTGGGTTAAAGGGTCATAAGTTGAGTATCAAGCTGCAGCATTTGGCTGCAACAGCTCTAGGCATCCCATGCAGAGCTGGCAAGGTTCTCTGTACATTGTTAGACAGCTTCTCCTGGAATCAGACCATATGTCTTATTGGCCCCAAATCAACCATGTGTCCACTTCTGAAACAAGAACACAATCTCTCTCCTTCCCACGTTCGAGCTGACAGAAGAGGTGAATATGTCTTGCTCATACCTGCTGGAGGATTATTACAGTAAGCCTATTCTGGTGGGGAAGGCCTACAATTGTCTTGCCCAGCTTTTCTGGTTGAGAATACTGAAATCTGTTATATTTATTTGAATGGCTGTGGAGCTAACACATCAGAAGCATGTCCTTAAGTCAGAGTCTTTGCGTTCTAAAGCTGGCAAGTTGCTCTTTATCTTAACTATATTTCTTTGCGTGAATTGGCTTTGGTTTCTCCATATTTAGGGAAGCCAAGGATGAGCTTTCCTAACTTAGAATCTAAATTGAATTTCTCTCTCTCCAGAGACAGGGTAGAGAGCTGAGCAGTGAGCATGCCTGGGAGATACAGCAAAGGAAAGTTTTGACTCTAGATTCCCTTAGAAACTGCTTTTCTCAGTTCTGAGGCTTGAGGGAGCCTTTTCAGAGGAACCTGTAAACATTATCTATCTGTATCTTGCTTTATAACAGGCTCAGTTACACAGTCATAATTCTGACTGGGATATAACAAGAGTAGATGTGCCAATTTTGTGTGCTGTTTTAGAGACCTCACTGGGTGGGTGTAAAGAAGAGTTCTGCACATGTGCTGGAGTATACTCTCACTACCATGCCCATGCTGAAGTCTCCCCAAGGCTCCCAGCAGCCATCACAGTATAGCCAGACACAGTGTGTATTTTTTGTTAGAACCTTGGCTTTGTTTGGGATGATACAGTGCCAATCTTGTGTCAAAATTGGTATGTGTCAGTCACAACAATCTTATCTCATTTTACAAGAGCCTCATTAACTTCCCTAAGTCTATAGATGGCCTTGAGACCCATTTCTGGATGATAAAATAAGAAGAAATCTTCTGGGACTTCTGGGAGGACTCTTGCTTTTCCAATAAAAGTGACATATATAGCTCTTCCTGCCTGGAACATGGTCATGTTATCTTGGCTGTGGCAGTCATCTGACTTTGTTCTAATGATAGAACGCAATACATTACTCATGAAGTCTACAAAGAGCATTGACTCTGGTACCTCATCACTTTAAATACTGATCCATAGTCTTTGCAACTCCTGCATAAAGGCTGAGGTACTGATAAATTTTTATCTCAAAAGATCATTTTCCTAAAGATCAAACTGTGACATGCAAATCCAGAACCTTATATGTTTTTATTTTTATTTTGAGACAAGCTCTCAAGGTAGGGTCCTTTTGTTTCAGTATTCCAAGTACTAGAATTCTAGGGCATGTGCTACTACACGTGGCTTGTGGCCTGCATTTAACCAGTGGCTGACACTTTCTTGATACATAGATGCTTCAGAAAAATGTTTGTGAAATAAGGGAAAAATTAATGGTCGAAAAGGTGGATGGGTTCTATAATCCTAGTGCTGAAGACGGGAAGACAGGAGGATCCCTGGGACTTGCTGGCCAGCAACTGGCCAAACTAGTGAGCAGCAGGCTCAGGGAAAGATCCTGCCCCAAAAATTAAGGTGGAGACGAACAAGACAGTTGGTGTTGATCTCTGATCTCCACACATGTGCACAGATGTGCATTTGCACACACACACACACACACACACACAGACAACACGTATGGGTGGATGAATGAAGGCTCTAATGAACCGAAATATCATTTATTATTAATTTCTAACATGATGATTTCTTCTTTTTTGTTGCAAAGTAGAAACAAAATACTATGCAGAAATAAAAGCAAACTGGGTTGACAAGGTGGCTTAGTGTGTAAAGATCTTGCCATGCAAGCCTAGTGATGCCAGGCCCACACACACATCACACACAACAATAACAAATAAATTTATTAAAAGTTAAAAAAAAAAACCCAACAACATGGTGAATCTCAAACAGGACGGCAAATGAAAGAAGCCAGCTCCAATCGGAACAAATTGTATGGATTCGTTTGTTTGAATTCCTAGGTTTCCTGAACCAGTAGGAATAAGGGTCCTGAACAGCAAGGGGTTGCATGGGAGGATCAAGGATGAGAAAGAAATAAAGAAGACGAAAGCAACAGCTGGGACCCAGGGATCTCGCATAAGCTGATGTCTTATGCCAAGCAAGTTTATTAGGAAGTACAGCATCATATATACTATTTACAGGGGGGAAGAGCCAAGGTCGTCAGAGAGTTAAGTCAGATAATGTTGGCAAAGAGAACATGGGATACCTCAGACACAGCTGCCTAAGGACTGATAATCACAGCCCAGGAGGAAGAATCAGGTCTCCAGAAGCCGCAACCTTGACTCTCTTGAGTCACTGGCTCCAGCCCTAGACTGGCCTTGCCAAGTCCACTCCTGGACAAGGACACAGAATTAAAGTTTCCTTTGTCCTTTTATCAAGGACTCTGAGAAAGTCTTGGGTTGGTCTGGCTCCCTGCATCTGGGAAAAATAAGTTTTTACACATCAACAGGTCCTCACCTCATGGTGTTGTTCCTGATGGGTGCCTTGACCTTGGGTTTGGTCACACAGAGGATTGAGTGGGAAGGGACACAGAGGACCTCTTAGGACAGTGGGAATGTTCTGAGTCTTGATTGTGATGGTTATCACACAGGTTTATATTTGCCAAAACTTACTGAAAGAGTACATTCTGTTATTTATATACTACACTCAAGCCAAGTGTGGTGATTCACACCTGTAATATCAGCATTTGGGATTGAGGCAGGAAGATTACAAGTTTGAGTTTAGGCTAGGTTACATAGTGAGACCCTGTCTTTAAACAAATAAAATGGCTGGGCATGTAGCTCAGTGACAGAACACTTGATTAGCATGTGTAAAGCCCTGGGTGAGAGAGAGAGAGAGAGAGAGAGAGAGAGAGAGAGAGAGAGAGAGAGAGAGAGAGAGAGAGAGAGAGAGGAGAGAAGAGAGAAAGCACAAGCCGTAGTAGGGCGGAATGTTAATGCTGGACATGACTGGTAATTCACACAGCCATCAGAGAGCCATGTAAAACAGAACAGAGATTAAAGAGTTACTTTCCAGATACAACTGGGACTGGAGAGATTGGCTCAATGGTTCAGAGTGCTTATAACCAGAATCCCAGTTCCAGCACCCACATTGTGCAGCTCACAACCACCTGTAACTCCAGTTCCAGGGGATCGATGCCCTTTTATGGGCTGTAAATACAGCTACACATAATGGTGTATCTTTCTGTTCTATTGCTATGAATAGACACCATGTCCACAGCAACTCTTATAAAAGAAAGCATTTAATTGGGGTTTGTGTACAGTTTCAGAGGTTTAGCCCATTATCACGATGTTGGGAAGCATGGCAACACTCAGGCAGCCATGCTGGAGAAGTAGCTGAGAGTTCTACATCAATATCCACAAGCAGCAGGAAGAGAGAGAGACTCTGGACTTGGCATGGGCTTTTGAAACCCCAAAGCCCACCCACTGTGACACACTTCCTCTAACAAGGCCATACCTGCTCCAACAAGGTCATACCTCCTAATCCCGCTCAAGTAATGCCATACCCTGATGACTCAGCATTCAAATCTATGAGCCTATGGGGGCCATTCCTATTCAAACCACCACAGGGTACAAACATACACACAAACATACACAGACATATTAAATAAACCTTTTCCTAAAAAGAGTTGTAAACCTTCTAGAAATGAATCTTTTAATACAAAGACCCCTGGGTTTCTTCAAACTGGAAAAAAAATCTGCACAAATACCTGTTGAAGTTTCCATCTGGAATCTTCTTTGGGGTGTAATGAATTGGTTCACTTCTTGACCTGAGAAGCTTGTCTCTAAAAATAAAAAAAGATATATTTTTCCCAATATATATAATAAACTAGCTCACTTTTTGTTCTAAATAATTTTAATTCATTTGAATGTTTAAATATAAGCAAATACTCATGTATTTAAGGAAAAAGTCTTAAAAACAAAATGTGTTCTAAAAATAATCATTCTTTAATATATACAAAAGTCAATTAAAATACATCAGAAGATGGCTGAGTACAGATGCTTGCTATGCATGCATCAGGACCTCAGTTTCAATCCCCAGAACCCACATAAAAGCTGGTTACATAGTGCAGGCAAATGTATTCTCAGCTCTGTTGTGGTGAGATGGGACACTAAGACAAAAGAATCCCTAGTTTACATTCCAGTGTGGATGGAGGAAATCTCACAAGCCCCCAACCTTAGACAAAGAGCTATAGATAATTAATGACTTCGAAAAAAAGAATCAGTCTTCTCCAAGGCAAGTGGCCGTCCCATAAACACACACACACACACACACACACACACACACACACACTTACACGCACAAAGGGGGGGTCATGAAGTAGAGAGGGAATGAGGGAGACACTGGGGGAGTTGGAGAGGAGAGAGTGGAGGGTGGAAATTACGTAAAGACAGTATTCATATATGAAATTCTCAACAATAATAATAAGTGTTAAAAAAAACCCACATCGTGTCTTAGGGTTTTTTTATTGCTGTGAAAAGATATCATGACCACAATAACTCTTTTAAGGAAAACGTTTAACTGGGTGGGCTTTCAGAGGTTCAGTCCATTATCATCATAGCGGGGAGCATGGCAGCGTGCAGGCAGATGTGGTGCTGGAGAACTAGCTGAGAGTCCTACATCTTACAGGCAACACGAAGTCGACTGACTGTCACACTGAGGGAAGTCTGAGTAAAAAAGACCTCAAAGCCTGCCCTTGCAGTGACACACTTCTTCCAACAAGGCCACACCTTCTAATAGTGCCACTCCAATTTGGGGGCCATTTACTTCCAAACCACTACATCAAGTATCCTAAAATTAATGTTTAAACCTTACAAAGTCTCAGTGTTCATATAAATAAGTAAGAATAACCCAGGAAATTCTAAAACAGAATAATTAAAGATTAGATTAGATTACTGTGCACCTACAATCAATGAATGATGACAATGACCAACAAGTTGACAAAATGAAACATAGTAGAAATTTTCAGAACCAATATATGTAGAATTTATTATATATCTGATAGACATGACATCTTAAATTAGTGAAGGAAAATATGGATCATTATAAAAATCGAATTGGGTCAACTGGGTAACCACCTGGAAAAAATAAAGTTGGATTCACATTTCAAAAAAATTAAATTTTGACCTAAGGAAATCAATGGAAGAATTATTTTGTAATCTTAAAAAAAATGTAACCTTTCTAAATGTGTATAAGAATTCTAAATGTGATGAACTTTTTACAGAGCTATACAGATGTGAAACAAGACAGGGTAGACTGCTTATTTCATTATTTTTGATAAGAATAAAATATTACAAATGACTGACATTCATTAGTAAGGGATTTATCTTGCTATTAAAGTGTCATTAAAATAATAAAGTATTTCTGTATTACAGATAGATATGTCTGACCTCCAAGATATATCAAAGATGGAGTGAGATATCCTTACTCTGGTGCTTACAGGATCACATATATTTTACATGACCTGTATACTAAATACATAATTTATACTCTATTTTTTCTATTTAATGATAGATTAGCACAACTTTTCATAAATTTAAAATATAACCAGGGCAGTAGTGGCACATGCCTTTATTCCCAGCACTTGGGAGGCAGAGGCAGGCGGATCTCTGTGAGTTTGAGGCCAGCTTGGTCCACACAGTGAGTTCCAGGACAGGCTCCAAAGCTACACAGAGAAACTCTGTCTCAAAAAACAAAAACAAAAACAAAACACACACACACACACACACACACACACACACACACACACACACACACACACATATATCCAAAATATATTTAGAAAGGTTGTCAGAATAAATTCTATGAATGGGACATATTTTAAGCATTTTCTAATATGCTGAAATGATTACAAATGCTTTAGTAAACATGTATTTTTACTTCTCCAAACAATGGGCTTGTGACCAATTGATTTCATGCTTGCAAACCTAAGTTAAAATATTTCACTTTTAGGTTTTTATTTCCTAAATTCTGAGTGTAGTTGAATCTCTTTGGAAGAGCTTAACAACCATATATTGATTTTTCTATGAAATAACTGAGACGGTTTTTGTTTTGATTTTTTCTGCTATGTACTCCAGGTTATCCAGCCTTGGTGTCATTGTGCAGGTCTGGTTTTGGTGATTGTGGTGGTTTTAATAAGTATGGCCCCCATATTCTCATAGATTTGACTGCTTTGTTACCAGGGAGTGGCACTATTTGGAAGGATTAGGAGATGTGGCTTGTTGGAAGAAGTGTGTCACTGAAGTCTGTGCTAAGTCCAGAGTCTCTCTCTTCCAGCTGCCTGCACATCCAGATGGAGAACTCTCAGCTGCTTCTCCGGCATGACTGCCTGAGTGTTGCCATGCTTCCTGCCATGCTAATATGGACTAAACCTCTGAAACTGTAAGCAAACCCCAATTAAATGTTTTCCTTTATAAGAGTTGCTGTGGCCATGGTGTCTCTTCATAGCAATAGAACAATGACCAAGACAGTGTATTGTTAAGAGTTCATGGGTACAATTCCCTGCTGTGTATAGAAGACACTACTCATAACAATCTCTGCTTTTACAATCTTTCTAATATTTACTGCTAGGCCATTCATCTTCTTTTGGAGGCCATTTAACTAAGTATATCTTACAGTAAGTCTATCTTGTCTTTGTTTGAATACATGAAAAACACTTTAATTATGAACCATACTGATTTGCTGAATTAGCTTATGGCTAGTAATGCTTTTATTTAGTGATTCTATTGCAATTTCCATCTATACATTCCTATCTGCAAATAGTGGTAATTTTATTCCCTCATTCCAATTTCAAAGTATTTTCTTTTC